>NC_137844.1:46526678-47736178 GCF_948465745.1 Chenopodium album | reverse complement strand
AGATTCTTGCAATCCATCATAAAAATACAGCTGCAAATATCTTACATTCCCATTGTCTGGAATTAAATCTGGGACATTATGATACATCTGTCCATGCACCTTAAATACAAAAATTCCCTTATAACTCCCAACATCAAACTTACCACCTAATGAACTAAAGGCAAATAAGTTATTGTATAATCGAGCATATTTCTTAAAATGCATAGCATCTTCATCGTCACTTGTAAAAAGTCTTTGTAGTTCAACAGGGTATTCATTTATGGCTAATTCAATTTCACCATTACCACAACAAAAGTGTAAGCCCTCAAATGCAAATTTCTTTGCATTGCATTTTTCACAATAATATGGAGTGGGCAGCTGAATAGGACAACCAGGCAATTTCAAACCAATAGTTGCTGCTGGTACAGCTGCATCAAACATTATCTCTTAAGTTTTTTGTAAATTTATGCTTGTATTTGTAATGCCATGACATAATGAAGAATTATATTTATGTAAATTAGTAAAGGTAAATCAATTAATACCTATATTGCTTTTAGTCTGACCGGTCCGTCGTTCCTTAGGTATTATAGATCTATTTTTAAAGGAGATAATATGTAAATATATATATATGTATATATACAGATATATAACTGATAGATATACATATACACATAGTTTGTCTAGAATGATTAGTGACAAGATTACCTCACAGGTTCTGAGTCACACATTGCGTCAATTGTTCTCCTAAGTGTACTCTTCCGTTCTCTTATGTTGCTTTTGATTTGATGGGTTCGTTGTTCCTCAGGCATTATGGGTCTGTTTCTAGAGATGACAATATGTAAATATACATATGTATATAACTGACAGATATACATTTATACACATTTAGGCTGAGCAAGCTTAATGTCAAGATTACCTCAAAGATTCTGAGTTAGATACTGATTCAACTGTTCTCCTCCGCGTGCTCGTCTGTTCCATAGATATTCTGGGTCTGTTTCCAAAGAAGTTAATATATAAATATAACCGACAGATACACATATACACACATTTAAGCTAAACATGTTTCACAATAAGATTACATCATAGGTTGTAAGTCAGACATTGCTTCAATCACTCTCCTGCGTCTGCTCTTTCGTTCTCCATGCTGTGACATTACAGCTGGATTAGGTAACAAAGGCAATTCAAGAGATGCCTCTGATCTTTCTGCAGCAAGAAAACTTAATATATTAAGCACTACCCTATTACCAATAGTCACTATGTATTCCTACATATCAAATACTGAACATCAAACACACCATTACCAATATTGTTCAGAGATTGATGCTCCAATTGACTATGCATCCTAGTCCTACACTTATAATCCACATTTCATAAGGAATCTACAATCATTATACAAGGACCTCTACACTTCCACAAATAAAGTACAATACACCTATACAGACCTTGAAGCACTCCTCCTTCTGACTGGTACTTCCATCTTAATTTCAGGTGGTGCTGTAACTACATCATACATATAAGTTCAATAGCATGTCACATTCAAAGTCTGCAATTATTTGATCACTACCTATTTCAGAATTAATTAATAGAGCTTAATACTACCAGTGTTATTAGCCAGGCGTTCAGCACGCAATTGTCTAGGCATTCCAGCATTCCTATCGCTTCCACTTTTGTCCACAATCATAAATAGCAATATTTCTCATCACTTCATACATACACAATAGTGACCACAATAATAATAAATGATATCAAAACTGAACAGCAAATATAACCTCAGAACTGCAGATTGAGACATAGCCTCTATTCCACGTCTGCGCCTACTTGTACTTGGTAATGATCTTGACATCTTGTTCAAATCAAGTACTATCAAATCAAACAATATCATAGAATACTAAAAGATTAATTCACCAGTTGTGCCATCGTGAATCACACAACCGAATTATAGCACAAACAGCATAGTATATCCAAACTATAATGAGCAAACATACACTTAAAGCAAAAGACTTATAATCAAAAAAGGGATTATAATGAGAATAACAAAGCCAACATCCATAGATAATAGCAAAACGACAATATTTATATTACATAACAAAAGTATGATCACTACATCCAATTACATCAAGTAACAAACACCTAATTAACAGTACAAGCACTGCTTCAAATCGTTTGCATCCTACAGATTACACTAATTCTAATGCATACATAACCACTTAATCTTTAAGTGTTGTTTACAGGCAGAAAAGCCTACAACTATGCAAATCTAACTCGTTTTGCAGTGACAGCTGGAGTGCTTGTGCCAACATCAGGAGTGCATGGTGTCCCAATTGGTCGCTTAGACACTAAATTAGAAGGAGTACTTGGAGCAGGAACAATAACATCATCTTGACTACCCTCCCTAGGCGGCGTTGCTGGACCCTCTGCAATTAAAAAAGGCATAAGCCTAGCATTATCCTTTTATCCTTTATGTCGTTCTTCTAATGCTAAACAACTTTCCCTCTCTAGAGAGCACAGGACACCCTTTAAATTTGCAGCCCCATAATTTGCATCCACTACATCTAGATTATATTGGCGTATGAGATAATATATAGCTCTCTTTGCAACCATCTGTTTGGACTTATTACTATTTGGACACAATTCACTAAAAAAACATTCCATTTCATTCCTAGTATGAGTGCATGTCACTATAAGCCAAGACAAATACCCCTGGCCAGCAGAATACACTGTTTCTATACCTGTGACCAGCACTCCAGTCTTCCTAATAACCCTAGGCAAGAATCCCACATAGTCAAGCGCAACATGTACCACTGTACCAACGAACTTGTTACCACAACACTTCCTCTTATCACCAGACTCCATAGAGTTCCGTTTCAACCTATACAACTTCTCACATTTTTCATACATACGCATCCTATCCATAGTAAAATCACCAACACAAACACCATACTTCTTAATTAAAAAATTGATTGCTCTCTGGGCTGCAGTTTCCTTAGATTTATCAATAGTGGCCGCCTCCCCACTATTAAACCAATATATACCACGTTCACCCTCTGTCCTTATATAAACACATGTCTTACACTTAACAGCATCATCCACAGAATAAGTAGGTTTAGGGAAATCAAGACAGTCAGTGATCTGAATCAACAACGAGCAAAAAGGAATACATATTTTTTCAACAAAAGACGATGCCATAACGTGAAATGGTGACATTACTATATTTCAGAAAAGCTTATGACACAAAACCAATAGGAACGATACATATATCCAATATTTTCCCATATAAACTCCTACCATTCGTTTCAAATCAGTATGCAGATTAATAGATAATAAAACTTAAAGAGAATAATTAAAACAAAAGCTGGACAAAATTAAGAACTATTAAAGTCTTAGGAATCGAGTAATTGAAATGCTTTTAAAATTAGTAACCGGATGCATAAAAAGTTCGGTAGGTGGGATGCTAAGAATGGGAAGAACCTCAGCCTACACAAAAACAATCAGCTAATTAGCCACTAAAGATATATACTGTAGCTATGTGCTAACACCTAAACTTCCAGTGATATAAACCATATGAATATATGCAATGTATTCCCAAAAGGACACCTACTTTAATTTTACCTATATATACACATAAGGTCACCTCATAAATGCCATATGATACCTAAATAAAATTAGGCTAACAGATATCCTAGCATACGAAGCTTCATTCTAATTAAAGCAAACAGACCGTTATATACTCAAACAAACTAATCAATACACATGACAGACAAATGTAAAACCAACTTACACCATAAGGAGCAACCAAGTAAACAGTAAAAGAATATACTGTATGCACTATGCTTATCTTTTTCATTTAGTTGACTAATGTCCAACACCATATAAATAAGTACTACAATGCAAGGCACAATCTAACATCCATATACAGAGCTACACACACATCTTACACCAATGAGCAACATTATCCATATATAATCTAAACAAACAATACATATATACCCTTTAGACTTACCAGCTGCAATAATACAAGCAGAAAAGGCTACTTGAATATAAACTCAACCCGCACCTGGCTCTCAAAATCTCTAGACCTGCAGGCCACTTTAAACAATCAATTTACTCCATTACAAACCTAAAATTAATTAGAACCAACTTTCAACATTAAATACTTTCTAATATTTAACACAGAAGGGCACTGAACTTACCAAAGAAATCACAAGAGGCTTCACTACTTGACAAAACTAAGCACTCATATTCTCTGCATACATATATATAGAGAAAGAGATATGAGAAGACCCAGTTATTTTTTTTCCCTAATGTTCCATTATATAGTAGTACTATTTTTAGATAAAAAAAGTAAACAAAAAAGTACACTATCACAATTCACATCACTCTACACCTTACACCGCAAGTAATCCCAAGTACAACCCCTTTTTTTCCATTTAAACTTCTTTAAAATTGCCAAGCTGGCCACAACATTTAATTACCTAGAAATATTAAAAAATCCATGACCACCAACTATTCAGTAGCAATCATAAATAAAGCATAATAAAATTAAACAAATAAATGAATTTAAAGATCTCAAATATCAATTCCAAAAACCAAAAGAACAACATTACTTTCCAATTTAATACTACTCCATTAATTACCACACAACATCTTTGTTCCTAAACTTATTAAAACCCAAGAACAATAACCACCAATATAATATATGATTATAATAATATCTCTAGACCTCTCAAAAATCCAGCACCTTTAATTACATTGTTTAATTAATAGATAATTTCTCCCAACAATCCAAACCCAAAACCCTTAATTAAATTAATTTATTAATTAATTAATGAGTACTGAATAGTTAATAAATTAATGATAATGATTTATCCCAAATTCCAGCACAAGTAACAAAATTAATTAGTTAACTCAAGAAAAATTCTCCAAAAAGAGCAACACATTTAATAAAACTGAGAAATTAATTAACAATTAATGATTAATTAAGTAATGAATCGTCCCAAAGAATACAGCACCTGTTATGACATTGATGATTAATTAATCAATAATTAATTATAATATACTTGCATGCAAAATTCGAATTCAATTGTTAAGTATGGAATTTAATTGTCTGTAATTAAACCGAATTCAGTATATTATCAATTAGCAATATATATACTTGTATATATCCCTTATACTATCTACATTAAATCAAACCCATACATATAACTAACCTCATGTTTCACTCCGTAGATCGACCTTCACAAACTAGAGACCAATAATTTTTATCTAATAAAAAAAATGAACAACAAGGAAGAACAATTGGGCGAGGAAAGAACAATTGGGCGAGGATATATCTCTGTATACACAAAGAAGATTGAATTTAAGTAGTCCAAAACAAACAAACCCATAGTAACAGCCCACAAAAAAAAAGCAAATAGAATTAAAGCCCAAAAAATAAAAGCCAACTAAGGACAGAAGAGGAATTCCGCTATTCATTTTCAACAGTGTTTGAGAGTTACTGTTTATAAGCACAATAAAAGGCGTGGTACTGTTTATAAGCATAGTAGCAATTGTTCTCATCTTTTATAAAAGGGTTTTAGATATCATTTTTTTTTATTATATATCATCTAATATATCTCTCAGTTCCCAAAACAATATTAAACTACTTTCACTTCATTTTTCTACTACTCCGTAGTTAGAGCTGGGCATGGGCCGGGTCAGCACGCGGGCGGCCCGGGCACGGCCCGAGGATGGCCCGGCACGACGGCACGCCCCTCGTGCCTCGTGCGGGCTGCGTTAAAAAAAAAACAAAAAATGGCACGGCCCGGCACGAGCCCGTGAAATGGCCCGCCGGCACGGCCCGCAGCACGGCCCGTGGGTAACGGCTAGTTGGCAGCAGCTTTATTTCCCTCCAACGGCTATAAACGGCTCTATTTTCACCTATAAATACCACCCTCAACTTCCAATTCTTTCCACAACTCATCTTCTCATCTCATTCTTTTACTCTCTTATTCTCATATATTATAATTTATAAATTATAATCTCTTAATATTTCTTAATCTCTTATTCTCTTATACTAAATTACTAATTAAGTAATAATTAAGAAAAAAAATTGGGTTTCGGTTTAGTGGAAAGCTTTGAAGCACGGTTGTAAGATCTTTCTTATCTTTATCTTGTTATTATTAATATTATTTTAATTGTTGTTTACTTGTTAATTTGTTATTAATATTGTTATTAATTTGTTAGTATTACTAGTTATACTTATACTTGTTAATTGTTATAATTTGTTATAATTTGTTACTTTGTAAGTGTTATAAACTTATAATTGTTAATTTGTTATAATTGTTAATATTGTTGTTAATTATTATTTATTAGTTAATAATCTTAATTAATCATGACATCAAACCCGAACCAATCCTCCTCTAAAAAAGCCAAATCTAAACGATCATTGGAAGGCTCTTCTATGCCCCTCCCTACAATGCAAATCCCTACTATGCAAATCCCTACAATGGCCAATCCCACCCACCCCGGGTTTTCTACCGGTTTTCCCACCGGATTAGATCAACAAGGGGCATTCCAACCATGGCAAAGGACCCAATCTCCACCTTATTATGCCTCCGCACATGATATGCCTTTTGAATTTAACTATCAAACAACTCAAGCAAGCAACACACAACCTGCCGGCTCTAGTGACCCATCCGTCCAAAATACTATTCCCCCATCTGATAACCCATTCATTGAATGGTACACCGAAGAAGAAATGACCCTTTTGAAAAACCGAAAGAGTAAATGTTGGCAATATTTCTTGTTAAGTAAAGATGGTGAAAAAGCCAAGTGTAAAACTTGTGGTAATGTTTATTCGGCTCCGGCCAAAGGCGGTACGGGGCACCTAAACCGACACAGTGAAAAATGTGGTGCCCCTAGTACTGACCCAACTCAACCAAAAATTTCTCAATTCCATCCTTATGGCTTCACTTACAATTATGAGAGGGATAGGGATGAACTTGGGAGAATGATAGTCCGTTGCCTCCGAACGAGCTTTTAGTGCTTCGGGAAGGGTTCTAGACGATAGAAGAACAAGTTTGTTGCCCGAAACACTAGAAATGTGTGTTTGCTTGAAGGATTGGATGGATGCCCAAGAACGCATCCAAGATCGTACTTTTACGGCCAACGACAACATCGATGGTTCCGATCGTTCTGGTTCAACTAGCTCCTCCGCATTAGCTAGTGAACATGAAGCCGAAGATGAAGACGAAGAAGATAATGAAGACCTTGATTGAAGATTACCAACAACTCGAGAATTAATATTAATTAGCGAAAATTCTAGTATTTCCTATGTACTCTATTAATTAGTGAAAATGTTAGTATTTCCTATGTTGGCTATGTACTCTATTAACATTAGCCGTATAATAAAATAACAAAATAAGTTATTCATCAATTATTGTTAGTTGTACACTTGTACTTCATATTATCTTTTACTTAATAAATTTTTATGAATGAATTTTTTCAACTTTTAATTTTATGGAATATGTTATATTGTTATTTAATTTTTGTCTAATACTTATATAGTTATATGAATAATATGATATATAGTAAATTATGAATGAACAATAAATATTAATATAATTTAAACAATATTTAATATAACTTAACTCCATAAAAAATTTAATAATTATTAAATTCAAATATTAAATTGTATAATTATTCAATTCAATTTTTTCTTTCATAAAAAAAATTCAAGTTTTTTTAAAGTTTTTTTTAATTGTTTTTTTTAAAAAAGAAAAAGAAAAAAGGGTAAGCCGTGGGCCGGCACGGTGGCCGGCACGACGGGCGGCCCGGCACGGCACGACCGCCGGCACGGCACGGCACGGCCCGCCTCCACCGTGGGCCGGCACGGCCCGGCACGACACTGTTCATGGCCCGCCTAGGCACGGCCCACGGTAGGCCCGGCACGGCCCATGCCCACCGCTATCCGTAGTAAGTACATAGTATTAAACTATTAATTAATCATCTGCCTAGAAAACATGGAGCTTTTGATAATCACGGAATATTTGATGTTGTAATTTTTTATCATAGATATTACAGATTACAACAATAAAATTTTACGCCCTTCATTCGTTATATTCACCTTACTCAACTCATGTGATGTGAAATCTACCACTCTTGTACTCGATCTTAATACGTGTACCTTTAATATATTTTACTACTAATATTACAAAAGGCATGGGTTTTTCCGTTGCTTCACCACGCAATTGTGACATCTCCTTCATGTCTCCAATCAAAAATCAGTATGAGTTTCCAAAAAGACCTTTCTTTCGAAACGATTTCTCTAAGCTTTTGGGTGTAACCCAAACAATATTTAAAACTACCTCCGTTACATATTAGTTGCAACTTTTATCAAAATGGGATGCAACACACTAGTTGCAACTTTCCATTTTTTTCCTATTTTAGTAAGTTTTTTCAAATGAAAGTTACAAAAATACCCTTGATAAAAAACTCATAAACACTACTCCCTCCATTTCATAATGTTAGTCCCATTTAGAATCTTTTAACTCTTAAAAATTAGAAGAAATATTCTAAATTTCTCTCTATATACAATAACAAACATAGTCCTATGAGATATAGTTTTATTTGTCTTGATGAGTACTTTATTAATATCTAATTTTTATAATTTTTTCTTGTGTGAGATTAAAGATATTTGCAATCAAAAATTTGCATCGATATACGTAAATGAGACTAACATTATGAAACGGAGGGAGTATTAACTACCTAAATTAGATTTCATTAAACTCCTAATCTAACTTATAACATAAATTAAAACAATTCCATTCCAAAGATTCATTCAAGATTTCAAGTGGGTAACTCCCACAAAATTGTCAGAATACCCAACACCCCATTCTCAACGTCGCTAACGCCGCCGCATCTAACCACCACCATCAACGTCGCCTCTGCATCTACCACCACCGTCAACGTCATCGCTGCTCATCACCATATTCAAAGTCGCCCCTTACTGTTCCTTTCTCTCTCTTCTTTTTTTTTTTTAATTGTTTAGATCTAATGGTTTGAGGGGTGAATGGGCTAGTTTGGAGTGGTTTCGGTGTGGTTCAAGGTGGGTAAGGGTAGTTTTGGTTGGTTTAGGGTGAGTGAGGGTGATTTTGGGGTTGAATGAGGGTGGCTGTTTTGGATTGGTTTATGGCGAGTGTTGGTGGTTTTGGGGTGGTTCGGCTGAGAGGAGTTAGTTTTGGTGTGGTTAGAATTGAGAAGGGGTGGTTTTGGTGTCATTTGGGTTGAGAGGTGGTGATCTTAGGGCTTTTTGGGCTGCGGGGGTGGTTTTTAGGGTTGTTTAGGCTGCGGTGGTGGTTTCGATGTCGTCGTTTGGGTTGATTGTGGGTGATTTTGGGTTGGTTTTGAGGTTGTTCGGGCTGCGGTGGTGGTTTAAGGGTTGTTCGAGGTGCTTGTGGCTGCTACTGGAAGACGGTGGTGGGGTGAATGCTACTGGCCGACGGTGGTGGAGTGGGTGTTGTTGATGGTGGTGGGTAATATATTAATTACCTTCACTTTCTCTCTCTTACCTTGCTTAATTAATTATTCTTTTATTCACTAATCCATTATTATTAAATTTTGTCTTAGAATCCATGTCAAGGTGAAAGTTGCAACTAATATGTAACGGAGGTAGTATTTTCCATAACCAGTTCAAAATCAAAAAGAACAACAAAACACCAAGCGCATTCACAACTACACTTGGACTAGAGCTGTCAAAAGTTGACCCGACCCGAACCCGATTATTAATCGACCCATCTGAACCCAAAAAAATAATGACCCAAACCCGACCTAACCCGACCTGAAACCAACCCTAGACCCGAGTTGACCCGAGTATGTGAGACCCGAACCCAAACATGAACTGACCTGGAGATGACCCGACCCGAATGTAACCAGTAAATTATTGACCTGAACCGAACCCGACTTGAACCGAAATTGACCCAAATCCGTTTTAACCCGTCAAAACCCGAATTTAACCCGACTTGTTGCTAACCCGACCTGAATTCAACCCAACCCATTCCTAACCCGACCTGTTACAAACTTGACCTGAAATCAACCCGACTTATTATTGACCCGACCCAACCCAAATTCAACCCGACTTATTATTGAACCGACCCGAATTTTATCCGACCTATTACTAACCCGACCCAAAAATTCAGCCCGATCTGTTACTAACTCGACTCGAAATCAACACGACTTGTTATTGACCTAACCTAAATTCAACCCAAATTGTTCCTGACCCGATTTCAAATCATCTTAAATTCAATTTCGACCACCTTATTATTGTTGATCAAAGCATTTTGTCTAGGGAGACTAAGTCGGTCCAGGCCAGCAAAAGAAAGGAGCATCATCTCAAAATTTAAGAGTTAAATATAGTATATACTAGGTAAGAACACGTGCGATGCACGGTTTATATAAAACCTAATTTTAATTTGTACATTTTAAAAATAAATCGCTATTATACATGAATATAAATAAGAATTACGTATATTTTGTAATTTTAAAATTTTGTATTTTCATCAAAATTATGATATAGTATCTATTCAAGTTGTCTAATTCATAGTTCAATGTATGATGTCATTTATTAGTGTGCTATTTAAAATTGTTTCAATTTCCTATGATAAATTGATAAGTTTTAGTTGTAATGTAGAAGCTTCCAATATTTAAAATTCAAAAATGTTAAATATGATAGCTCTACACACACACACACACACACACACACACACACACACACACACACACACACACACACAAAGATAACATCATTATTGCATTTAGCGCGGGAAATTTTTTATTGAGAAAGTGACACGTGGTCAATGGTGATGCCAACAACTTCTGTTTTAGTAATAGTTAAATAGATTTGTTGTATGATCAAAGGAGATAATTATATTCCTAAATTATAGACTATATACCCTAGTATGTTGCCATATATATTATAGTCAAAAGAAATAATTAGCTTGATAAAAATGATAATTATCTATTTATAGTTAGTTGAACCCGAATATGACCTGACTTGGAAATGACCCGACCTGATTGTAACCCGCAAATTATTGACTTGAACATAACCTGACTTGGAAATGACCCACCCTGATTATAACCCGTAAATTATTGACTTGAATCGAACCCGACTTGAACCCAAGAATGACCCGACTTGAATATGACCCGACCTGATTATAACCCGCAAATTATTGACTTGAACCAAACCCAACTCAAACCCGAGACTGACCCAACCTGATTCTAACCCTCAAATTATTGACTTTAACCGAACCCGACTCGAACCCGAGGATTACCCTAACCCGTGAAAACCCGAATTAAACTCGACCTATTGTTCACCCGACCCAAATGTAACCCGACCTGTTATTAACCCAACCTAAACCCGACCCAAACCCGATAAGATGTATGACTCGACGTGATCCGACTCAAGCATGACCCAACCCGAACCCGACCCGACCCGACCCGAGTTGACCTGACCCACTCTTACCCGATCCAAACCCGACCCGTTTGTCCGAATTGACAGCTCTTCTTGGACTACTCTCATGAATAATCATCATCTTAATTATTCGATTTTTAATTTCGATGTGTCGACTATAGAAATGGTACGTACCTTATATAATCTTTGTGATGAAGCTAACCCCTCGAGGTGCACGAGATATTGTAATACTCCGTAATAAAGTTTGATTGATTTGTTTAATGTTATGCACTGATCTGCCATTACTTCTACCAGAAAGTCGATCGATCACATTATTACTCCAATTGTGGCAAGTTTGAACTATTCTGTACCTTTTTTTTAGTATTATTTTTTTTATCTGATATAAGCTAAGGCCTAAGAGGTACATGCAATGCGTGTACAATATAAATTTTTTATACTATATGCGTGTGTCTCTTAGCTTGTGCAGTATAAAGTGAGAGTAGAAAAATTATTTATATATACCGTTCCATGAAAAACCATTTTCGCCCATATTTTCCTTTATCATTTATGACAGGTTGAATATCATACGATTTGATATTCAGACATTTGAAACGAGGTTCAAATAATGGAATAGAGAAGATGAATTTGATATTCTGCATATAGGAATGAGGTTTATCCTAAAAAATGATCCTAATCATAATCACAAAATCTAATATCATGCTATTAGAATCACGTTTTTTCTTTTTTTTTTAATTATCAAACAAACCATAGAATCTGTGAATCAATGACATATACTTCGTAAAATTTATTTTTTACATACACTAAAAGTTAAAAAAAAATTTACCTTTTTGAAGATAATGTCACTCGAAAATTAAACAAATGTTCATATGCTTTTGTATTTTTTGTTGAATCTGATGTCTACCAATCAAACAATCAGCAATTCCTGCAAATTCTACTAATACCATCATAATCGAAATAATGGAAACAATTAAATTAACTCGAAATAGATGAATACTTGAAATAAAAGATGGTTTCTTGAAACACGACAATTGACTTTAATGGTTTATTAATTAAACGAAATAATAAATCTTCAGGGTTAATCAAGCTTCTTGTGAAAGGTTAATGAGGCCAGTAATATAATTCTGTATAATTAAAGAGCAGTTATGGTCTTCGAGGATTGAAGCTAAGAGATTTGTTTAGAGGGAAAAAAAACTGTCAAATGCTTAATAGAGAAATGACATACAGTATAATTTTTTATTATTAGGATAAACATGCATATCTTAGCAGTTAGCAGTGGATATGCTTAATGAAGTTTTTTTTTTTTTTTTTTTTTTTTTTTTTTTTTTTTTTTGGTTTGGTGTGCTATATGATAACCGTCAATTTGTTGATCCATTAAAGTTAAATGCATGTTTAACGGGAAGAGCAATTATGCTTTTTTTTTTTTTTTTTTTTTTTTTTAACAAAAGCAGTTATGCATTTTTGACAGAGCACTATTTTGGTAAAAAAAAATAAGGGGGTTGCTAAATATCGCCCTCAAATATCTAACTAACGCCCGCAAAATAAAATAAAATTACATATTTATCCTTATAATAATGATTATAAAAATAATTAATTTTACCTCAATTTCACAATTTTACTGTACACAAAACTTTTTACCGTTCTCTCTAGTGGTCAACGGCCACTAACGCTCATCGAACAACCACCCCAACCACCATGAGTTTCAAAATGAAACAAATTTTTTAAATTTTGCAAAATCAAATTCGTTAGATCTTATGGACAACGACGAAATACCAAAAACACAACCTTAGACGCTCACCAAAGGCTCGTCAAACCGTATGGAATCGGTACGTCGCGATAATTTTTTTAAAAAAATTCGAAATCCAAGAAACGCCTAGAATTTTCGAATACCCTAGGCTGAAATGCCTAGTTTTTTCGAAACATCCTAGGCTATTCGAAAAAACTAGGCGTTTCAGCCTAGGGTATTCTAAAAACCTAGGCGTTTCAGCCTAGGATATTCTTAAAAACTAAGCGTTTCACCTCAAACGCCCAGATTTTTCATACAACCACACCGTTGTTCGCATGAACTAGGCGTTTGAGCCTAGGACGTGCGAAAAATCTAAGCGTTTGCCGCGAATTCAGAAAATAAAAAAAAAAACATTTTCTCTGCCGGCGATCGACTTCCCTTTGTCCTTAATTACTCGTCATTACCGCGGCTATGTAGATCGTGAAACCGGAGGTAAGGAATTGGTGGTTAAAAGAGGAGGTGGTGGTGGTTAGTATGAAGAGGTGGTAGTGGTGGGTAGTATGAAGAGGGGGTAAATTGAGGGGGTAATTTTTTTATTAAAAAAGGGTAAATTTGTAATTTTAGTTTATTTTGCGGGTGTTAGTTAGATATTTGAGGGCGACGTTTAGCTTTTCACAAAAATAAATAAATAAATAAATAAATAATAATAATAATAATAATAATAATTTTTAATTTGAGGTAATTTTAAAGATTGAGAAGGGCATTTTAGGAAAAGTCAAATTTATCACCCAAAAATCCCTTTCTCTTTATATAGTAATATAGATAGATAATGCTAATTTCTTGTCGCGCCACTGTTATTGTATTTAAGGTTTTTTTTTCCTCGTAAGACCGTTAATGTATTTAATTGTGAGAGATAATCTTTTAAGGTTGTTTTATAGACTTATTTACGTTATCAACATATGGGAAAATAATACGGATTGAGTTAGACTGTAATAAGAGGGAAAGTTTAGAAGCTAAGTCACATTTTCTTGCAACTAAAGCAAGTAGAATTCATGTACAAATAGTATAATTAGCACATTTACATTATCTTGCAACTAAAGCAACAAATTAAAAGATAGTGAGAGATAGCTCTAGTGGTTAAAGCTTCTCTCCCGATTTTAGGTGATCTTAGGATCGATTCTCATCACTTGCCTTTTGTGGTTCGTTGTCTAAACACCCAAATAAAAAACAAAAAAAAAATAAAATAAAAAGGTAGGCTTCTCGGCCTCTATCATCACTCTCTAGTAAATTCCACGTAGTAGTTGGTATTATATACTCTCTTGATTTTTTTTTAATTTTTTAATTTTTTTTTTTAATTTTTTTTTTTTTTTAATTTTTTGGTATTCTCTAATCTCTACCCATAATCTGATATAACCTTCTAAATTACTCTAAATATATAAAACATAACATTATCATAATGAGTCTTATTTGATTTGTTTAAAGGTTTATAATAGCTCTCCTCTACGAAAATGATACATGCCTATTTGAATATGTGCGGAATCTCTATCATAGAAAATAAAATTAAGAAAATTTTGACAATTACCACCTATTATTGTTTCTATTTTAGCAATTACCACCTATTATTATTTTTTTTGAAAATTACCACCTACTTTTTTTTTGAAACACCAAAAGTTCTCACCTAGTTGGCTCTCAACCACACGTTATGTGGGCCCCACATAATACCTTCCCTCCCTTTTTCCCTCCCATTTCTTATAAGGGAAAAAGGGAGGGAAGGTATTATGTGGGGCCCACATGACGTCATAAGGTGGTTGAGAGCCAACTAGGTGAGAACTTTTGATGTTTAAAAGTAGATGGTAATTTAAAAAAAAAAAAATAATAGTAAGTGGTAATTGCTAAAATGAAAACAATAGTAGGTGGTAATTGTCAAAATTTCCTAAAATTAATTTACTGGGCTTTAACCTACCATAAGGTTAGATTTTTGGTTGAATTGGTTCTTTAACACTCTGTATGGTCCAGGCTGCATGAGAGTTTATGATAATACAGTGCATGTTTAATGTCATGGCGTCATGCAGATGAGCCATGCATGGCTGTCGACACTACATACACAATACTGGGTGAAAAATAAATATGAATTAATGTAATATGTGTTGGTCTATTGCTTCAAATTAGTCAAATAAATTAGTTATAGTTTGTAGCTGTGGGTTTGAAGGTAGCTAGAAATTAGGAGTTAATGATGAGTAGTGTTGAGTTGTATCCGTTAGTGGAGTATAGTTAGGCATTTTGTTGATCATGTGATCATGCCTTCCCTTATATAGCTATATATAATACCTTGTATTACCATAAATTAGTGTAGGGAAATGAATGCAATTAATGAAATATTTATCTCTCATCTCTCTCTTTAGTTTCTACAATATGTTTTTACTCTTCAAAATCCAATACTGACGACATTATATTCAAAAAAAATTAAAAAAAAAATGCAATGCTGGCGAATGGCATCTAGATTCTTAATGTATTTATTTTTTTTAGTCATTAATTGAAGGATCAATTCCATTTATTAACGAACTAGCTCACACCAATCATGCAAGCCAAGGGAATGGGGTTTGAAATCAATGTTGAGACGTGAGAGTTAACTTCGTTCGATGGTGAAGGTAAGCGGTAAAGTTTATTGCCACATAACTTTATTTTGAGTTTAAGGCCCTGATTTTACTTTTAAGAAAAATATTTAGTAATAATAATTTTAATTTAATAAAAATCAGGGACTTTGAAAGAAAAAATATGATAGAAAATCAGTAAAAATAATTTTAGTTTAGCAAAAATAATTTCAGTTCCGTAAAAATAATTTCAATTCAGTAAAAGTAATTTCAGTACAGGAAAATAATTTCAGTTCAACAAAAATAATTCTAATTCAGCAAAAATACGGTGAAGTTAAGTGATGGGGCTCTTAACCTTGAACACCTATATAGATATACATGTTTAAATAAGTTCACTCGTTTATTTATGTTTAAATATGAACAAGCTCGTTCAGCTATGCTCATAAATTTGCTCATTTATTGTTCAATTATATATTTCCTCTATTTTTTTTATCACAACGTTGGGGATTCCACGGTTGTCAATCCAGATTCTATTACTTAAATAATATAAGTTGGCGTTGGAAATTCCACGCTTGTCAATGCACATTCTACAACTTAAATATCTTAAATCATAAAACTTTTTGTGAGAAACAACCTAATAAAAAAATGTTGTAAGAAACTACCTTATAAAAGGTAAAATGTTGTAAGATACTACCTTTGACCGAATTTCAACCATTGACTTAATTTTACGAAGTTGATCCACCTTAAAACACCCGGCTTGAAACCACCGTGAGGGTTGGTTTTCAACGTGGTAAGGTTATTTTCGGAGTGGTTGGAGGATATTCCGAGTTGGTGAGGGTAAATTAGTGCTTCGGGATGATGGTTTTTGGGGTTAGAGGTGGTGGTTTTGGGGTTGAAAGGTGGTTTAGGTATGGCGGACGCGATTTCAAGCAAGTTGTGTTAGTTTTGGGAATAAAAAGTGGTGGTTTCAAGAGTGTTTTGAGGTCGGTGAACGGTGAAAAATCAGGCATCAATAACTATATACTAAAAGACACACCAGCAATGACACTTGTCATCTCCTGGTGTGTCCTTAGTTGTTATTTTCTTAAAAAAAAATCTATTTTTTTAAAGAAATAAAATCTATTGATTAAGGAAACAAATTATGTACAAAAATAATATTATTTTATATTTATATATTCCATATTAATATGTAATAATTATTATACTTAAAATAAAAAGATTTGTGAAATCTTTTTAAAATATTTGGACAACTAAAAATTGAAAATCATATTCTTAAAATAATTTGTGACCTATTTTACAACTAGAATAAATATTGCTCAATTTATTTTTTGCCTACTTTTGTTTTAGTTGCGTATTAGAAGCTACAACTAAAAAATCTACATATCATATACTTTTATTATTGTTCAACTAATTTATGATTAGAATACTTATCAATCAACAATCTATAACTATATATAACTATAAATCACCGTGCATGGCACAACACCTAACCTAGTAGGTAATATATTACAACATTTTACCTTTTCTTAGGTAGTTTCTTACAATATTTTCCCTTTAATTTATTAGTTAGTTTATTATAACATTTTTTTATTAAGTAGGTTCTCACAAATCTAGGTTATATTAGGTAGTTTTTGACAAATGTTCTAAGTTGTATTATAGTATAAATTACACAGATAAAAAACTGTGTCATATACGGGACTAAGCCACAACCACAACTAAGAATGAAATAAAGAGAATCCGCTTTATAAGTCCAAGTAAGTTTATCTCAAAATCGTATTGTGAAATGTGCATGGTACACCCAGTCAAAATACACGGATTATGGAAACGCGGAAAAAAAAACATTGTGTACAAATATAAAATACACGAACAAAAAAAATTCAAAAAGATACCCTCCTAGATTTAATTTGAGATATTCTTTTGTTGTTTATATTCTTTGATTTATAGAATTAATTTCTTTAAGTGGAACGCTAAACGTAGCCCTCAAATCTCCAGTTAATGCCCAAAAAATAACCTAAAATTATCCTTTTTAGTTAGAATGCGGGCATTAGTATGTAAAATGAGGGCGACGTTTAACATAGCCCATTTTATATTCACATTTCATATTACTTTTGGTAATTTTTTTTTTCAAGAGAGAGAAATAATTGAGTTTATATAGAGAGACAAGCCATGCATGGTAAAATTTGAATTTCGAAGTGATTCAATGTTATTACAAAGTTGATTTTATCGTCCCGATGAATCTTTTAATTGAAAGATGTAATTAACGAATTCGTGTTGAGAGAAAAGGTATTTTTCAAATTTCTAATCTAATTTTTTTTTTTGTGTTATATTCTGAGGTTGATCGAATATGTAGTTTTTCATATTCTAATGAGTATTCTTTTTTATCATTTTTTATATCCATATTCATTTTTAATTGGAATGAAATATGTTTTATTGAGTATGATCATTATGTTTATTAAGTATGATGATCTTTACATTACAAACAATGTTGTTTAAGGTATATAGATTAAAATAATATTCTTTGTGTATCAATAATACAATTTATGTTCTTTTTACTTGAATAATATGTTCTTAAATTTTAAACTTTTTGAAATTTAAAAATGAAATTCTAAATTATATTTGAATGAAAATAATTTTAGATAGAGAAATCCTGGAAGTAGGATTAGTTAGGGTGTAACATACGCAGGTACACCGCCAGATGGTACACCCGGGTGTACAAACCACTTATTGAAATCATATGACAATAGAGAGTTTATTAATTTATTTTTTTCCTTATAAAGTGTTTTAACTCTCTCAATTTTATTAATGTAGGACACTTACATGTGTTATTTAGGAAGGATACTAAGAAAGTATATTTCAAGATGAATCTAACAAGATCCCTTATATTTAAATGTTATTCGTGTTGGAGTATTTTCAATAAAAATGTTATGTGTGGGAGGTTATCCCACATGGAAAGAATAAGAAGGTGATGTATTGTTTATATTGTAAACAATTGTATATGAGTTATGAAATGGGCCTTAGTACGTGGTGTTTTGCACAAGTGGGCTAAGCGGCTTATATATATTTATAATCAAAGACTTAGAACTTAGCACTTGACATGGAAAATAAAAGGCACAAACTTTATTTTTATCAGCATTATTTTTAACTCTGATTATTTAATTAAATATTACTTAATAATTAATTAAATATTATTCAACCATTATCATAGAATAACTATACAATCTTATCAATTATTAATCTATAAAAGATCAAATTTGGTTGAATGAACTTCATTCAATTTTTCATCCCTTTACCCCTGTCTTCCCCAAAAACTCTATGAACTCATGATCATTAGTGCTAAATGCTCTTGAGTGTATAAATCTTTGTATCCTAAAAACGTGTTCATTATAGCCTTGTAGTATGGTGAGGCGAATAACGATTTTAGGAAAGTGTTCTTCATACACGCCTAGATCCATTATTTGTTTTTGTTGTTCCGAGTATTTTCACCAACAATCTAAAAACGTTATTCCTGGAATATGGAATCAACAATGAAAGACATGGGTACGAACTTTGTCAAACTTGACAAGTTCGATAGAGGCAATTTTAGGCGCTGGCAGAAGAAGGTTCAATTCCTGTTCACAACCCTCAATGTGGCGTATGTTCTGACTCACGCAGAACCACAAGAAGAAGAAAATGAAACTGTGGCATAGAGTCGGACAAGGCTGAAGCATGAAAACGACGATTATATCTGTCGCAGCCACAAACTTAATGCCATGGAGGATACTCTGTTCAATACTTATTTGCATGTTTCCAGTGCAAAGAAATTATGGGAGATGTTAGAATCTAGATACATGAAAGAAGACGCTACAAGTAAGAAATTTATTTTTTCCAATTTAATTCCTACATGATGAAGGACAATAGGTCAGTTATGGAACAGTTCCATGAAATTGAACGCATTCTTGGTCACTTTAAACAACATAACATGAATATGGATGAATCTATTGTTGTTTCAAGTATTGTTGATAAACTACCCCTGCCCTATCTTGGAAGGATTTTAAACATAGTTTAAAACATAAGAAAGAAGATTTTTCTCTTGAAGAACTTGCTAACAATCTTCATGTTGAAGAGGAATTTCGTAAACAGGAAGACACTAAGGAACAACATGTTTCTAGTGTTAATGTTGTAGAAACTGGAGAATCTAGTAAAGCACAAAGCAAAAAGAGAAAGGGAAAATCAAACAAGCAAAATCAAAAAAAAAATATGAAGAAGAAACAACGCTGGAATTGTGGCAACCCTGATCACTTCAAGAAAGACTTTCCGAAAAAGAACAAAGGTAACAAGAAAACACGGGTGAATCGAAAAAATCCGATAAACAGGAGAGTTTTGTTGCTGCAATTTTGGAAGTCAATATGATTCATGATGACAATTCTTGGTGGATTGATTCCGTTGATTCCAGTGCAACAAAACATGTATGCAAGGACAAGTCGCTGTTTGCTTCTTATGTCCTATGGAAGAAGGAACGATCATGTACATGGGAAATTCGTCCACCACCCAAGTTCTTTGAAAGGGCAGCGTTGTGATTAAGTTTACTTCTGGAAAAATTCGGACTTTGAATGATGTTTATCATGTTCCTGAAATTAGGAAAAATCTTGTATCGGATAGTTTTTTGAACCGTTTTGGTTTTAAGCTTGTGTTTGAATCTAATACTTTTGTAAGCTCTAAGGGTCAGGTGTTTGTAGGAAATGGCTATCACCATGATGGCATGTTTAAACTGAACGTTATTAATAAAGCTGTTGTTAATTCTGCTTACTTGCTTGACTCATTTTCTTTGTGGCGTCATCGCTTAGGACATGTTAGTTTTAAACGTATGAATAATATGGCTAATCTAAACTTAATTCCTTATGTTGGAAAATGTAATGAAAAGTGTAAAACTTTTATGGTTACTAAAATTACGAGGCAGTTGATTCCTTCCATTCAAAGATAATCAAATTAGCTTGATCTTGTACATAGTGATTTATGTGAAATGAATTGGGTCATTACTAACTGTGGGAAAAGATATTTCGTGACCTTTAGAGATGACCATTCTCGTTTTTGTTATGTTTATTTGCTGCATAGTAAGGATGAGACACTTGACAAATTTAAGATTTATAAACCAGAAGTAGAATTGCATTGTGAATCTTTTATTAAATGCTTAAGATCAGATAGGGGAGGAGAATATTATAATCCTTCATATTTCCAATCAACTGGAATTGTTCATGAACTTACGGCACCCTAGACACCTCAACAAAACGATGTGGCCGAAAGGAAAAATAGGATTCTAACTTAAATGGTTAATGCAATGCTGTCAATTTTAGGATTAGAACAAGGTTTTGGGGTGAAGTAGTCCTAACTGCTTGTCATATTTTAAATCGGGTTCCAAATAAGAGAAATAAGAAAACTCCTTATGAACTTTGGAACAAAAGAAGACCTAACTTGACATACTTGAAAGTATGGAAGTGTAGGGCAATTGTTAGAGTTCCTGAACCTAAAAGAAAGAAACTAGGTGAAAGAGGAATTGAGTGTATTTTCATTGGTTATAATATGTATAGTAAGGCATATAGATTTGTAGTTATTGAGCTAAATAGTTTTATTTCGGTTAACACTGTCATTGAATCTAGAGATGCCGCACTGGATGAAAATAGGTTCACTTCAATTCCTAGGCCTAAGGACTTAATTGTAAACACCCTGTTGGAACAAGCTAGTGAAGCTCCACAAGAAGTTAGGAAAAGTAAAAGAATTAGAAAGGGTGGAGATTTTGGACCAGATTTCGCAACCTTTCTAGTAGAAGGATCAGGAGAAACAATTTGTGATACCGTTCCTTTATGTTTAAACATAGAGGATGATCCTTTGACTTTCAGTGAGGCTATGAAGTCTCATGATGCAACTTTTTGGAAAGAAGCAGTAAATGACGAAATGGATTTGATCATGGGTAATAAAACCTAGAAATTGGTGGGCCTTCCACCAACTTGCAAACCAATTGGTTGCAAGTGGATTTTCAAAAGGAAAAGAAAATTTGATGGTGCAATCAAAAAATTCAAAGCACGGTTGGTAGTGCAAGGTTTTACCCAAAAAGAAGGGATTAATGACTACTTTGATACCTATGCTATCGTAAGTAGGACAAGTACAATCAGGATGCTTCTTGCTCTAGCTTCTATCCATGATTTGGTAATTGATAAGTGTTTTATTTGTCCACTTATCATGGCATTTTTAGCACAATTTTGTTGTCATTTTTCCCTCTTTACCCCCCTTTCCGACTCCTTTTTGTGTATGATTACAACTTTTGGCTTCCCCGTTCCTTTTTATGTGTGTGTTCGTGTTTGTAGATGCAAGGAGAAATTGGTCATATAGCATGAACATGAAGAACTATATTGGAAGCAAAGCACAAGAGGAGAGGGCGTGCAACCCCTTAGGAGAGGGCGCTCCTACCCCAAGCTTCACAATCTGCCTCTCTTTATTCCCAGCTAGGAGAGGGCGTGCACCATAGTAGGAGCGGGCGCTCCTCCCTGATCTTCCACAAACTGCCTCAAATTGCTGCAGGAGGAGAGGGCGCGCAAGATCCAGGAGAGGGCGCTCCAGCCTGAGGAGCGGGCGCTCCTACATGCAGACCCGACTTTTTAGGCGGATTTTACAATGTTATTTTGGGGTGTATAAATACGACCCTTGCCTTCAGTTTTCTGCATCTTCTTCCTTGGAGAAGATCACCTTCCTCCCTTTAGTCTTCTTAGGCCCTTAACTCTCTAAACTCTTATTAATTAGCTTAGTTTCTCTCAAACTCTATCATTGAAGTAGATTAATTGAAGTTTGTATTCTTCCTTTCGACATTTTCTCAACCTTGAAGCTTCATTAGTAATCTCTTTCCTCTATCCCTTACTCTTTATTTTCTGTTTTTAATTCCTTGAATTGTAGATTTCTCTCTTAATCTTGGTTAATTGTTGTTGCATGTTCAATCTACTTTGTTCTTACTACTCTCTTCAATTTGTTAGATTAATTTTGAACTTAGATATTGTTGTTAGAATGTTCTTCACCATGTTTAGTGAGTAGTTTCTTAACTAGGGGTTGGGTGAAGACCCAACCAAGCCATGGGTTAATTGATGTTTGTGTTTGCATGTTCATTTTGGGTTGATGATTGATTGTTAAAGAATTGGTTAATTGCATGTGTAATTGGATGACCACTTATTGCTCATGTATTCACTTCTATGCTTGCATTGAAAGATGAGGTCTAGTTGTGAGCCATTTCTTGTATGATTATGCTAAATTCCTCTTGATTACGGTACCTCGTTTGGATGATGTAGTAGTCTTAGTTGCGGTAATTACGTGAGAAATCCCAATTATTTGTGCCTTAGTACTATCTCGAACCGATCGAAAGACAAACCCGAGTTAGTAGTCTACTTCCTATTATTAAGACTTGGTTGGCCTATCTTGCTAGTTGAGTTTGGTTTAAGAATGCTTAGTGTGGTGACTTCAAAAGAAGACAATGTTGAGTGCCCTCTCTATCACCCAATTTGTGTACATGCTTGCCTATTGTTTTGATCCATTGGTTTGGTTGGTGTCTATTCCCATTTCCCCCCTAGTGTTTGTCTCCATATAGTAGTTATTTAATCAAACCTCCAATTTGTGACCGAACTAGATTGCAACCGTTTCATACTCTCGGTGTACTCATACCCATTCCCTGTGGATACGATCCTCTACTTGCCCTAGACTTGTCTTAGGTTAGTTTAGGTAGAAATAGTGTTTGGCTTGAGGGTGATTGTCCAACGACCGATTATTTCCCTCTACCAGTAATTCACCAAATGGATGTAAAAACTGCTTTTCTAAATGGTGAATTAGAAGAGGATATTTACATGAAACAACCCGAAGGGTTTGTTGTTCAAGGACAGGAGCACAAGTTTTGCAATTTAAATAAATCTTTGTATGGACTAAAGCAGGGACCAAAATAGTTGCATCAAAAATTTGATGAAGTTATTCTTGGGTACGGTTTTTATATTAATGATGTTGATAAATGTGTATACACTAAGTTTAATGGAAATAAGGGTGTCATTTTATGTCTTTATGTTGATGACATGTTGATTTTTGGTACGGACCTTGTTGAGGTTGAAAATACCAAAGGATTTTTATCTGAAATATTTTCCATGAAGGACATGGGAAATGCGGATGGTATTCTTGGAATAAAAATTTCAAGGAATGCTAATGGATCGTGTTTATCTCAATCACATTACATTGAAAAGGTGTTAAGGAAGTTTGATAACTTTGATTGCAAACCTATTTCTACACCTTTTGATCCGAGTATGAAGCTCACAAAGAACAAGGGAACTCCAATCTCTCAATTGGAGTATGCAAGCTAAGAGTAATAGGCTGCTTAATGTATGCTATGACATGTACAAGGCCGGACATTGCTTTTGTTGTTGGTAAACTAAGTTAGTTTACTATTAATCCAAGTGATGCCCATTGGCATGCTATAAGAAGGGTGCTTAAGTATCTAAAGAAAATAATTAATTTTGGATTATGCTTTTGTGGTTATCCTTCGGTTTTGGAAGGGTATTCATATGCTAGTTGGATCACTAGTAGTGATGATCATGCTTCCACAAGTGGATACATTTTTACTCTGATCTTGGTGGGGGGTGCTATTTCTTGGGGTTGCGTTCCAAAAAACAAAATTGCTTGGAAGATTCTACTATGGCTGTTGAGTTCATAGCTTTAGCTTCTTTAAGCAAAGAAGCGAAATGGCTAAGAAACTTTTTGTATGATATGGCCTTGTGGTCAAAACCTATGTCACATATTTTAATTCATTGTGATAGTGAAGCAACATTGGCAAGGGCATATAATCAAGTTTACAATGGTAAATCAAGGCACATTGGTTTACATCATAGTTATGTTAAAGGTCTTATTCAAGATGGAGTCATAACTGTGGATTTCGTGCGCTCAAGTCAAAATTTGGCCGATCCTTTAACTAAAGGACTTGCAAGAGATTTGATTAATAAAACAAGTAAAGGGATGGGTCTAAAGTCCATTGTGATCACCAATGATGGAACCTCACTTGACACTCGTGATTACCATCGAGTCTTAAGTTCAATAAGTACGTTATTTGTGTGGTTGTAAAGCACTAATCATTGTATTTTCATCACAAGAATTATAGTGCTTGTATTGGTTCTCATTTGTATTAAAGTAGGGTGAGCATAGCTCCTAATAAACTTCAAATAGAAATTATTTGAATTCTAATATAAGTATTTTAACATTTCAGTATTTTATATTATTTATAATAATGTAGTGCTTATATATTCAAATATTTCCATTATAATACTTTAAATGGGAGTATTGTGAATGAAGTTTACCTAAGAGAGCGTAAAGTTTGGCCGCTGTAAGGAGTTTTAGAACTTTTAACTCTGAGGTTGTAGACACCTAATTATGTCTCCCCAAAACCAAACCCACTTATGAGTACCTTTCGCGTCATTTGATTATCCGAACGAAGTGAAAGTGTGATAAGTCTTGTGATGCGGTTGTTTTTAATAAAAATATTCTCTTCTTTCTGTTTTCGAAAATGAACTTTATTTATGAAAATATCCAGTCCAATTTAGTTTGGTCCATGATAAGGGTCCAATAATAGTGTAGTTGGATTGGGCTCGAAAAGATCTTTCCAACGATATATTATAAGCCCAATTCCGATGAATAATGAGGAAGTTATGGTCAAAATATTAAATTGGGCCTAAAATGGTTTTATGGCCCAATGATCTAGTGGAGGGTCCATTAATTAATATTGCTAAATTTATTAGGATTGATTTTAATCTTCTAGAATAATCTAGGAGGTTGTTTTGAGTTCTAATAGGATTAGGAATAATAATTATATCTTTTATGAAGATAAGAATTCTATTTGGATTAAAATAAGTGTTTTTAAAAAGATTAAATCTGATTTTCAGAAGATAAGTACGGACGTTGTTAATCGAATTTAATTAGATTGAGGATTCCATACAAGCTTTTTAGAAAATGCGTGAATCAGCGCGGAACGACAAAACCGGCGCTGAACGACAAGCCTGTCGCAACGCGCTGGACTTTGTCGTTCTGCGACAGAGGCAATTTTACTCCTAGTAGGATTCGATCTTTTTTTGATTGTTTCCGGACTATTTTTCTTATAAATAGGGTCGTATTTCCCCGTCAACAATCATCAACATTCATCCATCATCTTTCTCTTCTCTTCTCTCTCAAGAAATAACTTTTCTTTCTCCCTCTTTCTAAGCCTTTCTACACATTTTTACAAAATACAATATTCCTCATTCACAAGTTTTAGACACACCTAGCCAAGTTCGAATTTGCCTTCACCCTAGACATGAAAGGTTGATAACTTTTGAGGGTTTAGTCCCAAATCCTTATTTGAATTAATTATTTGATTTAATATTTTCCTTAAAGTTACTAACGTGTGTATTTTGTTATCAGAAAGAGATACGAAGCATCAAAGTAAGTTGTTTAATTTCTCTATTTCTTTAGAAATCTTGCTTAGATTATATTAATTCCTAGTATCATGTTAGGATGTCTTTATTGCTTTCTAGTATCGTGATTAGGTTGCTTCCTATTTCTTCTATCATGTTAGTATCATGTTAGGGATAAAGCTTTGATTTTTAATGTTAGTGACATGCTAGGATTTGTTATTAATCTTGTTAGTATCATGCCTAGGATCTTACTATTATTATGCTTTGATGAGATTGAGATTATTATGATTATGATGATTGTTGTTATTATGTTGCTTGATATTATTATGTTATTGCTTGATCACGCCCTCTGTTGCAGGTTTAAAGGGAATTTGTACTTGTAATCACGCTTAATAAGATAATTAATAATCTTGTTTAGGCTAATGTGATTTTAATTCAAGTGATCGCCAATAATAGATTTGTTTGTGCATTAATATTCAGCCAACATAGATTAAACAGGTTTAGGGTAAACCTAATGATTGTATGTTAGTCAGAAAGCGCACATGAATATGAGAAGAATAAAGTAGAGGCCTATTTTTACGGCAGGTTCAATCTCTTTTAGGTTGGATTTGTACCTTCATCCCCGAATATCCAGTCATGGTTCCAGATCACTATGTCCAGATCACTATGGAGTTAGCGATCTCATGGATCGTGAAGGGGTGTAAACTTCACCCTGTGAACGGTTTACAAGTTCCTAAGACTTGTTGGTGACTCTTTTGCTCTAACTTCCTTCCCTTTGGACGCCACCATACTTAAGTGTATGATCACAGTGGGGCTCAAGTGTGGGATGCTTGAAATATTCCCTACAGAGGCGCTCATGATTGGATACAAGACACAGGGCCTTTTAATGTGTCGGCTTTTACTAAATTTTAAGGGGATTGAAATCTTATGTGTAATTTGGATTTAATTAGTCAAGAGGATCACTTGTTCAAAGCATAGTATACCAAGTCATCCTGACTATTTGAAAACAAATTTACTAAGTAAAGGTTCAATCGTAAGACACCTTTATTTATGCATAAGGTTTCCAGAGTTTCCATTAATTTTGGAAATGGTGGGGGATTGTTGGAGTATTTCCAATAATAATGTTATGTGTGGGAGGTTATACCACATGGAAATAATAAGAAGGTGATGTATTGTTTATATTGTAAACAATTATATATGAGTTATGAAATGGTTCTTATTGGTGTTTTGCACAAGTGCGCTAAGTGGCTTAGCTTATATATATTTATAATCAAATACTTAGTGTTTAGGGTAAAAATACACCCCAACGCATGGTTCAATCCCATAATGACACTTGGCCCAATCAAAGGGTGACACGTGTCCCTATAGGAAGGTGACGCGTGTCAGCTTCCAAAAAGCACCTGAAAAAAGAGAGCAAAAGGGCCTCCTTACATCAGGAGGCCTAAATCCCGAGAAAGCCGCAAAACGGCGCTTCCCAAGGACACGTGTCCCTTCCTGATTGCGCCACCAATCGAAAAACGTCATTCTAGGGTACAAAACCCTAGAATGTTCAGATTCCCACCCCTCTAGCCTTTTCGATTTAATAGAGCAAAAAACAGCTCCAACTTCTCTCTACTTTCTCTCTCTAGCCTTTTCGATTTCAGGTTACTAACTAAATCGTCGGAGGCGAATATTCCGTTGCCGGAATATTCGTGTTTTGCAGGTGTCCAAGTTTACTTGTCAGCAGAACGCGACCAGAGTCCAAGGGAATCACAAAATCACCCGAAACATTTGGCGCCGTCTGTGGGGACTCTCGTCTGTTATGGCAATAGATGTCAGACACCAAACACAGGACCTGCTCCTGTTGAGGACGGACATGTAGAGGATATAGTTGCAACAATCAACTCTAGTGATCCTCTTACTGGTTCATTTCATGTCGCCGAGGATCCTCCAGTTACTTCTGGCTCACTTAAGCTTGCCTTGAGCAAGCTCCGAAAGGAACTTGAGGGTAAGATGCCTTCTTTCTCTAGGTAGCCGCCTAGGAGAGGAGGAGAGGGCACTCTCAAGAAGACCCAGAGCAAGGTAACTAACGCCGAAGATGCTAGAAATACCCCTTTCAGACGACTTGGAAGATCTCTCAGGGTGCCACGGACGAATCTGTCTAGGATCCTGGAGAAAATACGGTCGGCTAGGGGCAGACCAGACAGCCTCGAAGGGAAGAGCCAGAGTCGTCACGTCGCTGGAAAGACGCAAGGGAATACATTCGGCACAAGCAACGAGAACGAGCAGCCTACTCGGACACTGCCTTTACTCCAACAATGCCGGATGAATTCTCAGACCCCTCTCTTTCCAAACATACCAACTCGGCCAGGACCAGCAGAAGTCAAGCTCTCCATACTCAAACTCCTATTCCAGTTGTTTAACTGTTTCAATATCAGACCCCCTAGAATTTGAATGAATTTGAATGCATTTCTGCCGCCTAACCCTCCTGAAATCAACCAGGTAGCTTACCTGGCCAGACCGTCTGCGCAGCCTCAGCCAATTGATTGGCAACTGCGTTTGCTAAATCTCAGTGATAAGCCGCCTCCGTTTTCTCAGGAAATTCTTAACTCCGATCCCCTCAACAAGCAAAGGTTAAAAGTGTACTTGTGGGTGCCTATGATGATACAGGCAACCCGGAGGAGCATGTCACTTCGTACAAAAATATGATGTATTTGCAAAGTGTGGATGATGCCACATGATGCAGGTGCTTCCCGGCCACCCTTAAGGGCGTGGCGCAAGACTAGTTCAACAGTCTGTCAGCAGGGTGCATCAATTGTTTTACCACTCTCAGTCTATTGTTTGTTGGAAACTTCTCATATAACATTCCCCCAAGGAAGACCAGCCTGAACTTAGCAACAATCGTTCAAGGAAAGAATGAAGGTTTGCGTTCGTACGTCCAGAGGTTCAATCAAGAAAAAGCCCAAATTCATAACCTGCCAGATGAAATGGCCACTACTACATTTTCAATCAAATGCAACGGTTATAGAACATCTAATGCAATGACGATTTTATTTCCGTCGCATTATATAGGCCTTATGCAACGGTTTATACTAATGTATGTCTATTGCAATGGATAATGTAACGGCTGTAATATGCCGTCGCATTAGGTAGTTTAATGCAACGGCTATAAAAGCTAATACAACGGTAGAAAAGCTATACAGGTTAGCGCTCAAAGTTTTAAGGTTTCCGCCTCTTTTTTTTCGAAATTTTGAAACCCCGCTCCAATCTAAATCTGTAAAATTAAAAGAACGAAAAGAAAAGAAAAGGAAAAAAAACCATATATGCACTTTCTTCTTCTTTAACAAACAAAACCCCATTTCTGCTCATTTACACAAATTTATGAGAAATGCGGACGAGTAGCTAGAGCTTTTTATTAATCCCAATTTCTTCAATTGCTTTACATAATTATTTAATCATCTTCTTTTAAGAATTGTTTCCAATTTTTCTTCTAATTCTACTTAATAGCTTCACAAATTAACCCTAAGTTGTTCAATTTTTTGCAGTTAATTTTGAATAGCCACGACACAGCGACGAAGATCAGCCAACTTCTAGTTTCTATCGCCCTTCTATCGCCCTTAATTCTATGTTGCTGGTTGGAATCCTCTCTCGCTGCACTCAGTTGTATGTTGCCTCCATCTACACTTCTGACCCACCGCCGTCAACCCACGGTATGTTGAGAAATTATCCAATTTACAAAGTGTGTGTAATTCTAGATTATAGTTTAATTTTTCTGGTTTTTGTTAGTTTTGTTTGGATAATTAAAGTTGCCTTATTTGAAAATTATTTATTTGTGGATGGTAATTATTATTAATTTGTTCCTATTCAAAATTTGACAATTTAGGGATTTTGGGAAACTAATGATAAAACAAAAAATAAAAATAGAGTGGGTTCATCCTATTTAGTTCTTTGGCAATTTTAATTTGATGGGTTTCTATTGAATTTTGATAATATGAGTTTAATTAGTGCTTAGAAAAAGATAATTGAACTACTAAAACTTAGTTTGGTGTTTTACCCTCTAACTAGTTTTGTGCTTGTCGTTTGATGATGGAGTTAAGGCCTTTAGAGTAGTTGCAATCATCTAAATACCAAGGATTATTCCATTGTTTAATGCTTGATTTGAGTATTCCATTGTTTAATGCTTGATTTGTTTAATTGGTTTAAAGGCATATGAGTATTGTTGATGTTTTAATTGGATCTTTTGTTATAATTAGATATATATATATGCATCACAAATGCATTTTGGATTTTTTTCATTTAGAGATCGTATTTCGATATATTTTGTGTACAAGGTACAACACGAGGGTCCTTTGCTGCCATCACATTTAACGCATATGTTAAATTGACATTGACTTGAACTCAACTCATTTCTCGTTTTTGTGGTATTAAAACGTGACTGCAATTGACTATTTCTTTGTTTAGACTTAGTGCTTGTATTCCTTAATTTGACAATTTATTTGGATATAATAATATGATAACTTAACTTTCTAACTTGTCACTCACCTCAAGAAAGATTAAAGTATCTACAATGTGACATGCTATGCACCAATACAAGAGATGATAATGTTACACCAAACACTTTAAAAATTAGGAAAACATGCCTCTATAATCTAGATAAATAGGAGCATCAACACGACAACACCTTGATGAAATAAAGATATAATTTTACAACACTTGAAACCATATCTAAACGAAAATATCTATCCTTTTTTTAATTCTTTTTTTTGGAATGAACTGAAACTTTAAATATAAGGGGAATATTTTGTACTTGTGGTTGAATATTAACAATCTTTGTATGAATTTTGGTTGATAATGGAGGTTTGATATCTAATGAATACATAGTTCCATATGAAATTTATTGTAGGTAAAGGTTAGACATCTCATCATTTGCATTGCGTTAGCTTGTTTATACAAAATATGTATCTACATGCATGTCAAGTCTGTAAGCTGTCCATAGATTTTTTTGTATAATAAATCAACTGGTCCGACAAAAAACTCATGCCCTTGAACAATCATAGAGCAATTTTCCCACAAAATTAAGAAAAGGTTATGTTTCGGGTAAAACAATGGGACCTTCGGCAAGGCCCAATGAAGTGGGCTGAAGACTGAACTCGGTCCAAATGATGCTGGGCCGAGGGTTTCCTGCACAGCAAACACACGTAAACTAGCCTCAGGGGTTATGCCGAGGAAGGCCCCTCCGATGCCGAAGTTAGTACAGTGTAGAGAGAGAGTGTGTTATGCAAGAGTATTAATTGCTTGAGGCTATCTGTGAATGAATGCAATGTAAGAGAAGTGAAGTGCTTTTATACCTTAGTACAATAAGAAGAAATGGGCATGGAGCCAAGTGGGCTTGCCATGTTGACTGGACCTTTGACTTAACTTGGCATGGACTGGAGAGTTAAACTGTAACACCCCTCATGATTGCTTTAAAGGAGTTTGATATACTACTCATATCAACAAGATGCATCTTCCTTTTAGGGAGCTCATATGCTAAGAATACTCCATAGTTAAGCGTGCTTGGCTGGGAGTAGTCTTGGGATGGGTGACCTCCTGGGAAGTTTTCTCGGGGTGCGCATGAGTGAGGACAAAATGCGTCGGAAGGACTCGTGTTGGTCTGTGGGGACAGTTGTTGGCCCTCGATGCGCATTTCGTGACAATAGGCCCCTCCCTAATCTGTTTGGGGTCGGGGTGTTACATAAACCTTTGACCTTGGGCTTAGAATTAAATCATTTATGGACTGGGCCCAATTGGCATAAATTGGACCCAAACAGGTTATAATGCTTAGAACTATTAGTACTTGCTAAAAGATACTTGAATTTCTGAATAAGTAATCTTTAGCTTGTAATGATTATAGATACCTAATCCCAAAATCTTAGATTTATGACCCACTAACCTGTTGAATTTTTTTCCTACGTCTGTTAATAACTTAATATACTTTTTACTGTTAACAATTTCAAATTTTGTTTGGAAAGGGAGTAAATCTTTCTTAGATGTTTAGCAAGGGATTAAATGCAGATAATGTTGTTCCAATGGCAGTACAAGCATTTCATACCAAAGCTATGATGTAATAAAAGCTGTTGCCATCCTTGGAATGGTCTCTAACTCAAATGAGATTAAAAGAAAAAATTTTGATACGTTTTTTGCTTGTTTTTTAGTGACTATTATTCTAAATCTATTAATTTTATATTCCTTTCAAATTCAAGCTTAGACTAGCATTCAGGAAGCAGTTTATCTAACACCTTATCTATTTATGTTATACCTCTTTCACATTCAGGCTTTGGCTAGCATTCAGGAAGTAACTTACCTCACATTCACAAAGCCTGCATTAGTGCTCTTCAGCAAGTATTTCTCTACAATGTATTTTGTCATCTCATTTTGTAATTGTTTTAATTAGTTCTCAGATCTTAAGTTTGTTACATAACCAAAAAGTGATAAAGATTAGAGATTGTGCAGTGGTACACAAGTTTAGACAGCAAGGGTCGCATTTATGAGCTGTAGTATATCAGGTAACATTCTGGCCTTGTTCTTTTGTTGAGACTTGTACCAATTTATTGGTTAAGCTCTGTGAAACTATACATGAAGTTACTGATGGGATGAAGGATCTAGGGTTGGAAATTAACTAGAATCACTCCACTTTTCGATACTCCTAGACGAAACAGCAAGGGGTTTTGATCTTGGTATTATAGCATCAAAATGCTAGCAGGTTAGCCTTATTCAGAGTACATTTAATTGCGTTCATCTATACAAATAATTTAATATATAGAGGTAATATAGGCAGAGTTTTAGATTTTATTCTGAACTTGATAATTTTCTGATATGACATGTGAGTAATGCTAAACTCTGCAAAATCCTAAAAAGTAAGGAAACAAATTTGTGGAAATTAGAGTAGTATCAACAATGAAGGAAGCTCAGATGAAGGAGTTCGCTGACATAACTATTGAAAGTGAGCTGACATAAATATTGTGATAGTTTTGGACCTTTTGGTTCACCTATTCGTCACTTGTTTTAATCAAATGGAATCCAACTCTTCAAAGTGTACAAGAATACAACTTATAAATATGCATGAAAAAATAGGGAGTATTATAATATTCTCATTCTTGCTAGCATTATCATTGTGGATACTCAATATGCACTCATGTGCTCCATTTTTGTATGATTTGTTTTCCCTTCAAAATTTGATGCTTATTAAATATGGTAATTTATCAATTCTTTTATAATTTCATTAGTGTAAAATTCAATGTTCTAGTTATGTCAGATCACCTCATTCATTTATCAAAATTATTATGGCGGTTCCTAACTTATATTGATATATAGTGTCTATCTATCTTATGTATGTATATATGTTATACCTATTTAATAATCTCTGATGGTTCATAAAATTTATTTTAATATGCTTCAGAGACCAAGTATGAAATTATCCAACGATTGCAAGTCAAGAAACGCCTATGTGGAGTAGTGACATATAAAGCTTCAGATCTTATCTTCTTAAGGCCTCCTTTTAATGTCATCGTGAGAGCTGTGCTAATATGTCAAGAGATCTTAATATCTTATTCCTTCTTGTGTTTTTGTCATACTATCATCCCTAAACTATTGTTAGAGTTATGTTTTGATGCAATAAACATGTAGTTCTAAGTGATGTTTACTTGTAATTTATTTTTCTAAGTACGAATTTTGTATATACTCTTAATTTTTAATGAAAATTCTCTTTATTGTCATATTTTTTTAAATTCATGTATGTATATATATACAAAATATGTAGGTTCATATGTAAAAATAATAATAATAAAACTAATAATAATAATAATATATGAATTACCGTTGCATTAGGTGGTAATTAAATATGGGACATATACTGTAGTATTAGTTTCATCCGTTGCATTAGGTGTCAATTTTATCATAATTATTAGTCAGTAATCTATTTCCACGGATAATTAATGTCGTTGTATCAGGTATTGAGCTAACGCAACGGATCACAGATGTCGTGGCATTAGGTGTCATATACCGTTGCAGTAGACCTACTGCAATGCCAGCAGATGCCACGGTATATGGCCGTTGCATTAGGTTTAATGCCACAAATTTTGACGCCTAATGCAACGGATTTGGGGGTTGCAATAGGTCAAAAATGTAGTAGTGGGCCTATTCGGAATTTCACCGGGGGTTAAGGCATAACGGTTTCAAGTTTCATTTAGTCAGGAAAAAGATTCAGACATACGCAGGCGTACTGCGGGAGGCCGAAGCCTATATCGAGGCATCTGACTTTTGTTCGCTTACAAAAGAAGATTAGCCGGCCAAGGGGGATGAGAAGAAGCAACCTTCTCAGCAAGACTCGGCCAGAAAGAAAAAAAGAAGGAAACAAGAGAAAGGAAGTCTGGGTGGCTGACAGCCAGCAGCCAAAGTCAAAGAAGGACATACAAACCACAGTATGAGTTCAACAAGGATTGTTACTCAATCCTGATGGAGATCAAGGATAAATTTGAGCTCGAGAAGCCCCAACCACTGAGAGGTCCGGCCTAGTACTGCAACAAAAATAAATATTGTCATTACCACAAGGACGTGGGACATGACACCAATGAATGCATCAACTTGAAAATATTACTAGACAAACTGGCCGAAAAGGGCATGTTGAATTCGTACGTCTTGAAGTAAAAATTCACGTACACTCGGACAGACAACGAATCTTAGAAGAAAAACCAAGCTGACAAAGAAGATGATGGGAATAGCACTGACTCTGGTTTTGTGGTCGTTATATCAGGAGGCTTTGCTGCAAGCCGCCCTACCATGAAGGGAATCAAGCAGGATGCATAGAAGTTGGGGAATGTGATGCACGCCGATGGAGTGAAGAATGAGCCCTTCCCGGAAGTGACGGTTTGCGAGGCAAACCGAGGAGAGATAAGAGCCCCTCACAATGACCCCATGATGGTCAGACGAGTACTAGTTGATACTGGCAGCTCGTCCAACATAATCAGCCTGGGATGTCTGAAAAATTTGAAGTTCCTAGAAGATGCCCTCTAGGATATCTCCCATCCGCTTGTCGGATTTGGTGGGAGTATCATATACCCGATAAGACGGATTGATTTACCCGTCCGATTTGTGAAAAAGGGGGAAGGAAGGGACATGGTCATCCGCTTCCTGGTGGTCAAAGAGCTTACAGGCTACAATGCCATTATCGAACGTTCGACTTTAACAGCAGCCAAAGCAGTAGTTGTACCTCACTTAATGCTGATGAAGTTCGAGAGGACGGACGGAAAAATTGGTACCATTCATGGTAACCAAAAAATGGTTAAGGAATTTAATCAGCTGGCAATGAAGCCAACAGCTAGGAGACGACAACGGTCGTCAGAGCCAAATTCTGAAGAAGGGTTACTCCAAACACAGCAGGTCAGCCAGAAGCGCATCAAAAAAGAGCAGGCAATTAATGGTCGTCGTCCGGCCAGAAGAGTTAAGGCCACAGCCGGCTGGCGATCATGCAAATATAGTGCTTGACCCCAATCAGCCTGATCGGACGGCACTATAGCTGTAGGTTTTCTTAGAGACGATCTATTCAAGCTACTGAGGGAATTTAAAGATGTGTTTACATTTGAAGTAAGTAAGATGCCAGGTATTAGCCCAGACCTGGCCGTGCATAAGCTGGTCGTGAATCTAGTAATTAAACCTGTTCGACAGAAGAAAAGAACCACGGAGAAGAAAGGAATCAGGCGGCCACAGCAGAAGTAAGAAAGTTGTTGGATGCTGGCTTCATTAGGAAATGTTACTACCCTGAATGGGTAGCCAATGTAGTTCTTGTGAAAAAGTCAAATGGAACTTGGAGAATGTGCGTAGATTACACTGATCTGAACAAGGTGTGCCCTAAGGATGGCTTTCCCTTGCCCAAGATCGACCGCTTGGTTGATTCTACGGCCGAGCATTCCCTTATGAGCTTCATGGACACATACTCCAAATTCCATCAGATCCCTTTATGGGAAGATGATCAAGAAAAAACCGCATTTGTGACTGAGCAGGGGTTGTACTGCTACAAGGTCATGTCGTTCGGCTTGAAGAATGCCCCTGCCACTTTCCAAAGGTTGGTCAATACGGTCTTTAGAGATCAGATCGGCTAGAACATATATGGAAGTGTACATTGATGACATGATTGTCAAATCAAAAGAGCCGCCTGACCATCTAAATGATCTCCGAGAAACATTCACCGAACTCATGCGGCATAAGATCATGTTAAATCTAAAGAAGTCTGTCTTTGGTGTTGAGTCCGATAAGTTTCTCGGATTTCTAATTGATCAACGTGGCATTGAGGCCAACCCTGAAAAAATCCACCGAGTAAAATCAAAGAATTGCAAAGACTGACTGGCAGCTTAGCGGCGCTCAGCCGATTTCTGTCAAGGTCGAGGGATAAGTACCGTTATTTCTTTCAGACAATCAAGAAAAAAGCTATGTTCGAGTGGACCGAAGAGGCCAAGGAAGCCTTTGTGCAATTAAAGAACCATCTGCATACACTTCCTCGCCTCGTTAGCCCGCTCAAAGATGAGAAGCTATACATGTACCTTGCTATTTCAGATCATTCTTTAAGTGTCGTCCTCCTGGTAGAAAGGGACAGCCATCAGATCCCTGTGTATTTCATCAGCCATGTTTTGCACAATGCCGAGCTGAGGTATCCCCCCATTGAAAAATTTGGGCTGACATTGTTCATGGCATCAAAAAAGCTAAGGTCATACTTTCTTGCTCACTCGATAGTGGTCTACACGAACCAACAATTGAAGAAGCCGTTCACAATATTGGAGGCCAGTGGCCGAATGCTTAAATGGGCCTTGGAACTAAGAGGTTTTGATATAATGTTCAAGCCCAGGAAAGCAATCAGAGGGTAGGCCTTTGCTAATTTCTTATCTGAAATGACATGACCGGATTTACAACCGATAGGGTATCAGATCTGGAAGGTTTTTATGGATGGAAGTGCTACAGCAGCCGGATGTGGTATTGGTATCATTTGTCAGTCTCCTGAGGGAGATAAGTTTGAATATGCAATGAGATTTCAATTTCAAGCCTCTAACAATGAGGCCGAATATGAAGCCCTTCTGGCCGGCCTTAGAATGTGTAAGGCGACCAGGGCAACAAAAATTGATGCTAGTTCAGACTCCCAACTGATAGTCAGCCAGGTGAATGGCGACTACAAGGCTAGGGAACCAGCCATGATGAAATATCTTCATATGGACAAAGATGAGGCCAACGATCTAAAACATTTCACCCTACAACAAGTTCCTCGTTTAGAAAATCATCAAGCGGACGCACTCTCCAAGTTAGCATCCTCGGCATCATGTGATACTCCCAGATTGGTATTTTGGGAAGTAAAAGAAAAGAGGAGTATTGATGCTGAGCCTGTACAAATCATAGACAGAAGCTCCACTTGGATGGACGGGGTGATCTCCTATCTGAGGGATGGGACACTCCCGGACGATCCCAAGGAGAGCTGGCTAATGAAAAGGAGAGAGGCCTGGTTCGAAATGAAGAACAGGGAGCTATTCAAAAAAGCATTTGTTAAGCCGTACCTGAAGTGTATCACCCCAAAGAGAGGGCATGATGTATTGGACGACCTCCACCAAGGGCAATGTGGATCCCACATAGGCGGATGGGCCTTAGCGGAAAAGGCTACCCATCTGGGGTACTACTGGTCGAGCATGAATTCGGACGCCATGAAAATGGTGAAAAAAGTGACAAGTGCCAGAGGTTTGCCGCCCTTATTCACCGACCTGCAAATAGCTTGTCGGCCATAAGTAGTCCACTCCCCTTTGCAAAATGGGGCATGGAAATCTTAGGGCCATATACTCTTGCGTCCAGGCAGAGGCGGTATGTGTTAGTAGCAGTAGACTACTTCACCAAATAGGTGGAAGTGAAGGTCGTTCAAGGGATTAAGTGGACGGATTTGTCCGCCTTTATCTGGAAAAATATTATCACTCGTTATGGTGTGCCGCAGTCAATGGTGTTCGACAATGGACCCCAATTCAAAACACCCCAACTCAAAAATTGGCTAAGTGACCAGGGCATCACTCACTGTTTTTCCTCGGTCGGACTCCCGCAAGCTAACGGCCAAGTTGAGGCTTACAACAAGCTGATCTCCAATGGTATTAAGCGCAAACTTGAGAAAGCAAGCGGCCTTTGAGCAGATGAGTTGGTGAACGTGTTATGGTCTATTCAAACCACAGCTAAGATTTCGACAGGAGAGACCCCATTCTTTCTAGTCTACGGTGCTGAAGCCATACTCCCAATTGAGATGTACAAACCTACCCTTCGGGTAATGCTATATGATCAGTCGGCCAATCGGGAGGCTATGAAGACGGCCCTGGACTTTCTTCCAGAAACCAGGGGCAATGCGGCACTTAGACATGAAATCTACCGTCTTAAAATGACAAGGGCATACAACCGTAAGGTGTCTAAGCGTCCGCTAAAGATGGGGGACCTTATTCTGAGGAAAATGGAAGCGGTTGGCCGAGCTAATGAAGATGGAAAGTCAACCCCTAACTGGGAAGGGCTATACCGAATCAAAGAAGAAGTAAGGGATAGTACATACCGCCTTGAAGCCTTAGATGGCCGTCCTATTCCTCGTACTTGGAACACGGATAATTTGAGGAAAGAATATGTTTAAAGTTCTCTTAGCAAGAAAACTTGTATATACAGCTAGGTTTAGATGACTGAGCAATGTAATTAAAGTCGTACGGCCCCAACAATGTAATTTTGACAAATTAATGAAAAAGTCAAGCATTGTTATCTTATTTGTTTATGTCTATTTATTAGCATAAATGCCGAGTGAAAGTAATAACGATGCTGCTTGCAACATAGCAGCTCGGCCGCAAAGGGTGTAACCAAGCGGTCGTGCAATATTTTAGCAAGGGCAACCTTAAGCCACCTAATTTGGCCAGTGACTGAAAGGCCAAAGGAAGCGTCCGATCTCAACCAAGTTGGACGACTAGGCACCAAGTAGCCTAAATTTGCCAAGTCATTTATTCCTAAAAAGGGGCAAGGGCATACCTAGGCATCCTAGCCCAACTAAGTCTTAGAAATTTTTAAGTTGAAATATTACTTGAAATTTCCTGAGTATGCTCGAGCGATAGTTTCAACAGACGACTCATATAAATCCAGCCAATCGGCCGTATACATAATGTTGATTCGGCGATTCACCTAGTCCAAGGGCAATCATTACTATGATTTGATTAACTTACTAGTTGTCATACCCTTCTAGGTATTGTAGACACCTGATTGTGTCTCCCCAAAAACTAAACCCATTGATGAATATCTTACACGTCATTTGATTATTGAACAAGGTAAAATGTGAAAGGTCTTGTGATGTGGTCATTTTAATAAAAAATACTTCTTTCTGTTTTCGAACATATTTCTTTTTGTACTCTATTTATGGAAAATGTCCAGTCCAGTTTAGTTTGGTCCATAATAGTGTAGTTGGATTGGGTTCGATATAGGGGTGGCAATATCATCCAAACCCGATGGATAACCATCCACCCGATCCAAATATATGGATGAAAACCCGAACTTAAGCGGATGACGGATGGATGATGGATGGGTTGGGTGACGGATCGGGTCGGATACAGATGATGATACATCCAACCCATCACCCGACCCATCCATCCACCCGTTAAATTTATATATAAAAAAATAAAGATAAATATTTTTTTTAATAAATTAATGTCTATTGTAGTGTTAGGAATTGACATTTGTTTTTAATTTAGTAAATAGGAACGAGTATTAGAAGGATGTATAAAAGTTTTAATTAATTGATCATTTTTTTTTCAAATCTCAATTTTAATTATTAAAGTGCAAAGTTGTATTTATATATATATTTCACCCGAATTATCACCCGATCCACCCGATTCATCCATGGATGACGGATGGATCGGATGTGGATGAAGGAAAGTTAGGTGATGGATGGGTCGGGTGATGGATGGATTTTTGGCGGATGGAGGCGGATGAAGCATCACCCGACCCACCTCCGATCCATTGCCATCCCTAGTTCGATAAGAGCTTTCCAACGATATATCATAAGCCCAATTTCGATGAATAATAAGGAAGTTATGGCCAAAATACTAAATTGGGCTTAAAATGGTTTTATACGTCCCAATGATCAAGTGGAGGGCCCATTAATTATCATTCTTAAAGTCATTAGGATTGATTTTAATCTTCTAGAGTAATATAGAAGGTTATTCTGAGTTCTAGTGGGATTAGGATTAATAATTATATCTTTTAGAAAATAAAGAATTTTATTTGGAATAAAACAAGTGTTTTAAAAGATTAATCTGATTTTAAAAGATAAGTATGGCCGTTAATTATGTCTAATTTAATTAGATTAAGGACTCTGTATGGCTTTAAGTTAACGCGTGGACCATCGCGAAACGACAGCTCCATCGCGCCGCGATGAAGCTATCGAGCCGTAATAAAAACATCGCGCCGCGATGGGAGCAGTTTTACTCCAAATTGAATTCGATCTTTTTCTGATCGTTTCAGGACCTTTTTTTCCCTATAAATAAGGTCGTATTTCCTTGTTTTCAATCAACAAGCTTGATCAACAACAATCATCTAATTCTATTTTCTTCTCTCTCAAAGCTAGAAGCTTGTTCTTTCTCCCTCTTTCTAAGCCTTCCCTTTTCAAAATATAATACCTCATTCACGAGACTTAGACACACATAGCTAAGCTCGAAGTTGCCTTCGCCCTAGACATGAAAGGTTGATAATTTCTGAGGGTTTGGTCCCAAATCTTATTTTAATTTTTTGATTAGATTTATTGTTTAATATTTTCATTAAAGTTACTAACGTGTGTATTGTTTTGATAGAAAGAGATACGAGGCAACAAAGTAAGTAGTTTTATTGCTATATATCTTTAGAATGCATGCTTAGATTATTTTGATTCCTAGTATCATGTTAGGATGTTATTTAATGCTTTCTAGTATCATGCTTAGGTTGCTTCCTATTTCTTCTATCATGTTAGTATCATGTTAGGGATAAAGATTTGATTTTTATTGTTTAGTGACATTCTAGGATTTGTTATTAATAATGTTAATATCATGCCTAGGATCTTGCTAATATTATGCTTTCATAAGATTGAGATTATTGTTATTATGATGATGATTTGTTGTGTCAATTAATATTATCTTGTTACTTGATATTATTATTGTTATTGCTTGATCACGCCCTCTCTTGCAGAATTAAAGGGAATTTGTACTTGAAATCACACTTAATAAGATAATTAATAATTTTATTTAGGCTAATGTGATTTTAATTTAAGTGATTATCAATAATAGATCTGTTTGTGCTTTAATATTCAACCAACATAGATTAAACAGGTTTAGGATTAATATATTGATTGTATGTTAGTCAGAAAGCGCACATGAATATGAGAAGAATAAAGTAGAGGCCTATTATTAGGGCATGTTCAATCTCTTTTAGGTTGGATTTGTACCTTCATCCCCGAATATCCAGTCATGGTTCAGGACCACTATGGAGTTAGCGATCTCATGGATCGTGAAGGGGTGTAACCTTCACCCTGTAAACGATTTACAAGTTCCTAAAACTTGTTGGCGACTCTTTTGCTCTAGCTTCCTTCCCTTTGGACGCGGCCATGCTTAAGTGTATGATCACAGTGGGGCTCAAGTGTGGGATACTTGAAATAATTCGCTACATGTATAAAAACTACTAAGTTAATCAAACCACTCAGAATATGGACTAGGCGAACGCCGAATAAAGGGGCATACCCCCAGTGTTCGTACGAAAGCAATAAAAAGCATAACATGCAAATCTTGCAAAATTTGCTAAGTATCACAAAAAAAAAAAAAAAAAAAAAAAAAAAAAAAAACCACTCAGAAGGCGGCAAAATATCTTACAAAACCGCTCAAAACAGGCGGCAAATAAAATTGCTCAACAGAAAACTAAAAATAAACCAAGTACAGAAAACAGAAGACTTAAGCTTGTTAAGCTACTGTTGGAGGACCTGAGCTCTATTCAGCCGACTTTTCTTCATTAGCCGGATCCTCCAAGGCCGGCTCCCCGTCAGAGGCCGCAGTAGTAGCGGATGGCTCCTCAGCTGGCACCTCCTCGCCAATCGACTCCACCTCCCCCTCCTCCACTTCGTCATCTTCCTCATCTTCCCCGGATTCAGGCGAAGTGACAACGAGTTTGCGAAGGGGCTGCACTACTTTCTTTGCCTCCTCCCTGAGGCAGATATAGCTAAGGTGCTTGGTGAAGAGCTCCTGGTAGTAGGCGGCCTCCCCTTCATCGACCATCAATTCAAAGGCCTCGAAGAAGTGGCTTTTCAGCCTCTCCTCGGCAGCATGCTCGATGCGGACGACTTCTGTGGGGTTGGGCGGCCGAGGTGCCTTCAGCTGCTCAGTCAAGTCTAAAACGGACTGCTTCAATGGATCCACCTCACGCCTGAGGGAGTCTTCCTGGTCCAAGGCCGTCTTGAGGGCCTGCTGGGTTAAGGATAGCTCCTCCTTCAGCTTCTCGGAGGCCTCGAAACCCTCCTTCCATTGTTGGGCGTTCAAGACCGCCTTGTCTCTTTCTTGCTGAAGGGCCTCCCTGGCCAGCATCTCCCTTTCAAGGGCCTTGCCCAGCTTAACGAGGTCCTCGGTCTGTTGCGCCGCCTTGTCGGTAAGCGCCTGCATGGCCGTCTCAAAATGGATGCGCTGAAGGGCAAGGTTCCCCGTTGTTGGCGTCTTCAGCCTTCCGCAGCAGCTCCCATCCTTCTCTCAGCTTCTCGTTCTCTTTATCCTTCCAATCTAGGAAGGCATTGAGCCTAAGAAAAAGCTGCATACTGACATAAAAAGTTAGTAAAATCAAAACCGTGTAAAATATTCCAAGTATGGAATTCAAGTTGGCAGAAACTAGTTATGGTTACCTTAGCGCTGCAGTTAATCATAGGGCCGAGGAAGCCCTCACTAATTCCCCTCAGCTTATCAAGCTATGCTTGGGGAACGGCCCGGACCATGGCTTCCCTCATGGCCTTTCGGTCAGCACCAGTAAGTGACTGGCCGGGCAGCTTAATGTTCATCTCCTCCACAATATCTGCACACGGCCATTAATGGTGTTAAGTTGAGCAAAATGGGCTTATAAAACCAAGTATGATAGCAATATAACAAAATCCTGACTAAAGAAGCTTGGAGGAGAAGGAAATACAAATGGAGGGGGCGGCAGCGGCTCGTCATCCCCTTCGTTGATACGACTGGGATGCTCCTCAGCCGACTGATTGGCAGCCACCTGCCAATCAGATTTTTGAACTCTCTGGTCTGGCGAAGTTGTGATGGGGCCGGTCGTTTTTGCTAGGGACGACTTACCCCTATCATCCGCTTTCACGGACTCATCATGGACCGATTCAGTTGTCGGATCCATGGACTTGGAGCCCCCGCTTGGTGACAGCCGGGGTGGCTCTCCTTTGGACTGCTTGGAAGCAGTACGCGACGTTGTCTTGGCCGCCGGGTTGGAAGGGGTCTTTGATGCACCCGTCTTCCTGGTCTTGGACGTCTGGCCGTCCTTGCTAGCAGTGGCTGACTGCTTTCGTTTTGTCCTGGGAGTAGTATTGGCCAACTGAAAAATGCAAGTAAAAGTTAGTATAAAATAAGACATGAAATAATGAATCAGCGTCCGTGTAAAACAGGAAGGGGTCCCTTCCTAACATACAACTCGGACGAAAGGCGTCTAAGTGAAGAAGGGAAAGACTCCTCCCCTCAACAAACCAGCACGGCAAAAAAAAAAAAAAAAAAAGAGTTACTAGCTTGAGTTAATCGACCGTACCTCCTTGGTTTCCTCGTACAGTCGCTGCCGAGCCTTGTACCGAGCCAAGTCTAGCTCAGACATGTCAACCTCTCCCTTTTGCTCCTTGTCCAGCATAGCAAAGGCTTTTTCTACACAAGGAAAAAAGAAAAAGAGTTGGAAAAATTTTCGATAAAAGCTAGCATACGAACGATGAAAGTTTCAAAGCCCCACCTTGGGGAATGTTCCGGTATAAGCCGCATGCCGACATGAATACCAGGTTCCTCAGCCAGGCGGCCTAAGGAATCTAGTTCTTTGGCACGACCACCATTTTTTCGTCCCTTTGTACCTTCTTGACACCAAAGTAGTCAAGTTGGAGCGCTTGGCTAGGGTGGACGGGTGGCTTGTATGGCTTGTGCTGCCCCCAGCCCAGCTGGATTGGCATAGCATTAAACCGATTCATCCGCAAGTTAAATTCAACGTCCTTTGTTTTGATGCGGTAGAATCGGTTCTTCCAGTCTCGCCATTTTGACACACGGTCCATCACCACCAAATAATCTTTAGTAGTGCTAAGGATGAACCAGTCGTCCGTGTGCTTCTCCAGGCGACTCATGGAGTGCATCTCACAAAAAACCGAGAATTTAGGCTTGAGGCCCTTCCAGATGCACGTCACCAAGTACCCAAAGATGTTCAACCAGCTGTTCGGCATCAACTGGAAGATAGCAATGTTATACTCGTCCAGGACTGTTCAGACAAAGGGGTGGAGGGGGAAGCGAAGTCCAACATTAAAAGCAGCGCGGTAGACACTGAAGGACCTTCGGTGCAGCCGCTCTTCTTCCCAGGCGGCCACAGAAAAGGAGCGCTTGGGCGCCTTCAGCTCAAAACCCTATTCCAGTTGGAGGAATTCCCTATACTCCTCCAACCCGTCATTAAGGTAGCCCAAGGTCGTGCTACCAACCGTACACGCGTACGGGTCCTTGGAATTGTCAATGTTGGCGACGGTCTCCTCCACCGCCGCCTCGTTTTCAGCCTCCTCTTCATTAGGGTAAGGGGCAGCCCCAAACTCAGAGGACAAGACATTTTCCAATTCAGCGGCCTCGGCCGAGCTCCTGCTCCTGGAGCCCTGGCCGCCTCCAAAAACCACAACGCCCTCAGGCGCCAAGGGACCTTTGCCCTTATCTTTACTTACGCCCGCCTGATTTCCCGAAGGAAGAGCACTACGAGGGGGCAAGTCGGACGGTTCAGCAATCACAATGCCAGTTCTAGGCCTGTCCGACCTACTATGTTGGAGATGGGGTTGTTCAAAATTTGGGACACATGGTCCAGCCTCCGCCCGAGAAAAGGTAGGAGACCTCTCTTGAGATAGCAACTCGGCTGGATCCATGACCGAGTTAGCATATTGGGGGAATCTTAGCTCCGGAGTTTGCTCGGACGTCCCCCAAGTAGAAGAGACGCCTTGTGCTCTTTTGCACTCTTCAAAAGAAGCGGTCACTTCGACCACAGAACACTCGATGCCACTAGTCGTGGTCGTATTGGTGGTTGACTCAATCTCTGCGTTCGCGTTGTTTGGGTCAAAAGGGACCCTTGGGTTTACCAAACTGCCGTCTAGATTTCTAGCGGCGTGCAGGTAGTACGTTTGCCTCATCTGGGCCATTTGTGACTGCAAGGACAGAGAAGAATAGGTGGATGAGAGTCGGTACACACTGGAAATGGACCCACTCCGTGAAGGAGATAGCTCATCTCCGTCCACTCTAGACTCCTCAGTCCCAGGCGAACGGCCGGCCTCATGAGGAGAAACGGACGAAGTTGAGTGTTGAGCCAGGTTTAAGCAAAAAGAAAAAACTAAGGCAAATATAAAGAGAAGTAAGAAGAGCAGGCGGCTTACCTTTGTACGTGTAGAAAACTTTGGGAATTCTAGAAAGTCTTGGAGGTTGACCGGAAAACTCAAAAATGTGACTGGAAGATCCAATCACACGGCGGAGCTCTTGAAGATTAAGGGAAGATCATTTTCTCTCTCAAAAAAACTCTGACCTCTCTCTAGAATTCTCAAAGTTCCAAAGTGAGAAAATGAGGTCAAACCTCTTCTATTTATAGGCTGAATTTATGAGGGCAAAACGGCAAATTAACCTTTCCCGCCCAAGGATCCAAACGGTTACTTTTTAAAAAAGTTAACCTAGAATTCGAAAAGGTTAAAAAGCTGATTATGTTATTTTGGACGGAAAAAGAGAGCGAACTGGTTAACGGCACACCCAAATAAACCGCCACCCTGAAAACCCGGGCGTCCGAGCTTCCCCTCAAAATTTCAAATGGCATGCTCTGTCCGCCTGTCTCCCAGACTCAAACGTCCCTTGGAGGAGTTCCAGGCAAACGACGCAAGGCAATTAGCCCTATGAAGCCATCTCCTAAATAGGCGGACGATTCATCCGCCTACTCAAAAAAATGCTCTATCTCTGTATACTGGGACGCATTTGGATGGGTAGTGAGTCAAAGGAGGCGGCTCGTGGCGTACGAGTCACCCCCTCTGAGGGGTAAATGTTTAGGGTAAAAATACACCCCAACGCGTGGTCAAATCTCATAGTGACACGTGGCTCAAACAAAGGGTGACACGTGTCCCTATAGGAGGAAGGTGACGCGTAACAGCTTCCAGAGTGCACCTGAAAAAAGAGAGCAAAAGGGCCTCTTTACATTAGGAGGCCCAAATCCCGAGAAAGCCGCAAAACGGCGCTTCCTAAGGACACATTTCCCTACATGATTCTGCCGCCAATCAGAAAACGTCATTCCGGGGTACAAAACCCTAGAATGTTCAGATTCCCACCCCTATAAATACCCCGATCATTTATGGTGGGATGGGTGGAAAAAAGACAGGATTTAATAGAGCAATAAACAGCTCCAACTTCTCTCTACTTTCTCTCTCTAGCCTTTTCGATTTCAGGTTACTAACTTAACCGTCGGAGGCGAATATTCTGTCGCCGGAATATTCGTGTTTTGCAGGTGTCCAAGTTTACTTGTCAGCAGAACGCGACCAGAGTCTAAGGGAATCACAAAATCACCCGAAACACTTAGCACTTGACACGGAAAATAAAAGGCCTATATATAATTTATTTTTATCAGTATTTTTTTTAACTCTGATTATTTAATTAAAATATTAGTTAATAATTAATTAAATATTATTCAACAGTTATCATAGAATAATTGTACATTCTTATCCTTTCATAATAACTACCATTATTGATCTATAAAAGATCAATTTTGGTTGAATGAACGTTCATTCAGTTTTTAATCCCTTTCCCCTGTCTTCCCCAAAAACTCTAGGAACTCATGATCGTTAGTGCTAAACGCTCTTTAGTGTATAAATCTTTGTATCCCAAAAACATGTTCATTATAGCCTTGTAGTACGGTGAGGCGAATAACGTTTCTAGGAAAGTGTTCTTCGTACACGCCTAGATCCATTATTTATTTTTGTTGTTCCGATTATTTTCACCAACAATTCGGCATAGTGTGAATTTTAACAATCACTGGATATTAAGATCTCACATGACTATAGTTAAATTAAATCCATTTTCAACTCAAGGAAAAAAAAATCTTACCAAACATGCTCTCAGTGTTATTTTTATTTGGCAGTCGAATCTTTATATCTTTTATCGGGTTGAAGTTTTTTCCGAGTTGGAAATGGATTCAGTTTTATTACCATCACCATACTGTATTGACTGCAAAGCCTAGTTCAATTTAGATTCGACTCGTTTCAAAATGTGTGCGACCCGAATTTTTGATATTAAGTTGCCACCACAAATCCCCGATTATATATTGTTTTTAGCTAATAAATAGCATTTCTTAGCCAAACATGTTGATTACTTGTATGTACTAATTCAATTAATTGATTGTGATCTGTGATTGAGGCTATAAAGTATTATTAATTGAGTATGTTTCCAAAAAAAAAAAAAATTATTAATAAAGCAAATAAACCTTGGTTGAAATAAGGAGATATTTCCAACGTACAATAGCTAACTTACACTTAAAATCAACACCTTTCTTTGAAATTCTTCTTCTCCAAGCTAATACTATTCGAATTATTCCTAGAAAGAGGGAGTGTATAACCATCACTTTGATCTATTTAGAAGACATGATAGTTCTATTTAGAAGATATCCAATTTGATCTAATTTTAAAACCAAATTACAGGGAAAAAATTTCAATAATTAATGGAATAAACACAACATACTCATACGAGCTTAAAGTTTATGTAAGATAACGGGGACACCATGTTGGGGTTGAAGGGCTATAAAAGTTGTAGGAGCATGGGTGTATGATGGTGAGATTTCAAAAGAGAAGCGTTGCAAAATCATAGACAATGCCATTTTAGCCTCAATCAGTGCAAAACTTTGACCAATACAAATCCGAGGTCCCCAACCAAAGGGGAAGTACGAATTAATTCCCTTAGTTGCCTTTGAAATCCCTTCTGAAAATCGATCTGGTTTGAATTCTTTGACATCTTTACCCCAAACTTCGGGATCCAAATGAGCATGGAGTATTGAAAAAGAAACTGCCACCCCGGGTGGTATAACCAAATCTCCTAATCTTGTCTCACAATCGTACACCTTTCTTGAAGTAGCAACTATAGACGGATACAACCTTAGCACCTCATACAGTATCATTGTCACCTAATAAGAGCAATCACACACAAATTAAGTAATCTATGTTTTAGCATTCACTAATACTTTTTCAATCAATTTTGTGAGGATGGGTAGAAAATTTATTGTAGGTAAAAATAAAGAAAAATATATAAGATTTAAGACTTGAACAATTAAATGTGTCAAAGTATATTGAACAAATTAAAGATCTTACTATCTTTAAACGACTATTTAAGCCATCATAGTCAGGGTGGTTCGTGCCAAACGTAGCAAGAACCTCTTCACGAGCTCGTGTTTGCCATTCTTGGTGCTTTCCTAACAAAGCAATAGTCCATGCTAGCAACACTGAGGTAGTCTCTTGGCCAGCTAAGAAGAATAACTTGCACTCATCGATCACCTCTTCGAAGCTCATTGCAAGATCAAGACGTTTCTTACTACTACTTTCACTTTCACTTTCACTCTCACTCAATTGTTTAGCCTCTTTAGAATTTGAATCCAAGAGTATCCCCAACAAGTCATCTTTGGCGGGTTCTCCGGCTTCCATTGTTTTCTTTCTTGTGTTGATTACCGTCTTCAATAGAGTTTTTATTTCGACATTCATTTCATCCATCCTCTTCTTGCCTTTTGTTGGCAAATATCTAGTGAACGCATATATATGATCAAATATTATTATCTAACCATTAATTATAGTCTCTAATGTCGTTAATAAAAAGTTTAATTTTATCAAAATGTTACAAGTTTCAACCCTTGAAATTAAAGGTAAATAGAAATTAAGAATAAATGTAACTTACTTCCATCCTGGGATATAAGAATATTTGATAAGACGAATAATAAGTTCCTTTTGCTCTGTGAGAAGTTCAAATATCCTTCTTCCGTCCTCAAAGCTACTGCCAAACGCAGCTCGAGAGATGGCGTCTGCAGTTAATTTCGTAAAATGCGGCCAAACATCTATTTCTGAAGAACCTGTTTTAGAAACTCTCTTCTCCCAATTGTTTAGTGTTTCAATGATACTGGTTTCAAATGCTGGGAGCATAAGCTGCACGAGTGGAGTAAAGTAAATCGGATTAAAACCAAACTTAGATATTATGTACAGTAGTTTCCATATATCGCGTATAGTTTAGACTTACAAATTAAATCACTCTACAATGATGTAACGAACAAATTAGATTTGGCAAATTACAAATTACATCTATGTATGTAATACATAGATGTAACGAACAAACTAGATTTGGCAAAACTAACCTAAATTTTGATGAACGGACTTAAACTAAAGTGGTAAAATATCTACAGGGATTTCACGCTTGTCAATACATTATTTTAGCTATTAATATCTTTAATTATATTTTTGTAACAATTATTATTAATAAAAAAAACAAAAAAATTATATTTGAAAAATAGATTTCGAGACGAATCTAAATAGATCACATGACTATATTTTTTCTAATAGATCACTCTACTTGTCTGCATTTAATTAAGATAATTATAAAAGTAAAACTTAGCTACTTGAATTACCTATTTGTGAAGTATTTCATTTATTAATTAAGAAAATAAAAATATCTTCACTTAAAAATTTCTTCTTTTTTTTTTGATACACACTTTAAATATTTCTTAATCGTCATGAATAATACCAAATGTAAATAATAAAAATAACAGAGGGAGTAATATTTATTATGGAGTCTTCTGATATTTTATTTTTTCTAAATGTACAATTCTATTGATGGCTATTGGTATATTATCGGTGGACAATGGTGACCCGCCACCCACAAAATTCTGGATCCGTCACTGTGGGTAACTCCGTCTATTCTTTTAAAAACCTAATTCGATATCTTAGATAGAGTCCTCAAAAACAATAAAACCTCCCTTATAGATTTCAATTTTAAACACTCTATATTGGGACAAAGGGAATAATACCTTTAGCTTATCGAGATGAAATGCAGGGGTGAGAATTTTCCTGTGTTTAGCCCAATGATGGCCTTCATAATTTACAAGTCCAGTCGAAAATGTTTGAATAAGTGGATTTAATTTTGGTTTTCGGAATTCGTTCATCCTATTGAATCCATCCTTTATTTGCTCAGACTGTGTAACAAGTATTGTTGGCACAGGCCCCATCCAACTAAAACAATTTGAACCTGCATTTATGCATTGTTGATCGATTAAGGTCTCTTGTGCACGTTCCAATTTCATTCAACTATATATATTTGGATCATAACATATACAAGACATTGAATATAATTTTTAAAATACAAACAGCTCAAATACAACATACATAATAGAACAAACTCACTCAAAAGCTAAGGTGCACCAAAAAACATTACCGGATTTGGTGAGAAGTCGATGGAGTAAGGGTTGAATACGATGGTAATAATCATGAGTAAAAGGAATGGGTTTCACCATAGCTTCACTACGCAATTGGGAGGCTTCCTTCATGTCACCGATCAAAAACCGGTACGAGTTTCCAACAAGACCTTGTTGTCGAAGCGATTTCTCTAAACTATTGGGCGTAAACCAAACAAAGTTTATTACTTTCAATAGCCATCTCAATACCACAATGCACAACAAAACACCAAATGCATTCGCAATCAAACTTTGGCTCTCGAAAATGATCATCATTTGATCTTTTAGTTTTTTATTTGGTGTACTCAAACTATGCAAATAGACATGACTTATTATATATTTGTTCTTGGTTAGATATCCTTCATCCAAACTCGAGGAACACGAGAGCTTAGTTAATAACGTGACAAACTAACAACTAACAACATTGCATTTAATGTAACAAGTACGTACTAGAAAACAAATTGGAGAATAAAAAAGGACTTGCTAACGAGCGTTTTGGGGCGTTAGATAATGAATAATTATATTAGTTGAACTAGTATTAAGTTAGGAATGCATGACAAAATCACGCGTCGTTCGATGTAATTAATGTTAGTTTTACTGTAATATTTTCAATTTTAATTTTTTTATCTATTGTCCTGGGAACGCTCATTAGCTTTTGTCAATAAAATAAAATAAAAAACAACACAAGAAGTACTATCTTTAACGGAGTATTTAATATTTTAATGTACTTGGATTGCTACTAGCTGTCTTTTTATAACCCGGAGAATCAAATACTTTTACAGTTTTACGATCTTGCTCACATAGTCACATGGGCCCAATCTCGTGCTTGATTGGATTTTAATGAGAAATAGTATTGTACATACAATTAAAATGGCACAAAAATTGGTGTACTTCTGAAAATATAATTTTTTTATTACGTGTTTGTTTGATTAACCATAAAAATATGTGAGTAGTTGATATTCATCAAAAATTTTAAATAGGCTGATTGTTTGGTTGATATTCACAAAATGATAAATTAGGGTAAAAGAGAGAATGAATGGCTTGTATAACTCGATTATTATTTATTAATAGGTTGAGTATTCTTTCAAATCTAAACTCATAAGATAGGAAATAATCTTTCTACAAGATATACTAGTATAACCATAAATCCTAATTACGAAAAATATATCACACATATATATTTTTCGATATCTCATATCTCTAATACCCTCCCATAATTGTAACGACAGTAACACGAACGTTGCAATTGGAAAGTCTTCATTTTGTTGAAGTCGATCGAGTTGCACTACTCAATTGATGTCGCCTTCAATTTTTTTTTTTCTTTTTGAATGATGAGAACGTTCATCTTTTCGAACCCATCAATCATTGATCAAGCAGGAACGTCACTCTTTTCAAACCTACAAATATAATAATTTTTGGTTTTTCCAGTGCAAAACCGAGTTCCAATCAAATATTGGTTTTTCAGAGTAAACCACACTCAAATCTCTTAATGGTCTTTCAGAGTAAACCACACTCAAATCTTTTAATGGTTTTTGTTTAGTAATAAACCACACTCAAAATTTTATTTTTGTTATGAAATATATTTGTGGATGTCCATTATACCCTTGTATCATTCCGGAACTTTCTAGATTTTAGGGTTATTATCCTCCAAGCAAACCCTATCAATTATTGTAATACAAGCAGAATACAGATTAATTCTCTTTCAAGTTTCTCCTTGTTTCATAACACGTTATCAGTACCAGACTCTACCCGATTGAATTAGGTTAATCTACTATGAGAATCAGGTTCGTTTTAAATGAGTATTATACTATTATCACATATTTAGCATCATGGATACAATTATGTGAAATTATATATCGTTTGATTTGGTTTGCAAAATATTTCAATAGCATGAATCTTTTTACGTAGTATATGAATTTCTAATGAATTGTTAATTAATTATTGATCACCAAAACTCTAACACAATCAATTAAGATTAGAACTAAACCACAATCGAACGTAATATGCGGCCATGTTAATTGTCACCAAGGAGTTCTTACAGTAGACCTTTGTTGTAATTCGACTATATTGATGAAGGAAATTAAATCTATTCTAGCTTCATATTATTTGCCGTTTCAATTGATGAAGGAAATTAAGTTGCTGCTCCATCCCTTATATTTGCCCTATTGATTAATGAAGCCGCACAAGATGTGGAAATAATATGCAATTATCCTCTTGCAATTTATATATTTCCTGTAGATCATGATTAATTTTTATCTTATATTAATAAGAAAAGGTCAATTATAAAGCATTGATTTCCCATGATGGAAATTTGATGTGGAATCTGAAAGTGGAAGTGCCTTCGACAGAGATTTATAAATTAGTTGTATTATTATTATAATGGATTGTTATTGCTAACTAAGTATACAAGGTGAAGGAATTTGTTTAGTGTGGCCAACAATGGGTTGGCAATCAAAAGTCATAAGAAAAATTTTAGGGATCTGGTCGAGCCGAATTATATTTGACTACGCAATCAATCCAACTGTAATTAAAGGTACGCATATACTATACTATATTATTTTATTATTGATTTATATACAATTAGCATGAATATTTTGAATAATAATTACTCCCAGCAATTCATATTAGACTAAAAAAGTACAATACAAATACAACTACAAGTCTATTATTTTTGAGCCCTGCGGATTGTTGTAATTATATATTGTTTTGTTCACTTTGAATCAATGGCATCGATGCTCTTACAGTCTTACGAATGAAGTATATGTTTCACATATAGTCTTGGAACTCACTTGATGGCTCTTTGATAATTACCTTGCACGCATGATAAATCATACTTTGTACTATGTATTTGGTTTGTTTTATCAATTATTTATGTATGATATCACATATTGATATTATGTGAGCATTACTTTAAATTATCTAATTAAAATATAATGATAAACAAAATGAGTCATAAAATTGTATTATATCTCTAGATCTAACTTTCTTAGTAACTTGACATCTAGTATACATGATGGTTGCAATTATGCATGAGTCATTATATATACATTTCTGTTAATTTCTCTTATGAGTGAGATTGCTAGTATATGCATGATGCCACATATTTAACATAATTGACTATGTAGATATTTTCTAGTTGACCTCAAATTAAATTATGATAATACAAGTATACAACCCCTTTGGCTTCAAATGCAATGTTGAATAGTTTAAAAAACAAAATTATGGATAAATTTTTTTTATTTTGTTAATCATATCAGAAAAGGATTTGATTGATGAATTACAGTTTGCGATGATAGTAATAAGTATGATATGATATACATATGAAATGGTAAAGGCAAGTCGTGTAATACTATTAACTTGCAAACTAATACTCTATAAATGCGTACTCCTTATCATTTTTAGGACTTGAAATCCAAATTTTGATCTTAAACACTTAGAAATTAATTTGTGTATGATTGATTTTGTTTATATACCTATATACATGAAATTGAATTGGATTATAAGAATAATGAATAAATTGAACATGAAATACTTACACACACACACACACACACACACACACACACACACATATATATATATATGGACCTGAAGTTCCTTAAATTTATAAAGGTTTAAAAAAACCTTAAAAATGATATAAAGATACGTATATGACCTAGAAAATTTTATTAGTTTCTAATAAAGTATGTTGCTTAAAAGCATCCGCGATACTAATGCGTCTATATATAGACACAATTCAGTGAGAAAGAATATTCAAAAGGTTTTGAATGTATTTTAGATATTGAACTCTAAGTGAGTATTGAAGATACATAAATTACTATATTTACTCACTCCATAAGTGAATGAGAGTTCATGTGATTGAAAGGAAGCATGTTTTCATTATGTTTTCGTGATTACAATTCATTGAAAAGCTTAATTAGAATTGCAAAGATGATTACATATCAACTATTGGACCAAGAAATAATGTTTTTAAGTTTATAAATTGCAACATGACATTGTGAGAAACTTTACATAATCAACGTTTTATTATGCCCATAAATATAAGAGGTTTCGTTTTTGTTTTAAGATGAATGTCATTGGGCATGAGGAACATGATTAAGTGTTTTATAAGTATAATTTTATCTAAGCATGTTTTTGCTAAAAGGAACACGTTACTTGATACATGACATTGCCAAAAGAATTTATGGCTTAAAAGTTGCAAGGATTTTAAAGGTTGTTGGATTGATTCATTCCATACCCCCATATGCAAGGATTAGGGGGGAGATTGTATGTAATCCTTGCATATAAATAATAAAATATATTGATGGTCAGTTTAATACATACATTAATTAAAATATCAACGATTGATTTAATAGAAGTGACCACATGTTAATTAAATATTTTGAATGATACCATCCGGAAGATGGCTATAAACAAATGACATTTATCATATACTAGTTGTAAATGCTCTAATTTAAAATTGATGTCCAAGAAGTACAACATCAATTGTTGATGAACCTATAGCATGCCTGAAGCGTGATAAATCAATAGGTTCTAAAGATAATTAAGTATCTTTGAAAAGGAAAGGAGTCAGTTTTGACAATGACAAATTTGAGGAAGTGGTAAATCCCATTACATTTCTAGAAGAAATCACTTTTAGTAAAATTCATATGTTTCATGATTATATAAAAGACTCCAGAAGAGTATGAAATATCCAACAAGATTAACATGTATCAAGTTTATAATTTAAACTCCGATAGAGTATGAGTAATTATTGGATAAATATTAATTGATTGTCTTGCCAATTGTATAAAAGAAACACATGTTGGTGTTATAATATCACATCATATTCATGGTCATGCTTAAAGTAAGTTTAATAAAGTAATCACTAGTGTTAGAAAACTGACTAGAGTTCAAATTTAGAGAAGTGACTGGATGTGATAATTAAATTAGGCCATCCGGGTTGAATAATTACCCGTTATGGAAACCTGAAGTTTCATTTGATATTGTGCTAACGCTCTCTCAATGGTAGATATATGAAATAAATTGAATGGCAAGACATAATATTGAGATTGAGCTATATTTGGATTGTGATTCATAATAATTTGTATTGATGAAAATTTCAAGAGTTAATAGGTTTTGATTTCTTATATAAAAAAGAGTAATGGGTGACCAGAAGTTCACCAAAATAACTTATATATTATTGTCAACTATAAGGGGACCAGAAGCTCACCTAATACATTATTTAAATCTTTAAAGATCCATAAGATCACCACCTAGTAGAATTACAAGCAAGTGATTTATGTTTGTATCACAATTCTTTTTATTGGGGCTATTATATGTCAGCACATAAGAAATTGGAAAAGAAGGGAAAACGTACAACTGCACAACACATGTCTCCCCATTGACATTGTTTTCCAGAAGATATTATGAAAAGGGTAATATAAAATAAATACACATGCAATGTAAAACTAATGAAGAAATGATTCTTCATTGAAGTTGTTCTCTAGAAGAGATGAAACTTGTTTAATACATATCTTCTGAGAAATAAATTTTGATTGTGATCCTCCTAATGAAGTAAATTTTAATGCAAATTTGTCTACTAAGTTGGTATATAATAAGACGCCCCTATAAATGAGATATTTACCAACTTAGGGGGAGAAGAACGAATAACCAAAAGTTGGAAAAATTAATTAAATAAATAAATATGATCCCTATAATCGTAGTTTGAAAAGTTATATGCCAACTTTTGTATATATATTATCAAGATATGTTGAACATTTATGATTTGATTTGTATTCAATTATGACTCATGTTGCATAGCGTTGAAGATACATTTTGGTCATATTAATTATGGGTATACATTGAGATAAAATCTTGCCAATTATACTTGAATCACTACACTTGAAGTGTAGGTTGTATGATCGGTTCCAAAAATAAAGATAAGTCTAATAGATATGATATTTGGCAAGATAGTGCAGTTGACACTAATAGTGTAATAGTATATAAATACCATAGTGTATGAAATACCCTAAAAGTAGTATAGATATCTGAATTATTATAATAGATGACCTATGATGTAAGAAAAGTTATGATGGTACCGATGAGAAATGTATTCAGATATCATAGTAAAATGGCATGCGGAATGTACGTTAAAGGAATTTTATGATACCGATACACAATGGAACCGATGAATAATATGCATATGCATAATGGAATGGACTAATGAGTAAGAGATCTGAAATATAAGTACATTTTGATGTCGACATAATGATAATGATCATAAGTTTATCACGGACCCGAAGTCCAATGAAATGTGGATTTTTAAATCCACACTGTACAGTGTCTTGCATCATTTTGAGTCTTATGTTCATGTGCATGTGAGTCATAGGCTAATGGTTTATTGCATATGTAGGAAGTTAGATGCATTACTAATTGTATATTTTGTTTAATATGTTATTATGTTATCTATATCTCATATTGCATGGATTAATTTCTTACAATGACTGTGGTGTATGTGAATGTTCATTCAAAGTATAGTAAGACATATTTACAACTTTGATGAAAAATTAGAAAGAGATATTTATATTCCAATGGGCTTATAATTGTAATGAAATTATTGATGACACTGATTTAATTGCACGTTATGAATCATGTAAGAAGAGTTCGTGAAGAACTTATATACGACGTATTTAAATATCCAGCCCTACAAAGTTTATCTCTTGAATATTGCAATTACTATCAAACTCTTGAAAAGTCTATGTAATTACATCAGTGACATCTCAACCTGAAGTTTGAGCATATGAGAGTTAATGAGATTTACTATTTATATTTGCAAGAGACCTATCGTGTCAATTATGAAACGTCTAAAGAATATCAATGAAATACTTATGCGTGAGAATGTTTTCTTATGGTCCAGAAGAACCATGATTAGCGTATATAATTACATGTGTTATATTATAATTCATATGAGATTGAAAAATGACATTAATAATATCAAGTTTTGTCATCAAATTATTATTAATGAATGTTTGATCAAATAATGATCATCAATAACGACTTCCAGAAGAAGTCATAACCGCATAAGTTTAACCTTTAAATCAACTGTTAAACAGAGATTTGAAATATTGATATTAGAGATAAACACATGTATGGTGAAATGAAGACACTTCACATGTTAACGTAAAGACTTGAAGATGCAATTTCAGTTTAGGAGGATCGAAGATCATATCAACGAGTGATATTTTACTACATATGAGAAGATATCCGACATATTGGATTCATTGTTGCGGCCCTAAAAGATCTCAAGTTATGTATTCATCAGGGGGAGAAAATACGCGCTGCACTCTTTTTCCCTTGACCATGGTTTTGTCCCACATTGGGTTTTTCTGGTAAGGTTTTTAACGAGGCAGCATTTCGAGCGTATTACGAAGAATGTTGTACTCTTTTTCCTTCATTAGGTTTTTATCCCACAGGGTTTTTCCTAATAAGATTTTAACGAGGCATAGTCTTCGACAATGAACATCCAAGGGGGAGTGTTATGAAATATATTTGTGGATGTCCATTATACCCTTGTATTATTCCGGAACTTTCTAGATTTTAGGGTTATTATCCTCCAAGCAAACCCTATCAATTATTGTACTAGATATATATATATATATATATATATATATATATATATATATATATACCTCCATCATATGAAATACAAGCAAAATACAGATTAATTCTCTCTCAAGTTTCTCCTTGTTTCATAACGAATTTAATATTTTTTTTTTTTGGAGTAAACCACACTCAAATCTCTTATTGGTTTTACTTTAGATAAAAACCAAACTCATATCCAAAGGAGCAAAAGAATGCTCGAATCAACTCAAACAAAAAAAAATTTGCACAGCAAAATTTTTGGGTAAAATTTATGAATCCTGCCGATGAGTTTAATTTTCTAACCCACAGGCAAGGGGAAAATTTTTGTGAACGGTCCCAAGATTTAACCTACTCTTGATACCATGACAAATTAGGGTGGAGAGAGAATAGAATGGTTTGTTTTTATTCATCAATAGGTTTAGTATTTATACAAAATCTAAGCTCATAAGATAGGAAATAATCTTCCTAAAAAATATACTAGCATAATCATAAATCCTATTACGGAAAATATATCACACATATATTTTCCGATATCTCATATGTCTAACACAAAAACATCTAATTAGGGCGATTGTTTGGTGAGTTGATGAAAAAATGTAATACTTGAGGAAGTAGAAAATTATGGGAATAAGAATATCTCACAAAACATGAAGAAGTAAACAGGCTTAGTTTGAAACAGAAAATCTTGCGTAGACCTGCTCACAATAATATTCTGTAGACCTATGGTTTATATGCATGACGCTATATTGAACATAGTGACCCTACTATTAACATAGTACTCCCTTTGTGTTTAAATAAGTGTTAAATTTTGACCAAACACGTATGTCAAGACACAAGTTTGACCATCAATTTATCTAACTATATGTTAGTAAAATTGATTGTACTGTAGGAAAAGTGATATTTATTATTAAAGTATACATTATAACGAATCCAACAATGTATTATACAATAACATTTGTTTTTTTATATATTAGTAAATTAATCAAGTCAAAATCGTTATGTAAATAGTGAAAAAAGTCAAAGTGTAACACTTATTAAAACACGGAGGGAGTAACCTTATCTTTAACTTGGTTCTTTTCCTAAAACTTGTGTAACTAAAGTACGACGTTATGTTAAATAATGACCTAATTTTAACATAGTGATCTTTATCATTCATATTGAGCATTATATTAAAATTTTCATTATAAAAATTAACCTCTTATAGCTTTTATAATGTCACAATGACTTTTATTTAAACATAATAACCCGTGGTCTAACTCGAATGGTTAAATGGCACAGCTATCAGCCAAAGAAAATCGATTTCGTGTCGGCGTTATTTTAATTATAATGACCTTTATAGTTTTAGCAAATTAAATCCTACTTCATAATTTGAAGAGATTACATAAGTTCATACTTCATCCTATGCAGTGACGGATCTTGAAACTTTTCTTTTGGGGCCAATAAATCCTAACATAAACATAATCCTAATACAATATTAAAAATTACATGCATATAAATATTTCCAGTATGTATTTAGTTATTAACCAATAAACTCAACTACATACCTAAATTGAAATTAATCCAAATATAAGCTAAAAAACTAAAACTAAAATTTCTACCATCATTGAAATGCTAATGGATTAAATTGTCAATAATAGTTTAGAATAATAAAAATTAAAAAAAATAAAAGAAATTTGTTATTGAGTTGTCAAATCGATAAAATATTCCAATTTCATTGTCAAATAAAAATCAAACTGAACTGAATTTGAATTTTAAGAAAAAAAAAATCAAATCTTTTCATAAATAATTAATGATACCTGGGATTTCAAATAAAATAAAATAAAATAAAATTAATGATACCTTGATGATGATAGTGCATGAATTGATAATAGGTCAGCAAGCCACTTGCAAAGAGAAGGTGAAAGCTAGGAAAATCTGCAAATTGTAGCCATTTAAAGTTTATATTTTGCAAATTGCAGTCACTTAAAAAAAATTGTAAATTACAGCCCAAAAGTACGTATAAATTGTAAATTGCAGCCCGATTCAATTTTTTCATCGGTTTACATGTCGAAAAATCTTCGGTTAAGGTTTTATGGGTCATTTTAGCCCTTAGGAAACCGAATTGAGCTCAAAATTAGCACAAAAATAACGTAAGTGTCTCATTTTTACAGTTTTCTAAGAATCGATACATTTTTATTACGCAAAACGAGGCACTTGCGTTATTTTTTTGCTAATTCCAAGCTCAATTCGAACCCCTACGAGCTAAAATGGCCCCTAAAACCTTAATCGAAGATTTTTCGACTTGTAAACCGATGAAAAAGGTTGAATCGGACTACAACTTTAAATGGCTGCAATTTACAAATTTTCCTAAAAGCATGTAAAAGAGATGTCAGTAAAATTTGATTTTGATTGGGAGTTGGCGTAGATGTCGGTAGTAATAAATTTTAATTTATAAAGGTAAAAACTAAAAAGTATTCTTGCATTGGGCTTTTCACATATGATGATTCGTTGTTGACTATTGAGCTTTAATGCTTTATAATAACAGAGAAAAAAATTTCCAAATTGTATTAGGGGCCAAGCCCCAATGAGCCCATTATATAATCCACCCATGATCCTATCCTAAATAAAAATCGAAAATTGAAAACTAATAATCCCACCTTCGCCTTTTCTGCTCAAAACAATCTCACCTTTTCGAAATTCCAAACAATCCCACCTTATACCCTCATCTTCTTAAAACGGGTCTTTTACCGATTTGTGGAATTGGTAACTTGTTTTAGAAAGTGACTTGCCACATATCACCTTCTAATTGGTCTAATTTTAATTATTTTAATTTAAATTAAAAAAATTTCCCTTCCCTTCCCTGCTCCGCACCACCGCCTTCCCAGCTCCCCACCACCGCATTCCCAACCTCCCACCACTACATCAGACACAACCTGATCACCATCCCCTCCCCTTTCCCCACCTCCCTTTTCCGGTTTCACTGCCATCGTAACCCAGAGAATTAAACCCAGAAAAGTGGAAACTGCCATGATAGTGGAAACAAATATTATAAGTAGTCGCAAATTCGCAACTGCCATGGTTTACTTTTGGGATTTGGGTTTATTTTTTTGGGTTTGGGTTTAATTTTCTGGCTCCGATCCTTCGCCATCGATTTTTGGGTTTGGGTTTAATTTTTTGAGTTTGGGTTTCATGGGTGGTCGGTTTTCGAGTAAGGAATGGTAGGATTTAAGGGTATGGGTGGTGGAGAGAGGGGAAGGAGGAGATGCGGTGGTCGAGGGTAGTTGTTGTGGTGGTGGAGAAGGTGGATTTGAGGTGGAATGGGAGGGAAAGGAGAGTGTCGATTGGAGGCATGAGGGTCGAGTTGGAATTGTTGGGTTAGGTTGGAGTCCAAGCCGAGGATTGCGGAAGAGGTGGTGGGGTGGAGGTGGAGGAGGAGGAGAAGAGAGAGGATTTTGGTGGTGGTCGAAGATTGGGTGGTGATGAGCATTTTGTTTGATTAGGGGATGTGAGTGTTTCAAGGTGGCCGGGGGGGCTGGTGTGGTGGTGGCAATGGAAAGGAGTTGGTATGGTGTGGTGGCCATGGAAGAAGCTTGTAAAAGGGGGACTTGAGGTTAAGAAGCTAAGAGAATTAAAAAATAAATAAATAATCAGCTTCTCAAGTTGTAGGTCAAAAGGCTTGTTTTAAAAAGATGAAGGCATAAGGTGGGATTATTTTGGGATTTCGAAGAGGTGAGATTAATTTAAGTAGAAAAGGTAAATGTGGGATTATTAGTTTCCAATTTTCCAATAAAAAAATAAAAAAAAAATAAAAAATCGATATCTAAATGTGCTGCTAATGGTTCTTTGAAGTTAACTAAGCTCAAAGGAAATTGAATTCAATCTCCTAAATTAAACATCACCGGAAAATACAAAAAGTCGCAAATATAATTTAAAAAGTTATGATTAATTCTAAAATTGGGATTGATCGCCATCTCAACGCTGAATGTTGAAATCAGGGCATGTTCTCTTCAGATTATTTTTAGTTCAGTTAAGTTCAATTCAGTTCTTAATTTCCTTCTCTCATAAAATATTCGGTTTAGTTCAAGTCAATTCAGCTCCAATAAGTTCAGTTCAGTCAATCAGAACTGACCCTCAGTACAACATTCAATTCAACTACTTGAAAACTACTATCAAAAGAAGCTAAATTACACAATAATTACATTAATACTAACCAATTGGAATTAGGAAAAATTGAATGTTGGTACCTCGAAAATGGGGGATGTTGAATTTTGGTACCCGTTTAAAACTTTATTTTATTTTAGTACCCATCAAAGTCACAAAATATAGGTTTTGGTACCTCCGTTCATGTTCCGTTAAGTTTTTCGTTAGTGGGGCCCATTATCTGATTATTTAATAATTTAATTTAAAAAATAAATAAAAAAAACTTTAAAAAAATTAAAAAAAAAAAACTTAAAATTTTTTTTAAAAAAAAACAACCACCCACTGCCACCCCTCCCCGCTCCCCGTTAGCCACCCTCACCCCTCCCCGTGCCGACTGCCGGTGCCCAAATACTCCTTCGGCACCGGCGAGCCCACCTCCTCCCTTTCCCTCCTCCGATCTCAGCCAAAACAACTGATAAACCACCACACACCGCCCCACAATTGCCCTCCAAAACAACCACCATTCGTCGAAAACAACCCCTTCCCCTGTTCGCCGACCTCCTCCCTCCCCCTTAAACAACCACCTTCCCCTTTTCGCCGCCCCTTGAAACCCTAAAACCCACCTGAAACAACTCGAAAAACAAAACCCGTTTAGGGTTTTAAACAACCCAGAAAACGTGTGGTTTCTGGGTTGTTTCAGGTTGGTAATTTTGCAAGTGATGCTCGAATTGGAGGTGATTGGGAGTCTCGAATGGTGGTGGTTGCGGCTGGAGATGTTTGGCGGCTTTGGTGATTGGGATGCGGTGGTTGCGTGCAAGGAGGTAGTTGTGGTGGCGGTGGTGTGGTGGCGAATTGGAGGTGGCTGCGTCACTGCGTGCAAGGGGGTAGTGTTGGTGGCTGTTTTGGAGGGCAGTTGTGCGGCAGTGTGTGTGCAAGGGGGTAGTTCACGTGGCGGTGGTGTGGTGGCGAGACGAGGTGGCTACGTGCAAGGGGGTAGTTTTGGTGGCGGTGGTGTGGTGGCGAGACGAGGTGGTTGCATGCGTGGTTGGTAGTTAGAAGGTGGCTAAGGGGTGGCTAAAAGGTGGCAGAACCCCACCAACGGAAATTTAACAGAACATGGACGGAAGTACCAAAAGCTATAGTTTTAAAGTTTAATAGATACCAAAATAAAATAAAGTTTTAAACGGATACCAAAATTCAACAGCCCCATTTTTGAGGTATCAAATTCCATTTTTTCCTTGGAATTATAATGAGCAATTAAATCAAAAAATCATGTGAATAACATAATCAATTCAGAAAAATAAAATACTTGTGATCTCACAGGGGCCAAATCCGGTGAAGGATAGCGCAGGATAAGAGGAGGTTTAAGCGTTGGAATCGGAAATAGAAACAACGGCAGAAATGGAGGACTTGGAAGTAATAGCATGTTTGAGAGAAGCATGAATGATCGGCCATGATGAAGTAAAAACTAGTATCAGAAATCAGAAATGCCTAAGATTTCGGTTTCCATTGATTCTGGAATCGATGTTCTTACTAATATTCAAGCTTTGAGCGTTATAACGCACATAGAAGAAAGAGGATGAGGAAGAAAGATGTCTGCAATTTTGGAGAATGGATGGAGATGAGCCCAATGCAACTTCAGTTGTAATGGCTAGATAATTTAAATGACAATTGCTTGGTCTTAAAATTGTACATTTATTGTACTTGATCTCAGACTTCAAGGTATGAAAAAAAAAAAAAAAAAAAAGAGTTATTATTTAATGCTTCCTCAATGACCTGCTATAACAAGAAAAATAAGTTGAATACAAAGTTTAGTACTCTAACTGCAACAAGTGAAAGTTGAGTACCCAATCTGAAACTTTGGCAATAGTTTAGTACCCAGCTTTATAGTTCACTCCTATAAAAAGCCTGTTTTGTGAAAAGCTCCAAAAAAAAAAAAAAAAAAAAAAAAAAAAAAAAAAAAAAAAAAATTATAAACAACTATCCACAAATGCAAAAACATTGCCTAGCCATATACTTCAACGTATTCCGTTTACATTTGTCGTTTGCGGAGCCTACAATTTCGTTTCCTCCCCACTTTACTTCAATTGAACTATCTGACTCCTCTCATTAAATTTCACTCCATTTTCTTTTAACATCTCCCTCTAACATAAGCAAATCAAACTGGTCAAAATTTCTTCCCTTTTTGAGTAAATTAACACTAGCGAATTTGTAATAACTCTATGTCATTCTAATATTTCTTCATCAACCCAATTGAAAAGTGTCACCTCATCATGTTTACTCAACACATCAACAAGCAACATAAGATTGTGACAATGTATTTGTCATTTGTCACAAAACTAATTTTTGGCCTTGTTTTATTTAAAAAATATATCAGTTGGTTATTTTTGCAAATATTATTGAACATCAAAATGCATTAATCAATATGCATTTAACCTAAATTTTATATAAGTTTATTTTATTTGTTAAAAGAACTTTATTCTTCATTGTCAAAAAATTCATTTACAAAGTAATTGTATCTTGTGGTTTAAAAAAATAAAAAAAAAAATAACCATGCCCTCATAGTGGCCTCGTGCAACCAAGCAAATGATTGATGCCTACAACTCTACAAGACACCAGGAGGGTTGGTACAAGCAACTCTTTTTAATATAACTTTATTATCATACTGTATATTATGTCTTTTGAGTGGTGGTTAAAGATTTATTTTAATGAATTTAAGGTCATGGTTTCAAATACTAATACTAACAAATTACAATTTTATTTTGTTAGGAAATATTGGTGATTAACTTCGCTAGTGGATTTCCGTTGATAGTCTCAAGCTTGGATAAAAGAGGAGGGTTATGATTTGCCAGTGACAGTCCCAAGCCTGAATAAAGAAGGGTTATGGTTGGCAATCCCAAATAAAGAAGGGTTATGGTAGGCCAGTCAGTGTAAAACTTTGTCACATCTGTAAAACTTTGTCACATCCCATGACATGAGCCAAAATGATTGATCGAGGAAATATTGGTGATTGGTTATAGTATGACATGACCTAATAATTACACTTTTCGTTTGTTATAATCACTTTGTATGCAATCTTAGTATATCATTTCCTAGAATTGAAGGATACAATGAGTCTATAAACTTATGTGTTCCAAAAGATGGGCCTTCTACTCTTCTTTAATCAACTTTCAAACCAATCAAAGAAACTATTTTTTTTTTTTTTGGTGTTTAAAGAGCCACAGGGACAAGGGTGATGAGAATCAATCCCAAGATCATCTGAAATTGGGAGGAAAGCTCTAACCACTTGAGCTATCCCTCACTCTCAATCAAAAAACCATATGAATATAAATGAATTTTTCAATCCCAAACTCTGTGGAGGATACCATTATGTTGGAATTTTCACGCAGAGATGTCCTGCAATCCTATCCAATTCATTTAGCAATTGATAGATAAGATATGAACTTATATGAAGATTCCATTTAAACAAACTCATACCCAAATTCAGCAGCAATAACAACCCAAAATCATGAAACTTAGATATGAGATGAAAAATATAGAGTAAAAAATACGAAGTATATCAAGCGACGATAAGAGAGAACTCCCACGGTTTTGTTTCCTTGAGTGCTAGGAAAGTCGATTTTAAACATTTAACCTCACTCTATCGAATTAGGTTTTCATTCCTTAGAGGTTATGCAGTAAACACGAGATCCAAGATGTTGCACCTCCATACCAGCATCCTCACAACCCTTGAAGAAGAGGGTTTCATCGTCTTTTCCTATTCGTCGTCTCCAACTCATCAAAAATGCAGGATAAGGTAATCCTGATAAAGAGTTGCTCACAAGGAACTTAGTTTCTAAACATTAAGTTTACAAAGAAATCACAAGTAATTGACACAAAATGAAGAAAATAAAATGGTCAAGAAGAGGATATCCCACCATCCTGCTTATTTTGAGGTAACATATTCATGTTCCCTTTCGGTTGGTAAGCCTTTAGAAGGAAAGATAAGGTCTTGATCAAGTTTGGATATTGTTTCACATCTACAAAAAAGAGAGTAAAAATGCAGTATTACTACAAGGGATCAAGTTTAATTTGGATAATGTTTCACATCTACAAAAAAGAGAGTAAAAATGCAATATCAGTAGAAAGAATAGCAAAATGCAACACAAATTCTTATAGCTCTCGTGAGTGCTATAGGGGTTACCCGATCATTATTCAGGGGTTATTTTGTTAGTTATAAGGGCACTTGATCAGTGTTAAAGGGTTACTCGATTAGTATTTTAGGGGTTACTCGGTCAATATTTTAGGGGTTACTTTATTCTTTTACGCATACAAGAGGCACTCAAAAAATGCAATATTATTAGAAAAATAGCCCAACAAAGACAACGATATTCCTATAACAGAAAGAATCAGCTATCTATTTATGGTCAAAGAAATTAGTGCTTGAAATGAAAAGGATGACAAGGAATCATCATATCCATTTAGTTTTTTTTTTTTTTTTTTTTATAAAAAAATTAACGGCCATGGTTAAATACATAAAACACTTTTCTACAAATGTTTACAGCTGAATGTGCATTTTTATTTTTATTTTTATTGTAATTTAAATGTGCAACTTTTTCATCATGTGCATATTTCTACATCAAGCTCTCCACTAACTTTTAGTTCCAAATGGAATATATGCACATTAAGCTAAAAATATACGCAGATTGAATACAAAAAAGTTGCACATTTAACCATTGATCCATCTTAAAAATCTTCTTATTGAATATTTTCAAGTGATTTTGTGACTTAAAAGGTCTAAACTATCCTTACATTCATTATGCAAGTTAATTTACTTGTATTAACTTTATCAAAGTAGTAAATCTAATAAAACCATACTTCTTTAGTATTTCTTAGTGTGGTAAATGAGGGAAAATAAGCAACAATGCAATACAAAATACAATAATAGGAAGAATAAGACGCAAAAAACACACGAATTATACGTGGAAAACCCTTTCAATGTGAAGAGTTGGGTGATAATGAGACTGAGCTATCCATAAACTATTAGTTAAATCTAGATGATCAAATTCATTTAGTAATTTTTACCAAATCAACACCTTTGACAATTCCATCCATTCTTGCCGTTGCTGAGAACCAGAGTAAGGAAGAGAGTTTATGGCTTTAGTGGGTCAAATTTGACCTCAGAAGACAAAAAAAAAATCAGAAATTTTAGACACACCGCAACAAAGTGGTAGAGATAGTTATCGGCCATCGCCGTTTGTTGGTAGGATTTCAAAGGTTGTCATCTTGTCAATGATGCCTCACCTTCATTGATTTAAGGACATTTTGTGAAAAACTACCTTATAAAACACTTCTTTTGTGAGAAACTACCTAATAAAAAAAATGTTGTAAGAAACTACATTTTAAAAGGGTAAATGTTGTAAGAGACTACCCTTAGTCGAAAATTCATCGTTGACTTTTATTTTCAGGCGTTGATCACGTCACGTGCCAATTAAGAAAAAAGAAGGAAAAAGGTAAATTAAAAATCACGTGATTGACACATGATGTGGTCAACGCCGAAAAATGAAAGTCAACGGTGACTTTCCGACCAATGGTAATTTCTTACAACATTTATCCTTTTATAAGGTAGTTTCTTACAATATTTTTTTTATTAGGTAGTTTCTCGTAAAAAAAAGTGCTTTATAAGGTAGTTTTTCACAAAATGTCCTTGATTTAATGGTGTGGTTAATGAGTTTTATTGGGAATGAAGTGACAGTAGTGACGGTAGGGTAGAGGCTTTGATAGGGAGAGAAAAGAGTGAAGGGAATGAAGTGATGGAGGTGAAAGATGGTGAATAGGGGTGGCAAGTTGGGTCAACAGGGTTGGTTTCGGGTTATGCTTAAAAACTATCAAAAACAGGTTAAAACTTAATATTATTACGAAATATGAAATTTGGGTCAAATCGGGTCGAATTCGGGTTGTTTGGGTTGGGTTTGAGTTCGAGTTTCTCCCACTAACTTCGGGTTGTGTTATCGGGTCGGGTTAGAGATTGTCAGCCCTAACAGTGAGGGTGAGGGGTGGAGAGGAAGGGTTTTCGAAAGATAGAGATTGACATTGCCAACTCCGCCTGTGGGTTGTGGGTTTTCCGCTGCCAATCCCAAGCCTGGATAAAGGATGAGGGTTACGGTACGCCAACAGTGTAAAACTTTGTCACATCGCTTGACATGAGCTACAATGATTGAGAATAGTACTAGGATGGGTGACTTCTTGGGAAATTCTCATGTTTGTTCATGTAGCCAACCCTAATAATAGGATAAAGGCGTTCAAGCAGCAGCAAAAGAAGAGAGATTGGCACTACCCAACATCACACTATAATGTAGCTGTTCTATACATTAAAACTGCTAACACCGTTAGCTGTTCTAATAATTAAATAACATCACACTATAATTTCTTTTCCACTTCCTTTTGTCTATTAGAATCGCTAACAATGTTAGCGGGGTTTTAATGTATAAAATCGCTATCACCGTTAGCGGTTTGCAATGAACCCGTAACCACCACCCATTACTCTGACTTACAGCAGACGAGACAGGGGGCAGCAGCATCAGTCCAACAACAACATCAAGCCATGGCCATTGCAAGGAGAAGCAGGGGACCGTTGAAAGGCAGGAGACAAGCAGCTTTAGCTTTTGTTGTTACTAGCTTTAAGTAGTAAGAAAACAAAAGTAGTACTTGTAGTAATTAAGGCATTATTACCAATTCTATGTAGGGAGTGTTAGTATAAATAGTAGTGGTCTAGCAAGTAGGGAGGCATCCAAAAAAATATTGTAATGACTTGGAGAGTCATGGCCTAAAGCCATGTACGTTTTGACGCAAGCTTTAAGCTGATACGATACAACCTTCCGACTATTTCTATCCTTGCCTTGAGTGAAACCACTAGTCCGTTGCATTTGGTATCGGAGCCCGACATGGCGCCGACGCCACTGACAGTGACCCCGGCCCTAGAAGAGCGAGTAAAAGAAATCCTCCAAAAGATCGAGGATGGAGAGAACTCTATCCAACAAATATTGATGCAGAGCCAGACAAAGGAGGCCCGCAAAAACCGTGACGCCATAGACGACGTGAGACAGAAGCTCGAGGCCCGTGTTGACAAGTTCCGGGAAAAACAGAACCAACAGAACGCTGTGATGACCAAGAACCAAAATAAGTTCTTTGAGGAAATCAGGGCCATGATGGCGAAGCTACAAAACAGAGGAAAAGGGACGTTTGGGGGAGACGAAGTAGTCCGACCGTTCGGAGAAGGAAACTACAACGAAACGCCGCTGGTTCCGGAAGGTCTCAGATTTGGCAACTGGGACCCGGTTGCTGGGGTGGGGTTCGAAATTTCAACCAGGATTCACTAGATGGTGACGGAAATTGGAAGTATAGGAAATTGGAGATGCCGACTTTCAGTGGCTTCGACCCCGACGGGTGGATCCTTCGAGGAGAGCAGTTCTTCCAGTTTTATCGGTTGTCGAAGATGGAGATGGAGAGGCTACAGGCCGCGGTGGTTGCAATGGACGGGGATGCCCTCCGGTGGTATCAGTGGGAAAGTCGACGGCGACCAGTGATTAGGTGGGAAGATCTCAAAGCCCGAATCTTAAATCAATTTCGTCCAGTAAACGCGGGGAGCTTGCACGAACGGTGGTTGGCGGTGAGCCAGACCTCCACAGTCGTGGAGTATCGGAGAGTTTTTATCGAGAAAGCATCGCCATTGACGGATATTCCGGAGAGCATCATGAAGGGACAGTTCATTAATGGACTAAAGGAGGAGGTTATGTCGGAAATTCGAATGTTAAATCCCATGACCCTTGAAGACGCCATGGATTTAGCAATTCGGGTGGAGGAGAGAAATCGGGTCAGCCAAATCCGGAAAACGGGTGGGGCGTTCTCAAAGCCCGGACCCTATTCCTATTTTAATTGGAGCCCCGCTACAACTTTATTAGGTCTTGGACCAGCCCAAAATTCAAACCCCTCTCAACTAGCTTTTGGGCCGCCAAAAGGGAGCCCACAAAACACCAACCCAGTCCACACTAATTCGCAACATACCCATACTTCCCAAACATCAGTAGCCTCTGTTAACCAACCCTCCACGAGTTATCAAACTCGAACCAACCCGAGCTCAACCAGATTCAATGGTGAAGTGAGGCGGCTGACAGATCGTGAGATTCAGGAGAAGAAGGCTAAGGGATTGTGCTTTAGGTGCGACGGTCGGTGGACGGGCCCCACCCACGTATGCACCGCGAAAGGGTTAAGTGTCTTGTTGGTGGAGGACGAGGAAGAGGACGAGACAGGGGAGTTTACCGCGTTGAAATCACCGGTGACCGAGGAAGGGCCGATTCCGGCCAATATATCCATGTGTTCCATTGTGGGGTTGACTAACCCGAAGACGATGAAATTGACCGGAGAAATTGGTGGGAAGTCGGTGGTAGTAATGATTGATCCCGGCGCCACCCATAATTTCATTTCGCTCAGAGCGGTGGAGGAGCTGAAGATTCCGGTGACCGGGGACAGCAACTTCGAGGTATCCTTAGGTAACGGGGAAACAATTAAAGGGCAAGGTCAGTGCCTCGGGGTTAAGCTGAAAATTAATGAAGAACTGACAATTGAAGAGGAGTTTCTGCCCCTTCAATTGGGAAATTCAAACGTGATACTCGGCATACAGTGGCTGGAAAAGCTCGGTCCGGTGACGACAAACTGGAAGCTTCAAGAGATGAGCTTCACGGAAGGGGGGAGGACGATTAAAATACAGGGGGATCCTAGTCTAGTTCGTACGGGCATCACATTAAAGGCTATGGTCAGGACCTTGAAGGAGAAGGAAGGGTTGCTGATTGAGCTGAATCAGCTTGAGAATGAGGAGGGACGAGTGAGCAGTGAGCCCCCAAGTTTTCTGATGGAGGCATTAGAGGAGTACAAAGGGGTGTTTGAGGACCCAAAGGAGCTGCCACCCGTGAGAGGGCATCAACACAGCATCATACTCAAAGAGGGGAGCAACCCCGTGAGTGTAAGGCCATATCGATACCCGCAGTTTCAGAAGGACGAGATCGAGAAGTTGATTGGGGAAATGTTGTCGGCAGGGATCATACGGCCTTCTACAAGTCCATTTTCAAGTCCGGTCTTTCTAGTTAAAAAGGACGGTTCGTGGCGTTTTTGTGTAGACTACAGGGCTCTTAACAAGGAAACCATCCCGGACAAATACCCCATACCGGTGATCGATGAATTGCTAGATAAGTGGAGCTCGAATATTTTCCAAGCTCGACCTCAAGGCGGGCTATGATCAAATCTTGGTAAGGCCGGAAGACACCCACAAAACCGCGTTTCGGACACACGAGGGTCATTACGAATTCTAGTAATGCCTTTCGGGTTAACAAACGCGCCGGCCACGTTCCAATGATTAATGAACGATGTCTTTCGCCCTTACTTACGCAAGTTCGTACTTGTGTGCAAGTTCATACTTGTGTTTTTCGATGATATACTAGTGTACTCTTCTAGCAAAGAGGAGCATACTAAGCATCTGAAGCAAGTCTTGAATACGTTGAAGGAACACACTTTATTTGCCAATATGAAAAAGTGTGAATTTGGGAAGGAGGCAGTGGCCTATTTAGGCCATATCATCTCAAAGGATGGAGTGGTCGTTGACCAAGAGAAAGTTAGGTCCATGACTAATTGGCCCACTCCCAAGTCTTTAAGGGACTTAAGGGGTTTCTTGGGCCTAACGGGCTATTACAAAAAATTCATATGCCATTATGCCCACATTGCACAGCCACTAACCGATCAATTGAGAAAAGACAACTTTGGTTGGACTAAAGAGGCATATTCTACCTTTGCGAAATTGAAGAATGCCATGACCTCTGCCCCGGTTTTGGTGATGCCGGATTTCAAGAACCCTTCTAGGTGGAGTCCGATGCCTCCGGCTATGGTCTTGGGGCGGTGTTGATGCAAGAGGGGAGACCGGTGGCTTATTTTAGCAAAGTTTTAGGGCCCGAGGGAAGGAGCAAATCAATCTATGAGAAGGAGTTGATGGCGGTTTATTTGGCCGTACAAAAAAAGGAGCACTACCTTTTAGGGAGGAGGTTCATAGTTAGGAGTGATCAACAAAGCTTGAAGTATATTGCTCAGCAACGTGAGGTGGGATCGGAGTATCAAAAGTGGGTGAGAAAGCTAATTGGTTTCGATTTCGACTTACAATACAAGCCCGGAGTTTCGAATAGAGTGGCCGACGCTCTATCTCAAAGAGGTGATGATACAGGGGAACTGGAATTAGGCGCAATTATGACAGTACAAGGCATGGACTGGTCTGATTTGGAGCAGGAAATTCGTGGGGATCGAGTGTTGCAAAAGTTGAAAGAGGAGACCGAGAGAAGGGCAAGTGGTCTGGGTTATACCGTGGAGGAAGGACAGTTATTCTACAAAGGCCGGTTGGTAATTCCACGGAATTCTAAGTGGAAGGTAGCCTTATTTAAAGTATACCATGATTCCCCAAAAGGAGGCCACACCGGAGACACCAAGACCTACTTGCGATTGGCCGAGGAATGGTTCATGGGTGGTATGCGCAAGGATGTTGCGGAGTATGTCAGAAATTGCGTGGTTTTCCAGAGGAACAAACAATCCCAACAATCCCCGGCAGGACTCTTACAACCGCTACCGATCCCCGAGAGAATTTGGGAAGACATTTCCATGGACTTCATCGAGGGGCTGCCAAGATCAAAGGGGATAGACACGGTTTTGGTTGTGGTGGATAGGCCGTCAAAGTATGCCCATTTCATAGGGTTAAAGCACCCATTTACTGCTTATATGGTGGCAGAGGTGTTTATGAGGGAAATTGTGAGATTGCACGGCATTCCGAGTAGCATCGTTACGGATAGAGATCGAGTATTTGTGAGCAAATTTTGGCGGGAACTCTTCCGTTTGCAGGGCACTGATCTTAAGAAAAGCACATCGTATCACCCCCAAACCGACGGCCAAATCGAAGTGGTTAACAAGCGATTAGAGACTTATCTACGATGCTTTGCCGGAGAACAACCCAAGGCATAGGCTGTGTGGTTACCTTGGGCGGAATATTCTTATAACATAACCACTCACGCATCCACCCAAGTTTCTCCGTTCAAGGTAGTGTACGGGAGAGATCCTCCTAGACTCATGAGAATGGGGTTCGGTCAAAGCACTGTGGATACCGTGGAAGAGTTATTGCAAGAGAGAGATGTGATGTTGGATGAACTCAAGCTTAATTTGGCTCGTGCACAACAAATTATGAAGGCAACTCTGACCTGAGAAGGAGAGCATTAGAATTTCAGGTGGGGATATGGTCTTTCTTAAACTATAGCCTTATCGCCAACGATCTCTCGCAAGGAGACCTTTTGAGAAGCTTGCTGCGCGTTTCTATGGGCCTTTTGAGATAATTCAAACGGTAGGAAAGGTAGCCTATAAGCTAGCCTTGCCCGAGCAATGCAAGTTACACCCGGTTTTCCATGTTTCGCAACTCAAGCGAGCGTTGGGAAACCGCTTCAGCGCTCAAAGCATTCCTGACCAGATTACCCCCGAATTGGAGTTAGTAGTGGAGCCAGAGGAGGTGCTTGACAGAAGGCCGAAGTTGGGGGGAAAAGAGGGGATTGATGTCCTCATTCAATGGCAAGGGCTTCCTGCGTTTGAGGCTACCTGGGAAGATGCCGCAGCAATACAAGAGCAGTTTCCAGCTTTCCACCTTGAGGACAAGGTGGCACTTTTGGGGGGGGGGGGGGGGTGGAGGGGGTATTGCAATGAACCCGCAACCACCACCCATTACTCTGACTTACAGCAAACGAGACAGGGGGCAATAGCATCAGTCCAACAACAACATCAAGCCATGGCCATTGCAAGGAGAAGCAGGGGACCGTTGAAAGGCGGAGACAAGCAGCTTTAGCTATTTGTTGTTACTGGCTTTAAGTAGTAAGAAAACAATAGTACTTATAGTAATTAAGGCATTATTGCCAATTCTATGTAGGGAGTGTTAGTATAAATAGTAGTGGTCTAGCAAGCAGGGAAGCATCCAAAAAAATATTGTAATGACTTGGAGAGTCATGGCCTAAAGCCATGTACGTTTTGACGCAAGCTTTAAGCTGATACGATACAACCTTCCGACTATTTCTATCCTTGCCTTGAGTGAAACCACTAGTCCGTTGCACGGTTCTATGTTGAAACAAAAAAAAAATTACAAAGCTCTATCCAATCCTACGTGGACAACATCGTGGGAATAAGTTTTTAAACCGATGCATATAGGGAATAAATTTACCTTAACGCAATTTTTAGGGAAATTGTTCGTTTATATTTTGAAAATACAAACTATATAAATTTAACAAGACCACACCTTATAACGTATTCCTTGTACGTAGTAAATTAGTTAAAAAGTGCAGTCAAATTATACCCTAAAAATGTCATTAGTTGAAATTAATTTGGGATAGGAGTAACTAATAATTTTAAAGGTAAACTGTATCCTACTTCTTGATTCAAATTACTAAATATAAGAGGACGCATTCAATCATATTAGGACATTAACATGCTAATGTTCCATTGAAAAAATATAAAACAAATTTTTAAAAACCCAGTTTTTATTAATTAATACTTCCTCTGTTCTCTTTTTTACTTGACCCGCTTTGACTTTTACACTATTCACCATTTCACCTTTGACACTCTTTTGTATATTATATGTAGGGAAAAATATGTTCATGTGAGATCTTGTTAGAATTGTCTATATAAGTACTATCACAATATATAACTTTTATAATTTTTACTTATAGAGAATTAAAGTTATTGATGGTTAAAGTTGTGCATCGACAAGCGTGATAAAAGAAACACGTCAGGTAAAAAAGAACAGAGGAAGTACAGAGTATTTAATGTAAAAATTAACTTTGTAAGAGATCGCATACTTACATAATAAGATATCACTTGCAATTATCAGATCCCAATTTGAATTGGCATTTGAAAAGGAGTCACCCCATGTATCTGAAAACAAGCAGCACCTTGTTATCACCTATCACTCAGTAGCTTGAATATGAATGATTGAATTCACATACAGATTTTTCACATTTAGCCTTGATTTTTTTAACTTATTCAATGTATACCACCCAACTTTTATTTATTCTAAATCTTTCTTATGTCTGCTATAAAACCCTACTTAACTCGTTAAATCATTAATTTACTCAACGAATGCAAATCAACTCAAAAAAAATTAACTAGGTAAAGAGCTAATTAAAAGCTAATGGGAAAGATAGGGAAGGTTTAAAATAAGTTAAAAATTAATTAGAGCTAATTAGGGGAGGAGAAAAGGCACAAAAAAGTTTCAAAAAAGAAAAATTGTTGTTAATTAGGGGTTGTTTGGTCATTAAAGTCATATGGCACAATTCTTGCAAAATTAAGGGATATACGATGAGATATGAAAAGTTAGGGGTATGTTTTGAATAAGATATTTCCAAGTGAATGCTAAAAAAACTGAAAGTTGTATTCACACATTTGGCCACATAAAATTCCCAAGCAATAAAAGTAACATAATCCCAAATCTAAGGTTGCAGAAATTCGTTCACAACATAAAGGCTTTATAATGACAACTAGAAATCAAGACGGAAACATGAAGGTCTTTTGAGGATTTAAGTAACTCACGCTTGACATGAGGAAGGGCAGGGACAACTTTGTTGATTTTGCAATTATAAGCTATATTATCCTCGATTTCTTGATCATCGTAATCAGACGTTGTAACATCGATTTGTAACAGTTTTTTCAGAAAGATAGCCAAAGCGCCAGTTCCACTGCCATCAATGAATGAGAAATTAAGAACTCGTGAGCCCAATATCAACCCATAAATATGATAATTCCAAACAAAAGCAGTAGATCAACTTCATACAAACAAATTGATTGCATTTATCTCTACAGCAACACTTTTTGTTATAGTGCACCATTCTCTTTCAAGTTAAGTATTAATAGACAACTGGCAAAATACAATCTACTACACTTTTTCTCTAAGATAGAAAGTACATGTATGTATAAATATAAACAGAAGCTGCTAACAGACTCGGGATGATTTAACAGAAATTATTGACACCGGCCTATCGAGTAAAATTCCAAACCATAGCTGATTCATAACACTGAGACAAAGATCTGAGGGAGGTAAGCCTTTAAGATAGGTAGAGATCGAAAACAAAGGAAGAACAACAGCAATATGGAATATGTTTCTACAAACTTATTAGGGCACAAACAAGAGGGTAAAAAGCCCAATATTCATCGCCACAATAATAAACGGTTTTACAAGTAGCACTAAACATATTCCAAATAACAAAGATGGTTTGCGCATTAGATGCACACTAGCTTTTTATTTGTTGTGGAGACCCGAGAATAACATATTCAAGATTAAACAGAAATTCTTTGTTCCAATTCATCAAAACTCAAAATGAGTACATCACCAAACCAAAAATGCAGATTTAGAAGCCTTAACATAAGACCTCGGCTCCAATCTTGACTAAGTTTGCAATTAATATAAATAATGCATAAAATAAGAAGAAAGGGACATTACATGCCTCCCCAATTCAATGACAAGCCTCCCTTCTATCATAGACCGGTTTTGGACCAACCATTCAGAAAAAGCAAAGGTACCTGGCCAGAGCAAATTCGCATTCAGCTGGTGGAAGGAGAATTCCCGAACAATCAACTCCTGCGATTGCAAGAAACACAAAACTAAAGATGTTGAATAAGACATTAAAGATGGACCATTTCCTCTTCACATGCGAAAGCCCTGAAAACAGGAGCTTGAGGCATAAGGCATCGCATAACAGTCAATATTTAAGTCATATCAGATTTTAAAGCACTTTCCATTGCGGTAACATGTCTGACAACTGTAACCGATTCGTCAAATAAGAAACATATAATAGTTGGCCAACTAAATACTGATGAACATTTCTTGCCATAGCATAAAATCAGACTAGTTAAGTATCAAATGGCTATCTGCTGAGTTCCAGTATGCTCAACCTATCTCCTTGCCTCTTGACCCCAATGCTAAGCTGTTAACCCCCTTTTCTTTGAGTCAAGCTAATGTATAAGTAGATGTGGCCTTAAACCTTCCACTTTGTAAATGGGGATTGGGGATGTCTGTTACTCCTCTGCTAAGATATGGCTAGGAGGATTCATTCGTAAAACTCATGCGGAGGATGCAAATATGGCTGAGTACTTAGCAATTCTTTATGCTGCTGCCTGGTCTAAATGGAAACAATTGGATGACTTGCTCAAAAAATGTTGTGACTGGTATTAATGATTTGCAATTTTGCAAAGGATCAGAGATACATATTTCAACGATGCCTGGAGACCTGATGTTCTTTGGATTTTCAATTCTCCTGTTTTTGCTGACTGGGATAGCTCCTGTCTAGCTTCTTTATCTACTCTACTGATCCTATGTACTTTGATTGTAATGTGGATTTATTTTTAGTTCCTGCTACTGGTACTTCTCTGAACTTTTGTAATTTAAGTGTCACTTTGACACATAATTAATCTATTCTACCCCTTCAACCAAAAAATAGAAGTAAGATGTGAGATTTAAAGCCTATCCATTTCTCTATTTAGAACAGCTCTTATTAAAGACTGTTAATAGAGATTAATGTTACTCAAACTCTTCAGTTCTCAAGTACCCATGTCGGACCTCTTAAGTCTCTAACACTCGATGACTATAAACACTTGATACTTCACATTGAGCCAAAAATATGATAAATTTTTTAAAATAGCAAACATTAATAAGTACACTTTGTCTAACATAGATACTTGAGTCTAAATAGTATAGTATAAAAAAGCATTAGTAACCCGCTAATAAGATATAGAAGCTGTTGAGCAAGATTTTTTATATAGTTTACTATAACCTAACTTAAAACCTGCAAAAATTGTCCAATAATGACCAATCAGCACAATATAAAATAAGCTCAATCCTTTCCTAGTTATCAGTTAAAAGTGCATCCAACTCAAGTGCATAAAATGAAAAAAGGGGTTTCAGATAGCAAGATTCAATGACCACCTATGGGTCATTGATTGCTATCACTTCCATAGGAGCTTAATATGATCATACTTGCACACATCATTACAAATTAATCCTTCTGTTAAGAAACAATAGTCTCATGTACAATTTCAAGATGTCTGGAAATAATAACCAAGTTCTCTAAAATAGCAATCGTTAATGACTGGGTTTTTTTAAAATGTCCCTGCTTATATAAAGTGAAGACGAGTTTGAGAAATGACCTAACTATAAGGCTCTTTCAACGACCTCAGGTAATATCCTTAATTGTGCAGGATTTGAACATTATTATACAAAGTGGTTAATTCTGGAAAGAGTCACGGAGGAAGTAATTTGAACAATGCTATCATCCAGGAGTCTTTGAATATAACAGCACTTAAATGACAATTGTGACAGACATCATGGTTCTGATACAAATCACGGAAACTCCAAGATATCGAACATACTTCCTTCGTTCTTTTATGTTAAATGAATAAGTAGTGAATAACCGAATAAGAAAAGTTGAACTTGAACATAAAAGAAGTATAAAAAAAGCACTCCCTCTATTCTTTTATGTTCAACTCTTTAGCCAGTTCCTTGTTTGTTCTACATACTTTGCTTTATTCTATGGTAGCTTGCTCTTTTTATCATTAACACCCACTCACAGTCTTCAATAATTTTTTAAATTGCGTATACAGAGTAGAACATAGAAGACCAGATGGAATACTACTTTATATGTAATATACTTAAAAAAATAAATTTGTTCTCGAATCAGATTCGTCTTTACGGGATCTAAATAAAAGCAATTAGCCACTTACATGCCATATTTCAGTGAGTAAGCTCAATAAAACTGCTCTTTTTTTACTAGCCTTTTCATTTTAGCAAACTAGAAACACAAAATTGAAATCAAATCAAACTAGCTGCCAAATTAGTGATTTCAATTTTTTCCTAATAAACATCAAATGGTTTTACACTTAAAACTGCTCTTTTTTACTAGTCTTTTCATTTTACCAAACTAGCAACACAAAACTGAAATCAGGATATAGTAGCAACAAAATTAGTGAATTCAATTTTTTTCTAATAAAAATCAAATGGTTTTACACTTAAAAATCTACAAATCTGAACTGCATTGCACTATAACAATTTTGAACTACATGCAAATTACAATTATTAAGGAAAAACATGTAATTGTATTGGGTATAGAAGAAATGAACTCACCATTCCTGGAAATTGATGGGTTCTTTCAACAAAATTTTGTTGAGTACTGGGTTCTTCATCTGCTCAAGCAAAAATGGCGGTAAAATTTGTAAGAAAAATTTAATTAAAAATTAATTACTTGGATTTGAAGAGAGATGTACCAGAAGAATTGTCAGAAGTGTTGCCGAAGAGGGAAGAAGGGGAGAAGAGAGCAGTCTCCATTTTCGTACAACGAAAAACGGTGAACAAGACGGCGGAACTGCAGCGTGGCTCTGACTTTCAAACGCATCCTAAAAGTGCAATTAGGTTTGTAATTTAGGCGACGCGCTCGAATGCATGATGTGCATGGTGCACCTGAAAAGGTTTATGGGTTTATTTTATTGCACTTTTGTATTTCAAAAATTGAATCTAATGTGATTGTGATTTACCATACTTAGTAATTGACACGAGAATGTGATTTAACAAAGAAAGGTGAATAAGTTATATAAGTCATATTATATACTCCGTATCCTATTTGAATTTCAACTTTTTATAAAAATCTAATCTTTCGTGTTTTTCTTAATATCTTCAAGTCTTCAACATTAAAAAATCAAAAACTTTTATTTTTTAAAATTTAATTTAATTTGAATTATTACTTAATAATACACGAAGCTTAAACTATTTTGAATCTCACATGGTTGAACCTCACTTATAAAACTTATACTTTTACTGAGTTAAACTAATTTTTGTTTATATTAACTTTTCACTATGTTAACTTTCTTTTTTTTACTTAATCCATTACTTTTCACTAAACCTAACTCTCACTATTTCTACTTCAAGGATTAAGAAAGTGTGACCATAATGAGATGGAGCATATAATTGTTGTTTCAAATGCAAGAAACAGCAATGAAGAAGAAAAGAGAGAGAGAGAGAGAGAGAGATTTACATGTTTCGCACAACAATGTTTTAACTACGACCATTTTTTTTTTTTTTGACAGTGGGAAAAGAAATACAGATAATAAAGCTTGTCACCCATACTTCCTACACTGGACTGCAAGAGTACTGCATCAGAATCCGATTTGATCATTAGGTTTTTAACCTCCTCCAGGACTTCTCGTAAAGCCTTCAGAATTGCCATCCCTTCTGCTTGATTAGAGGTTAGAGCAAAAATCCTAGATGCTCCTTGTAGCTATGTGAATTAGCCATGTTCTGTCGCCCAAGCTGCTGCTACTCTCCACGTCTTCTTCCCGCTTTTTTCCTTTTCCTTCCAAGCTGCATCTACACATATTAATAGAGAAGGTTTCTCAGATATTTTCCCCGTGTTCCAAATCGAAATTTTTTATTGTTGTTGTTGACTTTGTACTCCTATTTCTCCCTGTGGAGTACAGCTATTAACAGCCGCTTCCCATCTTGAGACGAGTGACTGTGCTAATTCTAGGATGGTGCTAGGATTAACATCCACGCCCTTGAAAATGCTATCGTTTCTATGGATCCAGATTGCCCACAGAGTGGCTACAAACTATGCTATGGGAAAGTGTTGATCGTCCTTCTTCTTCCTTAGATAGGTAATCCAATCAATTACCCAGTCCCTACAAGGTAGAAAATGATTATTAAAAGAATTAATTCCAAGAGGGGATGCTACCCATACCCTCCTCAAAATTTCACAAAATCTGAATAGATGATTCATGTATTCTTGTTCCGATTTACAGAGGAGACACTGGCTGGGAGAATGAATGTCTTTTTTCTCGAGGTTTTCTCTGGTTGGGATAATATTATGAGCTATTTTCCAAATAAAAACTTTCCACTTTGGTAGCAAGTCACTTTTCTAGAGTTCCTTCCGGAAATTCAACACTCTTGGTGACCACATTTGGAACCTGCTCTTATGTACTTGAAATCAGTAGCCTGTCCTAAAAATGTAAACTCCTTTCTTGTCTCTGATCCAGGTGAAATCATCGTTCTGTTCCTTTGCTGTAATATGAGTTGCCAGAATATTCTTTGTAGTGTCTTCCTCGAACATCTTCCAAGTTAATCCTGCATTCCATTTCCTGTTGTTTGTAATTAGATCTGAAACTTTGAGAATATCTTGAAACTCAGTTGTGTCTTTCTTTGAACTCTTCTCCTGTTTACCCAAATACCTTGATCTATCATAGTGGATAGGTCATTTCCTATCCTTCTTCCAAGTCCTTCCTTATGAGCTTCCACAGCTCTGATCAAGCTTTTGGCTGCCCATGACCCCTTTTGTAGCTTTCTTCCTGATAAACCGAAGGTGATAGGGTCCTGTCCATATTTTGCCTTGAAGACTTTGCTAGCAAGAAGGTTTGGATTGGAGTATAATCTCCAACTCTACTCATAAGAAGACTTTTATTAATCGCTGAGATTTCTTTCAACCTAATGCCACCTTCATATTTATGAGAGTAAAGTACTTCTTTCCGTCTCCAATAAATAGGCTTTACTTCATAGGATGAGCTCCACCAGAACTTGACAATAGTTGAATTTATCTTGTTCACAATCACCTTGGGGCATCAGTAGAGAGAGAGGATGTGGTGAGCAAGCATGACTAGCACTCCATTTATCAAATTTGTCTTACCAGGTTGGGACAGAGTTGAGAACTTCCAAGATGAGATTTTGCTCTTGACCTTATCCACAAGGCTATTAAACTTCGAGCTTGTTCTTCCATCTACATCCATAGGGCATCCTAGATAGGTGTCTAACTCCTTACAGCTCTTGACTTTAAGAAGTTGTCTTAGTAATTTGACAAATCTTGGTGGTGTATTTGGGCTGAACATAATTGAGGATTTGTTTGCATTTACCACCTTTCCCGAGATTAGACATAACTCATCCAAAGTTTTTTTTTATTATTCTACATGAAGATGGAGTAGCTTTAAAACAAAGAAGCGCATCATCTGCGAAGAACAAGTGGTTTTTTTTAGGTGCTCTTCTAGCTAGCTTGATTCCCTGCAACTCTCCTGATTATTGAAGAGGATTTAATCTTCTCGACAGTATTTCCATCACAAGAATGAATAAGTAAGATGAGAGCGGATCTCCTTGTCTTAGCCCTGCTTTTGGTAAGAAAATCTCACCTAGTTCTCTATTCACTAGAACAGCATAAGAGATCGTTGAGATACATTGAAAGATCCAGTTTATCCAGCTTGTTGGGAGCTCCATTTTGACTAGGATTCTTCTAACTAATTCCCAACTCACTCTATCATAAGCTTTGCTAAGATCAATCTTCAAAATACCCTCAAATCTTCCACTTTTTTTTTTTTTACCCTTGACCCTTGTGAGAATCTCATGACCTACGTAGCAATTATCCACCATAAGCCTCCCCTGAACAAAAGCATTTTGGAAATCACCAATCAACTCTGGGAGGATGGATTTTAGTCTATTCACCATGCATTTAGAAATTACTTTATATTAGTGAATTGCATAGGCTTATCAGCCTAAATTCATCCACCCTCTTTGGTTGCTTTGTTTTCGGAATGAGAGTAATGTATGTCATATTTGTTTTCTTTAGCATTCTCCCAGATTTGAAGAAGTGCTGGAATCCATTTATTACATCACTCTTGATGGAATGCCAATTCTCTTGGAAGAACAAAGGGGGAATTCTATCTACGCCGGGAGACTTTAACAGGTGTGGGGCGAACACCGCTTTCTTAATTTCATCTTTTGAGAAGGGCCGATTCAATAAAAGTGTGTGGGCCTCTGAAAGTCTTGGCAGGCCCGCTAACCATTCTTCCATCATGAGTGTAGTTTCTTGGGACTGGGCTTGTAAATTTGGCCCACCTTAACAGATTACTAAAGAAAGATTGGAATTGGGCTCTAATCTCTTGGTTGTCCGTGATCCATGACCCATTATCATCTTGTAAAGCCCTTATATCAGCTTTCAAATTTCTTTCTTTAACACTCTTGTAGAAAAAGGCCGTAGATTTATCTCCAAAAGCATCCCACCTCGACTTAGCTCTTTGTCTCCAATACCACCACCTTAAAGCTGTTTTCGCTTCCAAAATTTTCCTTTTTTCAATTTCTATCCCCACGTCTGCATTATCAAGCAAAAAATCACAGGCTTGGTATTCCTCTAGTGATTGTTTTAGATCTTGCCAATCAACATCGAATTGTAACCTATTTTTACTTAAAACACCAATGTCTCACCTCTTTGAGACAATTCTTTAATTTCTTTTGGACTCTAAAGGGGTGGTGGAAGTAAACCTGTTTACGGTTTCATAATCAAGTTTGGCTGCTCTTCACCCTTAATGGGGATCCGCCCTCCTAGAGCAACCAAGTTCCTCGGCCTGTATAAAGGTAGCTACAAAGGCTTCCCATTCTGACTTTCCAATTAGTTTCACTTCTATAGCAAAGCTGCTCTCAAGCTTTTATCTTGTAGAAATCATATTACAAAATCAAGCGATATTTATGACCTGGGAAATTTATGTGATTTGTGATTCTGAAACAACTTATGGTATTATCTATAAGTCTATAACTACAAGGTAAAAACTGGCTTGAGAACTAAGACAACCAAATGATCGAATTACGAGCATCTTTTCTTCATTTTAGGTTGTTTCAATAGAGGTCTTTTTGTTTTTTTTTGACAACAATAGAGGTCTTTTTGAAAGCTACGCACAATTTAAAAAATTGTTAGTAAATTGCATTGACCATAAATCAGCGTTTGTGGACAAATAATACAAAAGGTAGTGGATAAAATCATCAACAAATGAATCTAAAAGGACAAGTCACATTGCAACTAGACGATCATACACTCTCCCGTACAATTATATTACAACAGCATGACGCTTGTACCCTCCCGACCAACCCCGCACCCAGCCTCACTGTGCCCAAAAAAATTTCTCTACAAGTCCTAGAGTTGGTTTTACACAAATCAAACAAGAAAAAATACGTACAATGAGAATAACGAGTAAATATAGTTGGCCATAATGCAGCATCACTCTCAACTTGCTCAAACCACAACCAGATTCAGAGTCTTGTGACACCGTACGCCAAAGCACTCCTGAACAAGAACAAACTAAGTTCTTTGCAACTTCAAGACCTTCAAGTGGCTGATATTAAATCGATATACATTATCAAGAGGAGATCTGTATCCTGCCAGAAGTTTTCTTTCTCCGCCAACCCTAAAGCACATACAACAAGAAGTCAGCTTAAGAACCCTAAGAAGAACTTATTTCAAAATTTTAAATAAAATTAAATAATATATCTAGAATTTTCCTAAAAGCACGGGGAATAAAGAAAATTTCATGAGCTTACAAAGGCCGCATAGTAGAGGAATGTCAATACAGCTAATGCAACAAAAGCAATCTGAAACACATTATACCTGTAGATAACAGACAAGGTCAGCATTTACAAACCATAAACAGAACATTACGGAGTATTAAACAAGGATTGAGTAAACGAACTTGTATAAATATTTGATGCCACGAAGAGATTGCAGCGTGTGGCCAAATATTTCACCAGCAGCAGTTGCTTGGGCATAATATGCAAATGCAGTGGCGCAGAATTGGATCACACTGAAACCAAAGAAAAGAGACCATGATCACAAGTTGAATCAAAGATAATAGCATTCAAATGATTAACAATGACAGAAGCTCAACTAGAAGTAAAAACGAGTAGAAAGAGGCAGGAAGGTAGAAAAAAGAGAAACAAAGATAAAGGATTGAAAAGAGACTGGAGGATGAGTACATAGAATATGCAATATTCATAGAATTTTCTTCCCCATCCTACCAACATAAAGAGTAAACAAATGTCAACCAATGCCCCAATAGGCCTATGCAGAGGTATGGGAACCAAGCCTGCTAGTGGTCTTAGTTGGGGGAGAAAACGGATGAAAAGCAGCACACTTTGAGAGATAAAGTACAGTTAAATCAGAGCAGCAAACACATTCTTGGCACATATCTGAAAACAGTGATTTACAACACCTCTATGCAATAAAATCAGAATCCAGATTCCAGGCATGTTTTCTTCAACTTCTTCAAATAGTATTCAGTAAACTTAATTTCAGTTCAGTAAAAAAAAGTTCGGTTTAAAAAAAATAAAAAAATAAAAAAGTTTAATTAGTAAAAAATCAGTAACTTTAAAGAACAAATATACAAATAATAGAGAATCATTAGAAAACAAAAATTAATTTTAGTTTAGCAACAATAAGGTTAAGAGAATATGGGCTGATCTCATCTAATCCAATATTTTCATTACAGCACCATGGTGCCAAAACTGACATTGAAATGACATCAAGTATATCAAAGCCAAGATTCAAACCTGATAGAGCAAAGAAGAATCAAACCAACATTGAACAAAAAGGAATTCATGAGAGTCGCTCCCCACCTGTAACCAAGTCAATCATGTAAATTACAATAAAATTCCAAAACTCAGTGAATATAACAAGTGCATTAGAGTTCATTATTACTTCATAGGATGGATGGTGATGAAAACTAATTTAAGACCAAGCATAGTTGCTCCAGCAACAACTGCCACAAGAAGATAGAAGCAGAAGAAGGCAAATGCCACTGTACCAAGCAGCCCTGGAAAGCAACAAAATAAGAGTTTTAGATAACAATCAAAAAAACAAAAAGTAATAAAAACAGTCCTTTCAAAAAAAAAAAAAAAAAAAGTTATAAAAAAGTGGTGTCACAAAGAAACTCACCCCAAACATCATCCAACTTGATGAAGATATAATTCAAGAAAGGAGATAGAGGAGGCCTAATTATCAGATATATTAAAATATGTGCAATCCAAGCCACTGAAACAATCAACCTGAAACAAAAAGCAGAAAAAATTAACGAACTTGACCATGTCAATCACATGACAGACAATATGTTATGTAAATGTATCCAATTTGACAAATGAATACAGATCCTATAATAATAAATAACCAACAATTTGATGCAGAAAGAAACTTCCTTGATAATTCCAAAGAAGCAAAGAGGAAGTAACCTAATACGTATCATATATAATACTTACTACATTTATTTCCTAACAGGTAACAGCACTTAGACTTATGCAATAATCAAATACTCTACTTTGACTAGCTTTGATGATTTATGGTTAAAAAAACATAATCATGTGGGATCTTGTTAGATTCTTCTCGGTTTATACTATAGTATATCTAATTTTTATAATTTTTTAATTATTAGTTATTATATATCTATACTATATATTAAAAGGCATTCCTTTGAAAGGAACGGTGCCACGTGGCACTCATCAACATATATGACACGTCATTATTCAAAGTACATGTGACACGTAAGCTTGCAACTTTATTTAACAAAATAAATAAATTATGGTTTGATTTAGATTCGAACCCACAACCTGCAACAAATAAAGGTTATACACTTACCATCTTAACCAACTTTTATTAGTGTTATAAATTCTAGATAATTAACGTTATATATTCCTTTCAAATTAGAGGTTATTTAATTTATTTATTGTTCACAAGATTAAAAAATAAATACATATGACGTTATTAAAACAGTAACATCCAAGGCAATGCCCGGATCACACACTAGCTATACAAACAGTTGAACATAATTATCAAATTAAAGAGGTACAAAGTACAAACTAGCAACCCGATCGCCCGGGACACACACTAGTTTGTGATTAAAATAACGCATTGGCAATCATGATATGAGAAATGTTGCCAAAAAGAAAAAGAAAAAAAGAAAAAAAAAAAAAAAAAAAAAAAAAAAAAAAAAGAATAAAAGACAAAGGAAGTATATCCAACTCGTAATAGCTCTCCACTTGCATTCCACCATACTTAGAAAGCTAGGATAGAAAAGATAGCAATCCGAAGTTTGATTTCAGTGGGATTAAGTTGGCAAAATTACAGTCTAACCATAATCCATTCATATACATGTTGACTATGTTACTCGGATTCTTCAATTCACCTCAAGTACCCGTGAAAGACCCTCAGACACTAGGCGTGGGTACGACACTTAGACACTTCACTTTAGTTCAAAATCATGGAAAATTTTCATAAAATAGCTGAGTAAGGCACTTGGACACATACCCATGTCAAACATGAAACATGGGTACCCGAGTCCAAGCTAGGAAGCTCGGACTCGGGTACAGGTATCAGACTCGGGTATGGGTCCAATTGTCAGACTTGGAATATTATAAAATTAAGGATCCGCGGACACGTTTTAAAAGAGTCCATATTTTGAATTTGGACTCGGGGACACAGCAATTAACAAAATTACAGAGTTTAAGGTAAGTAAAAATAGGTCAAAGTAGAAGTAAAGAGTAGTATGTTTTGTTCAGCTTTTAAAAAAAATAAAAGAAGTAACAAAAAAGAAAAGAAAGAAACAATAAATAAATAAATCATGTGAGTCTCCCACCTACCCCCACACTGTACCGAGCATTTCACTACTTCAATTTTCAAGACACCCTACCCCACCCCCATTTAAAAAAAAAATAATCAAAAGAAAACAGAAATTGCAGTTGAATGGTCGAAGACTCAAAGAACCAGTTTCCCGTCGCCAGCAAAGAAATCCGGCAACTTCTTGGTGTCGGACTGCTCATTTTTCACTTTTGAGCAAAAACCCTAAGAGTTAGGCTCTTCTTTTGGTGAATCCGCCCTTCTATTTTAGATCTAGGGTTCATGATTGACGGGTCCACATTTTCACCCAAGGGTCCGACCAGGATTCCGTGTCCGCACCCAGGTACGGCTGGGTGGTTGGTCGAGTCCGAGCTTCGCAGAGTCCAAGTAACATAGCATGTTGATGTATTAGTCAGAATTTGTTAGAAAACAAACGCCATTGGGGTTGCGGTTTACCATATTACTCTTCCATCAGTTTATGGTCTTATTCATCCTTAGCTAACCCTCTTCTAAAGACATAAAATGTGCCGACAATGTCTCCTTTACAGGTGCTAAAAACAAATGAATGCAAGAAAAAAAAAAAAAAAAGGAATATTATTGGTTTCAATAACCTTACTGCTGGAAAACCCCAAAGAAGCGATTCCCAAATCCAAACTAATACAACATATAGCAACCACTCAGGTGGAAAAATATATACAACTTCCCCTCACTCCCCCTGCTCTTATAAAGCTACTTTACTATAACCAATTCCCCTTTCCTACAAAATAACAAACACAATAACCCGATAGGGAACAACCTATAACTTAAAAAATTAGGAGAGAGCAATGAGAGCACCATTGGCAGACTTAAAAGGCCAATATGAATCCAACCTTATGAAAAACCAGCAAGTATATGACAAAAGGACGAATACTTTCCAGTAAGACAAAGAGTCAACAAATGAAGAGGAAGGAACATCAGTCTGCCTCATTTCAACATCAATGCACAACTAACAGGATAGGCAGAACTGTGATATAAGCATACATGAAGACATTTATCAGTGATATCAAAGGGTATTGTTCTTATTTTGGCTTATTGCAGTAGTACTGATTATTGGTTTATTACTTACCTTAACACCTCCATGAGAAACCACATACCTAACTCTGAATAGAAATTTTACAAAGAAAATGCTATCTTACTAGGCATTTAGTCTGTTTACTAAAAGAGAATGCTTTAGTGAACTAAAATTTATATGAATAACCTAATCAAATTCTTCATCAGAGCCGGAGTTAAGAGGAAACAGGATTTTCAGTAATCAAATAGAGGCTCCTTAACTTCATTTATCTGAACCAGATGTAAGCTAACCACCACAAGCAAACCCCCGCATCACCCCAAAAAAGAGTAAAGCAGCCATGAGAGAGAACAGCGTCCAACAACACCAGAGTAAATCTAACTCAAGATGCAGTATTTAATTTCAATAAAATCCACTCACCCTAAGATTCCCAATATAAGCTTCGCCAAGTATCCCAGTACAGTAAAAGCCCAAGCAGTCTCGGCCTGAATGAACCATAAGGATGTACTAGTAAGACACATAGTAAAGAAAAAGAAAACAATCATCAACAATTTGGACACTAACAATTCAAAGTAACAAACCCCACCTTGTCCCCTTGAGGATACATTTCTTCCAAAGTATTCATATCCTCTTCCAGTAATAGCAACTCCTACAAAGCAAAACAATTTAATTAGAGTTTACAATTAACAAAAACCAAAACACTTTTAACATTAGAACTACATACAACAACATAAACCTCTTGGTGTGATCATGACTTCTTTCATTCCAAAAAGAGAGGGGTGGACAGCACTTTCTTTTAAAAATCACTTTACCCTTAACCCATTAATGAAAGCAGCCACCTTTGCCTCATTTCCAATCCAATGTTGAGACATGTAATTATCAAAATGCAATTACGCACCAGTGCACTCACATCTAGAATGTTTGGACATAAAGACAAATTTAAAGGAGCAATTTCAAAACTATATGAAATGAGGTGTATTTGAAAGTTTTATATACTACTTGTACAATTCTACACGACTTGGCCAAGATACGAGAAACTTAAGCTATTTCCCCAGTTCCATCATGCCTTAAAAACGACTAAGTTCCCTCACTCCCCAAAAGCAATTGCTAAATACCAACATCAAGTAGATATGACGTGGAGCGTAATTTGGAAAAAAGCATGAAATCATGAAGAAAGATTACTGAAGTTAATCCAAAACAACAGCTACCTTACCTTCTCAACTGCTTTCACATTTTTACGCCATTTCCTTCCCTTGCTGCCACTTCTTTCCTCCTGATGAAGAGCATCGGCAGTTTTCTTCAATTCTCTTGCCTTTTTACCAAGCTCAGTAGCTTCCTAATAGACATCAGCAGGACATGAGAAGCACACAAAGATGCAATGGCACATATAGAAACAATTTGCAATAGAGTCATAAAATTCTCAACATGTTTTCAAAATTAGGTGACCAAAGAGAATACCTTAATATACTGTGAGCGAGTTATAACAGCTTTCGGACGCCTGAAGAATGCAAATATGAGCCCCAAAGGTAGACAAGCAATACCAGCACCACCAAATATCTAATTAAGAAAACAATGTTCAGTCAAAGTCATTCAGACTTAATTTTAAAATCATAAGTAAAACATCAATGTAAGTAAGTGACGCCTCAAGAACACAGTAGGACAGAATAGTAAGATAAAATCAAAGTATTTCAGCAATATACCATCCCTAAGAAATTTCAAAGAAAGGAATTCCCTAAAAAACTGAAGACAGTCAGACATAAGTCGTTCACTATTAGTGGTCTTAGGGAATAACAAGAGTGAGGAACTATCAAGAACACTAATATATAATGGCATTTGAAAAAGGAAGAACATACCGTGAAAAGAACAGATCCTGCAACAGTTGCAAGAGCAACAACGTATTCTGGGAAGGTTGTACGCATAGTCCATGTAGTCTCTGATGAAGGGCTAGCAGAATATGCAGAGCACTGAATAAAAAACAAGTAAACATAAAGGAAAGTAATTAGAAACATATTGGAATAACCAGATTGCTCCCTCAATGTCAAAACAGATAGTGTCCACGCATTTGACCATACGTTATTTTTACTTAATTTTTTACAGATTTTTTATTTATTTTTTTTGGGGGGGGGGGGGGGGGGGGGGTTGGTTTGTGGTTATAGAATTACCAGTACATAAAAGCTCAAGAGATACTTGACAAAGTTATGTTCCTAACCTGCCGCGAATTACCAATACATGGGGAGGAACTAGAAACAATTCCATTCCATGAGCCGGGAAATGTAGTTGCACTAGAAGAAAGATGTCGAACAGTAAAGTCCACCTTACCAACAACACCTGAGACATTAAGACCGAAGTCAGATGCCGATAATGGATAAACTAAAAAAAAAAAACCTTTCCACAAACATAGATTGAAATAACATATTCATACTAGTCTAAATGATAATGACATCGTGATAGGAGGTTTGTTCTTCCGTTCTAATTTGAAAGTACAATAAGGAATTTAGGATTAAATTTTACAAATCAATTGAGCAACATAGATTTTAAATTGACATAATGATTGAGTTTCATAATATTTAGGTTCTAAAAATAAATCAACGAACCAAAGAGACCAACTATACACAGCTTTTTTCTTTATTGTTCAACAAATAAGATATTTACAGGGCAAACTTACAAGTTACAACAATTAAAATTCACAAGAGCCCTCCAAAACTTCAGCCCAAAAGGGCGCATAAAATAAATTCTCAAGAAGTTCAAAGATTCTCTTGCATCAACACAATCAATCAATCAATCAATCAAAGCCTTAATCCCAAAAGTGGGGTCGGCTAACATGAACCAAATTTGATTATTCCGTGTAGTCATCAACATAAATCTTTCTCCTCCATCCCTTACGATCCAAAACTTCATCCTCACGTAAATCCATGCACTTCATATCCTTCCTCACTCCTTCCAACCAAGTCATCTTTGGTCTCCCTCTTCCTCGTTTAATCCCTCCATGGTCCCACTCTTCCACTCTTCGCACCGGTGCACCCTCGGGTCTCCGTCTTACATGTCCAAACCAACGCAGACGATTTTCCCTTAATTTATCTACAATGCCCGCCACACCTACTTTCTTGCGAATAACCTCATTTCTGATTTTATCTCTTAAAGTGTTTCCACACATCCACCTTAACATGCGCATTTCCGTAACCTCCATCTTTTTAATATGCTCTTTCTTAGAAGCCCAACATTCTGTACCATAGAGCAACACTGGTCTTATGGCAGTCCTGTAGAATTTTCCCTTCAACTTTAAGGGAATGCTGCGGTCGCATAGCACTCCCGTGGCCGCTCTCCATTTAAGCCACCCTGACTTAATCCTGTGGGTCACGTCTTGATAAATGTCACCATTCTTCTGGATGATCGACCCTAGGTACTTAAAACATTCACTCATGGTCAAATCCTTTCCATCCAAACTCACCACTTCATTGCTTGTCCCCCTCTGAGTGCCAAAACGACATACCAAATATTCAGTCTTACTCCGACTTAGCTTAAACCCTCTAGATTCCAACCTTTGCCTCCATTGCTCCAACTTGACATTAACCCCATCCTTAGTCTCATCCACCAAAACGATATCATCTGCGAACAGCATACACCATGGAACCTCATCTTGAATTGGTCTAGTTAATTCGTCTAGAACCGTTGCAAAAAGAAAAGGGCTTAATGCAGACCCTTGATGCAATCCGATTGTAATAGGGAAATCTTTTGTCAACCCTCCGCATGTCCTCACATTTGTTGACACATCCCGATACATATCCTTAACTAGGTCTACATACCTTCGTGGGATACCTTTCTTCAACATTGCCCACCAAAGTATCTCTCTTGGCACCTTGTCATATGCCTTCTCTAAATCAATAAAGACCATATGAAGATCTTTCTTCTTTACCCTATAAAACTCCATCATTTGTCTTATCAAATGGATTGCCTCCATAGTAGATCTCCCAGGCATAAAACCAAATTGGTTATCTGAAATGCTTGTGCATGCCCTCAACCTTTGTTCAATCACCCTTTCCCACAACTTCATAGTATGGCTCATAAGCTTAATTCCTCGATAGTTAGAACAATCTTGAGCGTCTCCTTTGTTTTTATAAACCGGGACCAAGGTGCTCTTCCTCCAATCTTGTGGGATCCTTGTAGCCGTCCATATCTTGTTGAAAAGGTTTGTTAACCAATCAATACCAATCTTACCCAAACACCTCCACACCTCTATCGGTACCCCATCAGGGCCAACCGCCTTCTTAGGTTTCATCTTCCTCAGTGCAATCTCCACCTCTACTCTCCTAATCCTTCGCACATACTCCATGTTGATTTCTTCATCACTCATAGAGGTATCTCCTATCACAACTCCATTACTTCCATTAAATAATTCATCGAAGTACCCCTTCCACCTGTCCTTGATGCCCTCCTCTTGCACTAGGACCATTTGGTTCTTATCTTTGACACACTTCACCATGCCAATATCCTTCCTTGCCTCTTGTCTTCTCTTTGCCATCTTATAAATGATCCTTTCTCCCTCCTTGGAATCAAGCTTTTCATAAACCTCCTGATATGCCTTTTCTTTTGCTTGGCGAACAGCTGCCTTTGCCTTACTCTTAGCCTCCTTATACGCTGCAAAGGTTTCATCACTCCTACATTTTCCTAAGGCTTGATAGCATTCCCTTTTTTGCTTAATTACTGCTTTCACCTCTTCATTCCACCACGAAGTATCTCTCTGTACCGAAGTTCTTCCCCTTACTTCCCCTAAGACCTCTTTGGCCACTCTTAGGAAACAGTTCTTCATTCGTAACCAGGTCATGTCCGGATCCACCTCTCCATCCCAATCCGCTTCTTCAATTACCTTTTCTGTAAAAACCTTAGCTTTTGCATCCCTTAGGGTCCACCATCTTATCCTTGGTTCTTCTTGTCTAACTTTTTTCTTCGCCTTCTCTTTCAGACGAATAGTCATTACCAATAGCCGGTGTTGGGTGACCACACTCTCCCCTGGGATAACCTTACAGTTTATGCAACTTTGTCTATCTATGCTCCTTGTGAGCAGGAAGTCTATTTGAGTTGCATTTGCTCCATTCCGAAAAGTTATCAAGTGTGAATCCCTCTTCTTAAACCAAGTATTAGCCAAAATTAAATCATATGATTGGGCAAAATCCATAATAGCTTCACCACCGGCGTCCCTCTGCCCATACCCAAAGCCTCCATGGACACTCTCATAGCCATCTCGGCTCGCCCCAACGTGCCCATTTAGATCCCCTCCAATATATAACTTCTCTGAGTGGTGGACACCCTGCACCACCTCGTCTAGGTCCTCCCAAAATTGTCGTTTCTCTTCTGCATCTAAACCCACTTGGGGAGCATAAGCACTGATAACATTCACAATCTCCTTGCCACATAGCAACTTCAGCCTTATCAACCTATCGTTCTTCCGATAGACCTCGATCACCTCTTTTGCCAACCTCTCATCGAGAACCACACCAACTCCGTTCCTAGCTCCACCATTCCTTGTTCTGTGGCTCGTTTCTTGCCCAACATACCATACCTTATACCCCAAAACCAAGCCTCGAGCTCCTTCTCCTGTCCATCTTGTCTCTTGGAGGCACATGATGTTCACGCGTCGTCTTTTCATTACTTCTACCAATTCTGCTGATTTTCCCGTAAGAGACCCCACATTCCAAGAACCAATCCGCAAACTAAATTCTTTTCTCCCACGCTCCCTCCTGATCCCAACTCCAAGTCCTTGATTATTTGACACCACAATTGGGCAATATGGCGCGTCGCTTCTGGGCGACGACCTAGCAACCCTTACATACTTATCACTGCACCCGGGTCTGGGAAGTGCAGCGCGTCGCTCAGTAGGGAACGCCCCAATGGCACGCCCTTGCTCATTTGACACCACACTCGGGCAATGTGGCGCGTCGCTTCTGGGCGACGACCTAGCAACCCTTGCATACTTATCACTACACCCGGGTCTAGGAAGTGCAGCGCGTCGCTGAGTAGGGAACGCCCCCACGAAAATATCTGTTTGGCTCATGTCATGGGATGTGACGAAGTTTTATACTGGCTGTCACTGGCCTACCGTAACCCTCCTCCTTTATCCAGGCTTGGGACTGGCAGCGGGAAACCCACTGGCGGAGTTTCTTGCATCAACACCTCAGTGAAAAAAAATACCCATATAGAAAAGTCTACTCAGCCCGCAGTTGATTTGGAATAGTTATGGAGTCAAATATGAGGTGGCAACGGTAGAACTTTAACCCAACCCACCACTTGTCAAAGGTGTTTCCTTTGATGAGTTATAAGACTATTACTCCTTTGCATAGAAGAAAGAACTAATAATTAAAACTCTCTAATATAAACCCAAAGGCCCCACACCTAACCCATCACTATTCCCAAAATATCACCTACCCACATCTACACCCTCAGTTGTCCATTATTTGTGTGGTTTGCTTGGTCAATAATAGCTCACATCCATTTTGAAGAAGCAAAACCCTTTTATTGGTCCTTTTTAATACTAACATAAAACATAGTACCCAACTAAATACCAATATATACTTTTATTTGTATCAATCGGAATTCAAGGCTCACCAATATACTTCCTCCGTTCTTTTTAAGTTGACATATTTTGACTTTTGGCATTATTTACAAACTTTAATTTGACTAGATTGTGTGATTATAGTTATGATAAATATAGTCATATGGAATCTTGTTTGAATCATTCAATATACAATTTATTAATATCTACTTTTGATAAATTTTACTTTTTAATAATCCTACTTTTTATAAATTATTACTTTTCAATAATTAGAGATAATAATTGATAAACATGATTAAAAAAAACGTTTCAATTAAAAAGAAATAGGTTTTCTTGGTACCTAATGGGTACAAACAACAAGCAAATTAGTACAAATAAGGGACCAAGCCATTATGGGTTGTTTACCTAAGACCATTCCCACCAACACAACCCAAAACTAACATCAACTATCTCCCATCTATCCAAATCTCTTTTTTTAACTTGTAGGCCTATGGCTCATGCATAGAGCAACTTAAACTTTATGCAAAGTCTATAAGGCTCCAAGTAGGGACCACACAAAGGCCGGTAGGGGATCTCACCCTTGTACTAGCAAAAAGGCTACATACACAGCCTATGGACATTAATGTAAATCTAATTTTTCCAGCATCTCTCCTGCCTTTGAGATCTTATTCACAGTTAAAAGTGTCATAGACATTTTTCACCACAGATCAAATCCACAAATGAGGAAGAATAGGAAAGAACTGCACCCATTGCTCCTCATATAGTCACACGTGGCAGAACCACCCAACAAAAAGTTAGATCAGTGACCAAAAACAGAGAACTTGACCACAATAGTCTTTGACCTGGCATCTACATTGATAGATATAAAAGGGGAGTTGGGAAAAAAAAAATATTGCAGTCATGCAGGGAACAAGGATGGAAACAACCAGATTCAATGACAAATTACAGAAATGATCAGAAATGCTTAAACATTTATGAGCCAACAAACAATGCTCCATGTCCACAAAATCCCTCTCCCTTTTCTATTGATATTAACCCTTTTACTTTACAAGTAATATGTTTTGATGAGTAGAGGTCTAAAAGGATCAAGTTGACGAGCAGTGTTAAGTCAATAAAGGGTAAGAATTCCCATTAAGGAGAAACATCCTAAATGATAAGGGAAACGGGATGTTGTTTCTAGACCAAGTGGCTGGTTCAGTGGTTCCCAACCAAGATACCCCAAAGTCCTGTAGTTTAGATGATAATTTTCAGTTCTCAGTTCCTAAGAAAATAATAATCTAAGTGGCTTCCAATTCCTGACCATAAAATAGCCACTACAATGGCCAATGTGAGATGGGAAGAATCTAATATATTTTATCAGATCAATGTTTCTTTTATCGGTGCTCAATTCAGTTGACCACAGTCTATTAGATCCACGGGGCCATATTGGAGGTGCTATTTCTTGTTGATAAGGGACAAAAGACAGAGACTTAGTTGGACATACACAACCTCACTTCTACATAACATGGAGACTCATTTTCCATGCTTTAAATGAGGAAAATCAACAAGGGTATAATATTTAACTAGTAAAGTAACTATGGAGAGAAAGGGGTGATAGGTTATCCTACTTCCTCCAAAATTCAATGTTACTCGGACATGCCAAGAGTGCCGGACAAGGATACAGCGTCCAAATCCAACACACACATATTATAGGATCACATCCAAATCTAAGACATTCATCGCAAGATAAATTCAGGGTCACAATAGTTCCTCCACACATCAAGCACCCCTGATTTATCCTCAAATATCAATTCCTAACACCCCCAATTCATTTCCCTCATTCCAAGCACGGCATAAAAGCAACTCCTCTCACATCACATTAAAAATGTACATTTGCAAACAGGCAACAATATAGTCAATACTTAAGATCAAATTCAAGTAATGGCTCACCATATAGAATTCCTAATGTAAGACCGCACACAACAGCAGTAACACCCACCCAGATCGCCGCGCTTTTAACCCGCTTTCCAACACTCCTGCAACCACAACAACAAAAACCCCAAATCACACCCATCAACATCATCAAACAAAATTCAAATTCAAAATCAAAAACTCAATAAATCAGCAGAGCAATGTACCATACTTGTCCTGGTCTCCCTCATAGTAAAACATAGCAAAGGGAATCACAAAGAAAACAAGAATAGCGTCGATAATATAAATAGCAAGCCAAAGCTGCTTCATCGGCAACGTCAAATGACAAGCGCCATTATAGAGAGCATGACGACAAGCATGCCGATTAGCGACGTCAGCAGGAAGCATAAGAATGGAGATAACAGCAACAGAAAGCCCCAAAACGACGACGAATTTAGGGAAGTAAGCTTGATTAACATCATCAGGATGCTGGTAATTGATCAAAAGGTAGACATTGAAGACGAAGACTAACACAGTTACAATAATGGCGACGAGAAGCAATGCTAGATTGAAATCCCCCATTGCTAAATTTGGGGATGAATTTTTTTCTAGGGTTTGAGTTTTAGATCTGATTTTGAGGAGAGAGAAAGAGATGAAGGTGTTTTTTTGAGTTAATGATTGTTTTGAAAGAGGTAGTGGGTGGTGTGGAATTTGGATGTTTTGACGATTTTACCCTTGGAAAATGGGTTTAATTACGGGTTTGGTATTGAGTTTGGGAAATATGAGAAGGGTAGTATGGGAATAAGGGGAAATTGTGTTCGATTTCTTCTGGTTTGAAAAACTAATTCTGAAACAGCCTGTCTGAAACCGTAAAGCATATTTGCTTAATCATTTTCCTTGACTCACTCGTTGTATTTTTGTTTTTTGTTAATTTATTTGTGTTATTTTATTTTATTTTATTTTATTTTGAAAGGAAATTTATTTGTGTAAAACTCCTACGAGGTTTTTTATTTAATTTTCTAGCGTCTCAATTTCCCCAACACATAAGTCATAAGCAGAATTTTGACTAATTTTAATCGGCATATTTATTAAGTGGATATTTTACCAATAATTATAAGTAAGAAAAATTGATATTCGAAATTGAGATGATTTTAACAATTAGTCACGTATTATGTTTAATCTTTAATAAATAGCATAAATATTGATCAAATTGGTGCATGTAAATAGTGTAAAAGTTAAAATGGAACACTTTAAAAAAACAGATGGAGTATGAATATTAAAAGTTACTCCCTCCGTTTTTTTTTTATTTGCATCACTTTTCTTATTGGGGTGTTTTTTTTTAATGCATCACATCTGTTTTTTACAAATTCTTAAATAGACATGGTTTACACTAATTTATTGTGGACCACCAATATTAGAGACAATATAATTGTTTTATTAATAAATAAAAAGGTCATTATATTAAAATAAAGGCTATTATGTTGAAATAAAAATTAGTGTGACATTATAAAAGGTATAAGAGGTTAATTTTTTTAATGAAATTTTTAATATAATGGTCAATATGAATAATAAAGATCACTGTGTTAAAATTAAGTTACTATTCAACATAATGTCGTACTTTATGTTCATAATAACATTAAAGGTCACACAAGTTTTAAAAAAAGGTTACTATATTAAAAATAAGGTTACTATATTAAATTAGGGGTCACTATGTTGAATATAATGTCAGTTACGTGAGTATAAATCTTAGGTCCACAATAATATAGGTCCACACAAGATTTTCTGTCTATTTTTGGTAACTTTATATTATATTTTATCATTTCTCTCTCTTACTTTTAACCACACTCAACTTATTTTATCATTTCTCTCTCTTCCATGGTCCGCACTAAAATAATAAAAAGATCTATCCTCTCTCACATACTTTTTCTTTCATGGTCTCCATTTTACTTTTACTATAATAATTTATTCATCCACTCACAATATTATATATTACTCTCCTAAAACTTTGTGCAATTCAAAGTGATGCAAATAAAAATTCGGAGGGAGTAGATTTTAGATATATAAAATTGAAAGCTTGAACACAATTCCTACAAATATCCACGTATAGTAACTACTAGGTTAAAATCCCGTGCAATGCACGGTTGTTAAATATTTGGGTATATGGAATATGATTGTCAAACTGGAAAAAAAATCATAAAGTTAAAAAAAAAAAGCAGCGAAAAAGACGGGAAAATTTTTTACAAGTGTTATGGATAAATTCGCTTTTAATATAGGTTAATAGATGTTTAATTATAGAGTGTATGAATTAGAAATATTGGTCAAATTTGGATTAGCAAATAGCGTAAAAATCAAAATAGGCACTTAAAAATATCAGTTCTTAATTCTCATCTCAAACTAAGATAATTAACATTTTTATGACACACTCTTAGCAAAATAAGTAGAATTAAAAATTAGCGACACACTGACATAAAGAGTACGGATATGATCTTTTATGCAACAATCTAGGATAATTAACTAAGGATGTGGAGTTGGCCTGATGGTAGCACTTCCATTTCGTAACCTCGAGATTACGGGATCGATCCTTACCCCCAGCATATGCTGGAATTCCCCTCGCCCCCCGTTGTACCCGCCCTTGTGGCTCATATGAATCAAAAAAATCTAGGATAATTAACTTCAATTTAACAAAATGCAACTATTTTAAAATTATAAACATGTATGTATATCAGCTAATTTATTTTGTTTAAGTCTTGGAAATTGGGATATTACTCAAAAGGTCGAATTACAAAATGTGTCTTTGTATTATACTTGTATTGATGTTCCATGTATAGTACTTCATTCGGAGTACTCCGTAATACTTTGTATAGTAAGTAATTTATGTTGTGCCAATTCAAAAGCAAGAATTTTGAAAGAGTAACTTTTATATACATTCGACGTACAATAATTTACTGTACGTCGGGGATTATTTTATCAAATTTAGAATCACTTTTTTCGGATAATTTTTATCAATAAAGCATAAATAATTCGTAATTTTTATTTATGTCAAGGTAACTTTTATTCATGTTAGAGTAATTTTTGCTTATTTTAGGGTAACTTTATAACAGATGTATAATATTTTATTATACATTCGATTTATTTAAAAGTTTGTCATTTTGAAAAGCTTAAAGTATACTCTGTACTATTTTTTTGTCGATCAATTATTTCTGATATAGTAATAGTAACTAGTATAGCACCCGTGCGATTCACTGCTTACAAATCTTGATACTCATATTCATTTCACAAAATTTTGAGATAAAATGATTTAATGAGTAATAATGAATTTACTTATAAATATGTCTTAATCATATATTTTTAACCCTCAAAATAATGATATATAAAGTACAACTTGAAAACAACCTCTTTTTTTTTTTAATTCTTAAATTGTATGGGAAGATTTGAAAAATAATTCAACTCAATGAACTAACAATCAAAACTCACATTAAGTCATATTTTTTTCCCTCATTTCTACTTGCGCCACTGGCCACCTCATTTTTAGGGGGGATTTTTCTATGTGGATGGTCATATCATGTGGGCGGATCACTCGAGTTACTTGGTCAGAGGTTACTTGAGTTACTTTTGACCGAGTAACCCCTAACCGAGTAACTCGTAACCCCTGACCGAACCCCTCATGTAAACCCTTGACCAAGTAACTCGAGTAATCCTTGATCGAGTATGTAACCCCTGACCGAGTAACCCATCTCCGCACCCCTAACCGAACACCTCAAGTAATCAACGACCGAGTAACCCCTAACCGAACCCCTCAAGTAACCCCTAAATTAAATCCTGATAGAGTAACTCGAGTAACCCATGACCGAGTAACTAACCCCTGATCGAACCCCTCTAGTAACCATGACCGAACCCCTCAAGTAAACCTTGACCAAGTAACTCGAGTAACTCATGACCGAGTAACTCCTGACCGAGTAACCTCTTAATTAACCCATGATCAAGTATTTAACTAACCCCTGACTGAACCCCTTAAGTAACTCTTAACCAAGTAACTCGAGTAAACCCTGCCACACAATGTGGCCAGCCACATATAAAAATTTGCCTTTTAATTGGCTATCTCTGTCCTCTAACTTAATGCGAAGTATATTTTTGGAAAAGTTTACCATTATAATACCAATATGATCATTATATGTTGTACTTTTATATCACAAATAATTTTGTATTCTTTTTCTCCTCAATGGCCTCTGAAAACACTTAAAGTTTAACATGAAATTTTTAAAAATAGGATTTTTGATCCCATCACTTACTACCTTAATTTTATCATACGATGAATTCACCTGATCATCACCACACACCTATTGGACCTTCGACAACCAAAAATCTACAAAGCCTCTAACTTAAAGCTTAGTACGAAGTTTTTTTTCCCCTAAAATTTTAACCTCGGAATGATTATCTGTCTTTTTTTTTCAATTATATGTAATCATTTAATATTTTATTGCATATATATAATAGTTAAATAATAAAATATACAAGCATATAAAAGAAGAAAAAAATTTAATATCATTCTTACATATCACCAATGACGACATATACAAAATGTACAACATATTCTCTGTGCGACTGGTCACACTATTTGACTGCTTGTAAAAAAAGGGAGTATTTAACACCTATGACACTCATAGACTAATCCCTATCATATTGATAGTAACTTTTATACCCTGTTCACTTCATCTCATATTTGTTGAACTAAAATTATTTTTGCTGATCTTAAATTATTTTTACTGAATTGAATTATTTTTGTTGATATTTTTTTTTATTGTTTCTGTATTATATTTCTTCTTTAAAATAATTGCTTTTTACTGAACTGAAATTAAATATACCAAATTGAACTTATTTATAATAAACTGAAATTATTTTTACCAAATATTATATCTTTAAGGTGTAGTGAACATAGTCTTATTATACCTATTTAGTAACCCTTAAATAACAAAGTACAACATTGACAAAGTAACAACTATAACACTAAATGGGTAACCCCTATAACACTAACTGAGTAATCCTATGATGGTTGGCTACACACATATAAAATTAGTACCAAAATCTATATTAAAAATGAAAATTATAGTGTTTCTTATAGGGTGGTACACATACACTTACATGCCTCATATTTATTATTTTTTTTATATGCATTTATTTATTTCTATTATGGAAATTTATGTATGATAAATAAATAAAATCAGTCTTATGCACACTTGGTACTAATATAATTTATAAAATTTTCTAGCTTCATAAAATGATCAAGAATGCAAATAATTTGTGGCTATTCATAATCTATTATTAACTATCATTGTAGGAAAAAATATCACTTGTCAATCTTTTACCAAACGTCATTGTTGATATAAATATTAAACACAAATACTACGTATTATAAATTATGTGCAATGGTATTTGAACATTAATTATGTTAAACGTCATACATGGTAATTTTTTTAATTATATCTTCAGAAAATATACTTACAAGACATATATGTATTCTTAGTTTATTAGTAAGAGAATGTTAAAATATAAAATAATTATATTCTATATTTATGTATATGGCTTAGTTTGTTAAGTAAATATTGTTGTGCATAATTGTAGCTAATAAGTTTGTTAAAGAGCAGCGGAAAGAAGAAAGAGGTGGGGAAGAACATAGGCATATTGTTAAGGATTTTAGGATCTAAAATAAAATAATACCATCAAAGAGTTTGAATCCTTGCCTTCTCATTAGGAACATATGGATTATATACAAATTACAAGAGCCTAATTACCCTAAACTTAAGGAAATTTATTAGCTAAAATTATGCACAAGAATATTTACTTAACAAAACTAAGCGATATATATAAATACGGAATATATTTATCTTATATTCTAAGAGAGAAAATATATTTTCAAATTTCTATATATTGAGTATTAAAAAAAAAAAAAAGACACGTGGCAACCATAAAGCTAATGTACCCTGTTTTAGTATAGTATATAGATAGATATTAATTTATTCTAAATTTTACTCTAGACTTGTGTTTTACAGAACTTATTTATTATATTACACATACATTTATTGGTTGAAGAAGCCCCCATTTTTTTTCTCCCTCCCATTTTGCTTCCTTTTGAAAGCCCTTGCAAGATTTAAAAATAAAAAAACTCGAGAGTATTATTTTAAAATACTATATATAAAGATTAAATAACACTCAAAATTTAATGAAGTATATTTCATACGACGAGTGGTACGACTTTCATGAGGTCATCATTACATACAAGAATAAACGAGGAAAGAAAAGGGCAAGTAGGAACTAGGAACTAGGAACTAGGAAGTACATGCAACCACCCATTACAAGCGAAATATATATACATTGTCAATAATTCAATATGTATGTCAAATGATATTGACAAAGACTATAAGCTAAACAAAGTTTGCTAGTTCTAGGGAAATGGATAGAGCTGAGAAGTTTTTACAGCAAATTGCTCAACCTCAAACACAAGCAGATACACATTACATCAAGTCTGGTTCTTCAAGGAAAATTCATCGACTAGCCACCAGCACAAATGATGCTTTCCAGTCTGCATACAATAAGGTAACCTCATTATCAGCAATTAAACAGAGCTTATAGGACAAACTCGGCCAGACTTTCAGTTAACACCAGACATAAATGGTCATTAAATTTCAGGAAAACTGAGTGAGAGAAGCTCTTAAGCAGACAAACAGATGAGGTGACATCGATGACATCAATTAATACAGTTACATAAGCAATCTTGCATCAGCTACCATAAGCCCTTAGACTAGCCACAAGAAAATAAAAAAGATGGAATAGAAGCTGCACGATCTGCACTAAAAGTTTGAGATGGCATGTTTGATGACAAAATAAATTACTACGTTGAAATTAATGTGGTCAAATAGAAGAAATATTGTGATGAGCATTGACATTTGTAGATGCATTTGGTAATTAAATACAACAGAGCGATATGCCACCAGGACAAATGCAACACTTGTATCATTGGATTTGAGTACCTTACTTTTTTACCAAATGAGCAGTCCAAATGAGCAGTCACATACCAGAAAGATTTAACTCTCAAAATTTGCTTCCCCTTCAACATAACAGTGAGTGTGCCCAGAATACAGAAACCTACCGTTTCCCCCACACCCCTCTATTTCTATCTTCCCCTTCACTAATAGTCCCCAATTCACTAGCAAACAAAGGAGAAGCAAACAAATATCTATAATATTAAAATAGAAAGAAGAGCTCATTAATATATGAGCATGAGTGCCAAAAAATCAAATCACTGAACTGAAACAATTAGTAAAATGTACATATACTGACCAAAACGCTTAATTAAGCAATTTATGCCCATGTTACCAATAAATCATTCATCTATGCCAGGCAGCATCAAGATAAATTCACCTTCTAACTAGCTATCTGGAGCTCCAAGGGAAGAAAGATTCGGTAACTCTATATAGTCAAAATCATCTGTTATTCCAGCCTGCGGCACAAAGGAAAACATCATAGAATATTATTTGTAGAACAAGGCTGTCAAAACGACAAGGAAAAATCCTATAATTTATACTTTTATAGTTTTATTATAGCCTCAGATTGGCTACAAAAGGACTGACATTTTTGACACACCGTGCCATTTGCAATGCATTTTAAGCGGAACATAAGGTAATGTCCATGAAAGCAAATAAGAAATTGCATAAAATTGCCACATGAGGTTTAAATAAAGGATTCTGGATGACACAATCAAGATAAAAGAAAATCTGCAGCAAGTTCAGGTTATCAGTCAAAAGATTCTTTAAAATTATTGAAAGAGCTAGAGAAAAGAGTATTTCGTAATAGTAAAGACTACTTTAGAAGTTGCAAGTACAAAGCAGCTAATATGAAATGTCACAGGCAATCAATACAGTACTATTAAATAGATGCAGGTAGTCAAAATTCAAAAATTGAGTAATTTATAAAAGATACCTCCTGGTACATGTGTTCAAGTTGTTCTTTAGCCTGTGGAAAATTGTTTGCACACCATTGCCGCAACGTGAATATATTATCTGTGCATTGTTTATGAGAGGGGTTATAATCACAGGCAGCAACTAGTACAATTTATTTATAGCATTATACAGGAAAATAACGCCTAACCTGTCCATCTGTTAGCAGCTGAATATGAAACTTCTATAGCTTTTTCTGCCACAGGCCACATTGGCAGTTCAGAAATCAGTCATTGCTAAATGGATCTCAGAAAACTAATTTACCAGAAAGATCAGAAGACAAAACAGAGATAGAGCAAGAGTATTCTCTTCAGAACCACACATTTGAACATAGAGAAGAAGAATAAATGTTCCTTACTCATTGTCTCAAAAGCAGCAGGATCATTATCTGCATATTGGGCCAGTTCCTCCTATTGAAAATAATAATCAAGTAGTGTTATTAAACTCTCAAAAAAAATATATTTCTTTTTACCATGCACTGTGTCAAACTAGGACAAACCAACCTTCAGTTCAGTGTGCTTCAGCTGAACAGATTTTAACTCGCTTAAAGCCTCATCTCTCTCATCCTTAAAAATTCAAATCGCATAGTAAGGCATTGAATGTCATTAATACAGCAAATACAATATTTACAGCTCAATGATAAAGCTAATGACTGACAGATTCTTCGCGTCCTTTCTTCAGGGCAGCGCATTGTTCCACTAATTCACCATAGCGTTTCTTGCTGGCATGAAGATCAGATTCTAGTTTACGAGACACATTCCTAAGCTGTCAAACCATAAATTCAGATTAAGTTGTTGAACCAAGTCACATGTTCCCTAAATTTCCGAAACTTCAACTTAAGACCCATTGTAAAATGCATTGCAGATGATTACCTGATTCCCAGCAGTGCTAGGAAGACTCCAAAAGTAAATCTAGCAAAAGAAAGATGGTCAGCCAATCATGCTTTAATGTAGTGGGGAAAAATAACTTAGTCAAGCATGATAATGCTATTCGGTGTCAAAGCATGGCAAGTCCTGTTATTATTCTGAGTCCATAAGTAAATTACTTTCAAGTTAAGACATTCTTACAGAACTTCCAATCTTGTCCTTCAAGACAAGGTCATCATCCACAAGACTTTGGATAACATCCTTCACTGATTGACTAATGACACCTTTCTTTGGCCCCATCTTTTCAAGTTCCTTAAGCTGGAATTAACAACAGCAAAATCATTCAAAGTGCAGGTTAATATAATGGAAGAATATCCTGAAAAGCATACAGATAACTAAGCTTGAGGAAGACAGTAGTAACTCAACCATATAGAGCATAGCTAAAAGAGCGAGGATTGTAAGATGCTTAAGTTGCTTCTTTATGGCTGCTAACATAACCCTAGTTATACGCATAACAATGGTCCACACTTTTGCAATGTTTTGAATCCAAATATCATAAAAGAGGATGTAAGAGATAATACAAAAGGAGGCTTTGCACTTACAAGGAAGAAATCTTGTGAGTCATAAAATATCTGAAGCATTTTCTCACGCTTCTCTTCGAGTGAAAGACCTCTCTTCTTGGACTACCACCATCATTTTGAAAGTAAACGATAAGAGTTCTATTAAAAGAAGTAGGCAGATTCTATAACTTTAAACAAAAAATTAATCAACAAAACAAATTGAAACAAGCTCATACGATGTAAAGAAAAGAATACAAAACAAGGCAAAATAAATAATGATTGCAATATTGCAAAACCCAGTTCTGATTATATACACAAGTCACACTTCTAGACTCTATAAATTTATAGTGCAAAATGGGTATCATTAAGGCCTTAAGGGATAATCAATAGTAATTCAGCTCAATATGAACATTCTTGTCCTTCATCCTAAGATTTATCTCTAAATCTTCATTCTTTCTTTATTATCCATGAAAATTTACCTCTAACACATATTTATGAGTCCATAGAGAGGCTATGCAGACCTCAATTTTCCTTACTTTTATTCTATTTATCTTGACATGGGAAATCCGAACTCAAGTCCACTTTAACAAAATTTAACAACAACTTAAAGCAAGTAGGCCACACTGCCACAGCACTGACATCCATTTCAGCTCCAAATTGATATAGCTCGAGCACTAGTCATTGATATAATTTACAGCAAGAGTAGACAATCAACGACATTCTTTCTCTTAAATAATGACAAGAATAAGCACTCGGGATGCTACATACTCCGTACCAAAGTATAACAACAAAAAGATGGGCATAAAATGGCAACTTGACAAGCATCTCGGTATCATTGATTTAAAGTTTTGTTTCACAAGACTTTTCAAAATTCCCCACATTCAACCTACATCCAATTCTATCTAGTCGAGATAGGAGTACATATCCCGTGTATTACCACGAGTACAAGCTAGTGATATAAAAAGTGTCAAATAAATAACTCAAACATAACACATTTATATATAAAGCAAAATGGAAACTCACCATATTTGCAAAAAACTATCAATGAATAATCAATCACCCACCGAATCAGATAGGTTTCCAAAACCCTACATAATCGAAATCACCCAAAAGTTTATCAAAACATTCACTATACACTTACAGAAAGCAAATTCAGATTACTTTCAACCGAAAAAATAATTGAAATTCGTATGTATATAATATTAAAATGCTAACATGGTGAAAAGAATTACAAAAGGAAAAAAAATTAACGAGAATGATTTCGACATATTCAAATAAATAGCAAGCAATCAAACAAATTAATATCATACAATGCACAATTTTGGTCAAAAATTACACAATTTCTGAGAAATTAATACGTTAATCCACAAAATTAACCAAACAAATCAGTAAATCATCAAAAAAAAATTATAAGGATTAAAAGAGTAGGCGAATGGAGTAAAATGATCCATACAAATTGTTTTTGTAAAATCTGTGAGTTTAGAGCTAAGTATTGAAACAAATGGAAATTTGAGTAACCTTGGAAGAAAACCTGAAGAGAAATGGAAATGGTAGTGGCAGTGTAGAGAGGATGATCTTGGGTATACTCTATTCTAGAAAAGGTAGAAAGAACAACCGCCTGTTTCCTAAAATTTCAAAAACAGGCGGTGAGAAAATCCCTCTTCCCTTTCCCACCAAGGGTTTTGCCTACTTGTTAAGGGCGGGTTAAACTATGTCACGGGTGTTTTGCCTACTTTCTTACGCAGTAATAAGAGAGGATTTCTCAGCCTCTACTAACGCGGACTTGTAAACCGACACTTCTAATGAATTTAGGGTGGTATTGTTTTTAATGTCATGTTTTTTTTCTTTTTTTTTTTGACGAAGAGAATTATATAAATAAAAGCAGAATTACAACCTAAAAGAACTAATCAACACACCTAAACAAATCCTCAAATAGGGCTTGCTGAAGAGAACAAAATACTTTAAAAGTTGAGTAGCATAGCAATAGCTGCGGAGCCTGGATAACCACGAGGATCGTACCACATCCAAATTGTAGACCAAGTGAAGCCAAATGAACTGAAATAGTCGAGATGGACCAAGAGCGCGGGACATAATCATTGAAGAAACCTGAAACTAACATTGAAGGAAACTCATGATGGAAGTTGTTAGAAGACGGAAAAATCGGAAATTGAATGCACCCTGATGCTGAAGAACGAACTTTGGAAACCGTTCCACTCCTAGGGGTTTAAAAGTATAGCTGCATCCTAGGAGTCTAGGAGCACTACCAATAGAGTCATATGGTTTGACGACTCTACAATGAGAAACCGTGGATCCAAATACAGGTTCTTTTCTTGCAATTCTACCAACAGAGAATGCAAGAAAATAGAGGATTTTGCTTACCACAAACACTAAAGGTTGGTATACCAACAAGGGCAACAACAACCAACATGCTCCTATTTGGTATTCTTTTTTTATATCAACAAACTCCTTATTGGAATTTCTTTGATAATACCAATGAACCCTTTATATAATACGAAGTATTAGTTATGTATTGGTATCAACTAATGTTTTTTTAATTAATGACTTTTAACGGTACTAGTTATCACAACTCTACTACTTATATATCAAAATAAATTAACTTTTCAGTTTAATGGCCTACGATGCTTCGCAATAACAGTTATTTAACTAAAGAATTTTGAGTAATACCTGAACTAGTCGACAATGAAACCTCCAGCATTCGGGAGATTTTTATATACATCCGGGCGCACCGTACATCCATGAGTATTTTGTTCTCATTTTGATCATTGTTTTTCATTTAATTATCAAATGAAGAGCAAAAACTAACCTTGAGTTAGTTGGGTCTATGGTGCACCAGGATGTATATAACAAATTTCACCAGCGTTCTAAGCTTCCGGCTTTACCAAGGTAGCTAACCCCAACCATGCCTTCCTTAGATCAAGCACAACATAAATCTAATTCCTTTCTTACCTTAACCGTAATCTCTAATCAAACCATTCTTATTGTGTTTATGATGGAAACTTCTTAAACAAAAAGATAACTCATTTGATATATAAGGTTCAAGGGAACGTTATCCCCTTGAACTTTTTTATTTTTTAAAAAAAAGGTTCAAAGGGATAACGTTCCCTTCTAAAACGAAATTTTTATTTAATTTGAAAATATTACAATACTCATATATTACAACACACTAGCTGAAAGCTTACACATACATGAGTTAAACTAGACTTTTCTCTACTTTAAAAGAGTTGGAGAACCAATCTGTCTCTTAAGGTGAGGATTTTTTCTAAAGGGCTCTCTTATGTTTTTTGAAAAATGCTCTAGCTTACTCTTCCAACTTTGCCTTCACTCCTTTGCCTAAGGCAAGACTTGCTCAGATTACCAACACCTTTTATGGCTTACAACAAGTCATGACTCAGCAAGTGATTGTAGTCCACTGCTTTTTAAAAGACACTTTAAAACAAACATAATTAATAAAACATGGCTACAATGAAAGTAAATTGCAACTATTTTACTAGTGTGGGCCAAGGATCCATTATCTCATTCATCATCATGTATTGTAGACCACCATCGATGTCTTTACTGTCTGCATAGTGGACATGCATGGGGTTATCTTAATATTGTATTAATAAAATACGATGTAAAATGATCATACGTTATTTTAATATATTACCTTATATGTATTCCATAGTATTTTGGTTATATACAATATAGGAAAGATATGTTAAAATATCTGCATTAAATGCTATAGAAACTTCATATATAATTGCCATATTAAAAGTTAAATATTATAAGATATAAATTAACATTCATGCAAATTTGAAAAAAAAATAAGTAAAAATGGCGGGAAAATTTTAACCAAAAGATGGCATGTGTCATCCTTGATTTCGCCTTTTGCATATAGTTATTGATACTTTAGATGCATCCCTTCTATTCAAGATTAAAAATTTATATGCAAAATTACTATATCACCCTATATTTAGTGGGAACCAACTCCATTTTTAGTTTACACTAGATTAGGCCTGTGCATTACACGATTTAAATAGTTTTATTATGTATGTAAAAAAGGAGCAAGCCCTAGTTTATAACCTAGATAAACAAAATATGTTTATCAAATGACATTTTTGTAAATAAGTTGCATTGAAAATTTTGTTTTTTTATTAAAAATTATATATTTTTACTGTTTGTGAGCCACTATGACAAGTTGGACAGATTTTCAAAGTTAACATCATTAGCTCTCCGTTCACTACTATTCATCATCTTCTTCCTCCCACCATCTTCGATCTTCATGTTCATCTTCTTCCTCTTGTTCATATTTTTTCTTCTTACCCACTTTAATCTTCCCCCCTCCAATCTTTGCCCACTTTCACCTTCCCTTTCAAGTCCGTTCGACTTAAACAAAAGGTAAACTTAATGGCATGGTTAACCCTAATAACAAAAGGTAAAATTAATGGCATGGCTAACCCTAAAGGGTACCTGAGTTTTCCTTCTTCTATTAAATTCGACTTCGCACCACCATTTTCGGCGGCGAAACGAAAACCCAAATAACAAAAGAATAACGACACTACAAAAAAAATGAGAATAGGCAACACTTAAGATTGCAACACTTACAAAAATGTTACTCTTTATAATCTAACGCAACAATATTTATTTGTTACCTTGAACTAAAGTAACAGAAAAAAAAAGTGTTGCTCTAGACTATATACGGCAATAGTCGCTTAAAGTGTTACCTTTTTCTTGTCTAAGACAACAAACATAATAATTGTTGCATGAAAAGATAACGATAACAAAACTATTGTTTGAAAATGTAACATTAATATCTATGTTGCCATCTATGGCAACATTTATATTAAAAAGACAACATAATTTAAGATGTTGCTTTTATATAAATAAGCAAGTTTGGTGGAGTTGGTGGGGAACTCACCTTGTGACTTTGAGGTCACAAGTTCAAGCCCTACCAACTACTAAATGCTTGGGAGTGACATCATTTAGAAACATTTTTGCATTGTCTCCTTAGATGGCAACATTTTTCATTTGTTGTCTTTGTAAAAGTATTGTCTTATGTATCATTTTACCTTGGCTTTCAAAATTGTTGCCTTTGAATAAAAATGTGTTGCCTTATGAATAGACAACGGGGGCATATACTACGCCTCATATGTGTTGCCTTAGCTACAAGGCAACATTTTTTTTATATTAGGCAATGGTTTTGCACTGTTACCTTTGTTTTATTTTGTTGTAGTGGAGCATGGTTAAAAGCTTTTCTCCCTCCATTGATTTCGACTTGTTCGACGTCATATAGTGAAAAGACACTACCTAAAAAAAGGCAATAGAGAACGGTTGAAATAGGCCTTATAGATCGCCTCAGGACTGTTCTTCTACCAAGCGATGTGTAAAGTTTAGAGAACGATTGAAAGAGGCGATTTGTATGCAAAATAATATTAAAGAGAGCGATTGTATGAGACAACCGTTCTCTTTTCCCTCTCATATCATACTAAAAATTCAAAGGAAAAGAGAACGGTTCTTACACACAACCGTTCTCTTTTCTAATATGTTTTTTTAAAAAAAAAAATTACCACCTGCAATTTCGCAGGTCAACTACAGTATTGGAATATGATAATTGTACTAGATATATTCATCATATTACTCAGTAACTATAATATCAATACAAATTTAAGTGTTTCCTCAAATAAAAATTCAAACTTAAATGCTATTCAAAAAATATACAAATTTAAATGATCAATAATAAAGGACAAATTAGAGAATTGAAATTTGAAAATAATGTATGTGGGAAGAACTATGAGAAATTCTTTCTTCTTCCTCTAAAAAATCTGCATCAATAAAGAAAAAAGGGAAAAAAGTTAAGGTAAATAATCAATTCTATGTATGATTAACTGTACAATTAAGTCTAAAATTCATACACTCCAAAAGTAAATAAGAATTTAGGTCTAAATATTAAATAAAAATAACTGTTGTGAATGACGTACGAAATTACAATCCAAAAATATGATAAGACTGCAAATTCATAAATTTTAAACGAAAAATTGACCCTCGTATATCAATTAATCAAATTCTAACACTTGTGAGACCAACAATGATGATTTACTCGTTTCTTCATCAAGAAATGTAAATTTGGTACCAAAATGCTCACAAATTAACATACATCAACATACAAGCAATTCAAAACAAAAAATTTCAACGAAAATCAAGTAAAAACCCCCTAATTCAATTTCTAGAACATATTAGACAAATTTCAACATTAATCGAACTAAATTGTTGCAAAATTAGGTCAGATTTCAACATTAAGCAAACCAAATTCAATGAATCATAGCAAAATTAAGGTAGATTTCACAAAATTATCATCAAATTGAATCGTAACGTGATACTTACATGAAGTTTCAAGCCTTCATCGAATTTATTTCGCCGGAGTTCTTCACTGGATGGCTGGAGCGTTGTTCTATTTTATTGATCTATCTAGTAGTACTAAATAAGTTCAAGCCATTGGAGAAGGTGATGGAGCGGAGATGGTGTTGATTGGAGTAAGGGTTAGATTAAAACCATGGAGGAGCTCTCAACGGGTTGGATCTGAGAAGGAGTGTAACACCCTAGAAATTCCTTTCCTTTAATACCTGTTTTACTCTGTTCTAAAACTTTAATTAGGAATATCTAAGATATTACCGCCACCATGATAACGGTTAAGGCAACTATCAAAGACACACAGCGGAAGACTAATTTCAAACCCTTTCAAAACAAGTCAACTTTAAAAGTAAATCAACGATAGTCAAGTCAAACCAAAGTCAAACGAAGTAAAATAAAATCAACCTACAACTTGGAACCATTATAGGCCCTTATTAAAACCAAACCAAATTCAAAACCTTTTCGTTAGTCGCGCATAATAATATTATCATAAATAATTAAAGCGATAAACACATCATAAACTTATGGAAACTAGCATGATACGCTCTTCACTCATGCCCATTCATGAATATGCTTCAACACCTGAAAAACTTATCTCTACCTATTTCTACTACTCTCCATTATAAATGGGTCATCATAGGGCCAAGATAAAGACAAGGCCAACAAACACACAAAACACACAATCAGCAAAGCTGAGTACATAAGCGTAATTAACACACTAGCATACAAATTTCTATCAACACACTACTTACTTTGTTGCACCTGTTTTTCAAGCATACAACACTCAATAAAAATTCTCACTAGACACTAAATAATTTATTTAGCATTGATTACGCATCGAATGGGTTTCCCCCTAGCCTCCCCCAATAAATTGAGGTTACTGACACGGGAGCTAACCGTGCCAGCATCAAAAACCACACATAGGTGGCGGAATTCCTGCGCATAAGAATAATAAAAAGGAATATACAGCGTCATGTACTCCATTAGAAGTTATGGTTAAATATAAAACCCCATAACTCCCCCCATATGTTCATACTCAAGGTATATACGTCCAAGAGTTTTGGTGCGTAATCTCTTTCACTTTAAGTTATTTACCGATTATTAAACTTGGTGATGACTCTCAAACCATAATCATTCAATCAACAATAATTATTCAAACAATCAAATACATCAATTTAATTCTTGAATAATTAATGATCACATAATATTTAATGTTGAACCCCTTTTAATTCTATCTCGGTGCCAATGACACCTTAAACGCATAAAGCGCCACAAATCCTATCCCTCGGTGTTAAAAACACCTTAAGTGCACTAAGGCACCAACATACAATTTATTCCTCGTGTACATAGAAACTTATATAGCTCCTTTCCTCATGCATAAAGCATCAATAAAAATTATATGACCCATAATAAAATTCCTTCTCAATATTTCAAACCAAATTAAACATTTAGTTTAATTAAACATGCTCTCTATCATGCCATAAATAAATATGTGGTTCATATATAATATTCCAAACTATTATTTTCCATCCAATATTCCATCACAAATAAATCATGCTTCATAATCCAATCACCAATAACATCCAAATCAAAATTTCCAATCCAAACCTAGCATGATACTACTTGTAATCAATCAAACACATTTAGCATGCTATTACATCAACATAATTATGTTAAGTACGCGAACGTACCTTGAATACGATCTTAATATCGCCACAATTAATAGAAATCACTCACTTCAAAGTCTCCTACAATTTAAAATCATAAAAGGATATTAAAACCCACTCTACACAAATTTCTAGCAATATATACTATTATAAAACCCCTCATAATTTATTTAAAATAAGCTGAAATTATATTTAAAACCTCATAATTAAATCTCAATTAATGGGTAATTAAAATTCCTTAAAGAAACTTGATTTCTAATGCTTTACCAAAAATTCCAGCACTTTATTTTAGTTAAATCTTGCTGTAATTTAGTCTTAAAAAACTTTAATCAAAGGTTTACACCATTATATATCATAATCTTTCAATAATTTATAAATCAAGAACCTAGGGTTTCAAAAATTGGGGCTTTTTAATTAAAAACATAATCTGAAAATTAATTAACATGATACTTTTAATCAAACATCAAAATCAAATCACAAAACCCATAATTAATATTTAGATCTAGGATTAAATTGATTTTTAAAACAAAATTAATAATAATTTTTTTTTATTCGAAAAAAGAGAGAGAGGAGAAGAAGGTGGCAGCCACCACGCCGGCTGCCGGCGCCGGTGGCCGCCTGCTGCCGGCGGCTAGTGCTGTTGGCGGCGGCAGCCACCTGCTGCCGGTGGCTGGCAGTGGTGGTGGGGGTGGCCGAAAAAAAGAAGGGGAAGGGGAGAAAGGAAAAAGAAAAAAAAGAAAAATAAGGAAAAGGAAATTTTTATTTAATTAATTATTTTATTAAGTTGGAATATAATTTAGGAAAGTTTTATTTCAGTAAAGTTTAATTAGGAAAGGGTAAAAAGAGAAAGTTTAGGTAAGAAGGGTTTCTAGAGAAAGGGGTATAAATATTCAATACTTGGGCAAATTAAACTTTGCCTAGAGTGGAGGTAAACTTTCTCTCCCTTCTCCTTTATTTTTTCTCTCTTTTTCTTTCTTTTTCCCCTTCCCCTTTTCGGATCACCACCGCCGGCCACCGGCCATCACCAGCACTAGCCGGCAGCAGCGGCGGCGCCACCAGCAGGCTGGCAGCAGCCAGCTATGGTGCCGGCCTACTATCCGGCCACCCTATTCTCGAAAAAAAAATTTAATCTGTTGTTTTTATTTTTGTTTAAACCTTAGATCTAATCATAAATTATGGGTTTTGTGTTAATTTTATGATGATTAATATTAAGTATGGTGCAAATTAATTTTCAGATTTTAATTCTAATTAAAAAGCCCCAATTTTGAAACCCTAGATTCATAAATAATTGATTATTGAAGGATTATGATTTAGAGGGGTTTAAACCTTTAATTTAGATGTTTTAAAGCATAATTACAACAAGTTTTTATTAATATATATTGCTGGAATTTTTGGTAGTATACTAAAAATCAAGTTTCTTTAAGGAATTTTAATTACCTATTAATTGGGATTAAAGTATGAGGTTTTAAATAAAATTTCAGGTTATTTTAATTAAATTATGAGTGGTTTAATAAGAGTATATATTTCTGGAAATTTGTGTAGGGTGGATTTTAATGCTCTACTATTATTTTAATTTGTAGGAGACTTTGAAGTGAGTGATTTCTATTAGTCGTGGCGATATTAAGATCGTATTCAAGGTACGTTCGCGTACTTGGTATTTATTTGGTGATATAGGATCATGCTAGGGTTTGAATAATTGATTCCAAATAGAATTATGATAGTTTTTGGTTGGAATTTATTATTTGGTTGATGTTGGTGATTGAATCATGAAGCATGGATTATTTGTGATGGATTGAATGAAAATAACTATTTTTGCATGTTATATATGAACCACACTTTTATTTATGGCATGATAGAAAGCATGTTTAATTTGATTTGGAATATTAAAAAGGAATTTTATTATGGTTCATATAATTTTTATTGATGCTATAAGCATGAGAAAGGAGCTATGTAAGTGTCTATGTACACGAGGAATAAATTATATGTTGGTGCATTAGTGCACTTAAGGTGTTTCTAACACCGAGGGATAAAATTGTGGCGTATTACGCGTTTAAGGTGTCTTTGACACTGAGGTAGATTTAAAAAGGATTCAACATTAAATATCATGTGGTCACTAATTATTCAAGAATTAAATTGGAATGTTTAATTGTTTGGATAATTATAATGTTTGATTGTGTTATGGTTTGAGAGTCATCACCAAGTTTAATAATATGTAAATAACGTAAAGTGAAAGAGATTACGCATCAAAACTCTTGGAACGTATATACCTTGAATATGAACATATGGGGGGAGTTATGGGGTTTTATATTTAACCATAACTTCTACTGGGAGTACAGGACGCTGTATTTTCCTTTTATCATTATACGCAGGAATTCCGCCACTTACGAGTGGTTCTTTTATACTGGCACGGTTAGCTCCCGTGTTAGTACCCTTTTATTGGGGTAAGTTAGGGGGGAAACCCGTTCGATGCATAATCAAAATTAAATAAATTATTTAGTTACTTAGTTGAGAAGTTTTGTTGTATTTTGTGTGCTTGAAAACAGGTGCAACAAGGTAAGTTGTGTGTTGATAGGTAAAAGCATGTTAGTGTGTTTAACTACGCTTATGTACTCAGCTTTGCTGATTGTGTGTTTGTTGACCTTATCTTTACCTTGGCCCTATGATGACCCATTTTTAATGGAGAGTAGTGGAAACAAGTAGAGAGAAACTTTTCAGGTGATGAAGCATATTCATGATGGGCATTGAGCGAAAAGCGAATCATACTAGTTTCCATAATTTCATGATGTGTTAATGCTTTAATTATATTATGATATTATTGTTGCGAGACTAACGTAAAGGATTTGAAATTGATTTGGTTTTGTTAAGGGCCTACAGTGGTTCCAAGTTGTATGTTTGACTTTGGTTGACTTTACTTTTGTTGGTTGACTTTTTAAGTTGAGTCGTTTTAAATATTTTAAAGGAGAGTCTTCCGCTGTGTATGTGTCTTTGATAATTGCCTTAGCCGTTTTCACGGTGGCGGTAATATCTTAGATTTTCCTATTTGAAGTTTTAAACCGGGAAAAATAGGTATTTTAAAGGAAAAGAATTTCTATGGTGTTACAAGGGGAACAAGGGCCTGTTATGTTCAACTTAATTTCAGTTCATTCCAACCCTAATTAGTTCAGTTCAATTCAATTCAATTCAGTTCAGCTCCAATCAATCCAATTCAGTTCTTTTGCTAATTTATTTTTTTACATGATTTAGCTAATGATATTGTTAATGACAATTTAGTTTAAGCATGCCTTTGGGATGATCTTTTTAAGTTCATCTTTATGTCTAATGATATTGCTTATGATAATTAAAGCCAAATTTCATACTTTTTAGTATATATCACAACAACAATGACGACAATAATAATAATAATAATAATAATAATAATAATAATAATAATAATAATAATAATAATCATTGTTCAAATGGTTATAATTTTTTATACACATTTTTACTGTTGAACTCTTTGGCAAAATGAGAGTAACAGTTATTAGTTTTCATAATCGGTTAGTTCTTCGTCTTCTTCTTGTCCATCAAGCTCGGGATTCCTCTGAATTGATTGCCATATCTGATCACTTATTTGCTTTCGTACACTATCCATAGCTACTTTCTGTTATCATCATACCATACATATTATGATCTTCTCTTGTTCCATGACTTCAACTTGCTTTTCTGCTTTTCTCTTGTTTCCTTTTTTTTTTTTTTTTTTTTTTTTTTTTTCATTTTTGGATATTTTCTTCGGTTTTTTTTGGTTTGTTTTTGTTTAATTTATTAACAGCCAAACTATTATAGCAGATTAATTTCACAGGAGGCATTAATTAACATGAAAGTAAATTTTTTTTTTTTAAAAAAACTATTAGTGGATTAATATCATTACTAATCCATAATTAAAAATCATAAATCCATAGTCAAATATTTCAATTCAGTTCAGTTCAGCTCCAATTAGTTCAGTTCAGTTCAGCCCCAATCAGTTCAGTTCAGTTCCAATTAGTTCAATTCAGTTCAGTTGTTTTCAGTAAATCGAAACAGGCCCCAAGTATACTGATACATTGAACTAGATCTCTTGCACGTTGTTAGGCAGATCAAATGGGTGCAAAGTGTAATCGAGTGCATATTATGTAGTTCAAGTAGTGCAATGACTTAATTCAAATAAATCTTGTTCGTAAATGTGTTTCATAAATTATTTGGTAGTGTAGTTTGTTGTACTTCTATACGAAGTATTATTTTCTTTTACTTATTTACATGTTCTCTTTGACATAAAAAAAAAAAAAAACCCCTATATATATTTATTCATAACAACACATTTGTAGATATTTTTTCTTAATTTATTTCTTCAGAAAAATATAAAAAATCAATGAATATACATAAAAATACAATTAAAAATAATATCATGATGATAATTAAATTATCCAATTACCTGCCGCCTTATTAGTTGACATTGACATCAACTACCACTCTCTCATCCCAATCTCAACAGAAGACCACCGAAGAACTTCCCACCAACACGCAAAAAGTCTTTCGTCTTTCTTCTTCCATTTCCTCTTAAATCTCCCCCCTTTTCTTCCAATTTTCTCTCTCCTAGGGTTTATAATTTACCTCCTTTAATGGCGGCAACATCCTCGACCTCGTTGTCACCGCCTCCGTCGGCGGACGAAGGTCCGTCGACTTCCTTGGCGACGTCGTCCGGTTTTCCTACGAGGTTGCCGGAAGTTTTTTCCGATGAGGAGAGAGAAGTGGAGTCCTCGCCGGAGCTTATGCGGCAGCAATCAAGTATGTCGTATCGTGTTCGGCCTGTTCAGCGTCGGTTGTCGTCGTCGCCGGGGATGGAGGACCCGCCTGGTGATGATACTTTGTCTTGCGTTATCGTTATTCTAACTTTTTGGTTCTTTGGTAATTCCTTTATTCCTTTATTTGTTATTTTTTCATTAGTTGGTTTGTTTGATGTTGTTGATTGTGTTGTTTTTGTGTGTAATTTGTTAAATTTCAATTGCGATTTTGGATTGTTGTCTTGCTGATAGTTTTTTGAGGCATTGCATTGCTGAGCAATGGGAATTTAGCTCGTAATCCCCGGAATAGTTACTTGATTTGGTTTTTGACAATTAATTTTGTTTAGAAGAGGGTAAAAAGTATGGGATTTCAATTAGAAATGAGAGAAGAAATCAGCCAAGGACTGTATGTTCTTGAAAAATTTGAAGGCCTAGTCGCCTAGTCGAGGAAGCCTGTTTTAAGGCCATGAGATGAAGTTTTCATGTATCAAACTAGAGTAGGAGAGTGTAGGACTTTTACAAAACTTAAAATCAGGCCAATTAGGATTCTGTAGAGTGTAGACTCTAGGATTTTGGCAAGTATTCATTCATGCAAGTCATGATAGCAAAATTCAAGAAGCATGATATAAGAGTTAAAAACATTACATTTAAGTTTGATGAGTTTTTTTCTCAATTTGGAAAGTAGGTCTTAAAAAAAAAGAAAAAAAAAAGAGAGATGCATCTTTGTCAATCAGAAGTATGTAAAGCTGTGAGCTATAATAAGTCTGTGTTGACCCCGCTTGTAGACCTGTGGGCCCTGGGATGCCTTTGCTTTCCAGGCATATGGATAGTCTCACTTGGACATAAGATGTATAATTAAACTGCCTTTTCTTGTCAGCCATATGAATTAGGCTCACTTGGATGTAAGAGCTATAATTAAATTGCCGTTGCTTGCTAGACATACAAAGTAGGCTCATCAAGAGGGCTATGATTCCATTTGTTTTGAAAGAGGTATGAGTGTACGACAGGTGGAAAAGAGTTTTTGATAGACTATTTTAAGTTGCTCTTGAGGGTGAATTGGTGGTGCAGTTGGATAGAAAGAATTTAATGGAATTTGAGAGTATACCCACCTTTTGTCAAGATTTAGAGGTCCCCCCCCCCCCCCCCAAGGATTTTGTATAGTTGGAGTCAAGAATAGGCTATGGTATTTAATGTTTGATAGTTTAATGGCAATATGGCATACCTTTTTGTCCTTTGCCCTCATTTGGTACATAGATGGCATGCCCCTGTCATTATATTACTTCTGCAGTCCCTAAATTCATTTTCCGTTTGCTTTTTTGTACAGTTTTCAAGACACATATTTGACCATCAGTCTTCTTAATTACCTATTGATAAACTCATAGAAGTTATAAAAAGTTGATAATTTGATTGTATACACGAGAATATCCTACGTGAACCCCCCCCCCCTCTTCCCCACCCAAATTGTACTAGCAAGAATTTATGGGCAAATTAAAATTGACTTTTCGAAAAGCAAATGGGAAATGTATTTAGGGGGAGAGGGAGTATGTCTCACTATAATTTGCCAAAACTAAAATTGCTTTGCATTTCCATTGCTAGAAGCATAGTTTTTTTTGTTGATGCAATTTTTTAAGACTGGGTTCACCTGATAATCTCAAAACCTCCCTTACATTACTTAAATAATTTCATGAAGAATGAACAGCTTTAAACTTGAAGAGAGTAAATTGATGCAGGCATGGTCAGCAGTTTCTAGATTTCGTGTCAAAAATTTTTAATCTGTTTTTGATGCACATTTTCTTCCATCTTTTAATCTGTGTTTGTATATGTTGCCAATATTTCCTGTTGTTTTGAGGAGGTTGCATTCAATCATGCAGACTGAAATTCACAAAACCCCTGGTTTTATATTATCTCACATGCCAATTGACTAAACGTCATCTTTCTTGCAGTGTCTATGACACTCATTTTGGGTATTTTTGGATCGGAAAATTTACAAATTGGCCCATATAGCTCCATTCTATTACGGGCTAACCCCTTATTTGTACATACTGTAAAGGTAAACATACATACATAATTGCATTTCTATATTGAAAAGAGATCTTATAGCTTTTCTATTTTTATTTTTGTCTCCATTCGACTTCTGAATTCTGCTCAAGTGCATGCTCTGCAGAAATAGAGCTACTTTTTTATCCTTATGATTTTTATGTTTATGTATTATTAGGTGGAAACATCAAATCATATGAAGGTTGCTCCTGTGCTTTATGGGTTCTATGAAAATCCTCCACTAGAGATCACTAAGATCTGGTCTGAATCTGTGAATACTTCTATTAAACCGGAGTCTCACAAGGCATGGCGCCCCCCCCCCCCCCCCCCCTCTCTTTTTTTTCCCCAGTGTGATTTAGTCCATTCTTCCACTTTTTGATACGACCATTATTCGAGCTCCCCTCATCATTCTTTTAAGTTTTGGCTGTATGTCTGCTACTTTTGAGTTTTGGACCGACTTTATAATTTGCTTCATTTTCTTTCATTCAACTCTCTAGGAATGGATATATTACTTGAATAAGGGGTCTCAGATCAATATATCGTACAATGTGGAAAGCTCATCTTCTTTGTTGCTCATAGTAGCAAAAGGTATGTTTATATTTTCTGAGGTTTATTTCATCTGGATTTTGCTAGAAGAAATTTTCTGCATTAAACATACTCGTTGTTATCTATGCACTTCACTTTCTCATTTTTTAGTCTGGGTTATTCTGAGGGGAAATAAGGGGGAAAAAAAGTTTAGGAGAGGTATTGGCGGAATGGCGGGAGTGGGTTAGAAGCTCCTCGAAGGGAAATACTATTTAGTTAGGATAAATATCAGGGCATCTCACCTTAAGATAGGGAAAGAGAAAATGTGTTTGGGTAGAGAAGGCATAAAAGATTCAATTATTAATCTCTTATGTTTCAGGGATTGAAGGACTTGCTGAGTGGTTGGAGGATCCTTCATATTCAGATGGTACTTTGTCATGGAATGTCATACGTGGTAAGATTTGGTTTTGGTTATATCCGTTTTAAGACTCCACATGCACTTACAAATCCGTATGGTTTAACCTTGACTTGCAAGTTGAAGCTAGTCTTATGTTGACCAGCTCTTGTATTTCAGGAAGTGGTTCTATCACGCAGGATATATTAAGATCTTACGACTATTATGTTGCTGTTGGAAATCTTAACTCTGAAGATGTGGAGGTATTTTTTTTTTCCTATTAATCTACTCTAAGAGAACATGCCCTTTTTCTCTATTGTTAGACATGGATTTTGACATTTTGTTGTCTTGCTGCTGTAGAATTTTCTATATTTTCATCTAAATAAGGCTTAAATCTATGATATTTACATTTTTCTTAAATGCCTTGATTTGTAAGTCATTAACAGAGTGTAACCATTGAATACTAAGAGATTTGCTTTAACAGCCTTAGCAATGTCATTCTGCCGTGCCAGTTGAGAAAGGCAGTGTACTATACTGAAGCTTCATTTTTGTTATGTGACAAAATGCTGGTTTACTTTCTCAAAGGAGAGAATGCAGTCATTGTTTGAAAAGTTTAATCACTGACCTAATTTGTCTCCATATTCATACCCGAAGGCCTAAGCATAGGGCTCGTTTGGTATCGTTGACTTCATTGTTAGTTTCTAGTTATTGGTATTTAGAAATTAGAATTCATGTGATATAGGCTGTGTGCTGAAACTTAGTCATACTAATACTAATCATGTAACTTTTGAAAACAACAACAAAAAAGTGGAAACTACTTTTCCGGTTTCCATATTTTTGTGAAATTGGAAGCACAAACAATAATGAACAAGCCCTTAGATATTTAAAATCACGAACCAAATTCCTGTGTCATGAAATTTCCCAACAATCAATGAGGGTCAAATGTTCACATACTAATAATCCTTTTGCTTAAGTATAAAGAATAGGTTAAAAACTTATTCTGTGCACCTTTTGTATGAGGGGGATTTTAAATGCCAATAGTATTCCAAATCGATGCACATCCACTCTCAATCGTTAGATCTCTCCTAATCCAATGGCCACATTGGTTATTGTGACACTGAGAGTGAAAATTTGTACAAGGACTTTGGAGTAATTTCAACATCATTAGAAAATTTAGGTAGTCTTAATACAGTACTATGCTCAACTAGAAGTCAATGTGCCAGATACATATTGTACTAGGGAGTGCCTGAAGTCAAAATGTCAGAATATGTTTCGTAACTTGTCCTTACTAATTGAAAGGATTACTGCTAGTTCTTGGCACATACATACAAGCAAACATTCTACCTTGGCTTTGGTTTTAATGTTTCACTGTATGTGATGAGTTTCTCTTTGTGTCACTTTGAGAGTAATGTTGACGTTTTGAATTGCTTTGCTGTCATTTTTCTAAACAGGTCGAACTGAATCTCACAATACTATCTTCCATGCATAACACTGAATTTTCGTACTACAAGTGTAATTTGACTCAAGGTTGGTGCAATTTAAAGATTCCTTTCCCAGGTGGAAATGCTGCTTTGTTGACTACTCCAGGACCATTAGAGGTGAGGGCTTATTTTGTTAGTTGTACTTATGTCTATGCAAGTGAGGGGCACTGTCTTTGAGTAGCTTTCCTCTCTATTATCCTTCTATAATTAATAGGTGTTCATGCTTATATCACTCATTGTTTAGATGGCTGATTTAAGGAGTGCAATACCAACTGCTGAGAATATTTAACAGGCAAGTAAATCATGTCAATTGTGGAAATAGCAACTGTCTAACAGAAAGTTAATGGGAACATTAGTAATATCAATAACTATAGTAACTACAGTAAGAAACATCTTCCCAATACTAATATGCACATGTATTCAATTTTACTCGGCCTAAACCCCCTAGATTCTTAGTTTTGTCTCAACTCTACATTACTCCAACTTAGAATTAATTGGAGTTGGCAGGAATAAAATATGCTCCATGAACTCGACTCTAGAAAAATACCTCTAGATACTCTGGCTTTGGCTAGTTCGCTTCTTCCTTTATAGGTCTTGAATTAAACAAGCTGTATTCACATCATGCATTTTTGGATTGTGTTGATTGTCGCGTTGATGTATGATTTTTCATGGAATGGTGATCTATAAGCTATTTAATTTATATTTTCTGTTCATATGGGTATGCTTGCAGGGTGTTGAAAACAACAGAGAGTATGTCAAACTGTCTTATGAACCGCGCTGGATGACTTATTTTCTTGGTATAGGTAGAATTCATCTTTTTCTTCAGTTGTCATAATAGAGATTGCTATGTGCTATGAGAATATGTTGACACTAAGTTGTATAATAAAAGATAAATTTGACTATTTGTTCTATTGGCCTTTTCTTTTGTAAATAATAATTGAAAATGTGAAGCTTAGAAAATTATAGCTTATGTATATCCTTTAATTTAGGATCATTGTTCATAAACCAAAAGAAAGGAATGGCAATTTGTTGTTTGAATTATAGCTTTTGAATATCCTTTAATTGAGGATTATTGTTCATAAACCAAAAAAAAAAAAAAGAAACATTGTAAATTAGTATTGCTGGAGTAAATCATAAATTCTGGTGCTTGTAAATGCAGGTGGGATGACTTCGATCATGTTATGGGCATTCAACTTCTTGAATAGGATCAGACGTAACATGGAAGAATCTACTGAAAGCCAATCAGGTGACTTGGGATCAGAGAGAGCTCCCTTGTTGTCTCAGAAAGATGATGAAATCTCTAGCTTGGGTTCTTCATATGATTCTGGTTCACAAAATGATGAGGAAGCCCAAGAGGACTTGGAAGAAGGATGTAGGCGACTGTGTGTTATTTGTTTTGATGCACCTAAAGATTGCTTTTTCATTCCTTGTGGCCACTGTGCCACTTGTTTTACTTGTGGGATAAGGTATATGCTCGTTTTTCTATGTTTTCCTGTTTGCTTTACTACATTTTTTGTAGAATTTGTTATGTACACCCGGGTGTACCGTACACCCAACTAACCTAAGGTTAGTTTTTGTTCTTCATTTGATGATAAAATGAAAAATAATCATCAAAATAAAACACAAATACTCAAGGGTGTACGGTACACCCGGGTGTATATAACAACCTCTCCATTTTTTGTGCTTATTGGAAAAGGTAAAGGGCTAACAAGAGACTGAGTGGGCTGGGAAGCTGGACCATTTCTTAATATTGTTCTGTGATTCTAGTTGTAAGCAATGAGCTAATTGGAGACTTAGTAAATCTAGGAGCCTGTTTGCCATTTATCTGTGTCTGTGTTATTAAGCTAGTAAGCGACTAAGCGGTAAGATAATGGAAGCTGAGCTGCTTATGAAGACACAGATATAATAAAGAAAATTATAATTTGGATGATAATTATACTAGCTGTACTTGATACGTCCTATATTTACATCTCTAGAGTCAATAAAAAGGTAGAATGGCTAATTTGAGCTTCACCAACCGTATTAGGTTTACTTTGTGAATGCAAGATTTTTGTGCGAACAGGGGTGGGGGGTTTTTTTTTTTTTGGGGGGGGGGGGGGGGGGTGGCGCGGGGAATTTACAGTAAGGGCAATACTCGTTACTATGATCTCATTGCATTTTCATCTTTTGCTAGGGTATATTTATTGGATATGTGCTAGCTATCTGATTGATTTCCATTAAGAAAATGAATTTTATTCTATGCTTTGTCCATTTTCTCAGAATCGCTGAAATTGCCGGTACTTGCCCTATTTGTCGACGCAAGATGAAAAAAGTTAGAAGAATATACACCGTCTGATGTTAGTAGTAACATACAATCTCTCAGTTCTCCATCTCTATATCGCTCTCTCTGTGGAGGGTTGTAGCTGGCCAGTTTGAGAGCTGATGTTTTTAGCCTCTTACATTGCCATCGATTGGGAATGCATCAATTACTTATATATATAGGGCACTCTTGGGTGAATGGTCAAGCCTTCGTATTTTTTTCTGGTTTAACCATTTACCGTACCTGTACTATGTCATTGTAGTCCAGATATGAACAGATACATGTAAATCATTGTTGGGGTCACTAGGCAGGGTGAAGAATACAACTGCTTTTCAGTTGGCTTCTCTAGATAGTCTAACCTTCGCCAACTTCCCTCCTGTAATTTTCTCTCCTCTTGTGTACAGACCTGGATAGTATAATTATTGTATATGTCAAAAATTCAAAATGTACGCTCTTGTAATATTTCATTGTAAAACTACAGTAGAATTGAGGCATGTCCTGAAAAAAGATTCAAGGAGTAACAAAGTGTAATGACAAACAATTTTACATTAAGAGACTGCCCTAACTTGACATTAATCGCTGCAAAACTGTTGATGGGTGAGTAAGGTTCTAATTGGAATAGGAGATGGATCTACGGTTTTGATTCCAGGTGATTAGAAAAGGGTTATAACTATTTTACCTGACTAGTGGTTTTGTTTTGAACTTGGATGGTATATAGGAAATTTTGATAAAAATTTGTGTAAGGCTCCGTCCGCTTCATCTTATTTTTGCTAATCTGCCAAACTGAAATTATTTTTACTGAAAAGAAATTATTTTTGTTGAACTTAAATTAATTTTACTGAACTGATATTAATTTCACTAAACTGAAATTATTTTTTACTGATTATTTATTATATTTTTTCTTTACAATTACTGATTTTTACTGAATTGAAATTAATTTTACTGAACTGAACTTATTTTTGATGAACTGAAATTATTTTTACTAAATATTATTTTTTTAAGATGAAGTGAACGGGGTCTAATTGTGTGATTTTGTTTTTTTATTTTATTTATTTTATTTTTTTTAGCAATTTTTATGAGTGATTTCCATGAATAGGGTTAGAAAAGTTATAAATTTCAATAATATGCTAGTTTTTGTTAAAATTCGATACATACCGTCCATGTCATCATAAAAATCGGCTAATTTTTTGTAAGAAAAATAAAACAGCTAATTGAATTAGTGGTTTACCTTGTTCAAAAAATAAATATATTAGTGCGCGGTTTACTTACTTAAAACTCATATACACAAAACAAAATAATTAAAACTGCTAATTCTTAGCGGTTTTACCTTTAATTTATGGTTCTTTTGACATCCTTGTGGTTTTCTTTTTTTATTTTTCAATCATATGATATATGTCATATAATGAATAAAAAAAATTAGTCAAACCTATTAAAATCATGATAATTCTGAAAACTGACATTAGAAAAAGAAAACACATTTTTCTTGGTTTTTTGTTTTCAAAAAAAAAAAAAAAAACAATGCCAAACAAGCCCCGCATTAGTGGTTTTATTGCGAACTAGTAAAAAAAGAAAAAAAAAAGTTATGACACGAACAGTAGGTAGGGAATAGTAGCATAAAGTGGCAATGTAAACAAGCCCCGCATCAATGTTGAGAAAAATACAAAGTTAATTGAAATTCATATGCATGTAGTCTTTTAACTGGTTAATGCAATGTAACCTACTACATTTTTAAGTACAACAATGCTAGTTTTAATATTGTAAAACTTTGCCTATAAAAGGGCAAGTTCACAGTTGTAAACTGATGCAGTGAAAAATATATTTCTACTACACAATACTTCAATCTCTATTTCTCCTTCTATCAGTAAAGTTTTTAACATTCAACAACTTCTATGAAAATCACTCTAATTATGAGCAATTGAAATTTCTTAATCAAATATGAAGAGTGTATTTTTTGACCTTAACTAACTAAACTACTGCTCTATACCTCACCAAATAAAAGGTGGGGGAAGGAGCAATTTGGGGGTTTTCAGGGGTGGGGGAGGGGTTTTCTAGGGTTTTTTGAAGGTAAGGGAGGGGGACTTTTAGGAAGAGGGGATGGTGGTACAAAGGAAAGGGGAGGGGCAGTGGGACGGTAAGTGGGGCTAGGCTAGGCCGCTGTGGGTAGGGCCGGGGAAGCCAGGGAAGGTGGCTCAGCTTGTGGGGGCGACTTTTTAAAAAAAAATTAAATTAAAAATGATCTTTATGTTAAAAGAAAAAACTAAAGGCCCGTTTACTTCACCTTATTTTTGTTAAACTGAAATTATTTTTAATGAACTGAAATTATTTTTGCTGAACTTAAATTATTTTTACTGAACTGAAATTAATTTTACTGAACTGGAATTATTTTTGCTGAATTGAAATTATTTTAACTGATTTTCTTTTATAATTGTTCTTTAAGTTTACCGAATTTTATTGAACTGAAATTTTTTGCTGAAATGAACTTATTTTTCCTGAATTAAAATTATTTTATTGAACTGAAATTATTTTTACTTAATATTATTTTTTTAAATAATAAAAAATTTAATTAAAATTCATTATTAATGTTATAATTGACCTAAGATCAATAATTCATGATTACCCAAAAAATGATTTAATTATTTTTTTTTTGTTTTTTTTTTTTGTGCAATTCAGTAAACAGAAAATTTAAAAATAGAAGGTTATCAAAAATAACATGAAAAAAATTCATTATTAGACTAGGAAAGTTAAGTTCGTCCCTAACGATTTCTCTTTTTCAGTCTCTAATGTCCAACCCCTTATTCTCTCGCCCGACCCCCCATTAACTTATTTTTACTGAATTAAAATTATTTTTACTGAACTGAAATTATTTTTACTCAATATTTTATTTTTTTTTTTTAAGGTGAAGTGAACAGGGCATGACTATAATTAAAAATTTAATTAAAATTCATTATTGTTGTTATAATTGACCTAATATCAATAATTCATGATTACCAAAATAATGATTTAATTTTTTATTTTTTATTTATTTATTTATTTTTTTTTTTTTTTTTTTGCAATTCACTAGAAAATTTAAAAATAGAAGGTTATCAAAAATAATAATTTCCATAGCATGTTAATATGAAAAAATTCATTAGTTGATTAGGAAAGTTGTCCCTAACGATTTCTCTTTCTCAAGTCTCTAACGTCCAACCCCTTGTTCTCCCGCTCGACCCCCATTAATTTCCCCAAAATATACAGCAAGATCTTGCTATGAAGCAATTGCAAAATTCACAAAATTAATCAATCAACAAGAAGAAAGAATAATGGTGGGATTAATGGCGGCTGGTTCTGAAGAAAGAATTCAGAGTCTCATTGATTCAATTACCTTTGCTGCTGATACCCCTTCAAAGCTCGAAAATTTGCATCAACTTAAGCAGGAATTGTTGGGCTTAGAAGATGATACTACTGTTTCTTTCTCTGATTTCCTCCCTTCTTTGTTGAAGCTTCTTTCTGATTGTTTTAGCCCTGTTCGTAAATGTGTTACCGAGTAAGTTTCTTCACTCGGGTTTTAATTTTACTGATTAAAACTTATTTTTACGGATTCGCTATTGAATTTTATCGTTGTGGCTTGTGGGTTATCAATTTGATTGTGTTTTTACTGATTAAAGCTAATTTTTACGGAATTTGATATTTTTAGTTTGTGGGGTTTTGATTTTTTGTGCATTGGAGTTGTACAGGATGATTGATGATTGTAAAGTTTAGTACTTGTACTAGCCATTTTTACGTTGTTTGTTATTTGGTTTAGGAGTTTGTTGGAACATTGATATTACAAGAATTATTGGTAACATTCTGTAGTTCTTAAGAAGAATGTTTGTGGAAGGACAATTCAGTATTGAGAATTCAATGATTGATTTCAAAGCTACTAAGGTCTAGGGATAGTGTCAAGAGGAGGTGGAAGGTCTACGGGACTGCCATAAGACCAGTGTTGCTCTATGGTACCGAATGTTGCGCTCCTAAGATAAAAGATGGAGGTTACGAAAATGCGCATGTTAAGGTGGATGTGCAGGAATACTCTAAGAGATAGAATTAGAAATGAGGTTGTTCACAAGAAAGCAGGTGTGGCAGGCATTGCACACAAATTAAGGGAAAATTGTCTACGTTATGTAAGACGAAGACCAGAGGGTGCACCGGTACGAAGAGTTGGACCATAGAGGGGTTAAACGAGAGAGAGGGAGACCGAAAATGACTTGGTTGGAAGGAGTTAGGAAAGATATGATGTATTTGGATTTGCATGAGAATGAGGCATTGGATCGTAAAGGACGAAGGAGGAAGATTTTTGTCGATGACTACACGGAATAATTACTTTTGGTTCATTTAGTTGACCCCACTTATGGGATTAAGGCTGTGATTGTTTGATTGATTTCTAAGGAAGGTTCTTATACTAGTGGATGAGGAGTAGAGGCAGGATTCTCTTTAATGTAAGAAAGGTCTTCATAATTCTTGCTTATGATTTGTGTAGGATTGCTTGTAATTTTAAAGAAGACTAGGAGCTTCCTTGTGGCAGATTGTTTAATTTTATTTCTAAGGGATAAGGTGAATTGGGTTTTATTGCAATGTTTAGAAACATCTCCTGAGTGGATAAGGTAGCTTTAGCAGTTTCTGTCAAATGGTATTTTCTTTTGCACAAGGTGAATAAAGTCGATGTGGTCTCCAAGGGAATGGGTGAGATGCTTTTTTTGATGGGTTGAAGCCAAACTAGGAAGAGTTATGGAGAACTATTTTAAAAATGCAATGTTCTCATTATTAAGACTTTGACTGATTCCTGCTGATACAAAATCCCTCAATTTTCTTGTCTCCTTACACTAATTTCTGGAATGACCTTAGCTGACAGGGCCACGTCTGTTCTCCACTAGTGGACTTGTAAATTGCTGCTTCCAATTTCACACACCCCCCTTACCATTTGTATTCATCTTCTCTTTGCATATTCCTGATTTTTTTGAGGGGTTCATTCATGCGTCTGTTGTTATACTCTTTTGTGTTTGTTAAGGTTAGTGAGCTTGAAGCAGATTCTGATTTTGTTGCTTTTTTGGAAAAAAGAAAGGCTTTAAGTCCTTTTTATTTTCTTAGATTGGGCATTAAAGGTCTTAGCACTTTCCCTTTTCTAAGATTGTATTTTCTTTTACCTTCCATTACTCTCTTCTTTCTAGAAATATCAATCTATCTGATGTTTTCATCTGGATTCTAGGGTAATTGGTGAAATTGGGTTGAGGCATTTGGAGGTTTTACCTGAAATTACACCTGCACTGTTGACTGTTGTTGATGATGATACTCCAGCAGTGGCCCGGCAAGCTATTACATCTGGCACTAATATATTTTGCTGTACCATGGAGAAAATAGCATTACAGGTAATCTCGTGTGACATATGATCCATTAAATTTGTTTGATGAAAAGTTGAATAAGTAATTGTGGGAGGGGGGGGGGGGGGTTGTTAGTTTGACCCAGTTATTGCTGATTCTGCTAACCGTGTAGAGGTGATGCCTTGAGGTTTCCCATGTCACTGCTGAGAATGTGAGTGAGCTTGAGACTTTTTATAGCTTAATATGCTGCATTTAGGTATGTGAGCCAAAATGTGCTTGAGGCTTTGAGCACGCTGAATTGGCTTGGCTCATAGATTTTTAAGAGTTCAAGCCTGGGATTGTCTTTCAGATGATGCATTTAGGTATGTGAGCCAAAATGCACTTGAGGCTTTGAGCACGCTGAACTGGCTTGGCTCATAGATTTGTAAGAGTTCAAGCCTGGGATTGTCTTTCAGATGACTACTTAGAAATTTGTGTTTGTAAAATCTTCCTAATATAAGGTTTTCCGATTCTCCTGCACTCTATCCCCCCCCCCCCCCTCTCTTTTAATGATTGTTTTTCATCAAATTCTGTTTTTTTTTGCTCCTTTCATTAAAGGGAACAAATATGCAATTGCAAAGCTTTCTTAGGAGAGTGATGATATAGCATTCCAAACTTTAGGTTGGTTTTTAGTACTCCCTTTGTTCTTTTTTGTTTTTTATCTTCCCCCTTTCCATTTGTGATATGTTCTTTTTTTATCTTCCTACTTTTGCTTTATTCTTTTTATATTAAAGATAATTTCCACTTCTATCACTCCTTTCCCCATCACTTGGTCCATATTTAATTATATAATAATACCAATGTTTCTTAACAACTTTTTATCTCCTACCTAAAAAGTAAAAAAAGGACTCACCTTCCACTTACCACATTTTATATGAACTTTAAGTAGGAAGATTAAAAAAAAAAAAAAAAAAAAACGGAGGGACTATGAATTATAAATGCCTGTGTAGGAGGGCATGAATTTAATGTGATTCCAATTTAATATGATGTCAATTAGCTTAAACTTATCCCTGGATGGTTCGGACCATTTTCCTTACAAATGTTTTTCGTCTTCTAATCAATTTGCTTCAAGAATGTTCTCATCTTATTCTGGCAAGTGTAGGGGCTAAATGCAAGCAAGTTGGATGATTCGCTTGAGTCAGCGTGGGAGTGGATGCTGAAGTTGAAGGAAAAGATATGTTCAATAGCTTTTGAGGCATGTTACCTTGCATAAAGTTCTTCAATGTTTTTTTCAATTGTATATAATTTTTTAAAAATAAGTTCTCAGTGCTCTTATTAGAAAAAAATAAAATAAAATCATTCATTCTTTATGTATCTGATGAATGTCTGTATTTCAGTCTGGAAGTGATGGAAAACGATTGTTGGCTCTGAAATTTGTTGCAGCCATCATTCTTATTTATACTCCAGACCCCAATGGTGGTACTGAGCTTCCATCTCATCTTATTAGTGATGGTAATGGTATGGACCATAAATCAATCTAGCTATTAGTATGTACTTAATGTTTCTTGTTGATATTGTTATTAAGGGTCTGATTTTAGCTGTAGGTAAGGAAGCAGGGTTCAGTATCTCATGTGTTCGTAGAGGGCATCCTCTTCTGAAGCTTGGGGATCTGTCAATTGAAGCCAGTCAAAGTTTAAGATTATTGCTTGATCAACTTCGCCTCCCCATCGTGAAATCACTCAGCACCTCCATGGTGGTTGTGCTCATTAATTGGTAAGCTATACCTCTCTAATGAGTTCCTTTTTTGCTTGGAAAATGATGTAAGGTTGCTAGTCTAGAAGTTTAGTAGCTCCCTAGCTAATACCCAAGCAATGCTTGGTGCTTTCTATTTTGGTCTTGAAGTTTAGTAATTCAAGTTTTAGTAATTCAAGTTTTATACCTGAGCCGTGCTTTTATTTGAATACATATATGAAAAAGAAATGGCATTATTGACTAAATCGATGTACAAGAAAGCTCAAGGTGTGATAAGGCCATATAAGTCTTGCTGCACCTAGTCGCGCCTTAGGTCTCCATCGATCTGCCTCAATAGAGTGATTTGCACTAAATTAAAAAATTAAATATATTCCGAGTGGCGAGGGGGGCCTTACCTTGCTTTCGAAACTAGCTGCTTCAGCTTCGACTGATGTGCGCCTTTGGTAGTTGGTTGCATCTCAATCGTGCGCTTTTTGGTGCACCTCATGCACTTCTTTGAATTCATCTCATCTAGATCACAAAGCGCTCTACCCCAATTGTCTAGCAACTAGGCCCTCTTGAGGTGTGCTTTTTCATACACTGTACTAAACTCTGATTTCCAATATCCTTATTTTATCAGTTTTTACTTAAATGACAATAATAACTAATTTATTTGATTTCTAATGCTGTCATTTACTAAGTGTGGACTCAATTACCCTGATACACCTATTAAATACTTTGTTAAACGGTCTTCTGTTCTTGAATTAAACCTGGGTATTACTAGATGAGATTTTTTAACGTTCACAAATCTTTGGATTTTTAGTCCAACAAGAACAGCTGTCAATGCAATGACTTTTTAATTGTTGGTTTAAGTATAGCTGTATCTAAGCACAAAAAGAGGGCATTATTTTTATTAGTGTTGTATTTTGCTTTAAGTCTTTTACAACTCCTTTTAGCAAATATTCCTGCCTGAACTTGCTTTACTCTTCAAAGTAATAGTGATGCCTTTTTCTCCCCAGAGTCAACTGCAGGAAATACTTCAATTTTGTGAATGATAATGGGGTGACTTTAATTTTTCTGGAGAAAGGCTGTGGTGATTGACGACTGCAGTAACACGGCTGTGGAACATTTTACCATCATCTTTAGATGTTAGATCCTTTGTCAATTGCCCTGTGTCAGTAGTCTTTTATTCTATTTTAAGTTTACATGCAGGAAGCACAACAATGATTGGAACTTCCCATTCATGTAGGAATGAATTATATCTGTAAACTGTAATGCAAGGCTGTACATTTATTGTTGCGGGGGAGATTGTGGCAAATGTTCAAGTGCTGTATTAGTGTTACACACATCTTTTGTTGTTGTTGTTGGTGGTGGTGGTGGTGGGGGTGGTGGTGTGTTTGTGTGTGTAATTGCAAATGTTTCAGCCTATCAAATGATATCACTGTCTTTGAATTGTTAGAAAGATAAGTGATGTCATAGTCACCAGAAAATAGATCCTCTTAGGATAAAATGGAAAATATACTATCAGTTCCTATTGCAAAAGCCTTTTTTTAAGACCATGAGACCATGACCTTCTGATTGATGTCATAATCGAAATATTTATCTGTGTCCCAAGTTTCTTCCTTTCATTATCTTGGGATCCTCATGATTTTTTCTGACTGTTTGGTCTTACTTATTATATATTCTTTACCAGTTTGTCAGCCATTGCTGTGAAGAGGCCATCCTTTTATGGACGAATTCTTCCAGTCCTTCTGGGTCTGGATCCTTCAAATTCTGTTATCAAGGGGTTGCATGCTTATGGAGTACAGAGTGCTTTAAAGAATGCATATCTCTCTTGCTTGAAGTGTGCACACCCTAGTGCTACACCGGTATGATCTTTCATCTTCTTTTTTGCGCTGTTTCTTATGTAAATCAATAAAGTTCTGATTACCTTGGTTGTTAGGATAGTTGTATGAAGATTGTCTACTTAATTTGATGATAGGGTTGATAGAATTACCTTGGTTGTTAAAGTAGCTGTAAGATGACTGTCTACTTAATTTGAACAATACACATTAGATAATTAAGTCTCATAATTTTGACCCTTTATATATATTTACTCAAATATATTTTTCATAAATCAACTTTCTTTGGTCATCTGCTATCTTTATCTTTTAGGTATGTGACACTTTCTAGTCGTACTTGACCTGTTATTAATTTTCTAATTGAAAGTGGCCTCACTGGATTGGGATTAGATACTGTATTTTGTGTCAGGTATAGATGCTTGAAGCTGGCATAGCAGTGAATGACTTGCATGTGTATAAGAGAAAGTTTGTTTTTTTTTGTATGAGTTTGGAATTGCAAATGAAGCTGAGGTGGTATGGGTTTAATACCATGTGTTTGGTTATGTTTGGGAGTGAATATTGTTACTTTATTTGATATCTGATAATTTGGTACATTTGGTATGAGCCATACCCACCTTCCCTGTAGGTTGAGCACTTGAGCCTTTGAGGTATGGGTTTAAAAATTAAAACTTTGTTAAACAAACACTAGGTATGGATTTTAGCCATTCCCTTTTTGTGATGTAAATACCTCCAAAGTCCTAACTTCTTGACAGCGATGACATTATAAAGGAATTGCCAGTTATTGGATGCCATTATCTCCTTAAATCTTCTGCACTCTTATTTTATCTAGAGCAGGAAAAGAGTCAACTTTGTACAAAACCAAAATTGCAGGTTTTCTCTTAAAAAAAAAAAAAAAAAGATTATAGCAAGTGAAGAAAAAATAGCCAACAAAAATTACAAAGGGTAGAAGAATGTAAAAATTTTTGAAGATTGAATAAAACGCTATTTTTTCTAATCATAAAGGCTATAGCATCTCTTTGCCTGAATTTTGCACCTAATTTGCGCCATAATACCCCCCCCCCCCCACAATAAAAAAGAAAAAAAAAACTAATAGCGTTAGACGAAGAAGAAACATTTGGTGATGCCTTTCTAGTGATGGCAAAGTGTGGTGATTGTTTTTCATTATTTTTCTCTTTTCCCTTTCTATTATAGCTAGGGTTTGTATCCAGAATGGAATGGAGTCATAATCTTAGGGGGAAGGTGGGTATGTGATTCTTGGTAGTTGGGGCGGAGTTAGAAATTTCATGGTATGAGATTCTAAGGCAAGAAAGTTCAACCAAACAATGGAACGTATTCTAGCTCAATTTGAATCCATTCCAAAAACTCTGTCCAAGCTCTCCATTAATTTAAAGGCCCCTCAACTAAGTTAATAAGATCATTTGGTCATTTTGCAACCACCACTATAATGAGAATTGAGATGATGAGGTTTCAATTGGGCAAATTTTAGTCACCTTTCCAATCTTATAGGAGACGAGCTGCACCATTAGTTGACGGTGTGAAAAATTTAAAATGAGGTTATCAATAATCCCATATATGGACTTACTAACCATTATGAGATTACTGACAATTTATGTATGGGGTTACTGATGGAGGGATAGAGCTACCTACATGCTTAATTGAAGCTACTAGTAAAATTTTAGAGTGGTTGTTGGAATTAATTTAAAGGGGTTACTAATTATGTCACACGGCTCACACCACCAATTGGGTGAAAACCAGCTGGTCACTTTATGACCTTTTGTCTTAACATGTTTCCCTGGACCTAGATCTTTGTTACTTGATGACAAATGTCTTGGTTAAATTTTTTTACCTCTTCCGGTTCCTTTCCCTTTTTGAGCTTTTGCTCCAATTTACTTTCAATTTACCAAGATGTATGATCTAAATGCCATCTTGTTTTCTCAAATTATCTTGCCACTACATTTCCCACAAAGCTGCATAATACAGCTGGATAACGCTTTCCTCGTGGTCTTGAATGATGAAGTGCCAGACTGATTCATAATCACTCAATAACGCATCATCAATATTTACCTATACTGTATGCCACATGGAGGCACCAACTGTTGTCAGTGTTGTTGGTCTGGTCCCTCTTTTCCCATGCTTCTTAATGTTTAGTAAATTAAAGACTGCGAGGTAGGTCTGCAGTTTTTCTCTTCCTTGCTCCAAAACTAGACAATCCTTCTGTTGCATGTCTCCTGAGCATTGGGGGGAGTTTTTTTTTTTTTTTTTTTTTTTTTTTTTTTTTTTTTTTTTTTTTTTTTTTCCCCTTGTTTGCACATTGTTGATATCTTGGTATATAGCTATTAAGAGAGCTGAATGAAAGAACATCACAGAAATTAAGGGTAAAAAAGTTTCTAATGCATTCACTGGCTCACAGCAGATTCCTTTCTTTGCGCCACATTACTTTGTTGCTGTAAATCAAGCTCTCATCCAATGTCTGTTCCCACTAGAGTAATCTCAGAATCGGGATACAAAGATACACGTTTCATGAATTCATTCTGTGGGATTCTGGCTTTGCTTTGCAATCATTTGGCCCCATGTTGAGTCAGCAATTTCAGTCTGGTCTTAATTTGCAGTGCTTAACATAACATATCACTAGAAGTTGCAGGCTAAACTGACCCTTTTTGTGAATTTAGTGTTCATTAAAGCTAGTTGGGATCGTGGGCCTTGCCTTTATGTTTAAGGCTATCACTTTCACTGATCTAGTCACTGCAATCATTCTTGCACCATCCGTTGTCATACTCTTCAGAATATCAACCTGATGCTCCCTGACCATGGATTTGATCCCTTTTTTCTAGAGCTGGCAATACCTGACACGACACGACAGAAACCGGCACAACACGGACACGAAGTTACTGAGAGAAAACACAAAGTCGACACAACACGACACGAAATCAACCCGAACACGACCTGTTTTGATAAAGTGGTCAAATTATGCATTTATCTTACATTTTACATAGTTTTTGATAGGTTTTATGAAGAACACGAAATTGACACGAGACTAAACACGAATACGACACGACTTTTTGCCAACTCTACTTTTTTCCCATGTGTCTTTCCTTTAGCAGATGGAGCTTGAATCATTACGTCAATTTAATTGATGTGACTACCAGAATTATCTCTCTCTCTCTATCTCTCTCTCTCTCTCTCTCTCACACACACACACACACACACACACACACACACACACACACACACACAAACTCTATGCTATTTTTTCGCGGAGCCTAAATTTATAATTATTAACTTGCCATGCTCCACCCTAGGTCTGAATATACTTGGATAGAGTGTGTCTCCTTTGATTTGGTAGACTTGAGGATGCTGATGGATTAGAGTCTTTGAGCTTTAGGAGAGTCAGTTTGAAGCTGCATATTTATTTTGACTCTTATGAGGAGGCATCCACTAGTTCCATTAGGCTGTCAAAGTTTGCTGCATCATTTAATCTTTCTGGCTACATTTTGTGATGTGATAAATGAGTATTCCTTCTTAGGATATCGGAGATTGTTTGCTATAATCTTGCCGAGTTGTTGACTTATTTAATGTTGTAATTTTTACCAATTAGACATTCAAGTTGCAGCAGGTCAAATAATGAGAGTTATTCTATTAAAACATTATGCTTTTTTAGCTCATGATATAATTGATTTCATCAGTGGCGGGATCGATTAGTTGGTGCTTTGAAGGAAATGAATGCTGGGCATCTGGCAGAAAAAGCCCTTGAAAGCATGTGCAGTAGCAATGGAAATGTGAAGGAGGAAAAGGCTGAGCTAGTTGCTGTTAAGGTATTCACTTTTGGATTATTTTAACTGAATTAAGATTTTTCTTTTTTAGATGAGTAACTTTTTATGTAGCATTTGCTCGAATGTACCAGTTTTACATATAAGAAAACTTAGACAATTTGTTCAAATTTGCACCAACTTATCCTGAGGTATCTGACAGGAGGAGCAGTCACTTGAAGTCCATGATTCAGTGCATAATAAGGTGGGTAGAAAAAGATCCAGTGACCTGGAAGTTGGTGACAAGAATGAAGATGAGGATACACCTGGAAAACGTGCCCGATCTATGCACAGTGTATCAGAGGAGCTGAGTGATAAGTCAGGTGATCTTCGTTCTTCTGTCGAAATTAAGTCTGATTCACCTGGGGTGGCAAGTGCATCGAAAGAAGATGATTTGGGGCCTGTACAGCAACTTGTTGGGCTTTTTGGTGCCCTGGTTGCTCAAGGTGAAAAGGCTGCTGCATCTTTGGAGATACTTATATCAGGTATCTCTGCTGACTTACTTGCAGAAGTGGTTATATGGAATTTGAGAAACCTTCCTTCTACTTGCCCAAAGGCTGAGGGAGATGAAGAACTGCAAGCAAATTTGGGTTTGCGTTACAATAAAATTGATACTGATACCCCCTTTGACCAACTTTCATCATTTTTGACAAATGCTGTTCACTGTAGCAGTTCCGAGCTCATATCTGCAGCAGCTGATGTCAAACCACCAGTGTCACATAACATTGAGGCAAGCATCTATATTTTTCTTGTTGCATCTTTTTAGTCTCAAAGATGTCATGTTGCAGGCCCCTTCCCCCCCCCCCCCCCCCTCTCTTTTCTTTGCACCCAATTTTTTTTTTTTAATTATTATTATTATTATTATTACTATTATTTTAAAGTTTGATCAGTGTACAAGTAGTGCTTTGTCACATTTAATGGAAATTTAGCTTCCTGATCATACGTTAAACTAGGAGATAACTCCAGCAGAACCACTATGAAAAAGTACCAAAGGGAAATTTAGCTTCCTGATCATACTTTAAACTAGGAGATAACTCCAGCAGAACCACTATGAAAAAGTACCAAAGGGAAATTTAGCTTCCTGATCATACTTTAAACTAGGAGATAACTCCAGTAGAACCACTATGAAAAAGTACCAAAGGGTAAAAATGGCTGGAGTAATGACAGGCTAAGTGATGGGGTTCATGGAGGTAATGTGTTTTGGTTTCTTGAATTTGTGAGTATTGATTGTCAGATGTTTTGAAGAGTGGATTTATATGCTTTGCTTTGAGGGCAATACTGTGTTTATTGCTATATGACTAGTGGAATTGGGGTGTTCTGGGATTGTGCTGTGTTTGTAGCCTGTTTGTGGTTGGTTGCACCTGGGTTATTTTCCCACTTATTCAAAATTCCTCTGTATCTTGTATGCAGTCTTATAGCTTTTATCGTGATGTATTTTTGTTCTATGAAATTATCTTTTATCGAAAGTAGTCCATAGGGAAAGCAGTCTGCGACTCTGTTCCACAAGGACTCAAGACAGCCATTCCTAAAACCTGCATTTTTGCTACAGATTGTTAGTATATATGCTCTTTTCCTTTTTTTTTCACACAAGTATATGCTCTTTGTTCACTAATGTTATAAAGAACTATTTTTCCTGTGTACTTTTTTTTTTTATTTTTTATTTTTTTTTTAATTTTTTTTTTATGTAAAAGTCTGTTTATTTTTTTTTTTGTAAGGAAATATATATTATTTTGTTCTCTAGTTTATTTGAGTTTCGTGTCTACCCTGAATTGACAGCATCCGCTTTTAGAAGAAACTCATGCTATGGATGTTGCTGATAACATTGTGGCATATGCTACGTCAAAAAGTTCAACTGAGCTTGTTGATTCAGATATGCCATGTGCTTTTGCTTCTGCTAATCTTTTTGAAGTATCCAAAGGGTCAGCTGTTGCCTGTGAGTTTCCAGATATGGGACCTTCAGATAATGCCATTCCGGGCTTGGATAATGCTCATAGCGATGGATTCCTGGACACTGTTGCTTCTTCATCGTTGGCCTCCACAGATCGGGATGATGGCAGCCAAGATCAAGTTACAAGTGTTGGGAAAAGGTTAAAAATAGAATCACTTCCATCAGTGTCAACTGAGAAGTCTGAGGAACTTAGCTCTAAAACTGCTGCAGCAGATGCAAACATAGGGATGGCCTCTACAGCTAGTTCCCTTGGGCCAGTTCACCAGTTTATCTTGCCTAAGCTCTCAGCACCTGTGATAGACCTTTCTAGCGAAGACAAGGATAAGCTTCAAAAGCTGGTATTTTTGCGCATTGTGGAAGCATACAAGCAGGTTGCTGTCTCTGGAGGTTCACAGCTTCGATTCTCTTTACTTTCTTATTTGGGAGTTGAGGTAATTATTATGTTTTGTAATTTTAATGCTTATCCTTCAATTAAGGTGCTTTTGTATTTCTTATTTTTATTGATGGGTTTGTTCCTCAGCAAACATTATTATAAATCATTACTTTTGCGGATTTGAATAAGTCAGTTAGTAGAAAGTGTGCAAACATGGTTTTTTTTTTTTTTTTTTTTTTTTTTTTTTAATTTTTTAATTTTTTTTTTTAATTTTTTATATATATTTTTAAAATTTATCAACATGAAAGACAGCAAAGAACTATCAAACTGTAAGGTTTCAAAATTTTCCTCTTGGGTGAATCATATTTTTCCCTTTACGCTGATTGAACTGGGAAATTTGATATCCAAAGGATCTTTCAAATGATTGCATTATCAAGAACCTTCATTCAAAGTCCTTGCATGATAAATTATCCTTTTTCTTGTAAAAGTTAAATCACTTCATTTACTAGTGCATGATCTGGTATGATTTCAGATAAAGAAGTGATGTTTTATAAAGAGAGAATTTCCGTCCAGGAAAAGAGGAATTTTTCGTGTCATTCTAAAGGATTTTGGGGTGTAAATTTGTATAATGGCTTTCTGAAATACCTGGTTTTTAAAGTTTCTTATGCTACACAAAGAATCCCAAAGCCGTAGTTTAAAGTAAACTTTTTTTTTTAATTTTTTTTATAATTTTTTTATCCAGACAAAGCATTTAGTTTTGAAGATGAAAACTAATATTTAGGGCCTTTTCTGTATGAGAAATTTCTATTACAATAAATTGGGAGTTTTGGGACCAAAGTGTACTAGATATCGAGGGAAAAGAATAGAAGGATTCCTGCTTCACAATACATCAGAATGATTAGGGAACTCCCCATGAGGTCATGATTCTGAGACCAAAGTCCAAAGAGAAGCTAACATCAGCATTACAGCCTATTAAGATGTCAGAATATTCCGTAGTATGGAATTTAGGTCATTCATTTCTAACTTAAACTTTGATATAGTAAAGAAGCAGACTAAACTATTTTATTCCCCTTCTTTTGCCTTTCCAAACTGCATACTTTACTGTATGATAGCGGAGTAAACCAATAGAATTCTACCAAACCAAAAAAATCCTATCACCTTTGAAGATGTGTGATTGACTTTCCTTTTTTCTTTGTCAGAACTCAAAAGCCTTTTTCACTACGGTGCGGCATCACTATTTTCTAGTGGACTTAGGCTTTTGATAATTTCTACCTCTGTGAATATGGCTGGATTAAGTAACTTGTTAAAGCTCAAATTTTATGTATATTTACTCATTAACGTTTGGTAAGAACATTCTTTTTTTATTTGCTTAACAGACCTGGATGCTAAAAGTAATATTGTACTGCCTTTTGAAATGAACTCTTTAAAATTTGGTGTATCCTTCTGGCTACCTTGAGGGTGGTTATTTTTTTTTTTTTTTGGTGATGTGTTAATATTAGAAAAGCAGCTTCATATCGAATATTAGAAAATCTGAGAGAAGAATAGTGATGCTGGAATGAAGCAGATAAAGATGCTGTGTTTTGAATTTTTACTGTTTTTAGTGGGGTGTCCCTTTGGTTTTCACTACCATATGTGACATTTTCTGTGCTTTGACCTAGTTTCCCTTCTTCCTTTTGCAGCTCTCATTGGACCTTGACCTTTGGACATGTCTACAGACACACATATTGTCAGATTACATAAACCATGAGGTGATGTATATTATTTAATTTGCTGCTATTGACGTCATGTTGTGTTTGTTTCTATGATATTTGTTTGAGTCTCTTATGATTGTTTCGAAATATGATTGTCCAAAAATATGCACTACATGAACTGAATCACGCAATGTTTAGGGACACGAGTTGACATTACGTGTCCTCTACCGATTGTATGGGGAGGCGGAAGAAGAACGTGACTTTTTTTCTTCCACAACTGCTTCTTCTGTATATGAAACTTTTCTTCTAAAAGTGGTGGGTATACAGTCCTCTATTTTGTCACTTTCGTTCCATTGGACATATATTCTTTGTGGTAAGTTGTTGAATATCTATGCAGGCAGAAACACTGAGAGATTCTTTCCCACCATCTGACAAATCTTTGAGTCGTTTGTTCAGTGAAGTTCCATATTTGCCCAAATCGAGCCTTAAATTATTGGAATGCTTGTGTTCACCTGAGATTGGAGATAAAGATGAAAAAGAATTGCACAATGGAGATCGGGTTACTCAAGGTCTCAGTGCTGTGTGGAGCTTGATAATGCTGAGGCCAACTCTGCGTGATGTGCTGTTGAAAATTGCTTTGCAGGTCTGTGTTTTTATCATATTTAATGATTTTATGTAGATGTCAATCTCTAATTGAACCATGATCTTAATGTAAATGTTGATTGGGAAAAAATTTGTGTTCATTGAGAAATTGGTTGTGGTCGGGGATGCTGGTTGAAGTGATATGGGGCCTCATCTCTATTTTCCCAATGTCTACATAAATGTGTTATCATTCGATAGATCATCCTTTTCTTTTGGGATGTTAACCCTTGAATCCCTAGAGGCATGAAATAAAGTAATATGCTAAAATATAACCTCATATGCCGGAGATTCAAAGATGACCCTATGGTCCTGTTTGCACATTTTTTTTGGATGGAAATTGACAACGTTATAAAAAAAAACCTATGGCTATGAACTTTCCTCTTCTTCCTCAGATTTCACTTATGGTCAAAAGCATGTGAGCATGTGGCAGCCATAATAGCTTTGCATGGACAAATTTAAAGGGGATGCAATCGGTACAACTGCAACACAAGAAAATCTCAATATACAAGGGTCATTATTAGGGGGGGGGGGGGGGACATCCAAGAAAATCTTAAAATTTAAACTTTATTTAAAAAAAAAAAAAAAAGGATTTGAAACTACTAAAGGAGGAAAGATTGAGAGACATCATGAAAGACAAGGTATAAAAAATAAAAATCACAATGCCATCATGCATGAAATCAGTGAGGAGCTTTGATGTGTTTGGATTATATGCTGTCTATCTTGTATAATTCCAGCACCAGCTAAATGGGAAATAAAAAAAAGATGATTACATTGCTTCCATTGCATGCATTGCATCCCCCTTTTATAAGGAAATTCTAAATTTGTTCAATGCTCCTAGTATGTCTTTTCATTACAAATATGATTTTACAAAAGAAGAAATATAAGGTGGCCACCATATAATGAATTACAGTGGGAATAATATAGAGAACGAATAATGAAACTATCACGGTCTAAAATGAACAAGTGGAGAATATATCATTTAAAATAATAACAATATATATTACAATAAATTCTTGTATTTTTGGAGAGAACATTATAGCAAGTGGTAATTATTAATTGTTTATTGGATAAGTTGTCTAACTAAAAATAAGTGTCCATGGAAACAAGTTAAACCAAAGTGTGCGCAGAATGATCTTATGGACATGTGTTGTGACTTGTGAGAAGTAAAAATCTGGGATAGTATGATTCTCAGCCCTTTAGAAATTATTCTAGCTACGCCATAATTCTTTTAGGATTGTTAGTGAATTTTTTTTTATTGTTTAAGAATTATGAATTTTGAAGAATTTTCTAAGAAGTGTTTTCTTATTCTCCACTTTGTAATTGATTTTTTTTTTTTTTTTTTTTTTTTTTTTTTTAATTGCTATTCAATGAAAACCGTCAAGAAAGGAAATAAATATATTGTAAATGTGCGATAAATTGAAAAAATTATGCAAATTTGTGTAGAGAAGTTATAATCTGTAACTTTTAATTTGTGTCAAAAAAAAAAGTGACTTTTAATTGAGAATAGTGATCACAAATCTCACAATGAATAAAATCACCTTTTGTAAGTTGCTTGTTTGACCTTTCTTATTAAATTATGAAAGACTATAGCATATGTTAAGGTATGTGAAAAGTTAGAACTTAGGATTAAGTAAGAACATGGGTTTAGCAATGCAATAACAGCTTTACCAATTTACTACGAGACTAATTTTATAGAAGCTAGTGCCTTAGTGATATTGAAATTTATGTTATAAAAGGCTTCTTAGTATAGGAACTGGGATCTAATATAGGGGTTGGACATGATTTAAAATGATGAATCTGTATATGCATTCATTCTGTATCAATATCAAGTCCTCTGATAAGCTTTTCTCCTTCCAAAGAGTGCAGTGCATCATATGGAGGAAGTTCGTATGAAGGCAATACGTTTGGTATGTCGACTATGCTAACAAATAAAGCTTTGTATATGTACTATTCAAGTGCACATATCACTTGTGTGCTTTTTATCTTATTTCCTTTTTTGCAGGTTGCAAATAAATTGTATCCGTTACCGTCAATTTCCCTGCAAATAGAAGAATTTGCTAAGGAGAAGCTGCTTACTGTGGAAAATACTCATAGTGCAGATGCTGATAAATCAAGTATTCAATCGCAAAAGGTGTAAATTGCTTTTCAGAACTTGTTCTTTACATAATAATGAGAGGAGACTGAATTTCATTAGATTACCTGCTGGATTTCATTCTTTTTGACCCCCCCCCCCTTCCGCCTCGTACACTAATATATGTGTCTACTTGAAGGATTTGAGCGGTTGCTTTATTATTGATATGCAAACTCATATGTGGAGGAGAATTGTTATAATAAATTGTTTGATCAGTGGGAGGAATATTTTTAAAACTACGGATATATGTTCAAGGGACAATTCTCACGAGAAGGATTTTTCACTCATTGGATGTCTAAATCCAATCCATCCTATCAATTCTAAAGTAAAAAAACATTCGGCTTGCTCTATTGCTGTGTGAAACTTGAAAATAAATAGTATTCTGTACGGTTGCATTCCACTTCGTGTAAATTTCAACCTGCTTTTGATGTCCCCTTACCCCCTTGTTTTTAACTTGATCAGAGTCTTGAAATAACTTTGGCTGCGAAAGACCAATCGACAGGGGAAACAATGGCCATAGAATCATCTGCTCATAATTCCCCGCCTTGCACACCTGGAATTGTTGCCAGTACTTCCGTATCTGAAGCACAACAATGCATGTCACTGTATTTTGCCCTATGTACAAAGGTGACACATTTTCTTAGTTGGTTGTGTATGACTTTGTAATCTGTTGTCTAATTGAATATTTTGTCTTTTGCGGTCGACTTTGCTTGCAGAAACATACTCTTCTTCGTCAAATATTTATCATATATAAAAGCTCACCAGAGTCAGCGAAACAGGTGTATTTGGATTTGCATGTAAAATGTCATTTGACTGGGTTATTTATGCACTTTTTAATTTGCTCATTCTTAAACTGTTTGGTTTTGTACAGGCAATTCATAGCCAGATGCCTATTCTTATTCGGACAATGGGTGCATCACCACCTCTTCTTGAGATTATCTCTGATCCACCTGATGGAAGTGAGAATCTTCTGATGCAGGTTTGTTCAGATTTATTTTACCTTAGAGACTGATATTTCCTTGCATTTTATCCTTTTATGCGGCATGTGGAACTAAAATGCCCAAATTCTGAGACACATAATTTTCCATGCTATAGGTTTTGCATACTCTTACAGATGGCAGGGTTCCATCTGCAGAATTGATATTTACTATTAAAAAACTTTATGAGACAAAGATAAAGGTATAGTATATTTTTCTTTCTTATCTCTGCTTCTCATAACTTCCATGTAGAATTGGTAATATACTAATGCATCTTTACTTTTGCATGGCACAGGATATAGAGATTCTGTTTCCAATATTGCCGTTTCTACCAAAAGAGGAGGTTCTTTTTACATATATACTCTCTATGTTATTCTCTTTCATGCTTGTCTGTAAATGATACTGTGTAGACATTTGATTTATCACCTGCAGCTTGCAGAGAAAATGCTACTATTTATAGAAATTATTTTCTTAGATAGTTTCTCTGTATTTACTTGTTGGATACTGTATAGTACTTACCTCCGTTTTGTTTTTCTTTTTTTTTTTATTTAAGTCGACACGTATTCCTTTTTAGGAAGTTTATTTTTAGTTGACACGTTTCCTTTTAGGGTAAGTTTTATACCTTGCATTTACTAGTGTACCACACTTGCCTTATTATTCTCTCTCCTTCTCTCTCCTCTCCTTAATATGTGTGCCTAAATTGAACGTGTCAACTATATAGAAACGGAGGAAGTATAATTTCCCTCACCTTTAAGCCTTAGGGATGGTTATAGCATGTAGCATATCATCAACCTGTTTACTTATGTTCACCAACTTCCAGAATTCTAGGTTACGTTTGTGCTGATTGAAGCTACATATGGTTTTTTTTTTTTTTTTTTTTTTTTTTTTAAATATTGATATATAGATATAGGTATATAAATTTTACTTACTCAAAAAAGAAAAAGAAAAAGAAAAAAGGTATATATATTTATAACATTGGAGGAAGAGAGGGTCCCAATAATAGTGCTGTAACTGTCTCTCCTTGTCTTTTTGTAATCACCTCTGCTTCGATATTTCACCACTTTTTTCATGTTAGGACCCCCGACTATTGTTATTGTTGCTGTGCAAATACTACCTCTGTTTCACAATAGATGAGACGTTTAGATTTTGTTCACTATTCATCTTATAACTTTGACTACAGTTTCAATGCCTGCACATCATCATTTTATAGCTGTATTTCTAGGATTTTGGAGTAGGCTTTATTTGGAGTAATTGTTATTGACTTTGTATTGTCAGGTGTTGAGGGTCTTCCCTCATGCTGTTAATCTCCCCCAAGACAAGTTCCAGGCTGCTCTTGCACGCTTGCTGCAGGTATATTCTTGCTAATTGTTATTGCCTGTTTGGAATAGTATTCTTCTACTACTACTACTAGGATGTCGACCTGAAAGCAGTAGAAATTTTGTATTGCTAATTTTTTTTTAAAGTCTTAGTGTATTATGTCAAGTAAAGATGATTAGGAAGATGACAAAAGTAGAGAGAACACTTTTATCGTACTCTTTGCCTAAACTGTCAAATTGAACTACCTATATGCTGTTTTTTTCATCCTATTAGAGCCTGGAGGATACGAGTCATGATTTGCTATTCTTGGTAATATCCAAAGTGTTAACGAAAAACTATTCACATTGAGAAGTTGTTTGTTTCATGAAATCCATTGACTTTTGATTTTGAGCGGGAAAACCATCCTAGCTTAATAGTTCTCATAGATACGGCAACTACTTAAACCATTAGATTCAGCAACTACTTAAAACCATTCTATGGATGTTTTTTGTTGTTGTTGTTGTTGTTTTTTTTTTTTTTTTTTTTTTTTTGAAGAAATTCTATGGAGTATTATATAACCACTTGAACGAATTGTTTTGCAGGGTTCGACTCCTAATCCTGTGCTAACTCCATCAGAAGTGTTAATTGCCATCCACAGCATAGATCCTGATAAAGATGGAATTCCTTTGAAGAAGGCATTTTTCTTGCCACCATCTTTTTATTTTTACATCTGCTTGTGTCTAGATTCCCATCTTAATATGATCTTGCTTGTATTTCCTTTCCATGAACAGGTGACTGATGCATGTAATGCTTGCTTTGAGCAAAGACAAATGTTCACACAGCAAGTAATTGCCAAGGTTCTGAATCAGCTGGTATGTTCTGAACATTCTTATGTTTTCTCTATATTTTTTTTCCCTTATGTTAATCCTGTAGCCTTTGGTTTTGTTTTCCCCTATTCTTCTTGTAGGTTGAACAGATTCCTCTTCCATTGTTGTTCATGAGAACAGTACTACAAGCAATCGGTGCTTTTCCAGCTTTGGTAAGAGGGATATTATTTTTTTCTGCATGCTATGATATTAATATACTTTGCTCCTTCTTTGATCCTCAAGCCTTTAAGCTATGTTCTATTATGTATTTCTCTAATTTATTTTCTGTTGAAATGAGCAAGCAAAGATTTGCTTCTTTTGTCTGAAACAAAGCTATATAAACTCTGCTGCTTGGCTAGCTGTCTTGATGTGCTTAAAATCTGTTGCTCAAGCCACTTACTGTTCATAATATGTGAAGCTACCCCAAACTTGTGCAATAAATGTCAGGGGCTGGAGAAAAAGAATAATAATAGTATTATTAAAAAAAATATATCTTTTAAGTACACTTCTTGTGCGTCTAATTTGGCTATTTCATTTGTTGACTGTAAGTCTTAGCAAACTCTAAGTCCTGTCTATGTTCCATTGAATCAATTCTCTGATTATTCCTTAATCCCTTGTGAGATGCCTTACTGTTCTTCTTTTAAATTTCTTTTCTGCTTCTTTTATCTTATTGGAAAATTCTTGGAAGGTTAAGGTCTCTCTTCCATGAGTGCTTTTGTGTTGAAACCGGCTTTAGGCAAGATTAATACTTCCTCCGTCCCTCTTTACTTTTTCCATTTCCATTTTTGGTGTCCCAAATGTGTTTCCCATTTCCTTTTATACTGTAATTATCTTCATAGGCCTTCATTGGAAAATGTTAAAGACACAAGTATACTCAAATTTGTCCTAAAATGTACCCACTATGAATAAAAAGTTTATGGGGAACCATATCTCACTAAGTTCCAAAATGACTTAAATGATATATCTCCTTTTTGTCATAGATTAATTATAATAACAAAAAAAGGACAACCTTTACACTTTAATCATATCATGTCCCAAATTCCTTAATTTCACATGAAAAAACTCAAACAATAAAAGTAATGTGAGACAGAAGGAGTACTAGTGATTTGCTGCCACAAAGTGATGACCAAGGTATGCTATTTTTCAAATATTTGCTTGCTGTCTTTCTTCATTTTCAAATGGCAGCATATTTGTTTGACTATAAGTATTAGCTTACCTTAAGTTTGATCTTGTCTAGCTGCCACTTTCATTGGGAGATGCCATTTACCTGTAACTGCCACTTTCATTTTTTACCTTTAACTGTCTCTTCCATATTTCAAGTATTTCGGATGTGCGAGAATTGCAAGATCATTTGTTGCTTTGATTTAGTACTTGAATACTGTGTTATTATTTATGGTGCATGCTACTGTGTACAAAGTACCAACTAAAACTAAACCATAACAGCCTTTGTTGGATACATTCAATTACAGGTATATGTTTTCCTCGTGATCTGTTCTTTTTTTTTTTTTTTTCCTTTTTTCTTTTTTGGTGTAGAGTGAACTGCTAGGGTAAATGATGTACGTAGTAGACGGGATTTGATCCTAGGTCTAGAGTACCACCCCTCATGGCTTTAACCAACTAAGCTAGTTAATCTTCCACCCTTGTGATATGTTCTTGCATTTAGGAAAATCTTGCCACCATATTTTGTTAGATTTGTTATACCACACATTTTAATTGTGAGGCAGGATTTTACATTTACTCATAAATTGAGGCTTCATCTAAAAAGGTTTTTTTGCCTTACATCAACCAGCTTAGAGTGACCTTGTTGGTTATTAGCATTAAAATTAGTGTATTACAATGGTTTCCGAGTTTTAGTATACATTTGCATTTCACTTTGAAAAAGATTACTCTAATTTTTATTATTTTTTCACACTGTAGGTGGACTTCATAATGGATATCCTTTCTCGACTTGTAAGCAAGCAGGTAACATTTCAGCTATAGGTTGCCGTGCTATTTATCTCTGAGTACCTTCATGTTTCCTTGAATCTTATGATTGACACATTGTTTAACAGATATGGAAATACCCAAAGTTATGGGTTGGATTTCTCAAATGTGCACAACTAACACAGCCTCATTCTTTTACCGTGTTGCTTCAGGTACGTCCAATGTTCTGATATAGTGTCTCCGTGTTTTTTAATGAGCCATCTTTTCTGAGGCATCTTATCAGGGGATCAAGTATATTTTATTAAAACAGAAACAACGATATTTCAATTCAATATGATTCTACTGTTTTCACAGATGAATGAAAACTGAAAACTAAAGCTGCAGAGTTAAACAATTCCATTTCTCTTTAAATACTGGGATCCTAGTTTTATAGTGCATCTGAGTCCATCTACCTGCTGCTATCCAATACGCTGGGAGGATAAAAATATTATTATTATTATTATTATTATTATTATTATTGTTGTTGTTGTTGTTGTTGTTGTTGTTGTTCCTAGGTTTTAGCATTTTTAATTGAGCACATGTACCTTCAGACTAGCTTGAATCTGGGATCTATAGAGAGCAACTCTTAAATTATTTTTTCTTGTTGCCATTAAGCACATGGTTGTTTGTAAAGAGATCATTTCATTAGAATCATGCTGTCTGCTTGCAAACTCCTTCAAGACCAGAAAGTTTGTGCATGACACTGTTTAATAGTGAAATTAAGTTGTACTTTCTTTGGATAGTAAAATCACATTGGCCTGACATAATTTCTGTTAGACAAATGTTTAAAACACATGAATTCTGAATATTTTTGGTGCCTTTGGAGTTTTGTTTTAAATGTTAGTACTGTTTTTTTCCAGTTGCCACAAGCTCAGCTTGAAGCTGCTCTAAATAAAATTCCTGCACTCAAAGCACCTCTGGCTGCTCATGCAAACCAGCAGAACATTAAATCTTCTCTCCCAAGGTATGTCGAAAATGATCTCTGTTTTGTGGCACATTTGAGTATTTGACCACCTTTTGTCATAAAATCATGGACTGATGATTATGGTTGCATCTATGCTCTCAGGTCTGTACTTACTGTACTTGGCATCACCTCTGATTCTCAAGCTGGAAGTCAGTCGCAGTCAGCCCAACCTGAGGCTGAGGATGCAGGCAGCTCTGACAAGGATGTCGTCCCAGAGAAAAGTAAAGAATCATCCAGTGGAAGCTAGAGTAACGAGTAACTGGTTGAAGTTCATGTAATTAAGTTAGATTACAATCAAAGCTACTGTCTTATGCAAGTATCAAGTTTAAGCTTGACTACCTACTGTCTTATGTCAACGTTGAAGTGCATATGATTTGCATGAAGCTGCTTAGAAAATTGATGAACATGAGAACCAAAACATTTGGAAGTGTATCAAATGGAGCGGCTTTGCAAGGACTGCGCATATATTGCACCTGAATGTTGTCTGGTCAGCAGAGGATTATATGCGCTCCATTGTGAAAAGGTTTATAACAAAACAGAAATATAATAATATATTATAGGGGCGGATTTATTTATTTATTTATTTATTTAATTGTAGAGAGACCCACAAACGTTAAGTTGTAGATGAAATTTGGTTTTGGGTAGCACCTGAGAATTTTATTAAGCTAGATAACGTCCATTAATAGGAGTTGAATTAATATCATGTATTTTGTATCCAACATACCAGCTGATATATAAAAAGGAAACCGATTCAATGTCTTAACACATACTCCCTCTGTCACTTATTTTTTGCCCCATTGACTTTTCACGGTCTCCAAGACACGTCTTCAAACGAATATATCTCCATTTTTATATGCGTAAAAATTATAAAAACATGATATTAATAAAATATACTATGAGAATATTCTAACAAGATCTAACATGAATACATTATCACTAATAGATTAATGAGAATTCATGGTCAAAGTTATAAAAGTTTGACCCATATATTTGCTATGGGAAAAAAATAAGGGACGGAGAGAGTATTTTATACGCAAATATATAGATATTGGTTGCTTGCACAAGCATACCTCAACCTTTTGAATTCAGTTAGCTCTCTCTCTTTTCTTTATTGTCCCGCCTCCACTGTTGTCATAGACTTTTGAGCTATCTTTAAACATAGAATTATAAACTCAATTTGACCTATGGATCTTAGAATCAATTAACCATTTCTACACCTTTTTTCTGTTACCTTCGTTTCTTTTTAGTTGCAACAAAGGGATAATTTATGTCTCACAAATAATACCTCTTTGTTGCAATTAAAAAGAAATGGAGGTAGTATTTTGCCAAATCTACCATGCACCATTACATATTTCCCATTGTCTCAAAATCAGCAACACATGACTTTCTTCCTCGTAATCACTAGTATCATAGAGAAGCTTGGTTTCATCAGGGAAGATGGAGCAGGTGGTGGTGACTCATTAACTGATATTCTTTTATTTACAATTCTTTTTTTGACAAGCCTTTTATTTACAATTCGACTGCTAAATTAACAAACTTTGTTGATCAAAAGTTTAGTTCTCAAGGGTACCTTGATTAAAAAATCAACTTTAGAAATACTAACGGTTGATTTGATTGCACAAGAAAATGAGGAAATTGAAACATCATGAGAATTTTTTTAAAAATTGAAAAAAAAAATCATGAGAATTTAAAAATAGTCGAGTTGTTTGGTTGACAATAAAAAGTGTAAATATAGAAATTGTAAATTCATGGGAATTATGACTTCCCATAAAATATGATAAGTTAATTATCTAACTCCTAGATAAGTTATCATGTTAACCAAACAAGTTTAGGTAATTTCTTAAAAATTTAATGTAGGTATTTAATTCGAATAAAGTACAAATTCCTTTCTAATATCAAACAAACAACACCTAAAAGTAAAAGTTGATTAAACAACTTAAAATTATGTAACGATTAAAGTGTTGCGATTTTGTAGAATTAGAATTCTACTCAAATCATGTCATAATTTCACAAGATTCCAAACTCACGTGAGCAATTAAACTAACATCAGTCCAACAAAAAAAATAAAAAGGGTAATTCAATCCACCGGCCCAAATCATCGTTTTCTCCCACTCTTCTTTGATCATTCACCCTTCTTCAACTCTCAATTCCCAAAAAATTTCACCCAAATAAAAACAAAGACACAATTTTTCTGAGAAAAATTCCAGAAAAAATTCCTGATTTGATTGAGAAAAGTAGTAACAGACATGGGTGTGGATTACTACAAAGTTCTTCAAGTTGATAGAAGCGCTAAAGACGATGATCTCAAGAAAGCTTATCGTAAACTGGCTATGAAATGGCACCCTGACAAAAACCCTAATAATAAGAAAGATGCTGAAGCCAAATTCAAACAAATCTCCGAAGCTTATGATGTAATTCTCTCAATTTTTTATCAATTCCCATTGTTAATTTTTTAGGGTAAATCTTGAATTTTGATTTTATTTGTTTGTTTGTTTGATTGAATTGGAATTAGGTTTTGAGCGACCCCCAGAAGCGAGCTGTGTATGATCAATATGGTGAAGAGGGGTTGAAAGGGAATGTACCACCGCCAGGATCTAGTGGGTTCCCTGGTGGTTCAGATGGAGGAAGTGGGTATAGTTCGTTTCGATTTAATACTCGAAGTCCTGATGATATTTTCTCCGAATTTTTCGGGTTTTCGAGCCCGTTTGGTATGGGAGATATGGGGGGATCTCGTGGTGGTGTTGGGGGTTCATCTGCATTTGGGAGAGGAGGTTTTGAGGATATTTTTTCGCAGTTTAGTCGTGGTGCTGGTGGCGGTGGTGAGCCATCGGGCATGCCTTCCATGCCCCGAAAGGCGGCTGCTATCGAGCGCACATTGCAATGTAGCTTGGAGGATTTGTACAAGGGAACTACTAAGAAGATGAAGATTTCGAGGGATGTTGTTGATTATTCAGGGTAATTGCTTGCTTGCTTGCTTACTATATGTTTATGTAGATTTTAGTGTTGAGAGTCCTTTTTAGTCTGTGTTTGATTTTGTGATCTTTGATTCAGTGTTACACTATTGATAACTAGTATTGTCACTATGCAATTGGATTGTGATTGTAAATGTTTTTGTGCTGAGGTTCTAGGAATTACCACTTAGTAGTTGTGCTGTTATATTCCTAATTCAGCAGCAGCTAATGATTATTGAACCTCTAGAGGGTTTTTGGTAGGAGAGATAAAAGGGATAGGTGGGTGTTCGATTCGCATGTTGCATGTCAAGACATTGTATAATGTGATTTTGAAATTTTCTAGCTAGATTATATAAGTGCAGTAAATTTGGATAAATTTCAAGCTACCGAGTACCAACTGATGGAGTTTATTGGAAAACGTATATATCTGTAAGTTGTTTTGTGGGAAGTTGGTAATTTAGCCAATGCGTAGCATCCTTGAACTGGTACAATCACTAGTACAATAAAATCTGAACTTCTGAAGGGATGAGAAGAAAGATTTGAGAGTCAAAAGTCTGTTTGATAGGAATTAGTTTACTAAAGGATGCCTTTCTGCCATATACTTATACTTCTACACAGCTAACAGAAGGGTGATTTTAACAAAAGCATTACATTGTCAAATTAGTAATCTTTTATGTCTCTCTTATACCTCTACACAAAGGTGCCTTGATGTAATTAGATGTAAGGACTTGAGAAGTGCTAGAGAATTTGGCTTAAGAATTATCCCAACAAAATAGTGATTTCATAGCTACAAAAGCAAGAGGTAAACTCGGTCAAAACTGGCATACATAGCTTTTATGTAATGTTCTTTATATCTCTAAATATGGTTTTTGGTAATATTACTAAACTGTACTACCATAAAAATTGCAACTTTGAACAAAACTTCAATTAAAGTTTTCATCTTTGTAAAGCTACATGTTCTTAAATTCTGATTTGAGCATAGGTGATCCATTTGGCTTTTGATTTCAAATGGGGACGTTCTTTCTATTTATGGCTCCATGCTAATGTGTGTTATCAATGTTATCCTTCTGCTATTGATGTCATGTCTTATTATTAGGTTGAAGCTCTTATTTTTACTGCTTGGTTTTTAAGCTATGAAATTATACCTATCTTGATGGTTTTACATGTGTTTAAAGTTTACTCAAGAATCAAGATAAACTCTCCTACTCTTCAGTTTTGAGAACTTATAGTCGCTATAGATGCAATAACTATTGATTGCAGAAGTCCTTTTGACCTGTATTTATGTAGAGTACCTGTTGGTTGCTCATTTAGTCATTAGTCTTTTTAAATCATCTTAATGTTTTTGAAACCAAAATATATGTGGGAATTCCAAGAAAAGATGTTAGCATATGGATACTAATACATACTTCCTCCGTTTCTATTTACTTGACCCACATCCTTTGGCACAATATTTAAGAAGAGGAGAGAGAAATTGTAGTTTTGTGGCCCTTATTGCACATGGCTTATCTTATAACCCCAAAAGTTGCCCCCATGTGCACTTTTTTAGGGTAATTTAGAGAATTTATCCACCAAAAGCTTACCATATGTAGTATGGGTCAAATAATATGATATTTCCATTTTAGGAATGTTAGTCATGTAAATAGAAACGGAGGAAGTATGTATTACGAAAGTTTAGGTGCTTGTTGCAATCAGGTCTGAAGAGGTTATTAGGATTCTGAGCGATAGAAGAGCATTTGAGACCTCATTTATTAGGTTATCAGTGATAGAAGAGGTTAATTGGTTATTACAAAATCGGCTTTAGGTTTTGAATTTTAGGATGGCAGTTATGTATTATAAAAGTTGTGGATATACATCTTGCAATAAATATGGGGTGTTTTGCAAAGCTTATGTCAGGATAAGGCCTCAGCCATCACCTTGGTTAATTTTTGTGCAGAAAGATTAGTAAAGCTATAACTAGATATAGGTAAAGTTTGTGTTACCTTCTTACCTATGAGAAGTCTAATTCTTGTGAGTATCGTTGAATTGATATTTTGCTTGATGTCTTGTCCGTGCTTCAGAGACATTTGGTTAAATAGAAAAGGTACTGAGGAAGTTTTTTAGGTGACTCTTGCTCTAGGATATTTAGGCCTCATTTGGTTAAAGTAGGAAATAAATTCCTATGGGAAATTCTAGTGCATGGAAAACTACTTTCCTTATTAAATTCCTTGGAATTAAACAAATGTATTTGGTTGTCATGTGGGAATTTGTAAATCTTAGGGATTGGGATTGACCAAGTGGGTGGGTTTATAAATTCTCATGTTTTGTGGGAAATTGTAATTTCCATAAATTGTGAATTTGTGATTTCCTCCATTTTCTTTTTTAATTTCAACCAAACAAGATAATCAAAAGGAAATTCATGGGAATTTTGAGTGCCTATGGTAATTAAGGGCAACCAAACGAGGCCTTAGAATTAGGTAAAGTGGAAGTTCATTTATGGTTTAAAACTTTGGTGTTTCCTACAACACATTATTGCAGATATTGGTTTTTTTAAGCTATGACAATGAAATTATGTTAGCATTATATAAAGACAATGGATGGTGTTGTAGAAATTGATTTGGCAATATATGTTGCATCAAAGGTAAAACGGCATAAGGTGTTGAGTCGGATTTTGATATTTAATAGTACTAGAAACATCCAAAATACGTAGTGCTGTTTTTTAAATGATCTTCCCTTTTTTAGCATCCCATCCCCCACCCCCCGCGGTTGCAGTGGTATTATATGTTCCTTATGGAAGGTTAACAATTTGTTTGGATAGAAAGAAATGGAAGGAAAAGAAGAGAAGAGAAAGGGAGGGGGACAAATTCTCTTGTTTGGGTAAAGGATTAAGGGAAGGAAGGGAAAGGAGAGGGAGGAATTCATTTTCCCTCTCACTTTAATAAGCATAATCCCTCCAATATTGGAGAGATTTGGAGGGAAAATGGAGCTCACCTCTCCCTCCCTTTCCCTTCCCCTCCCCTTCCCCTTCCCCTTCCCCTTCCTTTCCCTCCTTCTGTGCTATCCAAACAAAGCGTAAATGTAAACAAAAAATACTGCTATTATGAATTTATGATATGAGGAGGAAACGATAGCCTGTTGTAGAATACTAATCATAAATTTTTGTTATAAATTGCTACAGAAAAAGGTTTCTTTAATTTTGCATGCTTGGGAATACTAAAAAATACTACGTAGGAGATAAATATGTGATTGGAAGATGATTGGCCTGTTGACCTGTTGTGCTCTTAATACCTTCTCTTGTTTTACATGTACTTTGAAGTTGGACTGCTGCTTATACTTTGCTTCTGTTTTTTTTTTTTTTTTTTGGGTAAGACCTTGATTGTAAGACATTGTGTATCTCTCCAAGGCACAGCACTCAGAGGGGGGGCAGTTATTACCATTAGTGAACCCTAGATAGTCTGAGACTGAGGTTGCTATCAACAAAGCATCTCAACTGCTTGGGTTGCTTCTTGATGTTCATCTGATCTTCATGATTTTTTATTGTGGTTAATTGTTACTGAAGCTGTATTTGTATCTGGTTTGCACAGCTTTCAGTATGGATTACTTTATTGTCCCAGTTTTATGGTTAGTGAGACTTTGTATGTGTACTCCCCCTCCCCTCCCCCTCTTCCTCTCCCCTTCTTCCAGATAAAAATAAAAGAGAAATACAGTTGGAAGGGAGCATGGGAAAATCTGGCGTCTTTGATATTTGTGTCAAATAATTGTGTTCTTCCTCTTGTAGGAGGCCGTCCACGCTGGAGGAGATCCTCACCATTGAGATCAAACCGGGCTGGAAGAAGGGTACAAAGATCACTTTTCCGGAAAAAGGAAACGAGCAGCGGAACGTTATACCTTCAGATCTAATTTTCATCATTGATGAGAAGCCTCACAGCGTTTATAAGAGGGATGGTAATGATCTTGTTATTACTCAAAAAATCTCCCTAGTTGAAGCCCTGACTGGCTTTAATGCACAAATAACAACACTTGATGGACGTACTTTAACAGTACCCATCAACTCTGTTATTAGCCCTTCATATGAGGAGGTGGTTAAAGGAGAGGGAATGCCTATCCCTAAGGAACCTTCTAAAAGAGGTAACTTGAGAATAAAATTTAACATCAAGTTTCCAACAAGGCTTACTTCAGAGCAGAAGACTGGTATCAAGCGGTTGTTATCTTCATAAATGGTGGTCATGGCTTAAACTTTGTGTATGCCACTTGCCTTATTTCATCTTGCTGTTTTGATTTGCAAAACATTGCACATTCCTAAGTTAGACAGCTTTTGAAATTCTTAATTATGATGGGATTGTATTTTCCCTTGCTTAGCCTCATGACCATTCTTGTCATGTATATCTCTGAACTCCATGTGTGTTGATTTTCTTTGAAAGTCAGTTTGATCTCTGTTCATGGTTGTTTCGTTTTCTAACCTGAGAGCACCTGACTATTTCATGATAACTTTCAATTGCTATCCATGCAGAAACAGCAAGGGCATTGATGAAGGAGAATTCATCGAGTAAATTTTCTTAATTAGTGTTAATGTATGCTCAACCTATATTGTTGCAAAACCTGACAATGTGTGGTTGCAGTGTTGCTCTAGCTGTCGGTGTGCTTGGATGTGCGGCCTACATTGGTACTGGATAGTGTAATCTTGAGTTAGGCTTATATAGGAGTTTGCTTTTTTATTTTTGTTGTTTGAGCTTTATTTTTTAATTTAATTTTAACATGAATGGCTGAATGGTTTGGCTGTAATTGTAGTTAAATCAGCTCAATAAAGCAATTTTTTTAACTAATTTCTTCGGATTTCTTTGATATGATAAACAACATTCTTCTCTTTTAAATGTTTCAATGTGTTCAGATGCTTCTGGATTGGCTAGGTTAATTTTTTTTGTGTAGTTTTAGTTTCTATTTTCTGGTGTGGTTGATTTGTAGTTGAGTTTCAGGTGAAGTCTTTTTTTTCTCCCTTGAAGATGTTTTATATAATTATATCCTGTGATAGTTCTTACTTGCATATGCACACCTCGCAAAGATTAAGTGATTGGAAAGTATGGGAGTAACCCAACTACTTTGATTATGATTTATGTGGCACAGGAATAATTAACATTGTGACTTGTTTTAGGACGCAAGGAATAATATGCTTTTTGTATCTGAAATAAGCAAATATTTGTGGCATAACACTAAATTACCTTTTCAGGCTTTTACAATATATTTAGAGGTGTTAAAACTTGACCCGATCCGACTCGAAAAATGTTCGATTCAAATTATGACTTGTATGGACATAATACTTTAACATGGTTCAAGTTTGAAATTAGACCTGACTTCATTGAATCTGACTGAACATCCAAATTGACACCTCATACTTCTATTTACATATGCTTATTAATTTTTTTTAATTTGTTGAGTAAGACAATTGATGCACTTGCAAAAACCGGATAGAGTAGTATTTTGTTTTTTTAACTTTATTAAATATATGGAAGAAATATATGGTAAAGATTTTCATATACATCTGAGTGTAAATTACACCCAAGGTATTTTTTACTTATGATAATTATTGCTCATTTAATCATCAAGTATGAGCAAAAAAAATAATCTAAAATACCCTTAAATACACCTTGCATTTGGGTGTATATAAAATTTTTCAATATGTAGGCAATGTTTTTTAAAAGATCTAAATTTGTTACCAAGTGGAGAACTGGAATATAAATTTATTTATTGACTGATGTTTACAAAACCAGAAACTTGATGGGATCCAAGCTTTAAAGGTTTTAATTGAAGGATAAAAGATTAAACTGGAAAGAAGAGTAATAAGTAACATTTTACAAAGTCTTGTAAAGTGGAAATTTACAATTTCTAGATCCTAAAATGAGGATTCTAACATTAGTTTTACAACAATTTTTTGGCAGCCCTATACATCTTAGGACCAATTCTTATTACCCTAAATCAGAAACAGTGGACAACTCTTCTCTAGAATTAAAGGTGTCGAGGCCATCACACTCTCATTGATAAGCTTTTTCTGTTCTGCTAATTTATCTTCTAGTTCATGTAGTTCAGCACGCAGCTTGGATGTTGTCGTCTCAAGCTCGAGCATAGCTTCCACCTGCTCATTGTTGTGAAGGGCTATTGCTCTTTCAACATAGGGAACTAGCCAGTCTAATTTAAAGTTCATAGACTGAAGGTCGGCTAGAGTAGATCTCAAGTAGTCGGCTTGAGATTCGTTCAAGGATGCATGTGTGTTATCTTGGAGAATAACTATCATCTTTGCTAGGGACTCTAACGCCCATGTCAAGAGACCAATACTGCAGACTGCATGATCTTCGATTATATTCCCATACGTCGACCATATTTTTTGCAGCACTGGAATTAGATCAGGGCTAACGTCAAGTCCTTGAAATATGTCTTCTGATGCAACATTCTCAGGTGTCTGCAAAACAGCGAAGATACAGAGATGTGAGACATCTAAATTGTTGCACTATTATGCAGGTTCTCTAAAGACAAAACAGCTGTCAATTAAAGAACAAAAACCTATCAAATTTACCTCAGTTGGACGACTATTTACTGGATCCGAACCATTACTGTTCTCATCTGGAATCTCTGAAACAAAATTTGAATAATCAGTGCTAATCATCCAACTTTTATGTAAATATGCGTAAAGCTAAGTTCAGATAAAATTCTTAGGCAGAAAGGAAATGGAAAAGGCAGCACTTGAACACTGCATGACTGTAAAGAGGACCAGGGAGTACTACCTTGCTGAGCTTCGTCTCCTTGGCAGGCAGACTGAGAACGAGCCTGAATAGCTCCCGTGCCCTCTTCTATACACTGCAAAGAGGACTTAGGAGTACTACCTTGCTGAGCTTTGTCTCCTTGGCAGACAGACTGAGAACGAGCCTGAATAGCTCCCGTGCCCTCTTCTATACACTGCAAAGAGGAGTTAGGAGTACTACCTTGCTGAGCTTCGTCTCCTTGGCAGACAGACTGAGAACGAGCCTGAATAGCTCCCGTGCCTTCCTCCTCTATACATTGCAAAGAGGCAGGGTGTTCTGCTGCTTCTGAGCAAGACATTGAACCAATATCGCTGTAGGAATCCATATCTTCATCTTCGTCTTCGTCTTCATCTTCATCCTCATCAGAGTCCCTTTTATAAAAGCATTAATAACAATCAAAACATTTTTCTAGACATCAAGTAGTTTTTGCCCCTTTAGTCTAATTAAAGCAATTGGTATATTCGACTAATACAAGTAGCTCTTGTGCTCAACCTTTAGTTCAAGGTAAAACAAAGATCATACATAACAAAGAAATGAAAAAATCCCAAAATTATATAGTTTGGTTCTTTAAGCACATAGAAAAAGGCACAAATCATTAGTTCCATAATACACTAACATAAAGTATGAATCTCAAAAAAGTAGATAGTTTTATACCAATTTTGTGATTCTGACTCAGGCGAAAGCCACGAAGGGGGAGGCCAAAACAACTCAGATAAGCCAGGCTCACTAGATAAAGGGCGACAACGATCCTCGTCCAAGTAGTACACACCGACCTCCATATACTTGCTTACTCCCTCAAAAAGTTTATAATCCTTACAATACTCTCGAGAATGTAAAGCAAATAAATTCTTAGGGAACACAATACAATTCCCTCGACAACCCGGAATTTCCTTAGCCTTAACAGCAAACACATTATCGAATGTCATAAACAAAATCCAATCTCCCATATCACCCATTTTAATCCAATCATGCTCTTCTTCTCTTAGCAAATAAACCTCAAAATTTTCCTCATTTCTAACAATCATGAACACCAAACTATAAATCAACACCAAGAATTTACGGCTAACTCTTGCATAACAATGATCATGTATTGTACAAAGAGATGCACTCATTGTTTCAATGACCCTACATTCACTCCCATCAATAAGATAAGCTGTACCTTCGCGATCAATGCCACAAAGTAGTCCATTTCTTCGTAAGCTTATAACATCATCGAATCGAAAACCCGGGCCACGATCAATGAAACTCCACTGCCCATCCAACTTCAAAGTACCCAAACTACCACCCTGACTAAGCAATAGTACCATGACAGACCAAGGATCATCAGTAGGCGAATCCTCGTCTCGAAACAAAACGACTTTACTCTTTGTTGGGTAATTAGAACAAGGTGCAAAACCCTCAAATAAGAAGACATCTTCATTGCCATTAGAGAAGCATAATTTAAGGCCTTCGCCGATGTGGGACACTTTGAAATCAAAGGTACAGAGCTTTTTATGGAAATCATTGGGGAGATCTTTGATGGGGTTTTTGGAAAGAGGAAAACGAACCCGAAACCGACGTCGGTTTAATTCTTCAACTGATATAATCCAAGATTTAGAAGAGAAATCAGGGTCTGAATCTTCAGGGGGTTGAATGAGGTAAAGGGCACTACCCACAAGATTAATCGGCCGATTCGATCGGATAAAAATCGAAGAAGGAAGAATTGGGATTGTTTTTTGGAGAGATGGGTATAAGAAGTAAGTTAAGATTGGGTAAGAGTGTGAAGATCGCCATTTCTTGCAAACTGCTCGAAAACGGTGGCGTTCGAAGCGAGAACCGGTGAAATTGGCGATTTTTTCGAGTAATTCTTGAGGAAGTGATGACCAATCTACCTTCCTACGTTGATTTTGTGACATTTTTTCAATTGATTGGAAAAAAATTGGGATGGGAAAGTGGTGATTGAAGTGGTGGAAGAAGATTTTATGGGAAAAAGATGAAGTGCGCGGTAAAATTTGATTAGGATTTAGGAATGAAATTTAAATGTTTGGCTGAATTTTGTAATTTGCCGCCAATTTTTTTGGGTATTATTTTTAAATTGGATGGAAATTGAAATTTTTCCCTCTATTGAACTTTTTGGGATTCGGGAATTAGAATTTGGATTTCTATCCGCAAAATGTTTAACCCGTATAAATTATGTATGGTCCACAATAACTTCCTGGATCTTGGCCTCATGGTCATGAATGGGACTTGATGAGTTGATGTGAGAGAGCTTGAGGGGTCGAAAAAGCTACACATACATTCAATATATGTGGCTCCCACATACATTGTGACATGCTAGTATTTCATTTGTTAGTAAAATGGGCCTTAAAATCCACTATATATGAAATTTTTATTTGAATTTCAAAATAAATTTCTAATTTAAACTTTGAATTTCAATTTTTTTTTTTTTTTGTCATTTTCAATATAAATTTTTTTTTTTTAAAAAAAAAATAAATGTATAATGGAATTAGTGTTTCTTGGCATTAGTGTTTCTTTGCATTAGTGTTACTGCAGTCATGATGAGTCTGATGACGCTTTGAAGAAAAGATAACCCTCTTCTAATTGGATTAGTGTTTCTTTACATCTTTTATGGTTCTTTTGTAAAAATGCAAAGAAACACTTAGCCTTGAAAATTTTTATTGTGCTTTGTTTGTCTTTTCCTTCCCACATACATGCATATTGTTGTATAATATATTTGTCTAGTCTATAAGATCACATCGATGATAGTTGCCTATTAGTTATTTTACATGACAACATTTTATTTTAGAAATAAAAAAATAAAAAAAAAAAAAAACCTTGTTCATCTTCAACAGTCAACACCATGAATTACAATGGACGCCATGGAAGATGGAAAAAAAAACGTAAAAAAGTCATATCTAGAAGATAATGTGTAATATAGTTTGTGGTTTAATTGAGTTAATCTTCATCATTTAATCATCTACAACAATTGAAATTAGTGTTCTTCTACTTTTTCTATTAAACTATTGAAATTGGTCATCTGCTTCTTCTTCTTCCCGTTTTCTATTGAATTTGGAATTGTGTAGAAATACAATTAATGGGGGAGCATCCTTGAAACCTACAAATTATATGGCTATACGATTCTTTTAGTGGCATTTAAGGCTCGATCAACATTTTGGATGAATTCTCTTTGTTATGATGTGGTTTAGGTGAATAAGAGCAATCTTTGTATCTTAATTTTACAATTGATGGTTGAAGATGAAACATGGAAAAAATGATGAGGAAGAAAAGCTTTTACTTGGTAAAAAAATGCAACACTCAAATTCAATCAATTATATCTTCTTCGTTACAAGGAATTTTCAGGTGATTCAAGTTGGACATGAAAGTAGAGTTCAAGAGCTTTCCAACGACAGATCACATGCCAAATTTGAGGAAGAAACGAAGAAGTTATGAACGTTTGAAGTTGAGTTGTCCAGGCAATGGCGAGGAGCGCCCGCTCCCCTTATAAGGAGCGCCCGCTCCTAAGGGCGTCATTTGAAGTCTCAGAAGTGAGGAGCGCTCGTTCCTATCCTCTAGAGCGGCCGCTCCCGAAGCCCTGTTTCGAGCAAACGACTTCCTTTCTTTTGTGCTTTTTTTTACTATCTTTTAATCTTGGCCTTTCATTTGTAATCCGAGGGGTGTAATTTAAGAACTTTAGGGTTATTTGTAGAGCCTTTAAATAGGCAAAACTTCTTTTGGGGATAAACTTGGCTTAATTTGAAATCAATGAAATTTTCTCTCTCTACCCATAATCTTTGTGATTATTTGCTTTCTTTGTGATTGCTATTTTGTAATCTTTGTGGTTACACCTTAATCCTAGCTTTATTTTGTGTTAGCTTTGATTAAGAACCCCTATTTCATATATCTTGGTGATTGTTGAGATAGGTTTATCTTGTTTTGATGATTTGAAATTGTTGTTACTTGATTTTTTCCCCCTCTTTTCTTGTTTTCTTGGCTTTTTTATATCAACAATAATTATTAAAGTAACAAAAGTGGTCAAAGTCGTATTCGTTAGTAAAAAAATGAGAGTCGAATGACCTCAACAATGGCTGTAAAAGATAAAAGGCCGGCGAAAAGGGCAAAAAAATCCCGATAATATTAAACACTTTAACTTACTAATTTATTTAGTAACACAAGCAATTATGTTTGGTAACCACATATAAGAGACGTAGCACTACTTATTATTAACAAAAAAAAAATCCTACAAATGTTGATGTTTATCTTGAATCTTGATTACTAGTACTAACGATGAACATAAATTTGCACCGATGAAATATTGTCTCCGAGTTCGATCCCTCACAAGAACATGAGTTACCTTTTTTTCAAATTTTATTTGTCCTTACCCTCCAATTGATATTTACAAAGATAGTAACAAATATTGTATCCTAAATCTTGTGATGAGTAAGTTATATTTTATAAATACACTTTTATAGTAACAAAAAAACCCAAATAAAATTGTGAACATATAATTATTAGTAATAAATTGATATATTGAATATAATTCTCAATAATTTTTCAAACTTTGAATACTATACATAGACCATAGTTATAACTTTCAAAGTTACCAATTTACCCTTAATAATTTAACTTAATAAAATACAATAATCGTTATAGGAAATAAGGCAACATTATATTGATCACGTGTAGTGATTTTTGTTTAAAAATTTTTCATGTCCGAGAAAAAGGGACGACAAGTGTTTAATTATGGATTATGTGAAATAGACACAGTCACTAAAAAGTCATAAGAAATAAAGTTGAATCAATAATCAGTAACTTAATACTAAAACAGACACCGGAAGTGACACGTGTCACACCTTGGTGCTGTTTTTTCCCTCCAAAACTCCCCTTTCCTTTTTAACCCTTTTTTTTTTGTTAATATTTTATTCTATAATAATATATCATTCCAAATCTTTTATATTATCTTTGACAAATATTTATTCCTTTTTATTTGGTGTTCATAATTATTCTATATACATTTACCTAAAAAATTATTTCAACTTCTTTCAAAAAAAAAAAAAAAAAAAATTCAACTTCTTTTTAACTATCTTTTAAATGGAGTATTATTAGATTTTGCCACAAAAGTTCTAATAAATTGATTCATTTAATAGATGTTAAAGAAAGTACTTTAAAACATCACTTAATAATTTTTTTTTCAAATACCTCTAGCTAATACTTCTTCTATTTCAATTTACTTGACCTATAGTCCTATGACATGCAATTTAAGGAGTTAATTAAAGAAGACAAATGATATTTTTAATACAAAAAAATAAAACCACCAATAAAAGGGATGAATTGGGGTTTCATGGTAAATTTTTATTATTTTTTTTTATTTATCTTATGTTAATCTTCTTTAATCTCTTCTTTAAATTACGTGCCAAAGGGCTATAGGTCAAGTAAATAAAAACGGAGGAAGTATTTTTTTCAATTTCAATTCGATATAACTATATATTCAAGTTAATTACAATTTTGTTTATGAAATTTTACTACTATACGTAAATATTATCACAAATTGATTTATAGAGTACAGTATAGCTATACAATAAATGTTGTGTTTTACAAATGATTTTTTAGATATAAAGGTGATATATTATTTGTAGTTTTATACATATTTGCACTTTTGCTAAAGATTTTAGTGGAGATTTTAGATTGTTGTTCGATTGATTTTTGATGTTTATTACAAATGCATTTATAAATAAGTATTCACTAATATGACCACTAGACCTGATCAAGCCCCGCCTGAAAAATTCTCGAGTTCGGGCAGACTAAAAAAATTCATTTTTAGATAATTTGTTGCTTTGCCTATTAATATATATTATGACATTATAATTCTCTATATTTAATTTGTATGTTTTATCAAATTTTATTTGTTGGATATAATTAATTTTCTTAAAAAAAATTAGACTTACCGTGCATGGCATGGGCCTTAAGCTAGTAAGTAAATATATAGTAATCGAGTTTCACATCAATATTAACCATTGATGTGAAAACTGTAAGTATATGATTAATTACCGACGATGCAATGAAGAGTACTATATTTTGTTTGCTAAATGTTTACATGGTGAATATCAGAATATCTCACAATGTTTGTAAGTGCCGTTTGACTATCTTTCATTAATGAAATCATTTTTCTTTTCGTCACAATGTTGGTTACTAACACGTTGCTCATAAATTGTTACACATTAAATTTGGTACCGGGTTCGTATGTCATCCTTAATCACAACAGTTTTTTTAGTATAGTTTCCTTAATCACATAATTATATGGTAACAAAAAATGAAAATATAGTATTCGAAACTATATATTTTATTCATATATGGCACTTTTTTTAGTAACAACTAACCTTTTTTTAAAAAACAAAAAGTAATAACTTATTATTAAAAAAATATGTCGTAAACACATGGGATATTTAGCAATAAGTGACAATAATTATATTGTGTGTAACCAATCATGATTCGATTTAAACTCTTACTTATTTTATTTAAATCTTCAAATCTATAAAGTAAATCTACTACACTTAGATTGTAACTCTCAAAGGCCTCAATAATGTTTCAATTTTGATGTTTACAAGCATATAATTCATCCTTTTTTTTAAAACAAAAAAAAAAAGCATCCTTTTTTTAATACCACTTTGTATTTATTTTGTTAAGACTTTGTATCTAACACTACTGGTTTTTATTAACACTTTGCATTTATTGATACTATAAGCAAACTAGTCTTTTTCCACGTATTTAATACGAGTAATTTTTTTTTTGAAACATAATATGAGTAAACTAGTATACGTAAATATGATAAAATCAAATAAAATAATTAAACCAACTTATTTAATAACGCAAATAAAAAAAGATAAGTTATAAATACACAGGAGTATTTAGCAATAAGTGATAATAATTTGTGTGTAACCTTAGCTTTTGTGATTTCATGTTAACTCTCAATTATTTGATTAAAAACCTTCAAGAAATGAATAACACCCTCCAATGTATGAATTAATCCGTACAACACTTGATAATTGTATAATTGTAGTTAACACCTATTTAATTTTATGCAGTTCCTTATATATGTAATAAAAATATAATCGGTAGTTTTTTGTTATGTTTGAAATTTTTGTAGTAACAATAATGACAAATTACTAACACTTCTTTAAAAAAAGTTAACAAACATAGTAAGGTTAAAATTGTCCAACTTTATAAATTTTTTTGAAAATATATTGATATGGATGTCTATAAAAAGATCTTTAAAAAATAATTCCATTGGTTTTTTTATAATAATTTTTTGATTTATAGTTCGTAAAATATTGTCAAATGAAGTATTATTCGATTCTTATAATAAACATCTCTCTTCATTAATGACGTTGACTAAGATGCTATTTTCTCAGTAACAAAATTGTATATTTTAGTAACCTAAAATATTTTTTTAGTAACAAGAAAGATTATTTGGCGTTAATGAATTTGTCCCGCCTTCTTATGGTAAATGGTGCCAAAAACCAAAAACTTTTCTCTCTCAATTTTCCCTTTCATTTTTTTAGCTAATGATGAGTTGTCAATTTTTAATTGGTAATGTATCTTGAGATCACATACATTCAATGTATGTGTATCATTGTCCCTTGAGGGGTGGTAATGGATTGAGTTTAGATTTAAGTGTCAGTAGAGCAGACACCAATAGAATACTCTCTCAATTTCATAATAATCGCAATAATAGGCTTGCATAAAGTTTTAGGAATTTTATAGGTTAGGGTCTTAGGGATCAAAGGATGAATTTTATAATAAAAAGTATAGTTATTAGAAGAGATAATAAAAAAACAAAAAAAAAATAAGTATTCCCTTCGTCCCAATTTATAGTTTCTGTTTATACTTTTTATGGTATTTAACTAAAGAAATGGGAGGACAAAGTGAATAAAGTACATTTAAAAAAGTGAATTACAATTATAGACATGGGTTAGAGAGAGAAATCGGAAAAAATTACTACAAGGCATGTGCAAATTTCAAAGGTATTTATAATGAACAAAGTTTTAAAAAAAATGAGATATAATAGTTAACATACTATCCAAAAAAGGAAACAGGAACAACATTTTGGGTCTCCAATATAGAAAAACATGTTCAATATTGTGGGACAGAGGGATAAGTATACGTGAGATTATTAAGAATGAGTAATAATAAAATATTTATGCAATAGGGTAAACGAGAGAGAGAAATAATAAAAATAGAATTGGGTCCTTACCACCACTTAGGGCATGTTCTTTTCAGATTATTTTCAGTTCAGTTCAATTCGCTTCAATTCTTAATTTCCTTCTCTCATAAAATATTCAGTTTAGTTCAGCTCCAATAAGTTCAGTTCAATTCAGTTCAGTTCAGATCAGTTCAGTCAATCAGAACATGCCCTTAATTGATTCCATCCATGGTTCCATTAACTAGGGTCCACTGCGCCATATGTCTCTAATAGACCCGACCCTAGTTGTTGCAACCTGTACAACTGCACAAGGCCCAACATTGCTTGGGGCCTCAATTTCATATAATAAATAGAAATGGTTAGGGGTGTCCGTTCGGTTTTCGGTTTGGATTTACGCTAAATCCAATCTGATCCGAAATATAATTTGATTTTCAACTTTTCAATCCGATCCGATCCAAATTACTCACCCAATCCAATCCGAATTAAAGTTCGATTATTTGGATCCGATCATTAACATAAATTGTTTAACGTCGAGTCAAAATAAATTGTTCAAAATAACTAGTATAACTAAAAGGAACACCATTAGTCCATTACAACAATTACTCTGTGCACTAAATACTAATATCAAGCAGCAACTTCCAACAGTTTAAGACTTAAGACAGTAGCAACTTCCATATTATGCATGCTTAATTCTAAAATTCAGTTTTCGGTTTGGTTTGGATCCGATTGGAGTCAATCCGATCCAATCCGAAAATCAAAATTTTCAAAAAATCTCAATCCGATCCGATTTAAAATTCGAATCCGATCCGAATTAACAATTTGTTTTGAATTGGATTGGATTTCGGTTTTAATCCGAGTTATGGACACCCCTAGAAATTGTTGTAAAAAAAAACCTAGTATAAGTGTTGTGGATCAGTGGTGAATATGGAGATCTTTTTTTTTTTTTTTTAAAAAAAAAAACATGGAGATCTGAGTTAGGGTAAGGTGCATGGTTCAATTTCCATTGATTTAATTTTTCAGTTTTGTGTTTTTTTTTTTCTTTTTAATTTAAAGGTTTAAAAACTCTATCTAGTTTTATATATGTTCTCTATTTTCATTTTGGGTTTTGGCCTTAAGGTTATGTGAGGTGGGTAGCCCATCGTTGAAGATCTCATTTCCTCTATACCCTATGCCCTTTAAAAGTCCGATACTTTACATTTGTTGAGATGTGATAGAATTTGAATTTTTGACTATTTAGGAGACCTTGAATTTTACAGGAATTAGGGCGTGGTCGGCGCTAGCTTTTGAGTAGCTTTTAGTGGTTTGACTTGGTCAAACCACTACTTAACAAAAAATGTTAGTGTTCGGCAAAGTAGTGGTTAAGATAGCTTTTAATGGTGGATGTAACTTTTATGAAAAGTTAGAAATATTAGCTTTTAAAAGTAGAGGTAGCTGTTGATAATCTATAGTTTTAAAAATAAAATATTGAATTTATATGTAACAACTAGTCAACCGCTACTTTACCGAACACTCATACCTAAATTATCTATATTCACAGCTAACAGATACCTACCCAGCTAACAGCTACCTTTACAGCTATATTTTGCCGAACACGCCCTTAAGCAATCACTATTTTTTAAAGAAACTAAATAAAAGTCGTAATAAGTTTGAGGAAAACTCATAAACCTCGTTCATACCTTTCTCCCAAGTAGAGTTCATGGGATACTTAATATGAATCATAAGTTTACTAATGCCCACATTTGTAACACCCTAGGTTGATGTGAGCCCACTAGTAGATATTGTCTTCTCTAGACCTTAACCTGTAAGGATTTGCTATGGTGCAGGACAAGAACTTCTACCCAAAAGGCCTCTAATAGGTTGAGGTATCAACCACAATAGGTCTTGGCTGCACTCACAAGGCCCAACAGCCCAAACAGGAATGCGGACCAGGCCACTAAATGGCCCACCCAACAAACTCCCTCAATCTTCCAGTTTTCTTGCTTTAATTCTCTTTCTGTATAAAAAAGACAACTTCTCCATTTATTCCCCATTCACACAACTACACAAACATAATATTATAATTATTTACTCTCTCTTCTCTACAATTTTTTCGCTCTCTAAAAAAATTCAAAAACCACCATGGATATTCAACAAGAACTCCATATATAAGCAAAGAATCTTACTTTATTTTTTTACTGTCACTCTCAAACTTAAATTTCTAAAAATTATTACTTCTCTATTTGATTTTCTCTTTCTAACAATTAATCACAATTCACTCTCTCTCCTAAAAACAACCATGGATATTTGAGATGAGATGAAAAAATCAAACGGATTCTCCCCAAAAAAGGAAATTTTATGTAAATTTCACTTAATTTTGTTTGAATTTTGATGAATATCACTTAAATTCGTTTGAGTATTATTCGATACTCTGTTGTTCGAAATTTTATTGGAATTGTTAAAAAAATTAGTGAAATCAAACGGATACCGTATGTTCATAAAATGTTTTGAAAGATTCATTATTAATATTTGTTGTTCATATGATAAATATTCTTAATGTTCATAAAATGTTCTCATTTTGTCTGTTTATGCTTACATTCATATTTTAATGCTTATGTTCACTTTCTCAAATGCATGTATTCATATTTTTTATGCATATGTTCAATTTCTTAAATGCTGATATTCATATATTTGAATGCTTAAGTAAACTTTATGAAATGTATATGTTCACTTTCTGAAATTCATATGTTCATATTTTTTTATGTATATGTTCACCTTCTGAAATTTTTAAGTTCATACACATTAAAAAAATGAACCAATGCATGTGTTCATATTTTGAATGCGTGTGCATATGTTCATATTTTAATGCTTATGTTCACTTTCTGAAATACATATGTTCATATTTTTTATGCATATGTTCAATTTCTTAAATGCTTATATTCATATATTTGAATGCTTAAGTAAACTTTCTGAAATGTATATGTTCACTTTTCTGAAATTCATATGTTCATATTTTTTTTATGTATATGTTCACCTTCTGAAATTCTTATGTTCATACACATTCAAAAAATTAACAATGCATATGTTCATATTTTGAATGCGTATGTTCATTTTCTAAAATGCATATATTCATATTTTTGATGCATGTTCATATTTTGTAAAACTTATAATGCATATCTTTTATAATCATTTTAATTTTTTATTTCTTTTATTTTCTTATGTTCATAATTAAAGGTCGGAAATTCAATTCATATGAATTACATGTTCACAAACCTAATTAAATTGATCAAAATTCATTACAAAATCACCACATAATAAATCGAAATTCATACAAAGATCAAATTGATAGAAATTAAACAAAATACAATTACAATTGAATATAACCTTTTAAAAAAAACTAAAATTAACACGTCCAAAAACAAAAATGTAAATAACAAAGTTGCTGCTCACTTCCAGCTTCTTTCATCATTAATTCAGATACTTCGGCTTGTACTATCTGAAATAAGAAAAATAACAAAGTGTTCAGGACATGCACAATAAATGTTCATAAAGTGGACAACGAATGTTCACAATGATTATATATAGTGAAATAACAATGTTCATTGTCTGGTGAATGTACCTTGCTCACTTCTGGAGAATGAATGTTCATAGTATAGAAATGAAATGTTCATATTGAATATATATATATATATATATATATATATATATATATATATGTTCGAAATGTAAATCATAAACGTATACAATGTTAAATGTATAAAATGTTCATAAAATGAACTCAAAAACAAATTTAATTAAACAAATAAAAAATATATAACAGATTAAGCAATTAAAGATTTCATAACTCATTGAAGAAATCAATAGCAATTGTAAATTGAAACACTGCAATTCATCAAAATGTAGATAGTTTTTCAACAAATTCATGAAACTCATCGCAAAATTCATAAATTATAAAATCACAAAATGAATGAAAAAAATGCAGTTGAACGTTCATCAAATTATAAAATATTAAAATCAAAAAAGCAAAATAAATCAAAAAATTCATCAACTTCATTCAATTCATCAAAATCAATGTCATTAAAATCAATTAATCAATAGTAAATTGAAATTCATCAAATTCGTAAAATTATAAAATCATAAACAATTACAAATTCAACAAAAATATAACCTAATAAGTAATTATAAACAACACAAAAACTAACCTGCATAAATTATTTCATCAAGAATAACAACCACCTCCATTATTAAGTAAAGAACAGAGGAGAGAGAAAATCTTGATTAAAAGAGAAGAAGAGGAGAGAGAAAATATCAAATGGAATAAAAGAAAAAGGAGATAGAAAATTGCAATCAAATTTGTAATTTGAATGAAGAAAGGAATCAAATCATATAAATGAAATAAGGAAAGAGGGATATTAAGGAAAGTTCTAGCAGCCTAGCAAGAAGAACGGTATAAGGGAAAGTTGAAGGAGAAAATAGCAATTGCGTTACATTAATAGAGGCCCGCGTTTTGGCTTGTTGCAGCCATCTTGGTTGTATTAGAATGCAGCCAAGAATTTGCGGTATCAACCACCATATAAGAATAGTTTCATTATCCTCAACTTCCAATGTGAGAGTGTCATAGGCATCTTCGAAAAGCTAAACAAGTATACATGGGAATTGAACCCCAGACCTTGTACACAACTTAAGCGCACAATCACAACAAGCACCTTGGTACCACCGAGCTACGTTGCGGCTGTCAAAAGTTGACACGACACAATAATCCGACACGAAATAAGCGGATTTGAGTCAAGAGTTTTCGACCCTTTTAAGTAATTGGGTCGACACGAACCCAACACGAAATTAAATGGGTTAGGTTTGGGTTAAAAATTTCAACCCGAAACCGACACGCATAACCCGATTATGTTAATGGGTTGAACGTCAACCTGTTAAAATGAATCTGACGTGGTTAACTTGTCTATTAAAATAGTCAAAATAATTGAATTTTTTTTTATACCAATCTTACTAACCCTCTAAACTACACAACTGGGTAGAATGTTAATTTTTTGGTAAAAACTTTTAGCGGGCAAATTTTTTGGTTTGGGAGGACAAATAAATTTACTACTTATTCACTTTAAAGTTTTATAGTCTTGAAATAAGTGGGTCAAGGTTACCTGGGTAACCCGTTTAATAAGTGGATTAAGTTTGGGTCAAGGGTTTTCAACCTGTTTAATAAATAGGTTAGGTTTGGGTCAAGGGTATATCAACCTGTTTAATATTGGCATGAACACGAACCCGACACGACACGACCCGTTTGACAGCCCTAGCCTTTCCTTAACCACAAATGAGTTCAAGAATAAGGGTACTAGGAAATCATTCATTTGAGAATATAAGACCTAGCCTAATACGACCTCTACTAAGCTTCCTTTTTTACAATTTCATGCATCACCAAATAATATATGTATCGTGATACCTGTAGGCGTCGTTCAAAGCGCACCCACTTAAGCATGTAATGAATATGCTTGACACTCATAAAAAGTGGGAATTAACATACGATTAGGGACAAAGCAAAGTAGGTAGCCGCCAACAAGTTTTTAAGGAACTGTCGCCAACAAGTTTTTAAGGAACTTGTAAACCGTTCACGGATCATTAAAGGTAACCACGATTAAGAGACAACAATAGACAACAACGATTGACCCGTGAAGGTTACACCTCATTCATAATCCATGAGATTACTAACTCCATATGGTTCGGAACCACAAAAGGAGGATCGGGGATGATGGTACGAAGTGAGTCATAGAGTCACATTTGCTCGTATTGGCCTCTACTCGATTCCTATAGTGAAAAGTATTTCCTGCAATCTCAAAGGCATGCAAACAAAGATTCAATTTGCTCCGAACTATAATTTGGATAAATTGGTTGAACATTAATGCAATATATAATTCTAAAATACTGTGATTACTTGATTAAACAACAAGATTAAAAAGGAACCTAAACCGGTGGTCCAAATTATCTTATTAGTCGTGATATTCAATTGCAAATTCCCTTTAAACATGCAATATGGTGATCAATAAATATAATAGAATAAACATCAACATTGGAAGCAATTTAACCATAATATCATTAGTCAAATCAAATAATAATAAATCTAATCATGATATTAGCAACAAGAACAATAAAAAGAGTAATTAAGTGAATTAGTTACTCACGTTCCGCATTTCTTTGAATTTCTACATCATGAATACATTGTTAATAATCAATAAAATTATAAATCAAATTGAATTTAAATTAGATAAAAAGTAGAGTTGATTTGGTCTCAGTCAATTCTACCTTTCACGCCTTGGTTTAAGTATAGAACTTCGGGTGTTGTATGAACTCCGGAGAGTGCTTAAGGGATGTATGATGAGAGAATAGGGAAGTCTAGTGTTTAGGCTAAAGCATAAGAGAGAAAGAGAGAATGATGTGATGTATAAGAGAGAATTATTTGGTGTATAAGATAGGAAGAGAGAATTGTTTGGTGCTCCGAAATTTGTGAAATTAGCCTCGTATTTATAGAGAAAATGCAACAGGTGAAGCACGAAACCCTAGGATTGAAGCGCCGTGAAGAAATTAAACCTTGAAATTGCCATGTCACGGCGTAAATTGCCATGAACGACAATGTATGCTGAGTCACAGTATTTTTACCGTGACGCGGTAATTTCTAGTTTTTATGCATTTTTAAAACTATAATAAATTTTGATTCGTAACTTCGAATAAGGAATATAATATATTGTTGGAAAGATATTCAAGTCTACTTTCCAACACAATTTGAATAAGGTCAAAATCTTTTGTATTTTTTAAGATATGGTCGTTTTAGTTCAAGGGTGTCGATTTTGGGCCAAGTTTTTGTGTTTTGCTCATATCTCCTTCGTTTTAAATCGGAATTGGGCTTATGATATACCATTGGAAAACTTATTTCAAAGCCTATCCAGCCAAATAATATTTGGAACAAAATTATAGGGCCACAAAATTAGTTTATCTCGATTTTGTGATGTGGACATGAAATGAGGAAAATAAGTTATGGTTTGAGGAAATGGGCTAAGAATTAGGTTGATTTATGAAATATATTAGATTGAATACGGATTTAAGCATTCCAAAGATTAAATACTTAACTCGACCAATAATGGCAGTGAAAGGTTGCTTATCATTGGGTTTGATTTTAGGGAGACATTTTTAGGTGTCTACAATACCTAAAAATTAAGTGAGTTGATTTTATTTACAAGCAAGAATCACAAAAAATCTACATTGCAACGTATGTCGTTATTATTTTTTATCCTAAATTTGTGAAATAAATAATATTAGCCTTGTCTAAGGTAATAATTAACAATTCAATTATTCCAATTATAGTGTTTAATTAACGTAAGATACTACGTGAAATCAATTAATTAAAGTTTATTGAAAGTGCTCAAGAAACACTAATTAATTAGTTATTGTTTATTTTAAACTATAAGAGAAATGCGATTTAACTAAGTGCTCAGGAAACTAACTGTTCTTCTTTGTTTGCTAGATCTTCATTTTAAGCGTTTATGGATTGTTCTCCTTCTTCGTACCTTCAAGGACTTCAAAAGAATAGATTAGGGTTGAAAAGTATTTGGGAAGAGAAGGAAAAAGTAGTATGATAGCAGAGAATTTGAGAGATTAGGGTTTAATTTCAGAATTTTCTCGTTCTATTTAGGTTTAACAGAAGGCCCCTATTTATAGGTGTAGGAATCTAGGTTTAGGATTTCAAAGTCGCGACACGGTTTGTCTTATTCAAAAATGCGTTTATTAAAACTTTCATAACTTTTGATTTTGAAGTCAAATTAAGGAAAATGAGAAATCATTGCAAAGCTCTAAATGTCTACTTTTTAATATTGCTAGAATTAGGTTAAAATATTTTGTGTATTAAAAAAATATGGCCGTTTGAGTGCAAAGGTGTCGGTTTTTAGGCCTAATTAAGTATTTTGATGATATCTTCTTCGCTTTAACTCGTAATTGGGCTTATAATACACCGTTGGAAGCTCTTTGAAAGGACTATCGACATGTACCGACCTTGTATAGAAATGTGGTGGTTAATTATCTAGCTGGCTCGGTTTCAACAATGTAAGATCCATTTGATCCAATCATTTCATTTGATGCATTTGAGTATGTTATTTATCAATATTAAACATGTATGAGCACATGTTAGGGCTAATTAGTGATTAGACCAGGATATGGGATAATTTGGTCTCAAATATGGCATTTAGATTACTTCATAATGCATTTTTAAGTCCACAACTACTTCAACTTTGATCTTGAATAAATTAAAGAATGGGTTTTAGTAACATCATCGCACTTCACGTTGGGACACGAGGCCAAAATTGGGTGTCTACAAGTTTAAATACTCCCTTTATTTTCAAATATGTATGTGCACTATTTTTTATTTTGGAAATATTAGAAAACAACACCACTAAATAATCAAAAAATGGATTATAACACCACAAATTCTAAAACGTTTATTTTAACACCACAAAAAAAACACAAAAATTGGATTTCACCACTCCTTAACGGAATTTTGGACGGAATATAATCCGTTAATAGGACCCACTTTGGACACGTGTCAATAATGGATTGGTAAAAAATAAAAAGATAAAAGAAAAAAAAAATCTAAGCCGTAACCTAGTCACCACCCACACCACCGGCGGCACTAACCCACATCGGCGCCTACCCGGCCCCCTCCCCATCTCACCCTCACGTATTGCTAACATCCTCTCCCATCCCCCGTCGGAATTAGCCCAGCTGACCACTAGTAATCCTGAAACACCTAGCCCCAATTTTATGTGGATTCCCGATTGATTTTGGATGCAGGTTTAGGTCTAGGTGAGGGCTGGGCTAGGGTTCGTGTCGTCAGCAAGGCTAGGGTGGGGATTCGGGCTATTGTGGGCAAGGGTGGGGATCTAGGCAGTTGTCGAATGGGTTTGTGGGGTGTGGGTTAAGGGTTGTAATACCCGAATATTTTATGAGTTTATATAATATGTTCAATAAAAAAAAATAGTTTATTTTTATTTATTATATAACTTTCCAATTATCATATTTTTATTTTAGAGTTCGAAAAATTTTAAAATCCTGTTTTAATTTAAATAGGAATCTACATATTTTTAAGTGTATATAAAAACTATTTTAAGTTTTAACCCTAAGTACTTTGCAGCCGTATTGATATTAAAATTCCTTTCTCTTTACTCCATTATGCTCGTTGGTTTAAAGCTAGCAGTAGCATAATTGCCATGAATTCATATAATAAGTATTTATCTCCATGATAATTCTTGATCAAACCCATTATTATTAGTTTTCCCAAAATTACAAGTTTTGTGCGTGAGTTTTATTTGTGATGGTGGAGTATCTTGTGCGTGAGTGGTTGTTAATCGTGAATCAGTGGAGTACCTTGCTCTAATATTTGCTTAATTGTTTCCGGAAAGGTAATCACACTATCTCAATATTTCGTTTGATAATAATTTGGTTATGCTATTTATTATATGTAATCACACTTTCTTTGTCTATTCGTATTATTATATGTGATCACATCTTAATTCTTTAATTTGCAGATAAATTGTGTGTATTGATTATTCTCCGTATTTTTGTGTATAATAAATTTATGATTTCTTATTTATATGATCAAGATTTATATATGTAATTAGTGTGTTGTATTATTATATGATTGATTGTATTATAATTTCTAGGGTTTTTAATGTTGTTTCTATAGGGAGTATTGTTTTATCGAGGTTATAGGGTTGTTAATGCAGAGTATTATTTTTGGGTTGAGATTTAATTATATTTGGGAACTAGTATTTTTGCCCTGTAAGAGTTGAGATATTTTATTAATCAAGTACGTTAAGTTATGTCATATTATTTGGGAACCTGTGCCATTATTGAGATACTATTTATTAGTTTGTGAATGATTATTTGATCTATGAGATCAAAAGGGTGAACATTATTATTTTGTTCTTGGTTTGAGGCTCGGCGTTATATGCTTTAGTCCTTGGCATGTTGGTAAGCGGATGATAATCATGAGTTAAGAATGAGGTACAACCTTATTATTTATTTTTCTATGGTCCCCTACAGTGGGAATTGGCCCGTATGTGGTCTGGTTCAAGGTGTTTTCTGGTTATTGAGAGTATTCAAGTTTTTATACTTGTTGGTTTGTTATTCGAATTACCCATGTCCAAGGCTAGGTATAAAAAAAAGAGCATGGCACACTTATTGGTTATGAGTTAATTGAGTGAAGGATTGTATTATTATTCGAGGTTGAGTTGATAAAGGTTATTTTCAGAGTACAATGTGTAATGTAGTTTCGAACTACATTGTTTAATTGATCTAGTAATGTTGATTATCCTATTATACTCTATATTCTGATATGTGGTAATTACTCAGCTTTTTGCTGACGGTGTGTGTTGTTTTATTGTGCTATTTGTGTTTGCGGCCATGTCTTTTTCTTATGGTGGCCCTGCGACGATCTATTTTGGAATTTGTCCTTAACGGTGGGCAGTCAAGATTGTAATAGGTTGATCAAGTGGTCGTAGCTAAAGGAGCTCACGTGTTTCGATTAATTTGTTATAACCAGTATAATTTATAGAGTTGTATAAATAGCTCACTTAGATTATTGGGTTGTAATTATTGGGATTTTGTAAGCCTTAACACTTGACAAGTTGTTAAGTGTGGCGGTGATACCTCCGATTTAGGTGTATGCTTCCGCAATTTTATTCAAAGGTTGTCTATTTTTCTTTTATTTATTGTTTATTATTAATAGTAAATTCGGGGTGTTACAAAATGATATCAATCAAGATTTTATGTATTCGAATTATTGGGAATGAGGACATAAAATTTTTACCTCAAACCTTAATTCGAATAAAATGATAATTGTTTCTTGATTGAGTTTAGTGGTTGGTGTTAGTTGATTAGAATAAGAGGAAGCTAAGTGTTTCAACCCAACCTATATAGCAACCAGTTTTATCATTAAGAAAGTATGGTGACAAGAAACAATTCCAGTAATGGAATTATTTGAACAAGGTAGTAAGGTAAGCTTGACAAATTGCCAAGGATGATATAACCACCAACGATCCCATAGTGGGAAAAAGGTGTAACAAGATGGTGTTAAGAGGTGAAAACTATATATATACCAAAGGGAGATCAATTCCCGAAGTTTTGACGGTTGAGTTAAAGAGTTATATAAGTTGTTTAAAAACAATTTGTGTCTTGAGAATTTGATGAGAGTGAATAAAAGTTGTACAGTAAATAGTGGAAAGATTTGATTTTTTTACCATGTCAGTGGGAACGAACAAGTTGTGAATACTGATAGGCTAAAGTCGTAATCACCTAATCAAAAATAATACCTAAATCCACTAACTATGTAGAAAAGGGAAGAAGGGTCGAACCACAGGGAAACAAGTCAATTTATTCCTAATAAATCTATATAATCTAGATTATCAAGTAACCAATTTGTTATTATAAAGGAGAACTAAACTACTAGGAGTAAAAGTGGAAAGGAATAAAAGTAGGAGGAAAATCAAATAATAAAAGACCTAGGGAATAAGTTCACCAATAAATAATATTTCAGGGTAAAACATAATAATCAATCATCAATGCATCAATTAATCAGATCATAAAGGGCTTTCGCTACGTATTACAATCACAGAATTAATCTACCGGTATTAAATCTCATCTCTCGAATCTCGACTTAACCATTTATAAATTAACCTGCCTATTGAAACTAGACCTAAACATCAATTCTCATCTCTCGAATCTCGAATCAATATTGTCAAACTCATGCATAAAAGATCAGGCCTAATCTAGTCACAGAGCATTAAATCAATCAATAGGAAATTAATCAAGCATTGACAATCAACAACAATACATTACCCCTTCATATTATTTATGGATCCCCATAAACCCTAGAAATAAAACTACTCAGACATAGTCGAACATAAACTAAACAAAGCAATTAAACAAGTCATGATGGAAGAAATAAAATAAATAGCTGAAATTAAAGGAGAAGAAATCGTTACCAAAGTTGAAGGAAACAAGAGATGGAATTAAACAAAGAGTTGCAGAGAGAGAAAATAATACTAGAGTTTAAAAGGGGAGAGAGAGAAAAGTTAGAGAGAGAGAGTAAGGGAAGGGAGAAAAGAATACTAAACTCGCTTAACAAAAGCGTATCTCCAACTAAGCTCGAAAATCCTAAATAAAACAACTTAAACGACGGTTAAACTTCTCCTCAGAAACACGCGCCCGATCGGGCGAGGCACCGCCCGATCGGGCCCGCCTTTTTTTCCTTCGTGAGCTTTTCTTCTCGCGCCCGATCGGGCGTGCCATCGGGCGGAGACCCTTCGGGCTACTTGGACTCCTTGTTTAGGCTTGTAACTCGGCCCAAACCAAATATCCTCCTTGAGGCTTTAATTATTCGGTCCAATGCCTCATCTTCTCATAAGTCGAGCCCTTAATCACCGGTTCGATGACTCTAACCGATCTTGGGCTATGAAAGAAGGTCGTGCTCCTCCAATGCTCGTAGCTGCTTCATAAAATCCCGGGAAAATGCTCCAAGAGTGCAATTCCCTATAAAACTCAACCAAAACTACGAAAACACTAGGAAACACATATTAGTAATAAAAGTGGCTCTAAAGAGCCAAAAACACTACCAATTATGACCAAGGGACGGGGGTAAAATACTATATAAAATAGACTTATCAAATACATCCGATCTTATTTGGAGACGTTTGAGATAACAAACCCAAAATAAGTTTTACCAGTTTTTCATGCAGATAGAAAGAAACGATAGTGAGGATTAATTAAGTGGAAATGAGAAGATTGTTTGCTTTCGAGAAGTACTCCAAATCGTTAAGATCTTGAAGTTTTCAAGGAAGTGGTGTTACTAAACGAGATGAAGGATGGTGAATGATGAGTTCCAATGGTAATTGTCAAGACATAAAGTTTTTGGGAGTTATAATATGGACATATTTGAGTGTGGATAAAGGATTAACGTTGCATTATTTAAAAAGGAGTTGAAAGATATTATTGTAAGTCAGTAAGGAAAGGGTTACATTGCCTTGGGGAGCGCACGCAATTGTTAAAGAGGAAGGATGAAAGTGTTTGTATAGTGCCTATTGGGGATGTGATTTGAGTAGTGCAAGTTAAACAACGGACAAGGCACAAACGTTATTGAAAGTGTAACCCAAAAGACAAAAGATGAATTGTGGTAAGAAAGAAAATTTGAGTCGAAGTATATAGAAATATATATGAATTTGCATAGAATTGGTAAAGTGGCGAATAACTTGGCATATTATCGGACCTTGGTAAAGTATAGGACAATTTTCATAAGTCATTGTGAAAGAACATTAACTAAAGGTATGAGTTGCAAAGGAATCTATTGAGTTTAGCCAATTTGATCATGAAAAAGCTAGACAAAATCAAAGTTTCGAATATCAAAGTGCTTCATACTTTTACTAGAGGATTGGTAAAAGATAGTATAGATGGAAATTGATTATTTTTGGTATAATGAATAAGGAATTAATAAGAATTTTGGTTCGCAACAAGGAATGCATACAGAGAAGTATTATGACCTTACCAAGGATGGAATGAGAAAATATCAACATAATTCTAAAGTTGAGTTAAGTGGAGTTACGGGGGCGTAACTCGTTTTCTTTAAGGGGGGTAGAGTGCGATAGAATTACGCGCTTTTTCCTTAATATTGGCATTTTAAAGTGCTTTTTCATCAGTTATACACTGATTTAGTTGATAAGTTTGATTATTTTACACACTAAGATGTGTAAGTTTATTACCAAAGTTGATTCTTACATTAATGCTAGTGTGAGTTTGTTAGATAGTCTAATAGTTTACACATTATTTTATGTAAGTTTGTTAGTAAAGTTATTATCTTACACATTATTTTGTGTAAGTTGGTCAATAAGTTGGTTACTTTACACACTAGTTTGTGTATGAATGAATAGATGAGGTAGAAAGGAAGTATCACAAAAGTACAACAACTAAAAGTATTAAGAAAAGTTTTTGGGATTTTAAGTATTTATTTGCCTTTAAACGAGCTTTTAAAGTTTTCGTACCTAAGTTTCGAGGACGAAACTTCTTTTAAGGGGGGTAGACTGTAATACCCCGTATTTTTATATATTTTTATAAAGTATTTAAGTATTAATAAAATGTATTGTTAAGGGCTCAAGTATTTTAATTAAATATTTAAAGGGTTAAAGTATTTTAAGTATAAGGTTTTATAAAAGTAAAATATATTTTGGACCAAACGTTTATTAATTATTGGGCAATGTAAATTATTCCTACATACTCTTATTGGAATAACCCATTCCAAAACCCATAACTTAAGCCCTATCCCATAACTTAAGCCCACATTTTTATAAGCCCAAATTTAACCCTACACTCTCTTCTCTATAAATACGCCATGAATCCCCAAAAATTTCCCACACAAAAAGGTTAGTCTTATTTTCTTTCTCCTTTGTTTTATTAATTTGTGTAATTATAATTATTGATTTATTAGTTTTGATTTTATTGTTTGAAATTAATTTAATTAGTATCAAATTGTATTTGGATGATTAAACTTTATAATTTCAGATTTTATATGTAACACCCCATATTTTTTTGAACTAGTAAATTTTGAATTATTATGTGTATAATGTTATTTTCTATTCAAATTATAATACTTTTAATTTATGATTGATAAGAGTGTAAAACTAATTTGAAATATTACTTGTTAATTAATTATTTACGGTCTTTAGTTGAGCCGGTTGAGGCAAATTATACCGAGGTTACTCTTATGGACCGAATCAAATCTAGGTGTTTGGGCTATAACCTAAGAGGTGTTTGGGCTGATTTGGGCGTGGGATTTGAGTAGTGTGCTAGTATTTGAGTTGGTTTTGAAAGTTAGATATTGGATTCTTTCATTTGACTCTTTAGTTGCCAAGTTAATGCTCCCCTTAATTCTTGCCTTCAATTTATATTCTCTTGCTTCTTATAACACACAAACCCATTATAGTTGCTGCCCTCATTAAGAAAATAGTCATCAGTTTCCTTTCTCATTGACCGTGAGAATCAATCCTCAAAAAAATACTTGCACTCTTCCTTCATTCACCTCCATGATACATCTCCTTCTTCCTCAATTCTTGTGAAACTGTTGCTGGGTTTTATTGTTGCAAGGATCGTCATACTTTCCCTCTTGATTTGGCTGTGAAAAATAAGTAAGTTTAATGGGTTAAACCCTTTCCTTTTTCGTTCCCTCTTGTATGGTTTGTTATACATACACCTTCTTATTTCAATCTTGTTTTATATAGGTATTCAAGGTCATCAAGAGGACTAGTTCTTTTTGGGTTCTACTAGTTTCGTGGGTTTTATCGGAAGTTTATCGAGGTAACTAGCATTATTCCATTACTCTAGAAATCATGGTTGGGTTAAGATAAGATTAGAAGCGTATAGGATTAGTTATTCGGGTTTTCGGTTGCCGTTTCTAATAAACTTGTAATAATCTGTTTTGTGGTGTATTTTGCGTGTGATATGGCTGCTTGTGGTCATGTTTTTCTTTATATTATCATGTATATTATTGGGGTTTTGATCATGTTTAATTATGCAAAGGAAAATTGGCTTGAATTGAGTTATCTTGGTCTCGTTTTCTTTCGGTGGTAATAATGGTTGTTGTGTGCTTTTGGTTCAAATACCTCCTGCCTACTTATTTACTTTGCGTGAGGTGTGCTTGAATTTGTAAATGCATTTCTTTGCCTTGTTGTCATGAATCTCATGATTTAATCTCCAAAAGCAAGTGTTGTTATTTTTAAACTAGTTGATGTAAGCATGCTCTAATAATCTTGTCTGAGTCACAATCTGATATATATATTCACATGCTATGTCATCGTTGCTGCTGCAAGTTCATACATCTTATCATGATCTTATGCCTATTAATTGATGTTTTGATGGTTGGTTTCATATGTACCTATTAGTATAATTGTGGGTAGTATTAACTGAGCAAAAATAGTAATGATCTGATGATTGTACATAGTGGGTTTGGCAAATATTTGTGGTTATATACTAAGTTGTTTGAGGTAACTTTTCTTGATTAATCATATGATTGAAGTACTAAATACTATACATTGGGTAACTTTATTTGATGTGTGAAATTTTGTATTTTAATTAGTCGTATGAAGATAGTTAATTTTTCTATGTTTTTAAATAATTGGTAGTGACGGGAAATTTTTGAACAAGGAGCAAATATTGATTTGAATTGTGAGTGTTTATGGAGTTTTAAAAAAAAAAGATTTTAAAGTGTCAAATAAGTTGTCGACGTTGTTGTGCTTTAAAGTAGAATAACACTGTTTTTAGCACCGCTTCGCCAAGGGTTGTGTACGGAGTGTATTGTGATATTTTGTTATAATTAGCTTCGTACCCAAATCCAGACAATAAGAGTGACACCTTAGTATGATATATGAGTTATTTTATATATTTTGAAGTTAAACTCTTTGGAAGAGCTTTTTTGTTTAATTTTGGTCTTAGGAGTAAAGACCTGCAGTACTTTAAATTGGGGTTGATGATCCCTAAATGTGTTTAAATGATTTTTAAGAAGTATGTTTATAAATTTTATATATTTTTGTGAGTGTAAGACAACCATTGGGCTGCGGAATTCAATGGTTGGAACATGCCAACATCTTGGGCTGCGGAATTCGAGATGTATTTTCTAGGTTAATTGTTGTCGTCCGGAACTACTCGGGCTGCGGAATTCGAGTAGGAAAACTGGGAGTTTGGCCATTCTCAGACGCAGACGGCTGCGGAATCGTCTGTAGGTTCGCCCTGACAAACCTTTGATGGTGGGCTGCGGATTTCACCGGCGTTCATATTTTATATGCTTGCCTCATTATAAATCTTATTTTCAAAAGGGTTAAAATTTATTTATTTTAAAGATACTATTGTTTTGGGAAGGGACCTTTACAAGTGTTAATTATCGTCTACATGAGATACTATTTGTTTTGAGTTGCTATATTAATTCTGAATTCTTGTGGTAATATTTTTCTTACGTTGTTATATTTACATGCTTGATCTGTATTATAATCATGATTCCATGTTTTATTTTATTTTTTTTTCCTCGAGTTTAACTGGTAATTATTATTTGAGTTGATGTTCCCGCATGTTGTTAAGTTTTGTGCTAGTGTCTAAGCTTTTCTGTACTTAGCTTTGTATTTCTACAAGTATTGGGAGAACTACTAGTTACTCCCCACTGATTGTGGAACCTTAATGTTATTTGCAGGTGAAGAGTAGTTCCTGTTGAGTCTGGGCTGAGAGCAGAGTGTTTACTTTATTTCTTAGCAGTTTTATAGACTTGTTTAGTTATCTTTGGACCTACTCTTTTGGGATTATCAGATTTGAGGATTATTTTCCCTCGTTGGAAGTATTTATTGTTCATTTGGGATTTCTTTCACTTTAATTTATTTATCTCAGATATTTTAATCATTTTCTTTATTTTGGTAACCTTTAGAGTGACATTTCCGTCTCGACGTTATTTCCGCTAACGTCATGCCTTATGTTTTAGACGGGGTGTTACATTATAAATGTCATAATTTTCAGATTTTGTAAATTTTATAACCTAGGGTTTTTAATTATTGAAAATCACGATTTCAGGGTTTTTACGAACAATTGATTTAGGGCTTTTATAGTAATGATGTTTGAAATTTTGGTGATTATAACTAATGATTAGTTTAACTTAATTCCAGATTATTTTGAACACGTAAATTCGTATTTTAATTTTTAGATTGCGCTCGTTAATATTAATCTCGTTTTATTCCCGATCAGGTTCTAAACTCATCCGATTTTGATAAAAAAAAGTAGTGTTTTCCATGTGGAAACAACGTTTTAAGAAAGATTCACTACCTTTGGTAGTGAGCACCACCCTCTCGTGGCCAAATTCAGCCTCTAAATATGATTTTCGGGCAGTTTTTAATTTTTAATGAAGTTTTTTATGCTTAAAATTTTATCCTTGAGTTTGATTAATAAAATTAATTATGTTTAAGCTTAATTAAGCATAAATATATGTTTTTATTGAAGTTTTAAGAGGTTTTTCATCATATTATATTGTTGGAAATTACTTGGGTTAGTAATATTAATTGTTGGTTGTTTTTTAGGAAGTGATTATTTCCTAGGAGACTTTTAATTGAGTATAAAAGTGATGTGTTGATAAAGTTTTGAAGGGTTTTTAATTAATCTAAAGTGCTGGAAATAGTTTCTAAGTACTACTTTTGATGTTTTATAAAGAGGGTTTCATCACCCATTAAAAAAGGGAGATTATTAGGGGTTTTTAAATAATTTTCAGATTTTTATTAAACTTTAAACTTGCTGTAATTTCATGTATAAGAGTATATTTTAAGGTTTTTATGAAGAAAATTTAAAGAACTATATATAAGCCTTTAAGTTTAACTAAAGGGAAGGTTTTAAAGTGTTGTTTAATTAAATTTTGAAGGTTTTTAAGTAAGATAGTATTGTTGTAAATTTATTTGCTTGGGTATTAATTTAATTCTCGTTGTTTGGTTTAGAAGAGGAGTTTATAGAAGGTGATTTCTAGTGAGTAAAGTGGCATACCAATTCGTTTACTTAAGGTACGTACGAGTTACGAAACCTTGCCTTTAGAAGCATGTTTAGGGATGTATCGCGAACTTAGTATCATGTATAGAGAAGACTGAGAATGATTGTTTGGTTATACATTGTAATTTCCATATGATGTGCACTATTTTACTTTGCAAATATTATTTATGCATTAACTTTTCAATATGCGCTTAGAGGCAAAGGTATGTGAATATGTGGAATAATTTATTTATTATTCATTTATGATTATTGAAATAGAATGAGTAAAGGAAGAATTCAAGTCTTATGAGACGAGGTTAAGGTTTTGGGGGTGCCTTATGCACTCAAGGTGTTTATACACCGAGGTAGTTAAAGGAACCAATAATGAACATTGCTTGTCACTAATTAATCAAGAATTGAATTGGAAATTTGGTGCACTTGATTGAATGGATATTGGATTGATTGTATTGCTTGCATATGAGTCATCACCAAGTCTAAACTTGTAAATCACGTAAAGTGCAAGATGGATGAGCAATAAAACTCTAGATTGGTGCACATCTAGAGTAATGACAATCAGGGGTTGGGGTACACGAGGTATTAGCCGTGCACTTTTCTCGAGGCCGTTTGATCTACGAGTCTCTTATTTCAAATACTTTTCAAAACTAGGAGTTAGATGAGATCTCATACTAGCTACGGTCACGGAGTCGCGCTCGTGGTCGTTGGATGTTTTATTGATGTTTTCGAAAGGAGGCATGGGGTTTTCTTTTGTTGATGTTCCAAATGGAGCATGGGTTGGACAACCTTGTCTATTGCTTAATCCAATGAATAAAAATGATGAGTTAACTACTTTTAACTAATGGAGTCTTAGTAAGTTGATAGTTGAGTCATGTGTTGAGTCTACAAATTAATGATGTGTGTTGATTGATTATTAGTAGCATGCTATGTTTCGCAGCTTGTATGTACTCAGCTTTGCTGATTGCGTGCTTTTATGTGTCTTTCTTTGGTCATGGCCTTCGCCTTTCAATGACCCCGCGACGATCCAATTTTTACACTTGTAATATTGGGGAGCAGATTAACCACGTGTTCTTACACATGCAGCATTCGCATCAAGGTTGTGGGGTTTTGAGTGGAGGGTTGGTTACTTTGCATAATTTAATTTGCTACTTACCTTTGAATTTATTTAAACTCGTTTTCATTTTATACTATTTCTTCTAGTTTGGATTTTGAATAAGGGCCTTAACGGTTCCAAGTTGTAAGACTTAATTTGGTTTTGAAACTTATTTTTAACTGAATTTGTTTTTCCGCTGCTAATTTCTGATATAGCCTTAACGTTTGAACACGTGGCGGTAGCACGTCGGTAATTCTCTTGAATATTGTTCAGGGTCCTCACAAGTTTAAAGAGAGAATTATTGGGGTGTTACAAGGGTGGAGATCGTGATGGTAGCGGCAATAGGCGTGGAACGTGGGATGAGGAGAGGGTGCCGAAGATAGGCGGGGGTGGAAGTTGTCGGCGGTAAGATGGGGAAGGGGTTGCCGACAGTGGGGATTAGGTTGTCGGTGGAGGCTGGGTAAGAATTTAGGTTTTTTTTTGTTTTTTTTTTTTAATTTTATTTTAAAATCCAATAGATTGGTGACACGTGCACTAGGTAGGCCTCATTAAATTCAATTTTTGGATTTTTTTTTTTTGTGCTGTTATAATAAAAGTTTTATATTTTGTGATGTTATTATAATCAAATTTCTGACAAATTTTGTGGTGTTATTTTCTAAAATTTCCTTTCATTGTTGGTCTTTTCTCTATCTTGTTTACAATAATCTATAATACTTATATAATTTTTTTTTCAATATATTTCGCTTGAATAATAATTTAATACATTTATTTCTTTGTTCTAAACGTTTGTGAAAATTGAAGAAAAACACTTATTAAAAATTATGAGAGTATTATACATTTCATTAAATTAAAATGGCCAAATTTTATCTCAATTCATAGGGTCTCCATAATAGCTGAGAGTTGGAACGGTCTTAGTCGCCATAATATTGGTCAATGGAAGAAAAATAAAAACCTTGAAACTAGCCCCATCCACCCGCCCTTCTCTACCCTGCCTAGGAGACAACCACCAAGTCACCAACTACCACCCTTCGCCGCACCGCTTCCCTAGCCCAACCGACCCTTATCCTTTCCCTAACCACAAAACCACCGGCTACCACAACCCCTTTCCCCAGCCAAAACGGAGCCACCCTTTTTTCAAATTCCCTAAATACGGCCATTGAAATCGGCCGGTTAAGGGTCAAAATCGGTCAATTTAGGTTCAAAACTGACCACTCAACCCCTAAATTGACCTATTTCGACTAGTATTGGCTGATTTCGGTGGCCATTTTAAGGGAGTTGGTATATGGGCGGCTGTTTTGGATGGGGGAAAGGAGTGATGACCAATTTTAGAGTGGGGGGAAGAGGAGGGGTGTGGGTTCTGGTGGCTGAGCCGGGGAGGAGGTGTGCCAAAGGTGGGGCAGATGGTGGCAGTTGTCAAGTGGGAGTGGGGAAGGGGGATGCCGGTGGTGGGGGTAGGGTGGTTGGGTTAGTTTTGGGCTACGGAGGGGAAGAGAAGCTGGTTACCGGTAGGGGAAAGGGTCATGATTTTTGTTTTATTTAAAAATAATACTATATAATTTTCTTTTCAATTCACCAAGAGAAAAATTAAAAGTTAAGTGATACCAAATAGAATTTTTATTTTTTTTTAATATCACATTCCCTTTTACCAATTGTTGCATTAATTACCTTGACATTAAAATCTTTATTATTTCAATTTAATTTCTCTTATTAGGATTCATTTTTAATATATCCCACGTGATTATATTTTTGCTCCAAACGTTTGAACACCCCGCATCTATTTTTCTAATTCTGCGTGTTTTGGCTGAGGATCAAATCCATCACTGATGTGGAAGGACTATCTCCATCCACCAGGCCAGCCTCAGTAATCTTATCTGGATTGACACGTTATGATAAGATATTTAGTGCGTATCATACATCTCCATATTTGCTTAAAAAAACTAAAGCATAATCACGATTCGAGTTGATCTTATCCTTGGCTAGGCTAGGTTAGGTTAGGTTAGGGTTAAGTTGACTCGATCAAAGTATGGGCTAACTTAGACATTAGCCTATAAAATGTCACATCAAAGTCACATGAAAGGGTCCCAATTATCAAGGTTGCATATTTTAGCAACCACCTTCAACTCTCTCTTTCTGTCTCTTGTGGCGATCTCACCGCACTTCTCCCCTCTTTCTCTCTCCTCTGAATGACAACAAAACTCCACTCTTTGTCCTCCAACTCAACCATTTCTTCACTCACTTCCTCATACCCTTTTCATCTTTTCCTGTAATTTATTTTTCTCTGTTAAATTCTTAACAAATAAAACCCTTTTAAATCTGCTTTTTATAACGATAATTAATTATGTCATCCTCAAATCCTCGAACTGTGGAAGAGATCTTCAAGGATTTTAGCGCTCGTCGTGCTGCTATTGTTCGTGCTCTTACTTCTGGTACTTTCTGGGTTTTTCTCTCTCTCTTTTTTTAATTTTTTATTTCTGGGTTTTTTTGGGTAACCGTTTTTGTGATCTGGGTTCTTGTTGTTTTTTTTTGATTTAGATGTTGACGAATTCTATGGACTTTGCGATCCGGGTAAGTTGAATTTTCTTCGCTTATTTTGTGATTATTTTTCATGGGTTTTTTGATTCTGATTCCTATTTTAGTTAATTGGGGAAATGGGGTTTCAGATTTGATGGTTGATAAGATTTTTAGGTCAATTTTGGATTATGTTCTTGTTCAGTTTGTACATTTGGATTTTACTGTTTTTCGTATTGTTGTAATTATTATGGGTAATTGTAATTTGGCGTTGTTTTCATGAAATTCTTTTATTTCTGGGTTACTGAGTTTTCATACTTGTTAGTTGTTACCCAGTTCAATGCTGTATGTAGTTGTTGAAGTTAGTTGGCTCTTAAATTTTGGATATAAAATTCGGTTTTGCGAAGTCTTCAAAAAAATTGAAAAATTATAATAATAAAAAAATTCAGCTTTTTTGTTTATTTTTTTGAAGACATAAAAAAAACTCAGCTTTATTGAGTGTACTATTGTACTGAATTTTGATATCGAAATTCAGTGGTAAGTGGTTTGCCTGAAGTTAAAATCTCAATATCAGATTTGGGTAGTTGGTGATGCATGAATACAAAAAGGGGTTGTTTTGACTCAATCAATCATCAAAGCCTTAATCCCATAAGTGGTTATTTTGACTAATTTTGTTTAATTTTATTTACATTAGTGAAATGAGTTATGTTGCATAGGAATTACATTGTCCTGTATTTTCATACGAGAGGATATAGGTACATGGGCAGGTGACAGCACCTTTTTTCCCAACATATCTCCTTTAAAATAGAGGTTCAAGATGAGCAAAATGTGTGTTACTTAACATGTTTGTAATATCTCCATAATTTGAGTAGTAAAGAAATGTCATCTGGATAGACCATCTTATAAATTACAGGGATTTAATCACGTAATTTACTGAACTTTCAATAGTATAAGGCTGATATCTGACCTTGAGGCTACACTTTTAGGCCAGAGCCTTGTTATTGCTATTGTTATTAGCTATTGTGATATGCTACTGTATAAGTGATATCTTGCTGAACATGGTGCTAGAGTAGCTGATATTGTTTCATTTTGCTTGTTTTGTGTCTCCCTGCAGAGAAGGAGAACTTGTGCTTGTATGGGCATCCGAATGAATCGTGGGAAGTTAATCTCCCTGCAGAAGAAGTACCACCTGAGCTTCCCGAGCCAGCTCTTGGGATCAACTTTGCACGGGATGGAATGAACAGGAGAGATTGGCTTTCTTTAGTTGCTGTGCACAGTGATTGTTGGTTGTTATCTGTGGGTTTCTATTTTGGTGCACGTCTTAACCGCAATGAGAGGTATATTTTTTCTGTTGGTCTTGTGTGTGGTTATATGCTTGTCTTTCCTTTTTACAAGGATGGACACAAGCTCTTGTGAGATATGTTGATAACCTCTTATTCATTGCCATAGATGCTGTGAATGACATGTTGGTTTATTGATGTCATTTGATGTACATGGGCGCAGCTAATTTTGTCATGTACTCATGTCAACATGATTATACACATTTATGGTTCTCCAATCTGCTTGGAGACAGCTGTCTATTCAAACCAAAGTTCGGAAATAGGAAGCAGAGAGAGGGAGATTTGGGGGTAATCATTTCCCCAGACTTCAGAGGCAGTGTTAAATGGTGAAAGAGACAGATGGAAAGTCAACTTAAGTGGTGGAAGTAGGGGCTGACTATAGTGGGTTTTCTGAGGACAATAGTTGAGGACTAGTGATGGACCTGATGGCGTAGGACTAATAATGGGGCAAGATCTAGACATGACAGGATGTTGAAAATAAAATTGCCAATGATGTTTGGCTTTGTTGGTGAGAGTGGTAGAAGAGGGTGGTGAAGTTTGATCTAGAGTCTTTTTTTTAGGGATGATAGAAGAGGAAGATAGGAGGGTAAGGGAAGACTATATGGTTAGAGGGGTAAGGGAAGACTATATGGTTAGAGGGGTAAGGGAAGACATGAGTGGGAGTGTTAGTAAAATTAAGTACATAGGCTTAAGATGTCACTGTTGTAAGTTTTGTAACTTTTCTATGCCTCCACCCTATATTATACATCCACATGGTTTTTTTTTTTTTTTTTTTTTTTTCTTTTTTTTTTTCAATAGTATTATGTGTATATTATAATACTTGGTATTTTACCAATGTAGTAATTCTTGTTAATGATTGAATACCTACCGTTTCTCAATATGTGCATAGTCCTCTTTTTCTATAGTTAAATTGCATAGTGGAGTTACATTGTGATTGGTGTTTGTCTTGCATTTGCTTAAAATGATAAAAATGTGTCTCCTAAGGGTGTTTTAGAAATTCTATGGGCATGTCATTACATGAAAGAATTTAGTTAGAGCGGAGTCCTCATGTCCCAAATTTTGAGTTGTGGCGAGTTGCACTCCTGAATAATGTATCCATAGTTAACCTCTACTACCTCCATGTAACAGCCATTATGCATTCTATAGAGTTTCCTTCTATTGCTTTGTTAAGTTTGTCATTTTATGGAGTAGTAGTCCTTTTCTTTTCCATCTTCAGTATATATTTCTGGAAGGAGTGTTTTCGTTTTCATAATTGACCATCATTGTCATGCTCTTGTACTTTCTTGCCGCATTATCCATGGTTGTATTTCCTTCTTTTATCCCCCCTCTTTTTTCCTTTTTCTTTTTCAAATTACTTGGGGAATTTTTCTGTCCCCTTGTAGCACTTCCTGAAATGGCCCATTTATTGTCTCTCTTATAGCTAGCCACACTTATATCTGCTTTTATTTTTTCACAGTTGGTCACCATACGTGAACCCTCTTACATGGGCCATTTTAGTAGAAAACTGTAAGTGAAATAAGAAGCTGGTTGGTCTTTAGAGAAATGGAAAGGAAATCAGAATCATAAACTCCTTTGTTGCTGTTTGGTTGTGCACTATTTTGATTAGAATGTTCAATAGGCTAGGATGGACGATTCATTGATAGAGGAGCGAACACTAAACAGTGGCAGATTTAAGTCAGTTGGGGCATTAATGTTGGGATGCTGAGAGCTGGGTGTGTTGTTGGTGAGATATAAAGAAGGGTCTGGAATCTTGAGAGCAAGAGAGAGGTGAAGGGAGGAGGGGTTTGAAAGTTTTAACAAATATAAATATCCTTTTTGCTCAACTAAACAATATCCGGGGGGGGGGGGGGGGGGGGCTGTAATTTTTTTGTCTTTAGTTTCTCTTTCTTGATTTCATTCCTTTCCTTACTCTATGCATTTTGAATTTACTTTTGACATTATAACAGGGGAGAGAGAAGAGAGGGAGAGAGGGGGGGGGGGGGGGAGAGAGAGAGAGACAGAGGGGGGTGGGGAGTGTCCCTGCTGGTTTTGTCAGAGTGGGATATTCTGTGTCAATGGCTCCATGCCATGAGTCAGATAGTGAAGATTAATCCCTTTTGTAGTAGCAGTTAGTGATATTTAAGCAGTGAAATTCTTCTAATGGTTGAAGGATGTTTCGAGGGGAAGAGTTAATGATGTTAGATAGTACTCATGGGAGGACTCTACTGAATGGTATCTGCCTGCATGAACATTAGTTTCAAATAAAAACTTATTGCTGATGATTATAAGAATGAGTGGCCATTTAGAAAGGCATATTACAACTTTGAAAGCAAGTTCATATTGAAGTTAAGGATTTTAAAGTAACAGTCTTTAAGAAGCCATCTTTTAGAAAAACTGGGGAACTCTAATGATTCCTATGACATATTCAGGTTCCGTAGAAAACCAACAAATAAAGAATCATAGAGTAGTAGAAATAGACCCCTTTATAATCTTGAGGAGTTACTCCTATTGCAAATTGGTTTTAGGATGGAACCTCCTTTGGGCTTGTAAATGGTTCAAACTTTCTTCCATTGATGGGTGTGGCAGTGTGGCCCAAACCCTTTTGGCAATTGGCAAATTTGACTTTCAGTTGATTGACAAGTGCTCTCTCTTTTATTTCCTCTGACGTTTTGTCTCTTCATTTCTTTCTTGGAAGATGATCTTAGATATACTTTCTCAATGGGTACTACATAAGTAACCTTCTAGACTCTATCCTCCTTAAGCTTCTGCGTTTTTTTTAATTCCATTGAAGTTTGACTTACCTGGGATGAATCATATGGTGATTTCCCTGCAGCTGTTTGTGATTGATCATAGCTTATTAATATCCACTTGTTAAACCAACTTGAGTCACACCGTGTTCTTTTTCTGAGAAGGTAAACTATCTAGTATTTACCCAAAGTAATTGATTACCTTAATCCTTTTAGTAACTGAGTTTGTGAAACAGTTTCAACCACTTATACATTTTGTTGATGAAAATAGGTTGCTAGTAGGATTGATGAGATAGGATGCATGTGTCGTGTGTCTCATTATCTTGGCTTGAATGTGTGCAATTTGGTATTTGTATTTAGATTCTAATGTCGTTAAAGTAGCTGGCTTACACTCTGATATGTCTTGGCTTCTCTAATGAGATTTTCTGTGCTATCTGCATTGAGCTGTCACTCGGTGTGGTAAATTGATGATAAACATTTAACTTTGCTAGTCTGCGGCTTATTAAAAAAATCTTGCCTCAAGCAGGCTGGGACACATGAGGCACCTATCTGTGATTTATGGGTTCCACTTCCCTTATTTCCCCCAAACTCTTGTCCCTAACTATAATTCCCAATTCTCATTTCGGCGGGGTAATTAACCAATACCTTTTTTTTTCCTTCCTTATTTTACCTTTCTAATGTTAACTTTTAATCAAGAAAACCCCTCTATCCTCCATATTTTCTCTTGTTGACCCTAAAAATAATAAATTGTTTCCACTACCGTACTTTTATATTAACTTTAAGAAATAGTACCCCCATTCCGATTTATTCCCTAAGAGTGTGTGACTGGGAGATGTGGGGCTTTTATTGGAGGACAGGAGTAAAGAGGATCGATTTATTATTAATTGGGGTGAAAGGGGACCCTGGTTTGTGACTGTATTGCCATTTTTTTTTTTTACTTGAAATATGCTAATTACTACTCCCTTCATTCCGAAAGATTATTACTCGTACATTTGATGAATTTATGCGGTTATCAAGGAAAAGGAGATGGTGGAAATGATTAGATGTCACATATGTCGAGTTCTTTACACTCGGACATGGATGACACTTGGATACATACCTGTTTCTGATACTTTCAATCTAGTCCAAGTAACATAGTTTACTGAGGTCTCAGTTTATGTTGTCTGTTTTTTTGTTCTGCGAGTGTATTTTGTGTAGGCTTTGAATTAAAACAGCAGGCTGCTTATGTTCACAATTTTCTTTATTGCCAGTTGTGAAGAACATTATTGATAAAGTTCTTCTTTTTCTTTTTCAGGAAGCGTCTATTCAGTATGATAAACGAACTGCCAACTGTCTTTGAAGTTGTGACAGAAAAGAAGCCTGTTAAGGACAAGCCTAGTGTGGATAGTGGTAGCAAATCCCGAGGAAGCACCAAGGTGAGAATAATAGCAGTAGTTCATCATTATCTGGTTGTTTTGATACATTATTAGAGTTGTTGAGTCCTGAGAGTTCCATTGAACTCTTGTTTATGCTTTTTGATAATACAGATATCAGTGACTTGTCTCTTGAGTCTTGTCTGGCATGTTTGTGATACACATCACATTGAATTTATCTGCTTTTAATTTTTTTGGTTACTGAGAGAAGAAGAGGGGGGGGGGGGGGGGGGGGTGGTACCATTGTGTTAAAAAATTATATCTTTTGAATTCAGAATTACATTTTGCCAAAACAAAAACAGAAACAACCTGCATCTGTATGCTAGACTCTCTGACCTGTATTATTTACACCACTTAGATTGCTACAAATTGTTTGGTATCGGTGTGAAATGTATATTTGCTACCGGATCTAGTATAAACTAGGAGATTGAAGGTGGTATGCTTGTGAGAAGGGAGAAAGTTTTTTTTTTAGTCCACATTCTTGGGGCATTTCCTTTGGGTCAATAATGCCCCTTTGTTTTCTTGCAGAGAGCAAGTGATGGGCAGATCAAGAGCACTCCCAAGCTGGCTGCTGATGAGGGCTTTGAGGATGATGAAGATGAGCAGGGTGAGACACTGTGTGGCAGCTGTGGTGGTAATTACAGTGCCGATGAATTTTGGATTTGCTGTGATATTTGCGAAAGGTGGTTCCATGGCAAGTGTGTGAAGATAACTCCGGCCAAGGCCGAAAACATTAAGCAGTACAAATGCCCATCTTGCAGCTTGAAGAAGACAGGCCGTAGTCACTGATGCTGGCACAAGGAAGATCAGAAGAATTTTTACCTGGGTGGCTGACATAGTATAGCAGATACTAAAAACTATCTTTAAAGTATGAAATTTGTAGTTAAATTTGTTGCCAGCTGATGTTTGTTTATACAGCACCCGCATTTTAATGTGATCCAAGATTTCTTTATCTGTCTGGGAGTCTTGTATTTTCTTGTATCGGATAGTTTATGATAAATGTATTCGTATTAATAGTGATAGGCAATAGCCAATCACAACTTGATGTTATCAGTAACACATAGGTTGATTGTCTTAAAATTTCAAGTATTCAGCAATCATTATTCATCCAAAGCTGAATTTATTAAACTTAGCCCCAAAAGTTTCTCATTCCAAAATGTTTTGATATACCCTCCATTGCGAATGGAATCTATAATTAATTGAATTTCTATATTTAAACACAGGCAAGTGAGTTTTTGTTAGATTATTCTTTTCGATTTTTAGTATTAAATACTTCTTATATAATAATTTGTATATCATGATATATATATATATATATATATATATATATATATATATATATATATATATATATATATATATATATATATATATATATATATATATATATATATATATATATATATATATATATATGTTGAGATTTCTTAATTATCCAATTAAATTTTGCATTTTAAAATTGACTAAAGGAAAGGACTAGAATGAAATGACCAATTAGGATGTTAGAGGCACTCCCTCCTAGAATAATTGACACACTTTACACTTGATTTTTTTTTTTTTTCTTCTCAACTTTAACCATTTTTTTAATATTATTTAAAATAAAATGTTAATAAACAAATTGTCGTTGGATTTATCCTTAATGTATATTATTATTGGAACATTAATTTTCTATTAATGTTATTATATATAATATAATATCTTTTAATGGTCAAACTTAATGATATAAAAAGTTAAGTGTGTCAATTATTTTGGGATGGAGAAAATAATCTGCATGTACCCAACAAATTCATTTGAAAGATATGACAGGAAATTAAAAATATTATTACTCGTGCTTCCAATTTTCGATAAAAAAATAAAATTATTACTAGCCGACATGGTAAAACTGGTTTTGTTTTTTGTTTTGGGAGTTAGGCCTTGTTTAGTTCACCTTATTTTTACTTATTTCAGAAAAAATAAGTTCAGATTAGATCAGATCAGAAAAAATAAGTTTAAATCAGAAAAAATAAATTCAAACATCATTTTATATGCGGTTTTTTATCGCTAAATATCTTTAATTTCGTATTGAAAAATATTGTGAAAATTACATATTTAAACTACATATTATTACAAATCTAACAAGATCTCACTTGATATATTTTTTCCTTATACATTATCGTACACTTAAGGTCAAAGTTTGGTCAAATTAGACAATTAGATCAGATCAGATCAGACCAGACCAAACCAGACTAGACTAGATCAGACCAGATTAAATCAGCAAAATTAAGGTGAACCAAACAAGACCTTAATGGTTAATAGATAGATTAATACTTGTTACTTGATAAAAAAATACTCGTAAAGACTAGCCGTTAAAAATGGGACAACGAATAATTATTACGCGCAAAATCTTATAGACTTACGTAGTACTCAGTTAGTTACATTCTTTGGTTTAGTTAAGGAAAGTACTTTTCATCATTCCATTCATTAATTCTATCTACACCATCAAACTTTCCTGAACTATATATTAGACCGCTAAATCTTATAGATTTAGCGCGCAAAATCGTTTAGATATTATTTGGTAGGTTATTTTAGGAATGTACTTATATTAGCTTGAGCATCAAGTTCATCAACTCTATGATTTTAATCGGCAATATCGTACTTTCCTAATTTAAACCAAATTCATACATGCATGCTTTTCATTCTATATATACTCTTAACATTCTATGCATTCTTTCACAATAATCATCCCTACCTCCAATTTCCTTTCCTTTCGTCGCCGAATTCGTAAATCAAACACCCTTAGCTTCGTACCACCACAAGATCAACCAAGAAAATATGGTGATGAGTAACAAAACAGTTGTTGACATTATGTCTCTTCCACCCAAAAAACGAACTTATGCCTTGGCTTTTTCTACTACCTATCAAGAACCCCATAATTCGAAACGTCTTCGAGGTGATCAATCCACTGATGATGATAGTAAGAACAATAATGGTGCATTGTTAGAGTTATTGCGTCAACACATCAAGAGCAATAATATGGATTTAGAAGACATTAGTGATGCTAAAATACTCTTGGATAAGAAGCTTACAAATTCCGACATGAATGGTAAGCAAGGGCGATTGTCACTCCCTAAGAAGCAAATTGTACCGGTGTTTCTAAGCCGTGGTGAAGATGCTTTTCTTGAAAAGAAAGTTGGTGTTAACAAGAATGCTCACATTGACGTCAAGGTCATCATGGGGTCGTCCGTGTACAATATGCATCTAAGTCGATGGAACTACGACAAGGGTTCATATAGATACGTTTTGAAGCACAATTGGTGTTGGAAGTTCTTGAAGTAAAACCAAGAAAGTTACGGTGTTTATTCTTTTGACTGTTGGGATTTAATGGCTATTGAAATCCCTTAATTTTAGCTTCCTCTTATTGCTAATTTAATGGGCATTATTGCTGATTAATGTTGTTACTTAAAACTAGCCGTTACCCTTTTAATGTTGATTAAAGCTAGCTCTTATTGGGGATTAATGGGTGGATGTTACACCACTTGATTGATGACCATTTCCCCTTAATTGCCGGTTGTTTTTACTCCCTCCATTGCCTTATAAATCAACATTATTCACCTCCGAAAGATATGACAAAAAAACCATCCATCTTTAACTTCTTACCTTCTCTTAAAATATATCCCTTCGGTTTTTGGACAAGTATTCTGAATTCCAGTCGGGTTCGTGAGTGCACACAAATTCCGGTGCCGTGCTTATCCTGGAGGGCGACCGCTTGATGTCTACTGCACCGGGGTAGCGCGGAATCGTCTTTTAGGTCAGTGGTTTACCACGACGCGGCATTTGTCAATTGGTCTACACAACATTGAGATAAGTACTTTCGTTTAATTTGCTTATCTACTAACAATCTAAAAGACGATTGATATGATTTCTAAATATTTGAATTTTTGATATGTCAAATTTAGACAATGTTGTGATTTGATTGCATTCTGACCAATTTATTTTATTGAGTATACTGTTGTTGACTTGTTGTTGCTATCATGATTTATCTAGCAATCTTTATTACGGATTATAATAGTATTGCTTATAGGTTGTCTTCATGCTATATCTATGATTATTAATTTGCAGTGGTTGGTTGGCTGAATTTAAGAATTTAATTTTTTGCTAAAGTTTTGAGAATTGTGAATGTTGGCTTATTATTTAGGATAGTTTTCTTTTATGGAGCAATTTTTATGTTGCGTAGATATACTGTTAGACTGATGATGGAATAATTTCATATTATGATTGGGATAATGGGATTTTATCCTCTGAACTTTTTGCTGGGACTTTTCTTGAGTAATACCGTAATACCAAGCATATGTTATTTGTATTATTATTCATGAATTTTTATGAAGTATTGTATTATAGTACTGCAATGAAGGTTGTATTGTTGAGATGATTGTTATCATTATTTTTTCACTTTGTTGGATGCTTTCCAATTAATTATTAAATTGATTTTATTTCTTAAATGGTTGAGTGATTGCTTTATGTTATGTACTTATGCATAAGATTGTACTTGGTACTTTACAATAATTTGAATAGATTTGTTTGGTACATATTACTAATATTGTAATATGGGTTACTTTATTTTAATTGATCAATGATATTATGTTGTTGAATATATGGTGCAATATAACTAATTGCAATCTTATATAATAACATGACGGAGTGTTATAATGTTTCCTAAATCTCATTGTTTTGTGGAGTTTTTGTTGATATTCTCTAATGCCTATGCTATATTTTTGAGATTTTAGGACTTGTTCGTTATTCGCGGATTTCTGGGAGCAGTCCCAAAGATGACCCCCGATCAAAGGTCATCCTTGGTCGGTTTGGGCTGAAATTTTAGGAGCATGTTTGGGACACATGAGGCTTATTTTTCAACGGTTGGATTCTCACTAGCTGCTCAAATTAGTAAGTTATGATGACATCTTGAGGCCCTTATTTACAACGAAGACGGTTGGACATCTCATAGAGGTCTCACACATGTTACTTGATTTAATTCAAGGGAGGTTCATTCTAAACCAAGTCTCATGATATTATGTTTATCATTTGGATTAATTCCTAGTAACCATCTTGACGAAATATGCTTTTGTGGTTGTTGACAAAGTATGTTGAATGTTGAATTTGTCAAGTAAATATTTGTTGAATGATTAATAGAAATTAAAGTTATAATGTCGATATTTTATGAATATGACATTTTATTGCATATAATCAGTTACCTTTAATTTGTTGGTTCTACATTTTATGGATTAACTTGTTATTCAGTAGGATGTTTTGAGCAATGTTTTTTAACATGTTTTTGAGGTGCATGTATGTACTCCGAGTACTACTTTTTAGCATGATTCATGTATGGTGTTGAGTATGGATCGGAGTTGAGGTATACTATGTCAATTGATTGAACCCATGATATGCAATACTCGTATTGAGAAGCTTTGTTCTCATTTGATTCATTACCTTATTTTCGGTATTTCATTAACATGAGTAAAATTTATAATTCTTAAACTTGTTGAGTTTTGTGAAGGGAAATTATATGATAATTTTTCTGTAAGGATAGTAAAGTATATTTTGGGAATTAGACTACAATTTTTTCCAATTTTTATGATGGTTTAGTGTTACCGCCTATAACTCTTTATTGTGTTATAATTCTTTATGGATAAAGCATGGGTAATTTGTAAATGCCCTGAATTTCATATGTTGGAATGAGAATTAATATTTTGAAGTGTTGTTGAATTATTATCTTTAATTAATTCAATGTTTCAAAGATCTATTTTTAATCATGTTATTACACCCAAGTTCTATGACATAGTTGTGATTTTTTTTTTTTTTTTTTTGGATTTGGACCTTATCCTTTCATGTGGGGGTTCAGGTTTTTTATAAACTTATGTAATTTCTTTATAATTAATTTATGTTATTAAAGACCCCATATGAATTTTGGAGGGAGTTTCATTCATTGAGAATGTAGGTTTTAGGCGTACTGCTAAGGGCTTTGATCTGAATCGGACTTTGTTGTCCAATGTGGGGGAAATAATAAAGAATTAGTATTGGACTCAAAGTCTAGGCTCAGTTTTTGCTTGGTAACTGCATTTTAGTTCATGACTTTTTATGCAAGTCTTGGAGTAATTTTATCCTGAGCCTGATTGATCCTTTATATGGATAATTTGTCTTTGAGCATATATGTATGTTTGTTAGCACTATGTTTCAAGTGATTAGATATGCACAATGGAATGCCATATGTCTTTCTTTCTTCTTTGAGCAAAGCCTGAAAATGCACATTAATGTTAGAGTTTTCTATTGTTTAATGCAAAGCCTGAAAGTGATTAATTGTGCTAAAGACGGGTTTTAATTTGATGGTGTTTGCCTTACAATTTGTTTTGGTGTCTCTATGTCTTTAGAGTATCTACTTTAAATCAGTGGAATATCATGAGTGATTGTTTCCATGGAAGAAGTCATTGAATATTAGTTAGATTATGTCTAACTATGTGCAGAATATTACAATCTTTTTCCTGGGATTGTGATGCTTAATATCTCTTTTATGGATTGTGTTGCTAATTCACCGAGTTCTCGTTAGAAGTCTTTAAGGCTAAAAATTTGATTTGGATGAGTCATTGCTATCAGATAAATTTTTTGAATTTATTGATTATATGGGAGCAATTGTGTCCATTTAGTATTGCTATGTTTCTTGGGAACTATTCTTAGTCTGTTATTGCTTATTATGTAAGTAGATTAAGAAAGTATACTCTTAACTCGAGCAATGATCTTTAGATCGGTTTGAGGAGGTTGCATAGGTACTTGAAAAGTACACAAGATTAGAGTTTGCACTATTGCAAGTTTCAATTCCATGAGTGATTGGAGTTCGACGATGAGTTCAAACTCAAGCGGTTATGTCTGCACCACTAAGTGGTGGAGCTATGTTTTGGAATTGTGCTAAGCAGCCTTGTTTTGCTATGTTTGTTTTGGAATAATCTAAATTTATTGCTTTTGAATTGACAGGTTATGAGGCAAGATGGTCAAGGGTATATGGCTCTTATGAGCACATGTGTTTGCAAATGTCCCATTGAAGGAGAATTCCTTGTGATTTGCAGGTCGTGGTTACTTTTGATTGAACCATGCCTATAATGGTTGATGTCAAAGATAAATTGTCGAATAGAGTGATATCACTAGACTAGAAAAAGTCTAAAAGGAATGTTACGGATCCGTTAACTAATAAAGGCCTGTGTATAAAACTAGTTTTGGTAACATCGGAAGGGATGGGACTAAAAGCCCAAAGTATGAATTACAAGTAATCAACTCCTACTCATCATAAGTTCAAAGGGGAACATTATGAAATAATTCGGAAGCACAAAATTTGATTTTGTCCATCCCTAGATGTTTGATGTGTGCTTGCTACAAATGGAAAGAGGATGAGCAAATGGCTCTTAATGAACCCATATCCATATTTTTGGTGGTGTGATGTAGCTCACACTTGATGGGATTCACCTACTAAGGTGTGGAAGTGTGGCCGCTTCCTATGAGTATTGGGTGGGCTAATACTCTAGAGCACCTATGAGCATCCAGGCTGGACGTATGGCCAGTATAATGCGTCACCTTTATTCGCGGAATTTCAGAATATTATACATGTTCAATTGTGTGGCTCAAAGTGACGGGTCCCTAACTCCCTATTAAGTTCAAGACGAAGGTCACTTGGTAGGTGAGGGATCATAGCTTGATGTCCACTATGTGTTAATTCAAGTCGCGAGACATTGACACTTATGCAATTGTTTTGTTTTGTTCAAAACCAATTTTCTCTCTTTCTTTCTTTTCACTTCTTCGAACCTGTGGGGGATTGTTGGAAGTTCTTGAAGTAAAACCAAGAAAGTTACGGTGTTTATTCTTTTGACTGTTGGGATTTAATGGCTATTGGAATCCCTTAATTTTAGCTTCCTCTTATTGCTAATTTAATGGGCATTATTGCTGATTAATGTTGTTACTTAAAACTAGCCGTTACCCTTTTAATGTTGATTAAAGCTAGCTCTTATTGGGGATTAATGGGTGGATGTTACACCACTTGATTGATGACCATTTCCCCTTAATTGCTGGTTGTTTTTACTCCCTCCATTGCCTTATAAATCAACATTATTCACCTCCGAAAGATATGACAAAAAAACCATCCATCTTTAACTTCTTACCTTCTCTTAAAATATATCCCTTTGGTTTTTGGGCAAGTATTCTGAATTCCAGTCGGGTTTATGAGTGCACACAAATTCCGGCGCCGTGCTTATCCTGGAGGGCGACCGCTTGATGTCTACTGCACCGGGGTAGCGCGGAAGCTTCTTTTAGGTCAGTGGTTTACCACGACGCGGCATTTGTCAATTAGTCTACACAACATTGAGATAAGTACTTTCGTTTAATTTGCTTATCTACTAACAATTGGAACAAATTGAGATTGGATAAGGGGTTGAAGCTAGGGGATACCATTCGAGTCGTGTCGTTTCGATCGGAGAACCGTATTCATTTTGTCATTCTTGGTCCTAAACGTACCTTCACATTGTTTGGGAATAGAGTAGAAGATTATCCTTGGTACTAATTAACTATATGCACGTTTTATAAGTTGATCTAGTTTTATTTAGAGTACGTATGTTTAATTAGTTGGGGTGATTTATGTAATGTAGGAAGATTGATTATATTTCATGTAGAAAACGTTAGTCAATTGGTGTGATATCTTACTATCATTGTTTCTTGATCAAATATAATGATATTAATATTTGTTAATCATCTTTTTAGCAATATTTATTTGCTTAATTGCTACATTATTAATTTACTTTTTTGAGGAAATTGCTACACTATTATTATTATTATTATTATTATTATTATTATTATTATTATTATTATTATTATTATTATTATTATTATTATTATTATTATTATTATTATTATTATTATTATTATACATTCATAATTATTTATGGTGTTTTTATTCTAATAAAAAGTGATAGTGGTACAATAAATTAGGATTAATTATACAGATCATGTTAATTAAGTAGTGATTAAGACCCTGAAACTTAGTGTTATGAACTTAAGAACCTAAAGGCAAGCTTGTATAATCATACAAAATATGATGATACATAAGTTAATAGAAGTGGGTTGTTTTTCCTCAAAAAAAAAAAAAAAAAAGGTTAATAGAAGTGGGTTGTTGTTACTGATGAAAGTAGTTTATTGCTACTTAATTGGTCTTACTTAGCATAGATCATATTGTTAAAGTATTTAGAATCACATAGATATTAGAATAACGGGTTATTGTTTTTTGTCGATGATGATTTATGTTACAAACGAGCAAGCTGATAAAATGAACTAACAAAGAAGAAGAAACAATCTAATTTCCATTAATGGAGTTCGAGAATTTTACAGAAGAAGAGGAAGAAATGTAGAGAGAGAAAAATGAGTGAGGAAACTATTTTTAGAGAGAGAAGTTTCTCATTGACTTAATGAAAATAAAGGCTAAACTACAACTTATAAATGCTCTACTATTACAAGGCTAATAACAGAAATAAATGCCTGTAACTAACTTCCTCTGAGCTGGCATAAGTTTGTTATGCTCTGATGACGTGGTAGAGGGTATTATTTCACATCCCCCCTCAAGCTTGGGGTGTATCAGACATGCCAAGCTTGGACTTTAGAACATTAAACTGAGGAGAAGGTAGGATCTTTGTCATAATATCAGCCAACTGTGAGGTTGTAGAAGATAGGTTAGCTGAATAAGACCCTCAAGCACCTTTTCCCTTGTGAAATGACAATCAATGTCAATGTGCTTTGTCATGTCATGGAAGACAAGAATCTTTGCAATATATATGCAAAGCAGACTGGTTGTCACAGTGTAAGGTAATAGGCTTCAAGTTGGTAATACCAAGATCACCTAGCAATATGACCAACCAAGCAACCTCAGATGCAGCAGCTGCCATAGCCCTGTATTGTGCTTCAGATGAAGACCCAAACTAGAAGCAAAATTCATCACATTTGCTTGCTCAGAAGATTAAGCATCATTAAAACCAGAATTCACATAAGCACAATTAGCAAATCTCTTGGCAGCTGAAACTGTTTGATTCCCTTTATAACCAGGTGGATAACCCTTCAACTTGAAACATCTTTCCATACCGTGACCAGGCATCTGACAATGATCACAATAGTAGTTAATAGTTCTCCTACCTCCAGCAAATTGTTAGGACCATTCTGATTAAAAACACTTCCATAACCAGAATTCCTGAAGTTCTGACCACCTCTATTATCAAACCTTCTCTTGTCTGCAGCAAAGGCTATAGGCTTAGTAGCCTTGTCAGGCATTGAAATCAATGCTTTATGCCTCTCTTCTTGTAGAACCATTCGGTATGCCTGAGCCAAAGTTGGCAGACTTGGCATCATAAGAATGTTAGACCTCACATTTGGATAGTTGTTTGTGAGTTTCATCAAGAATACCATTAATCTTTGATCCTGCTGTAGCTTGATATACTTCTGAGTTAAAGAACAAGTACAGTTGTTACAAGAACAAGTAGGCAAAGGGCAAAGATTATCCAGTTCATCCCATAATTTCTTGAGATGATTATAATACTCAGAAATTGACATATGATCCTGTGCAGCACCAGAAATGTCTTGTTGCAAAGCATTCAATTGTGCTAATGATGCATGGCCAAACCTCTCTTCAAGATTCAACCATATCTCTCTTGCAATTTCAACAAACAAAATGCTACCAGCAATTTGAGGATCTAGAACAATAATAATCCAACCAATTATCATACTATTACACCTATTCCAAGCCTTTAAGATTACATCATCAGTTGGTTTAGGTAAGGAACCATCTACAAAACCCATTTTGTTCCACTACAAGAAAACAGGAAAATAACGACGGGATTTTTTCGTCGAAAACACCCTATTTTCCATCGAAAAACCGGTTTCCGACAGAAATTCCGTCGGAATCGGTTGTCGCAAAACAATTTGTCAGAAAAATGGCCTTTTCCGACGGAATTTCCGTTGGAAACACTATTTAGACGGAAAACAGTTCGTCGGTTCAGATTTTTCAGGCTCGAAAAAGTCCGTCGGAAAATACTTAAAAAAAAAATCTGCCCTGCCACGGCGCCACCCTTCGTATCCCCTTCCCTAGACATTCCTAACTTAAACCGCCGCCGCAATTCACCCCACCACCACCGAAAATCCCCACAACCCCTAACTTAAACGACCCACCACCGTAATTCACCCCACCACCACCGAAAATCCCCACAACCGCTAACTCACAACGACCCACCACAACCCACAACCAACCCAGATCCACCCATAATCCAAACTCTAACCCGGATCCACCCACCCAAACCCTTACCAAAACATCAAAAAATTCCGACAAAAAAAAAAAATCTAACTACAACCCAGATCTATCAACCACAACCACAAAATTTTAAAAAAATCCGAAAAAAGAACAAATAAAATCAAAATTAAGAAAAAAAAGAGATACATACCTTAATTTAACCACACAAAACCACGAAATTGGGTTTATAAGGCCAAATTCAAACATGAAAACTCTAGAGTTTTCATGGTCGAATTTGACCTTAAAACCTTCGTTTGCACCGTTGATGTCTGTGTTGGTGTTGTTGTTCACGTCGGTGTTGTTGTGGCGGCGGGTGGTTAGTGTTGGCGGTGGAAAGAGAAAGAGAAGGGGGAAAGAGAAAGAGGAGGAGTGAGAAGGAGAACGAGAAGTAGAAGAAGAGGAAAAAGGAAGAGTGAGAAGGAGAACGAGAAGAAGAAGAGGAAAAGGAAAGAGAAGGAGCAGAGAAGAGGGGAGAGAAAGGGCGGTGAAGAGAAGAGTAAAGGAAAGAGAAGAGGGGAGAACGAAGGAGAAGGAGAAGAGCAGACAAAAGAAGAAGAGCTAAAACAACGAAGATGAGAGAGAAAGAGAGGCGGAAATAATAGAGAAAGGGGGAAGGGCTGCATTTTAGGATTTGGGAAAAAAACGATTTTAATTTTTTTTTAATTATATTTCGACAGAAAATTCCGTCGGAAATTTCTGACGGAATATAAATCCGTCGGACTTTGTAAATTACAACGGAAAATTCCGTTGAAAAGCACATTTATTCCGACGGAATTTATTTTCGTCGGAAATTTCCGATGGATTTCAGAAAGATTTTTTGAATCCGACGGAATATAAATCTGTCGAAAATTTTGCTTTTTTCGATGGAATTTCGGCTCCGTCGGAACCAGTTCGTCGAAATTTGCCCGTTTTCTAGTAGTGTTCTTTGCGGTCAACGCTATTATCATTGACCTCTTCCAATTACCATAACCATTCCCATCAAACACATTAGACACAAGTTTCATCCCAGTAAAATCAGAAGGATGTAAGTAATTAATAAGGGGAAGTAGGATCTTGATTAAGATCTAGGACTCTTTCTGTATTTGCACCCGCCATTGATTCAACAAATTGCAGAAATATATTTCAAGAAATTTCGCACAAAACCAACAGATTCACTCAACAATTAAACTGAACAATCAAAGCAGCTCAAAAACAACCAATTCGCAGCAACAATCAATCAAGAATCACCAGAAATTTGCTCGAAAAAATTGAAAAACAACAGAAGTAGCAGGATTACTAGACATCCGCCATTAAAATAGCTCAAAATTTCTTCAAGAATCACCAAAATCGATCTCCCGCTCTGATACCATGTTACAAACGAGCAAAAGGAAGCTTAAGTTGATAAAATGAACTAACAAAGAAGAAGAAACAATATGATTTCCATTAAACGGAGTTCGAGAATTTTACAGTAGAAGAGGAAGAAATGTAGAGAGAGAAAAATGAGAGAGGAAACTATATTTTTAGAGAGAGAAGTTTCTCATTGAATTAATGAAAATAAAGGCTAAACAACAACTTATAAATGCTATGCTATTACAAGGCTAATAACAGAAATAAATGCTTGTAACTAACTTCCTCTGAGCTGGCATAAGTTTGTTATGCTTTGATGACTTGGCAGAGGGTATTATTTCACAATTTATTTTTTGGAAGACATTGATGATGAATTTAATTGTACAAATAATTTAATTGAATTTAATTAAGCGCATGCATAGATAAATAATAATTGTACAATGAAGGCTAGGGTTTTAGAGAGAGGAGAGACTACGAGGGGTGAGAGAGGTTGCAAACGGTATTAATTATTAATATCAAGTTTCATAATATTGAATTTTGTTTTTGCCAAGCTAATTATCTTGATCATCATAACAATATACGGAGTAATAAACATCAATCAATAACTATAAATAATATATCAAAAGTAATTGATATGGAATTTTTTATAATAAATTGATTGGTTCACAATAGTTTTAGACATTTTCTTAACACTAATTAAAATAATGTAAAATTGACAATAATAATAAAAACTACCATGTGACCTAACCAAAGGCTAAATGTACCGTAAAATCAATATGACAACTCAATTGAATATCATATCATTTTTAAGCATATATATGAGGCTGATAAAAATAATTTTATGATGATCGATGAACTTGCGTAATAAAATATCTTGAACTTAATTAAAATTCGAAAATGTCAATCTATATCTATATATATATTATTATTAAAATTCAAGGACAAAGCTTGCTATTCGCCATATGTTACCATTACTTGGCAAATAATGTGGCATTATGTATAGTTCCTTACGTATATTGTTTCCTAAAAACTAACAATTTTTACATCAATAATTTAACTTATGGCCTTATGTAATATAAAATTGCTGAAAGTTCTTATTCTGGTGATTAAATTGGCTATGTGGCACGGCTATGAAGATGTAATTTTGGAGTTGGACTGCCAAGTTTAATTAATCGCCTATCCGAAGCTGCGGTTTATTTTTCTGATTTAGATAGCGTCTTGCAAGATAATTTTTTTTTTTTTTCCTGTCTTTTAATTGTAATTTTAATCCTTTGCGTGGTCTATGCCAAAAGAGATGTAAAATTTGAATTTATTGAACATTATATTTATTAAAACTTATTTTAGTTGTAATTTGAATTTGAATAATCCTTATTAGAACTTATTATTTGTGAATTTATTAGACTTAATTGAAAAATTACATATAAGTTAGGTTAACAATGGTGATTGTATTAGTTAATTAGGTAAAAACATTTAGCAAATACTTACACTCCTTCCACTAGTGCCTTTTTTTTTTTTAAAAAAAAAAATTTATTTTATTTTAAATAGGGATAGTTAGTTGATTATAAAGAACTAGTTTTGTCCCCATGCAATGCACAGATTTATAAAGTATGATATAATAATAGTGAATTAAAATAGAGTTAATTGAAATTAAATGACTTATGTGACACTTTTTTTTTTTTTTTTTTAAATTTGAATTTAATAATGTCTATCCTTTAAATTTTTTTAATAGAATTTTTTTTTTTTTAAAAAACAAAAGGAGCATTTTGGAGGGAAAATTATTTCATAAAATCATGCCAAGTGTCCCTCTGGTGATTTGAGGAGAGATAGAAGAAATTAAACCGGAGAGATAGAAGAAATTAAACCCAAAAACCCTAAATAATTGATTTGGGGGAAAGGGGGAAGGGGTGGTCTCGGGGGCAGCCAAGAGTGGGAAAGGGGAGAGAGATCGGCGGGGGAAAGGGGGGGTGAACTCACCGGCGTCGGGGGAACGTTTGCCCACCGGCATCCGACACGGGGAGGGGGAAAGGTGGATGACGGGGAGGGGGGAGGGTGCAGTGGCTGGGTTTTGGTTTTTTTTTTTTCTTTTTTTTTTAAAAAATAAATTATTAATTAATTAGATATTGGGCCCCACTAACGAAAAGTTTAACGGAAGTTGGACGGAAGTACCAAAACCTATATTTTGTAACTTTGATTAGTACCAAAATAAAATAAAATTTTAGATGGGTACCAAAAATCAACAAGTATCATTTTCGAGGTACCAAAATTCAAAATTTCCTAATAATTATTATTTTTTGGGTTAATAGTGCTAGCTAAACTAGTTCAAAAAGGATTATTGCTTAGACGATTAATTATTAACAATGCATTGTATAAATTAAAATGTTTATTATTGGTCAGTAGGGAATAAAGATAGATTACTTGATTATAAAAGGATAGCCGTTAGAAATTAGCACTGTACTAGGATGTTTACGCGCAAAATCTATTAGTAATTTCCTTTGGTAAATTAATTTTGGAAAGTACTTGTACATCAAGTTCATTAACACTATCTTAAACGTCAAATTTTCCTAAACCTATTCTAATTAGTGCATTCTATTCATTCCGCCTATATATACTCTACGTACGCATTATTCAGCATTCTTTCATTATCTCTACTCCAAACCCATCCTTAAACCCTCATTATCCCTTCCTCCTATTTCCTTTAGCTCTATCAAATATGATTCCCAACAATCTTCTTCCTCCTAAAAAACGAACCTACGCCTCGGACACTTTGAAGGCTCACAAACCCCTTGAAGATAATACTCATCTTCTCCTTCCTAAAAAACGAATTTATGCCTTGCCTTCATCTATTGTTACTAATCAAGAAACTCCAACCCCTAATCATCTACTTGTAGTAGATAAACCCGAGTGCTCGAAACGTCCTAGAGTTAACCGTGATCAACCTATTATTGGTGGTAATAGTAGTGCATTGCTACAACTATTGCGCCAACATATCAAGAGCAATAATATGAATTTCAAAGACATGAGTGACGCTAAAATAATCTTGGATAGGCAGCTTACAGGATCCGATTTGAATGGTACACAATCGCGATTGTCACTCCCTAAGAACCAAATAGTCCCGGTGGTATTTCTAAGCCGTGATGAGGAGGCTTTTCTTGAAAAGAAAGTTGGTGTTAACAAGAATGCTCACATTGACGTCAAGGTCATCATGGGGTCGTCTGTATACAATAATATGCGTCTAAGTCGATGGAAATACGACAAGGGTGGCTCATATAGATACGCATTGACACACCAGTGGAACAAATTGAGAGTGGACAAGGGGTTTAAGCTAGGGGATACCATTCGAGTCGTGTCGTTTCGATCGGAGAATCGTATTAATTTTGTCATTCTTGGTCCTAAACGTACCTTCACATTGTTTGGGAATAGAGTAGATGATTATCCCTGGTACTAAATTAACTAGTTGGTGTGATGTATGAAAGATTGCTTGGAAGTGCAGAAGTAGAGTATATGTTAAAGACTTAATGTTGATCTTGTTTGATTAGTTGGTGAAATGTATGTAAGATTGATTTTATGTTGAAAAACGTTGGTTGGTGTAATATTTTACGTACTATTCATTAGTTTATTGTTAGAATGATCATTATATTATTACTTGTTAATAATGTTTTAGCATTATTTGTTTCCTTCATTACCACAGTAAATTTATACATTTATTACTGAAATTTTTATGTATTGATACGTTTAGGTTTAGCATATATACTGATGAATGTAGCATATTGCTACTAAGTTTTACTTAGCATATTGTCCAATTAGTATTATTGCTTAATATCTCCAAATCATATAGAAATTAGTATCATTGTTTAATGTCGATGATTTTACTTTTGTACAGATAAAGTTCTTGAATTTTAAGACGCGAAAATGAAATTGATTGAATCCATGGATTTCGAACCAGCTCGGTGATAGCAAAGGCAGCCCTTAATGACTTTAACCTGTAACCTGTTCTGATCTATTCAATAAGCATAAACAAAGATCCATCAACTTCTAAAGATGATACATATTTCACAATCAATTTTTTTCAGAAAGAGGATAAAAAGGCTTGCTTATAAAAAGGATAGTCTGTACGCAAATCTACACTAGCTTAGCAATTTAGGATGTTACTACTAGATTAATTAATACTAAACATGAACCCCATAGCAAAACTTGTTAAGCAAAGGGAAAATCGCATAAACAAAACGTGAAACTCAAAACCAAAGTTTTCTTTAATGTAGGGAATCCAGTGATGGAATCAGGCCTACTGGGGATTTGGGGGACGGCTGTTAGCAGCAGATACTCGGGATCCCCATTCGAGCAGTTCTTTGCTTGTATCATCCTTGTGCACTATCACTTCAACGAAGCACAGACAATCTTTCTTTGGTCCTGTCGCGGTCTCAATTGCTTCAACAAGCTGCTCTTCATTAAAGACCTGTCCAGAAATGCAAAGCCCAGAGACTCCATTAGCAACGAAAACAACGAAAGACAAGTAATCAGATAACTTGTAACGTTAAAAGCATGCTGATGTTCAAAACAGACCTTAGCTGTCCAGCAATTTCCTTCACCATTGTGAATTGCCTCAATAAGAGCTGTGTAGTTCCAGTTTTTGATAACATTGTATGGACCATCATGGATCTCAACTTCAATGGTGTATCCACCATTGTTGATCAAGAAGATGATAGTCTTTTGCTCACACCGCAACATTGTTGACACATCTTGAGCAGTAACCTAAGCAGGCAAGCAAATCAGAACTTCAGAAGTGCAAAAAGAAAGAGGGAAAAAAAAAACACTTCACATCAGAGTGATTTTCAGCCAAGAAGCATAAATGGGTTAAATAGAGTACATTGTGCATATGAATAGTTGGTTATTAGGAAATAGTTGACATAGTAAGCTAGACCGGGTCGTGCAACTCGCCCCTGGAAAGTAAAAATAAGGGTCTCTATGTTCTTCATTGGAGAATATCCAAGGACATCAACTGAAAGCAGATTTGAAAGCAAAACTCTGATACTAAGGACAGCTATTGATAATATCTCATGGTCAGGAGGATATTATCCTTGTTCTTAAACAGCTTTACTTTTTGTCAAATTAGTTATTGTTTTAGACAGATAATTATCGATTCCCATAAACTGGCCATTACTGGTAGGATTAATGGGTACCAAATAACTACTTAATATGATGATTAGTTCCTGTCAAATTACAAATAATCTTCATAATGTACTTGACATCAAATATACTGTAATGATAGTAATATCAAGTGGGAGAACATCATAGTATAAATGCAAGTAAACTATACCAACAAAGATACCTGGTTGATGTATCCATGACTATAAAAGACAGTATATTCAAGGTAGGGTACATTGAAGCAAAAACATTCGATTTGCATCTACATATGACAATAGAAAGTATACATTCTGCTTCACCACGAAATTTAGCTGGGATAACACAAAAAGAAAAGAAAGAATACCTGGAAACTCCCATCACCTATGAAAGCAAGGACCCTCTTATTGGGAACAGCTTGAGCATAACCAAGAGTAGCACCAACCGACCACCCAATAGATCCATATTGCATCTGGAACTCATACCTGGAAAACCCAAATTCTGTAAAATATATGCACCAAAAAGAAATGATAATTCAACATTGAGCAAAGAGTTATTCACATTGACAAAGCATACCCGCATCCCTCAGGTAACTTTAACTTCTGACAATTGAACCACGAGTCCCCTGTCTCAGCTATCACAGCCGTGTCACCTGTAAGCAGTTTCTGTATGTGCTGAAAAAGGACATTGACCCTCAGAGGCTCATGAGGCTCAGACTTCAGAGGCTTGCCCTCGGGAACAAAAATTCTACTGTAGTTTTCAAAGGCTGTTGTGTTTTTCTTGATTTTCTTGGCCAACTCTTTCAAAAAGTCCTTCATCAGAACACAGCCAAATGCAGGGCCGTTGCCAATAACGACCCTATCAGGCTGCACAAGGATTGCCTTCTCTCTCTTGAGAAGCAAAGAATACCCGACAGAGCTATAGTCATTGAAAATAGGGCCTGCAAATAGATATGCGTCAGCTGACTCGACAATTTCAGCACAAAAAGCAGTACTCACTGCTCCCCAGTATGTCCCAATAAAATGAGGATGGTGCTCTGGTACTAGGCCTTTGGCCGAGGGCATCACTGCCAATGCATATCCAGATGCATCAGCAAAGTCAACAAAAGAGCCACAGGCCTTTGCCACCCGTAATTTAGGTCCACCAACCATGACAGGCTTTACAGCCTTGTTTAGAAAATCTGCTGCTGCCTCCACTGCAGCAAGGAGACCCATAGGGTTACTCAACCTGCATGCACAAAAATTACAGATAACAGGTGTTAAGTATTTGCCATTGCATCATTTCTGGTATCCATACAACAGCTTACAGACCCATTGCGTCATTTCTGATAAAATGCACATTGCATCATTTCTGGTATCCATACAACAGGACATTTTCTACAGACAAATTAATCTCTATGAAAATAGATAATACAGAGACTAGAAAAGAACAAAGATGTCAACAAACTTCCACCACAACCAGAAACCCCAATTTTCTTGCTCCGGGCGCAGGGTAGCGGAACAAGAAGGGTATCAGCCAGCACAATATACATTTATACTAAGTCGCATTTCGCAATGTCACCTTAAGCCAACTCAAATCTCCCACTGTCTTAACCATGAATCACATGACCAAATGTCATCCAAAATTTACCCAAGCACACCACATCACAAGGATTTTATAAGAAGAGTCAGGGTACAACAGTAACAATAATAAGAAGGGTATCAGGCAATTTTATCATTTACATGATAAATCAGAATAAGTGACACCCAACAAATTATGGTAATTAAAATTCAAGCTCAGCATATCACATGTTACAGTGTCATACTATAGCAAACAATAGAATAGATTCTTGAACTACAACCAAAACTCCTTCAATGATCTAGTACCCAACAAGTCGCAAAGGTAAAACTGTCACAAGAAAGGTATCAATCAATCACATTATTCTTATGATCACAGCACATTCACAAGATATTTTAAAAGCAGGCAGTAAATACATCAATTTCAAGTAGGAGAATCTCAAATTTCCCAAAAAAATAATCCCAAATCGGCCAAATACCCTAAAAAACGAGACACTATCAACCCCACTCAAACGACCTTGAATAGGAACTTCTAGGACATTCAAGAATTCAAATAGCATACGACTCGTATGACACGATTATAATGTACGTCATAATAAATTAAAGCCAAGCTCCTCAACACATCACATGGGATTCTAAATACCTAATGCAGACACTAGATTCTTTAATCAACTAGTAAGTAACACAAAAACAAATCCAAAACATTCCAATATTATATACACCCAATTTGTCCCAATTTTCTTATCCCAATATGTCCTCCGTCCATTCTAACAACTTTTTACCCAACAAATCAAAGAATCACACATATATTACAACTATAAAAAAGCAAGTAGAGTAAAAAGTTCTTTATGTGTTATCATATCACTTCACTTAATACATAATAGCTCTTCATAGTGTATAAACTATTCTGATGACGCGACCTCAATCCATTAATTCTCAACATTTAAGAAATCATTTTGATTATCACAATCTCAATTTTATCACATCCATTAATTATAATATTCGCATTTTTATGAATTTATCCCAAATCATAACATTAACACTCATTTAACTTCAAAAATTGTCATTATATTTAGTAATTAACATTAGATAAACAAATAATGTATCACCATTAAAAAAAAAAAAAAAAAAAAAAACCAAATAATGTATCAACACCAAAAGAACTACGGCAAAATAATTAAAAAAAAAAAAAAAAAAAAAAAACCAGGAAACATAGAGATCAATATATGCCATTTTTTTTTGAAATTTTTCACTGGAATTCGACCCATAAAGCTCAAAATATATTCCACAGATATCAACCAAAAATCAATAGCAATATTCACTTATAATTCAATAAAAATAATCCGAAATTCAGCAAAAAAAAATTAAAAAAAAAAAAAAAAAACCAGGAAAACAGAGAGAAGATTTTACCTAGGAGATAGAGAAAAAGGAACAGGTTCCCGGCTAAAAGTAGGATGAGGAATTGCCGGCAAATTACAGCTGATACTAATATACACCGGTTTACTTTCCTTCAACGCCGTCGAAATCGCCGTATCAATCAACTCATGTGCATCATCAAGATTATTAACCACCGCCTAATACATTTCAAAAAATCCATCACAAAAAAATTTAAAAAAAAAAATAAAATAAAATAAAACCGCCATTAACGATGAAGTACCTGAAAACAAGTGATGGTTTGAAAGCAACGAAGTTCCTGACTAAAATCAGGCAAACCAATAGTATGATGAAGAACCCTGTTAGTTCCATAATCATTCGAGTTCGGTCCACCAACGATACAAATTACGGGTAGATTCTCAGAGTAAGCACCAGCAATAGCGTTCAACACGCTCAACCCACCAACAGTGAAGGTAACAGCGCAAGCACCTACGCCGCGAGAGCGAGCATAGCCTTCGGCGGCGTAACCGGCGTTGAGCTCATTGCAGCACCCGACAAGGTTTAGACCAGGCTCGGCTAGGAGGTGATCGAGGAGAGTTAAGTTGAAGTCGCCGGGAACGGAGAAGACGTCGTTGACGCCGATTTGGACGAGACGGCGAGCGAGGTGACGGCCTAGGGTGGATTCCGGTGGTGCGACGGTGGTTGTGGTGGTGGTTTGGATGGTGGAAACGTCGCCATTTTTGGAGGGGCAGCAGATGGTGGTGTTGGTGGGGGTGTTACATGTGTCTATTGATCCAATTTTGGTGTCCATTTTTTGGGAGGAGAGAGAAATTAGTGTGTAAGAAAATGATTGTTGTTGAAATTTATGTTTTTCTTTTTGGTTTTGGACGTGATTATGGGAAGAAAAATGAGAGAAAATTGGGGACTTTTATGGGGTGGTTAAAATTAATTTAATTTTTTTTTTTATTTTTAATTTTGGGAAAAAAAAGGAAATGAAATTTTTGTTTCTTGGTGAAGGGGGGAAAAATAAACAAGGGGCGGTTTTGGTTTATACAGTAATTAAGGATTAATTATTTTCTTTTTTGGGGGGGTTTTATGATTGGCGGCTGAGAAAAAGTGGTGACTGTGATAGTTTTATTGATGGATGGATTAAGCCAATTCTAGTCAAATACAGGCATACAGCTACATAAACATGATCTAGAAAATTCTTTATTATTTTTATAAAAAAAAAACAAATAATGAGTTTTACTATTCTATTCTTTATTAATAAAATAAAATAAAATAAAAATAAAATTAGTAAGGAGTATTTTGTTTGGGGTGTCCGTTCGATTTTCGGTTTGAATTTAATCCAAATCCGTTCCAATCCGAAATATAATTTCGTTTTCAATTTTCCAATCCGATCTGATTCAAATTTCTCTCCCAATCCAATCTGATCCAATCCAAATTGAAATTCGGTTATTTGGATCCGATCCAAAAATCCGAATTATAATATTTTACGAGTATTTTTTAGCGCCTAATACGATTATAAAAAATTAAGTTTTAATATAAATACAAGTCTTCAAAATCATGATTAAAATAAGTAGTTCAACATCAAGTCGTTAATTAATTAATACAAAGTCTCCCTAATTAAATTTATGTAATAGGAAGTATTTGACCTAAGCTTCAAAAAACAAAGAAATCCACATTTATACCTGCTTAATTTTACAATTCGGTTTTCGGTTTGGATTGGATCCAATTAGGGTCAATCCGAACCAATCGGAAAATCCGAATTTTCAAATTAAAAAATCTCAATCCAATCCGATTCGATTTAAAGTTCGGATCCGATCTGAATTGATAATTTGGTTTGGACTGGATTGGATTTCGGTTTTAATCCAAATTATGGACACCCCTCATTACTATATTAGCTCCCGTGCGATGCACGTATATGATTAAAAAAAAAGAGAGCTATATACTAAAACAATACTCCGTATAAATGCATAAAATAATGTTTCATTGGGTAAAGGGTTGTCATCAAAAGGTTTATTTAAAAAAATCTCTAGTGAAGAGTTAATGTATAGTATTATATATTAAAGTATTTTGTAGTCAATATTTAGCTTTTTCCACTAATAAATGTGAAAGAAAAAAAATAAATTAAGCGGGAAAAAATTGATGAAGGAGAAGCGGATACATGTACAATTTGTATAAATGAATGATGTTAGCTGTTGTTATTTTAGTATTGATTATAGATAGATTGTAAACCATTGATTTTAATGGATTTCAAAAAAAAAAAAAAAAAAAAAAAAAAACTCCATATTGTATTTCATTTTAAGGGTTTAGATTTTCAACATTTGATAAATTTCTTCCCTTTTTGACGTGTTTTATGACCTATTCTTTTTTCATTTTGTCATAATTTGCTCTTTATACGTTGGATTTATTTGCTATAATGATATTATTAAAATGGATATTACTGTAGAAATTTAATTGATTTATTATTAATATCGACAATTTTTTGGGATAAAGGAGGTAAGACATTCCATATACGAAGTATATATTTCGTACGATTTGATTAAATAATTTATATATTTGACTTGGAAAGGAGGCAAGCTATCTATATATTTTCATTTACTCTGTAAAGGAAAAAAAAAAAAAAAATGCAACCTATAAGGCAATAGAGCACTCCAAATTTCTAATAATGTATTAGTGGTAATTCAGAAGGAAATGCCTTGACATGCAAACAATATAGTAATAAATATACTAGTATGAATAAATTAGCTTAAAGATACTCCTTTTGCAGTTTAATTTTTGCATACTGTTGTCAAACTTAACTTTAACTTTGTACCTAATGGTTAATCATCTATCTGTTGACGTGGTACATCAAAAACCACTTAATTAAGAACAAATTAGTAGTCATTAGTCGATACAAACACTTGTGACTAGTAATACCTCAGCTTGATTTGTTTATTAGATTAGTGAATTTTCGCAAATATCAAAATTAGCAGGAACTGATTGCCGCAATAAAATTTATTAAAAAAATGAAAAAGCTAAGGAAGCAGAGAGTTACCAAGCTAAGCTTGGTTTAATGAGAAGATTGTCACCTTTCAACCTTGAGGTTGGGGGTTCAATCTCCACTAGAGACACTTTGAGAGTTTGAAGGTGGGGATCCATTACCCTTCCCCCTCACTCTCAAGTGTCTGACTCGTAAGTATCGGATCAAAAAAACCGTAAGAATTGAGGTACGGTCATAATTTGCATGGAAAAAATGGACTTGTATTAGTCCACCTTTTTGTCATAGGAGAATATATGAGTCAAAATAAACTTCATATGCCTAAAGAAAATGACGTATGAAATTACGACTGTGTATAATACTTCTTCCATGGTGTGTACAATTTTTATTTTTTTTAATTAATCGCACCAATTGATATGGACAAATCATTTAAGAAAAAAATATTTAAAGATAGAGTATGTCAAATTTGCATTTGTGATATAAATAAATAAACGAGAGAAAATGTAGGATAATAATGGTTGTTATTACATTTGAACAAGGATAGTTCGCATATTTTTGTACGTAAGTTTTTATTTTATTTTTTTTTTTTTTTTTTTTTGGGAACAAGTATGTAAGTTGAAGTAGTACTACAAAATTATTACAATGAACATTTTTTTTCTTCTAATCTCATCGTAAAAAATAATTAATTATTAAAAACCTAAACAAAAATTAAGTTGTCTAATATAGTAATATATTTATAGTTATTTTTTCGGTTGATATGTTTCTTTTATCATATTTGTCAATATGAATATCTAAATTTAGCTATTAATATTTAATATCAATTGTCAATAAATAAATTGTAAACAGTTGATATTACATTAAGACGAATCCATGAAAATTCCTTGAAGCTATTGTTTTATATTTTATACATATATCACATAAATAAGTCAAAATAGAATTTATAAATGATGTCAAAATTAAAACGCATAACAAAAAAGGGAAAAAGCATTACGTACTCCATATTGGGTAAATGTTGCATTATATTATTGATGCAAGATGAAAGAAAGTGCATGCATGCCGCTGCCTAGTATGTAGCAACAAGACAACCTAACAATTGGTTGGTTAATAAATTAATAATAATATAATAATAATAATAAGTGGGTTTAATGGAATTCAAAATAGGTAGCACACCGGTTTATAAACAAGCAAAGCAACCCATCATTAAGATTCATAACCCACCGTAACATGGCACGGCCAACGCCCGCTCTTAACGTGGAAAACGAAATGCCTAGCTTGGCCAGCTTCTGTAGACCTCTTTAATGTCTTCAATTTTTGACTAGTGAGAGGGTTTTTAATTAGTATCTGAGATGATTTAACTCTATTATTACGCCAATTGAAATTGTTTTTGCCTAGGCCTAGTTAGCTAGCTCTTATTACTATACATCACAATTCATGTATTATTTTGACTTTTTACATTCTCGTCTAGAATAGCAAAACCCTCAATAATAATATTTCCTAAGATCAACAATATTTTTTTTTGGAAAATAGGAATTTTATTACCAAAAGGAGAACAAAAAAATTACAACTTACAACAAGCTAAGTTGCCATTCCAAACTACACAAGCCAAGTAAAAGGCAACCAAACACCCTAACAGTTCCTGAAACCATGGTGCCACCTTCTAGGAAGGGTTCACCACAAGAACAGGAACCAAGACTGCCTCTGATGCAGCTGACCACCTTCCAGAAAGGGTGCCAGGCACCAGAAGCAGCACAGCAACAAAAGCAACTAGAAACAAGATGCTCTAGACTCAGTTGCAGGACAAGCCCCACAACAGGGTTAGACAGAAGAATCCAAAACTCCCAGACACCAAAAAGACAGAAAAAGAAGCATAACCAGAAAGACCACCAAACAGAACAAAAACAAACAGCTAACAGAAGTTAAATAACCAGATATTTCATGCTAGCAATAGGACACCTGCAAGCAGTTCTGAAGATAATATTCCTAATTGAACTATCAACAGTCTTGCAGCTTCCTGTGAATAGCACTGAATTCCTCTGAATCTAGATACTGTACACAGTTTCAGTAAAAACAACTTGCAGCAGCTTGTTTTTCATGCTGGATTTTCTACAGTTCCTCTTTAGCCATTCAATTTCATCATCAAATTTCTGGGCAGGCTTGGAAATCTTCATAATAGTCAAAACTTTGCTCCAGACCTGTAACACCCCAATAATTCTCTCTTTAAACCTGGGAGTAACCTGAACAATATTCAAGAGAATTTCTGGCGTGCTACCGCCACGTGTTCAAACGTTAAGGCTATATCAGAAATTAGCAGCGGAAAACTAAATCAGTTATAAATAAGTTTCAAAACCAATAACCAAAACTAAATTAAATCTTACAACTTGGAAACATTAAGGCCCTTATTCAAAACCCAATTTAGTTAAAATAGTATAAAATGAAATTGAGTTTAATGAATTCAAAAGTAAATAGCAAAATAAATAGTGAAAAGTAACCAACACTCCACTCAAAATCCCACAACCTTGATGCGAATGCTGAAAGTGTAAGAACCTGTGGTTAATCTGCTCCCCAATATTACAAGTGTAAAAATTGGATCGTCACAGGGTCATTGAAAGGCGAAGGCCGTGACCAAATAAAGACACACACAAAAGTACGTAATCAGCAAAGCTGAGTACATACAAGCTGCGAAACATAATAAGAAATCCCTAGCATGCTATTAATAATCAATCAACACACATCATTAATTTGTAGACTCAACACATGACTCAACTATCAATTTACTAAGACTCCATTAGTTAAAAGTAGTTAACTCATCATTTTTATTCATTGGATTAAGCAAATAGACAAGGTTGTCCAACCCATGCTCCATTTGGAACATCAATAAAGGAAAAACCCCATGCCTCCTTTCGGAAACATCAATAAACATCCAACGACCACGGGCGCGACTCCGTGATCGTAGTTAGTATGAGATCTCACCTAACTCCTAGTTTTTGAAAATTATTTGAAATAAGAGACTCGTAGATCAGACGGCCTCGAGAAAAGTGCACGGCTAATACCCGTGTACCCCAACCCCTGTTTGTCATTACTCTAGATGTGCACAAATCCGGAGTTTTATTGCTCATCCATCTTGCACTTTACGTGATTTACAAGTTTAGATTTGGTGATGACTCATATGCATAACAATACAAACAATCCAATATCCATTCAATCAAGTACACCAAATTTCCAATTCAATTCTTGATTAATTAGTGACAAGCAATGTTCATTATTGGTTCCTTTAACTACCTCGGTGTATAAACACCTTGAGTGCATAAGGCACCACCAAAACCTTAACCTCGTCTCATAAGACTTGAATTCTTCCTTTACTCATTCTATTTCAATAATCATGAATGAGTAATAAATAAATCATTCCACATATTCACATACCTTTGCCTCTAAGCGTATCTTAAAAAGTTAATGCATAAATAATATTTGCAAAGTAAAATAGTGCACATCATACGAAAATCGCAATGTATAACCAAACAATCATTCTCAGTCTTCTCTATACATGATACTAAGTTCGCGATACATCCCTAAACATGCTTCTAAAGGCAAGGTTTTGTAACTCGTACGTACCTTGAATAAACGAATTGGTATGCCACTTTACTATCTAGAAATTACCTTCAATAAACTCCTCTCCTAAACCAAACAATAACATCTCAATCAATACCCAATCAATCAAATTTACAGCAATACCAACTTACTTTAAAACCTTCAAAATCCAAATCAAACAACACTTTAAAACCTTCCCTTTAGTTAAAATTAAAGGCTTATATATAGTTCTTTAAATTTTCTTCATAAAAACCTTAAAATATACTCTTATACATGAAATTACAACAAGTTTAAAGTTTAATAAAAATCTGAAAATTATTTAAAACCCCCTAATAATCTCCCTTTTTAATGGGTGATTAAACCCTCTTTATAAAACATCAAAAGTAGTACTTAGAAACTATTTACAGCACTTTAGATTAAATAAAAAACCCTTCAAAACTTTATCAACACATCACTTTAATACTCAATTAAAAGTCTCCTAGGAAATAATCACTTCCTAAAAAAACAACAATTAATATTACTAACCCACGTAATTTCCAACAATATAATATGATGAAAAACCTCTTAAAACTTCAATAAAACATATATTTATGCTTAATTAACTTTAAACATAATTAATTTTATTAATCAAACTCAAGGATAAAATTTTAAGCATAAAAAACTTCGTTAAAAATAAAAAACTGCCCGAAAATCATATTTAGAGGCTGAATTTGGCCACGAGAGGATGGTGTTCATTACCAATGGTAGTGAGTCTTTCTTAAAACGTTGTTTACACATGGAAAACACTACTTTTTTTTTTATCAAAATCGGATGAGTTCAGAACCTGATCAGGATTAAAACGGGATTAATATTAACGAACGGAAATCTAAAAATTAAAACACGAATTTACGTGTTCAAAATAATCTGGAATTAAGTTAAAGTAATCATTAGTTATAATCACCAAAATTTCAAAACATCATTACTATAAAAGCCCTAAATCAATTGTTCATAAAAACCCTGAAACCGTGATTTTCAATAATTAAAAACCCTAGGTTATAAAATTTACAAAATCTGAAAATTATGACATTTATAAAATCTGAAATTATAAAGTTTAATCATCAGAATACAATTTGATACCAATTAAATTAATTTCAAACAATAAAATCAAAACCACAAATTAATAAAATAAAGGAGAAAGAAAATAAGACTAACCTTTTTGTGTGGGAAATTTTTGGGGATTCATGGTGTATTTATAGAGTAGGGAGTGTAGGGTTAAATTTGGGCTTATAAAAATGTGGGCTTAAGTTATGGGATAGGGCTTAAGTTATGGGTTTTGGAATGGGTTATTCCAATAAGAGTATGTAGGAATAATTTACATTGCCCAATAATTAATAAACGTTTGGTCCAAAATATATTTTACTTTTATAAAACCTTATACTTAAAATACTTTAACCCTTTAAAATATTTAATTAAAATACTTGAGCCCTTAACAATAAATTTTATTAATACTTAAATACTTTATAAAAAATACATAAAAATACGGGGTATTACAAGACCTGCCTTAAAAAAGTACAATAAAAAAACAAATGTTGAATACTCTCATTCTCTTGCAAACAAAAGAAGCATTTAGGGTCACAAGAGATACCCCATTGAACCAGTCTGTCTTTTGTAGCAAGTCTATTCCAAAGAGCTAGACATAATATGAAAATGCTCTTAGGGGTAGCCAAATTATTACAAATGAGTCTCTTCCAAGGAACCTTAGGATACTGGGGTCTAATAGCAGCATAAAGCTTCTTAATCTTCATCCCATCACCATGAGTAAAGGTATCCCAACCTCCCAAATTATTTACTATATCCCTGCAGCTAATAATCTTTTTCAAAAACCAAGAACATTTACTAGGAGCAGGGGCAGTCTAGCAATCTCTATTTCTGAAATAGTAGATGTGAACCCACTTAACCCAAAGATTGTCAGCTTTGTGAGCAATATCCCAAAGAAGCTTTGTGACAGCAGCCTTGTTCAACTCAGGGAGAGAGAGCATTTTTCAGCCACCACACACCTTGGGAAGACAGATATTACTCCAAGCAACCAAAGACTTCTTAGAAAAGGCTGAAGAACCAGTCCAGAGGAAGCACCTGAACCTTGCTTCAATCTCCTTCAGAATTTTCTGAAGGAGAATGAAAATTTGGGCCCAGTAAGTCTGAATAGCAAACAAAGCACTCTTAACCAATTGAAGCCTGCCAGCATAAGAAAGATGTTTTGCCATCCACCCTTGAATCCTTGTTGTAACCTTCTCAACTAAGGGCGGCTTACATTGAGAGATAGTAAGTTTTTTAGAAGAAAGAGGAACCTCAAGGTATTTAAAAGGAATGACACCTTGGGAGACCCCCAACTGGCCCCTAAGGACAGCTTGAATCTCAGCAGGAACCCCACCAAAAAACACTTCACTCTTATCCAGATTGGTAGAAAGGCTAGAAGCTTTAGATAATTTAGTAAAGGCCTGGAAAAGCAGCTGAACAGATGTATCATCAGCTTTAGAGAATAGCAACAAATCATCAGCAAACATCATAAGAGTCAAGCCAAGCTTTTCACATCTAGGGTGAAAGTTAAAATCAAGATTGAAGCGAAGCTCATAAAGGCCTCTGGAAAGGTATTCCATGCCTATAGCAAAGAGAAAGAGGGACGTGGGATCACCATGTCTTAAACCTTTCTTGGCTTCAAAGGGAGGGGCAAGAATACCATTGATGAGAATAGTGTAAGAGACAGAAGGCAATTCCAGATCCAGTTAACAAAAATCTGAGGGAAACCCAATTCTTATAGAACAGAAATCAGAAAAATCCATTCAACAGAGTCATAAGCTTTCTTCAGATCCACCTTAACCATACATCTAGGAGAGATAAATTTATGATTGTATCCTTTGATCAGCTCAGTTGCGAGCAGAATGTTACCCCCCAATATGTTTCCCATGAATAAAACCTGCTTGAGCATCATCAATAACCTCACCAATGACACTAGCAAGTCTAGCAGTGATAACTTTAGAAATAAGCTTGTAGACCATAGTACAGCAAGCTATGGGTCTGAAATCCTTAACATGAGAAGCATTAAGGACCTTAGGAACCAGAGTTATAGAAGTACAGTTCCACTGTTTCTGCAAAATTCCTCTATCAAAGAAGTGAATAAACTAGCATAAATATCATCTTTCACAATATGCCAAGTTCTTATAAAGAAGAAAGAGTAAAAACCATCAATACCAAGAGCCTTAGTGTTATCAATATCCTTGAGGGCAGCATCAATTTCAACATGAGAAACATGCTGAATGAGAGATTGCTGAGCAGCTAAACTAAGCTGCTTACCCCTTCTCAAACTAACAAGGTCAATAGCAGGAAGACAGGGGGCCTTAGTCCCTAAAAAAGACTTGTAAAAGGAGATTATCTCACTTGAGACAGAATTAGGATCCTTGAGAAGCACCTGATCGATACATTACCATGACACCTGTCCAAAGAACTAAGAACAGAGTTAAAATCACCAGCATATAACCAGGGGGAATGCTGAATAGAAAGATTCTTGATGCCTTCCCATAGGGAAAGTCTATCATGAATAGAATGAAGAATATAGACAACAGTGAGCTGAATCTGAGTAGATAAATTCTTGCTAAGGACAATACAGTGTATAAATTGCTTATTAACCTGCAGAATAGTAACAGTGACCTTATTTGCATTCCAACCAACCCAAATCCTGCCCTTAGGAGAGTAATCATAGTTGCACTCCAAGACCAAGATGGACCAAATTTCCTTTGAAAACCAACACTATTATGAGTTTTAACTTTAGTTTCCAGAATACCAACCACATCAACTGAATGAGAGTAAAGCAACCTATTTACAGAAGCTACTTTGCTAGGGTCATTCAGCTCCTTGACATTCCAGACAGAGATAATCATGGCACCAGAGGGGGATTAGCCTCACCCCCGATTGGATTAATAGTAAAACCACCAACACCATTTGTTTCACTGGCCATTAATGCCACAAAAGCATTTGAAGTAGCAGCTGGCTTGTTATCTCTAGTATGTTGACTCTTTGTTTTCCTTCAAACAATTCTCCAACCTTCATCTGAGTTATTCTGGGCAGTAGTAACAGAAGGAGTGATAACAGACTACCCATGAACAGTGTTATCAGAAGCAGGGACATTAGCAGGGCCCTGATTGGGTTTGGGAACCCAGACCTGATGTTGCTTTGTAGGAGCTGCAGGAACAGTTGGTTGTTTCTGATTTTGCTTGGAAGGAGCAGGAACAGGCTTGGCAGCACAATCATGGCCAAACTTATTGCACTTAGAGCAAAAGGGTAGGGCCACTCATACACCACCTTAAGCTCCAGCAATTCCTTTGAAGGGCTCTCAACAAACACATATTTAGGCATAAGCTTAGTAACATCAATTTCAATGAGAATCCTAGTAAAAGACACCCTCAATTGTCTAGTTATGCACTCATCTGCACAAATTAGCACCCCAAGCAAGCTGCCAATACGACTAAGGGTGTTAGAGCCCCAGCAGTTCAATGATAGGTTAGGGAACTTAACCCACAAAGGGATAGTCCTTAGTATTTCTGCACTAAAATCAAACTTAGGGCTCCAAGGTTTAACTATTGCTGGTTTACCTAGGAACATGTGTGGACCAAAACATAATATAGTGTCGTTATCAACAATCGAATGAATATTGATAATAAAGTACCCATCATCGTGCCAGAAAACATCTGGTTTTTGCACATTGTTGAGCTATAAAACGTTGAACAGCATCAATAGTAGGATAAAAACCAACTACATAAAAAACTAGGGCATTAAACCACTTTTGATTACCTTCACGAAGCTCAGAGTCCTGCAATTGAGCAACTTGCTTCCCATCTTGCACCTTCGGAGCAACATAGGACAGGGGAGCTCCCTTAGCAGTCAACTTCCCATTGAATGCTCCAGCTCGATCCTTTTTTTCCTTATCAGGATGTTCAGGGGGGAATGGATTGAGGATCAGAAGAAACAGCAGCAGATTGATGGCCACTGATCCCAGGATCCAATGGAACAGTAAACCTAGAAACCCTAGGTACTGTTCTATTGATTTCTACAGTTGCTGATCGAATAGCATCATCATGCAATAGAGCAATAGTCTCAGCATCACTTCGAGGAATAGGACCATAAGAAGGGTGAACCAACCTCGACGTCGGAGTAATTAGCTCATCCACCTCTTGAATCAAACTTGGAACAAAGGAGGTGCATGAGTTTCTCAGATTCGCTAAAATTACATCAAATGGTTCATGAGTAGTCTTCTGTTGTGCAACTTGAGGTGTAGAGATGTTCTGCTTTTTTTTTCTTAGCCATCGGAGGTCAAGATTGATGAAGAAACCGATCAAAATCGAAGAACCATGGAGAAGAGAGAGAAGAGAGAAAGTCAACGAAAGTCAAACCTCATAATCCCAATTATTTCAAAAAGCTAATGCATTTGACTTTCATTGATGCAAAAAGCTAAGATCAACAATATTAATAACCCTAAAACAGCTGTACAATCAATCTAATATAGCAAAATAATATGACATATATACAATATACGCATACCATACCATACCATACCATACAACATATCCAAAGGAATAAGCGTGATTACCTTCGAAAATGAATAACCAAATGCGTACCATACAATGTTTTCAAATGTAACAAGTTCAGATTAGTTTGGTTAAGTTCCGGAAAAAAGTACTAATAAGTGTTACCCAAATACAAAACTTATTATATGAACTCACTTGATTTTCACTTATTATAAAAAGTTTTGATAAAGTCTAATAAATTCAGATAAGTTCATATAAGGTCTAATAAGTGAAAATCGGGTATGTAGAACACACCCTGAAGATTATGCATGTATAACGTCGCCCGTTGACTTTAACCAGGGGTGGAGCTACGTTGGTACACACTGGTGCACGTGCATCAGAATCAATTTTTTTTTTTTTTTTTTTTTTTTTTTTTGAAAGTTCAGTTAAAAAAAATAAAATTAATAACTTAATCAAAGAGACCAGTTAATTGAAATAACAGGTCTCTTTGATGGCTTGATGCAACCCGCTATTTCACATTCACGTCGGCACACGCTCATTTTTTTTGACATTCAAGCTGACACTTTCTTTATTAATGAAAATAGACCGGTTACTTAACATGAGGTCTCTTTAGGTTTTTTTTTTTTTATTTTTTGAATTTTTTTCCTACTATTATATCTTTATATGTGTGCATCTAATTTAAAATTTTTTTGTTAACTTTAAAAAAAAAAAAAAAAAAAAAAACTAGTAGAATATGCTATGATTTTCAAATTATAAAATAAAAATACACTTATAATTTAGTTATTTTTAATGACTGTACATACATAATTTTATAGTATCATTTTTTTGTAACATGTTATTTGTAGTACTTTCGGTTTGTAAGATGGATTTTTTTAAGTACTAATTAAATGGTTGTAGTATAGATTTTTATATCATGTTTTTGGATTGAAATAAATTTGGATGTAATATAATTTTTTATTTTATATAACTTTTGGATTGAAATTAATTATGAACTAGATCCTTTTTTTTCCTTCATATTTTCACATGTTATCAATACTTGATGGTGACTCACCATCTTGAGAATCCTAGATCGGCCACTGACTTTAATTGACAAGATTATTATCAAAGAGGCAGCTTAATTATCCCCATATAAGAAGTGGAATGATAATTAAAGTGGAATGATAATTAAGGGTTCGGTGCTCATGAAATAAGAAGAAACATGAGCTAATGATCAAATATAGCTTTGCTTGCTTGCTTAATAATGGGACGCGCTACCAAAAATGGCAGTAGAAAGAGAGATAACAAGGCAAAGAAAAATCGAAAGAATAGAATGCTGCCCGCACAATAGTCTAAATAAAAATGTAATTTAACTTTTGGTTCAGGGTATGTATTAGGGGTGTTAAAAAAAACTCGACCCGCTTGACCCGTCCCGACTACCTAATGACCCGCAAAATACCCGACGAGTATTTTGGAAAATAATCTAAATTTTTCGGGTTGGGTACCCGGCCCATTTAAATCTTCGGGTCACGAGTCGGGTCATGGGCCGAACCTCGAGTTACTCGGGTACCCACATGACCCGATTTTTTTTTTTATTTTTTCTGGAATACAATAGTGAATTGCTAAATACCGCCATCATTTTTTATCAAACCGCCGTCATTTCAAGCAAAAAACCGATATTGCCCTTACTAAACCCTAATTAATTTTTTTTTCTTTTATTTTGTCCTCTCCCATCAAACACCACAACCACCACTGTCTTTGCACACCACCACCACAATCACGCAGTAAGGGGCGGCACTCCGCGGTAGGCGACTGCAGCAGGCGCCGTCGATTTGATCAGGCGGCGGTGGTCTGAAGGTTTCATGGCCGGAAAATCGACAAAAGAGGTGAGTTTGGCCTTTTTTTTTTAAAATTCGATGGCTGGTTATCGGCGTGAAAATCCGGTTGGCCAACACCGGTAACCGGCGATCGAAATTGGTTTACGGTGGCGGCCAACCGGTTTACCACTCCGGTTATTTACTAGCCTGCGAGTACTCTTTTTTTTTGTTTTTTAATTCGATTGCCAACTGGTTCTCTACGCCGGTAACGGCCAGCCAAAACATAATGTAGGGAGGCTCGATTTGGAAATTCTTCCTTGTTTACCATAGGCTTTTGTCATTCTTAATGTAGGATTGTGATACTTTAGCCTAAGTAAAATAGCTCTAGAATCTGAAGAGTAACGATTTGGCCGCCATTAGTATATTGAATTGAAGATGATGATGTTGAGTCTGTACTCTGTTTTGGTGTCTTGCGAGTACTCTGTTTTTTTTTTTTTTTTTTATTTAAATTTTTGGTGTTGTTGGTGATGTAATCTAATATATCATATTAGATTATTACTTTAGCAAAAAGTGTCAAACCTCAACTTGATTCTCATTCATGTTCATCCATACTACTAAGTCTTGTGTTGGTTTGTTATCTTGATAATGATTGTTTCTTTTGTTTTTAACATGTTGAATTGAATTTTATAGTTTTGGGGCTATATTTGGACACTTTACTGTTTGATTTTGTTCAATTTAGGAGCCTTTATGACTTGTCTAGGTTGCTTACAATGTAGTCCTTGCTCGAATAGCTAAGTGATCATTCCTCGTGTAGATTAAGTGATTTGGTTATTCAGTTGGCACTCTTGGCAGTGGGACTTAGTAGTATGGATGAACATGAATGAGAATCAAGTTGAGGTTTGACACTTTTTGCTAAAGTGATCAAGTAGTAGTATGGATGAACATGATGTAATCTAATATGTTGGTTTAGTGCTGGATTTAGTATTATGTTATACTATGCTCAATTTAGAGCATTTTCGGGTTATACAAATCATGATCAAAACATTGACAACATCATGTCTAGCTAGATGATGCAGAATGTAGTGTCTATTGAGTACCTTTAATTATTATTAATATTATAATTGTCATTGTTTTTTTTTTTTTTAAACAGTTATGAATTATTATTATTATTATTATTATTATTGATTGTAATTTCGTTAATTTGGTTATGACGACAGTTAGGTAGGCTCAAAATGATGTTTGATCGTATTGATGGCTTGGGTGAGAGACATACCAGGACTCGTGCAGTGACTGCTTCGACTAGGAGACTGAGGACATCAGTTCCTATATCCGATGGAGCATGTGTTGATGATGAGGTTTAGGGGCGTGAAGGGGAGGACGAGGAGGAGGATGAAGAGTGGCATGAGGATTAAATTAACAGCTTGATGGACGATAATGGGAGTTTGAGATCTGTTCGACATCGGGGAGGTAGGGGAAATCAAGGCCAGACGTCATCTGGAGTCACTTTGAGGAGAGGTGCTGATGGTAGATTTCAGAGTACTGGAGATGGTACTTCCCGAACTCGCAAAATTCGTGTTGTCCGAGCGTCGAATGATAATACATGGTGTGTTCAGGGTCAAATGCTCGGTGGTCCTAAGGATGGTAGTGTCATTCCAAGTTACGCAGGTCACATCGCTACGCAAATTTGGATGGGGGAGAAAAAAGATCGAGACGTGTTGAAGTGTCAATCTAGGACGCAATGGTGCCAAAATTTGCATGAGATGCACAAAGCTATGGCCGATGATGTTCGTAGACGAGTTGATAGTACTGGTTTGAGTGGGCTAGATAACACCATCCATCATCACATTGATTGGGCCCTGATTTCGGCGTTTGTTGAGCGCTGGCAGCCAGACACAAACACTTTTCACTTCCCGTTCAGCGAGATGTCTATTATGCTCCATGATGTCCAGTACATACTTGGGTTACCTGTAGAGGGTGATGCTGTTGTATAGCAAAGTGATGTTGCGTCTTTGAAGGTTGACTTTCAGAAGTTTTTAGGGATAGGAGCAGATAAACTTTTTGCCAAGCCAGCACCCATTTAGGATAATGAGGGGGTGTCAAGTCAGGCCATATATGAAAGATGCCTGGCAGAGAGAGGAGACACTGATATCCAGGTGCAGGGGTTCTTGTTGTTAGTTCTAGGCAGCACTATTTTTGTCGATAAGAGTGGTAGCCGTATTCCTCCTTCTTGCATCTTAGAGGTGAAGAAGAAGGATGTTCAGCTTTCTCATTATTCATGGAGTTCAGCTACCCTTGCTTATTTGTATCGGCAGTTAGGCGTTGCCTCACGGATAGGTTGCAAACAGATTGCTGGGTGTTTAACGTTGTTACAGTCTTGGATTTATGAGTATTTTCCTGCATTTATACCTGTTCATGGTTGTTTAGCCATAACATCGACTGATGCTCGAGCCACCAGGTAGGACACACAGATTCAGAAAAGGGACTACTATCGTGTAGTTTCTTTTCGTAGACGCCTTGAGCAGATGACAGATCGTGAGGTATATTTTTTTGCTACAAATTTATTAAAAATTTTAATTTTTGGACTTACTAGTTAATAATAATATTTTTTTAATTGTTTGTAGGTTATGTGGAGGCCCTATACTTTGAGTCCTGCTCATTCGGTCCCGAGAACTACTTATCTGGGTTGGATATAGTATCGAGACATTGTTGAGCCATACCACCCTGACAGAGTTGTACGACAGCTTGGGTTCGTTCAGGGGATTCCTCCTCCCTGTTTTACACCCGATTATGCGAGCCGGCCGGCATATGAGACGCGGAGTTACGCGGTTAGCTCCGCAAGTGCACCACAGTTCTGGAACAGATTTAATGTCGGGACTTACTGTATACCCCTCTCAGACTATTTGCCATTGTTGGACGAGGAGCCTACTTGTTCTGATGATTACGAGAGCTGGTTCTACACGTACTCACATCCACTTCTTATGAGTCCTGATGCAGTGCTTGGCCCACCACCTCGACCCGATAGGACAAACGTAGATTTTGTAAGTTTATTTCAGTAATGAATTTCATTTATTTAAGTTGATTTAATTAAAATTTTTTTATTTAATTTCATTATCTTTATTCATTTAATAATTATTTAATTTGACTTACACAATTTAATTTCATTTATGCAGTGGGTGCAATTATTCATGTCTCTGTTACGCAAGTTCATAGCTGAGCAAGGAGGCAACATCACCCCCACGGTGATCAAGACGCAAGAAACAATCAAGTTGTGGAATGACATGTTAGAAGATTGATATGTTTTTTTAATTATTAGATTTGGAGTATTTGGCTTTTTTTTTTTTAAAATTATTAGATTTGGAGGTAATAATTATTGGGACATCATTAGATTTGGATTTTTTTTTTTTTTTGGTTTATTAGATTTGGAGTTAATAATTATTGGGACATCATTAGATTTGGATTTTTTTTTTTTTTTTTTTTTGGTTTATTAGATTTGGATTTAATAGTTGTTGAGACATCATTAGATTTGGATTTTTTTTTTTTTTTTTTTTTGGTTTATTAGATTTGGAGTTAATTATTGGGACATCATTAGATTTGCCCCCTTTTTTTTTAATTATTAGATTTGGTTGATAAATGAAAAAATAATTAGATAGTGTCTTTAAAATTATTAATTAACAGTTCAGTAGTAACAATGCAATAAAATCTCCTATCAATCACATCATTGACTATTAGCTACAGTGTTCCAAGTAGCGCGCCTATGTTGATATCGATCCTCCCAACCTGTAACGGTATCGTCACGTATATCGAACCAAGTAGTAGCAATAGGAGGTACTGGGAAATTATGTTCAAAGTCCAATCGCACAAAATGCCACCCTAAAGATAGTATGCAAAACTCCCTATACGGACCAGTTGCTGTTGACGGAGCAGTCCAAGGTAGCACAGTGATGCATGGGAACACACCACGACCATCTATACCAACACCAAAACACATAACAACGGCATTATAAAAGTTAGCAATCGGAAACAAGTCATCAAAAGCAACCATCCAATGATCTGTGCCGCATCTCCCTCCAGTCCATGTGATACGGTTGATTGCAACATCTAACTGTTTAACTCTGCACACTCGAGGATAAATGTCTCGATGAGCACCAACCTCATTTGCAATCGATCGTCGAGATAATATCCATTCATGCTGGTCACCTATGAAGAAATCCACAACACATCGAAATCCACAGTTACCATCACCAAGCGGATCACTCCACCCTCGTAAAAATGGAAGCATGAAGGCTGGAACTTTATCCAAATATGCAAATTCCTCCAAGTTCAAATCATTCACTACAATTGTGCACAAATTAGTCATAAATAATATTAATAATAATAATAATAATAATAATAATAATAATAATTTGTTTAAAAAAAATATAATAACAATAATAATAAAGAACCTGAAGCTGTATAAATCGGTGTCGTACAACCACCCCGACGACCACCCCTACGACCACCCCTACGACCACACGAACCCAAAATATGCTCAAATCTGCTACGATTATGCCTAGTAGACGGAGACCATTGACCTGTCGGTGGTCAACCCCTTGTTGTCTCGTTGACCTCTGGATCAATAAAATCAGTCTGATCTCGGTGTAGCTCCTCAAATAGGACCCGGTTGATACCCCGCACAAAGCTTGGATCACGATATAAGACCTCATCCACCAAAGACCTAAACAAGGCTGCATCCTGCTCTGACTCCTCAGCAAAAACAGGAATGTCAATGCCTTCACCGACCACTAATGTCTTCCAAAATGGATGGACCTGATCCAAATACAACCCCGTCCCTGCAAGAATTGTTTTCCACATGGTGCATGCACATGGGAGACCGTGGGTCGTGAAAAACGCACACCCACACCTATCCAACACATCATCAGATAACTCTCTCATCCTCTTCAACTCGTCTTGTAAAATATCAAGACCTCGAAATGACATAAAGCCGTTAAGATGAAGCAAAGGCATGATGTTGTGTTATGACCCCATTCGCCGTCTCGAGTCCTCTAAATGGTGACGAATCTCAATTAGCATACCCTTAATGTTGTTGTGCACACGACGGAAGATAGTGTCTAATGCTCCTGTAGAACTGTCGAACCATTGTTTAAGTACGGAATGTTGGCTCTCTACTCTACATGTGTTGACATTGCCGAAGTGCATCACCAAATTCGTCCAAACTCGTACAAATTTCTTCTTGTGGACCAACCATTGCTCCTCGACGTATTTCACCAGTGGTGGGTTTGATGCTCCCCACGTCGCTTTCATAGTTTGCAACTCTAACTCATACTCGGCAACAGTGGTCGAACACATTACTCTTCTCCATCTACCATTTCGAAATCTCTCGGCCATCAACATATCCTTCCCACACAAATAGTGCGCCCTTGCCAACACATCCTTGTTAATGTGCCACCTGCATAATAAATGCGCACAATTTGGAAAGACCTCTTTCAAAGCCTTCATCAACCCCAACTCACAGTCAATAACAAAAACATTCGGAGCCACCTCAAATCCAGTGTACAACTGCAATTTCTCCAAAACCCACTTGTAGCTTTCATAAGTTTCACTCTTCAATATAGCATATCCGATCAAAAACTTTTGATTTGTAGGCATGACACCAACGAGCTCGAAGAATGACATGTTATATCTGTTGGTCTTGTACGTAGAATCCATCCCAATGACATGTGGATACATACGTAACATATTAGCCATCTCTGGGTGGGCCAAAAAAGCATGGGTGATGGCACGGGTATCTGGATCAACATTTATCCAAGTGACATACTTGTACTCATTTGCCAAGTGAACAAACTGGTACGCAACATCTCGACCTTCACAAGCATCTAGACGAGCACGACTTCTCACATTGTAGATATGTCTCTTGTTAGGATTCTCATTCGGAAACATCTCTTTCACGACTGCCATAATGTGACGCAGCTTGGCTGCAGCAGAAGTCATGTCAATAACAAGCGTCTTTGCAGCTGGACTAAGACCACTAACCTGCCGGTGACCCTCTCGATATAACATGAGCTGATGGTTATGCATGCCTTTTAAACCCTTTTTAGATTTAATTATCCATCCTTCCATGTCCCGCAAACATCGAGCCGAGATTTGAAACGTACATTTACAACCCTTGCTCTTCGTGTTCTTGCGTGTGGCATTTTCACGGTCCCGATTTTCCCCTCTGTTTCTCTCCCCCCGATCACATTTCATGTAATTAATTGGAAGCCCATTTCTTTGTTTCTTATACGATGAATTTGTCAAAAAGAACCTTAATGGAGTGGCAATCTCTCCAGCCCAATCAACATCTGCTTGATAGGTCGGGAAAACTTCTCTAGTCTGAAAATGCGGGCTATAATCAACACCATCACCCCCGTAATCTGATAATGAAGCATGATACAAATACATAATTCTTTTAATTAATAATAACGAACAATATAACATTAATAATTATAATTATAATAATAATCTTAAATAGAATAATATTTATTATTATTATTCATAATAGTGTAAAAAGTTAATATAATAATATTAATTTAAAAAAAAAAGCAACGTGACCACAGTCAACAGGAGATGGAAACCGGTTGACCAGATTTGACCACCGGTTGACCGTGACGGATAACCGGATTTCAGCTCCTGTTGCCCACAGTAATCGGCTTGGAAAACCGTTAGACCACCACGGCCAACCGGTGTTCAAAACCGGTCAACTTCTCCGGTCAACCGGCGCACAAAATCGATTACCGGGAAGTTTGACCGGTTTCGTGCACCGATTGATCGGTTTCAAATCAAGTTTTGCGTCAAATTTAAATTGCGAAATTGTACTTGTTCAAAAGCCGACGGTTGAGATTGCGATTGATTTTCCGACGAATCACCGTGATTATCATCCATTTCCGATAACTTTTCCATTCGTGGTGGTGGTCCAATCTAGGTAGTGACGCGGTAATTGTAGTCGATTAATTAAAGTTTGAAAAAAAAAATTAAAAATTGGGTAAATATTTATTAAGGGCAAGAAAGTCCGTTTACTTGAAATGATGGCGGTTTTGATCTCTATGGATGGCGGTATTTAACACCCCCTATACAATATATAGAACCTACAAAAACTAGGGTTTACCGATAGCAGTAGGGGTGTTCAGATCCGGGTACCCGAATAAGCGAGTACCCGGATCTTCGGGTAGTTTAAACCTCGGCCCATGTCCCGACCCGAGAAAATCGGGTACCCTGGTTTCGGGTACCCGAATTTCTCGGGACGGGTCATAGGGTACCCGGAAATCTTTGTAATCAATTACTCCACTATGTAAAATTTAAAGCAAAAGTAACTGAAAAACCTTCATTATTTCAAAAAAAAAAAAAAAAAAAAAAAAAAAAAAAAAAAAAAAACTTCATAGACTAGCAAATTTAATGGGAGTCTCTGCCAAACTTTGAAATAATAATACATTATATCTTTAAACAACTCTAACTACATACTAAAAAGAAAAGAATAAAAAAAAAAAAAAAAAGAGTATAGCAATTGGATTTTACACTTCACAAACAGCTAACTTGAATTAAGTACTTTGTATAAGCCAAAAATAGACAACATAGGCTACTGATTTGTTTGAAGATATAATGTGTAAAATCGATTTGCCGCCGACCGCATGCCACCGTCTCGCTATATGTATGTCAAAGTTGACAACACTGCGTGGTTTGTAAAGAGGGAGAAAGAGATTAAAAGAGTTTGTAGAGAAGGAAAGAGAGATTAGAAAGAGGATAGATAGTGAGGAGAGAGAGAAGCAAAAGAATGTAGAGAGGGAAAGAGAGTGACGGCTAAGAAGAAAATTGAAACCCTAAGCGAAAGTGAGTAAGTGGGCTGGGCTGCTTGGAAAGTTGGGGGTATTTATTTAAAAAAAATTTTGTCGGGAATCTGGGTACCCGAGATTAGCTGAACGTGTCCCATGTCCCGGCCCACGAAACTACAATTTTAGCGGGACGGGTACCCGACCCGAAAAAAACTGAAAAAAAAAGTCAATTTCCCGTCGGGTTTTTTGCGGGTAATCGGGACGGGACGGGACAATCGGGTCGGGTTTTTTTGAACACCCCTAGATAGCAGCCACCCCCTCTTCATTTCTCGGCTCAACTTTCTCTCTCTTTCATTTTTCTTGTTTATATCCAGAATTTCAGTAAGACTCTAATGGAGATCCAACCACTTTTGCATTCTTCACATTTTCCTCCTATCTCACGGCGGCCTCACCCTTCTTTTCAAACCCTCACTATTTTACGGCACCACGGCGGCAAAGTCTTCTCTAGTGAGGCGCAGGAATCATCTTCTCTACGAAGAGTCGCGAAAATCGTCTTCTACGACGAGTCACGAGCATCATCTTCTCTGAACTTGATTGTTTTTTATATAAATTGGGTTTTTTGAATTTGGTTATTGTTTTTGGCTTTTTAATTTTATTTATCTGATTATAAGTAAGTTTTATTCCTTTATTGTTTTATTAACTTGAAAATCATCAACATATGGTGATGATTTTAATGACATGATGGAATAAATTCAAATAAACAATAAATGACGATAATTTCGATCAGTTTGTGATCTTTGAATAGGGAAGAAAAGGCTACTAGGTATATTAGAATTTTATACAGAGATAGTTGTTTTTTTTAAAATAACCAAAAAACTCGGGTACCCGGTTTTCTCGGGTTAGGTCATGGGCCGAGTTTCAAACTACCTGAAGATCCAAGTACCCGCCTTTTCGGGTACAAAATCCAGGTACCCAGATTTGAACACCCCTAGTATGTATATATACAAGATGTCATTTAAAGATTCATACCACAACTATAATAGGGTTTATATTTTTAAAAACATACTTTAAACTTTACAAATGTACATGTATTACACATCCAGCTGAAAAATGTATCTTGTTTTAAGAGTTTACACACCGTGATTTTTTAGCCTGCGTAATGCACCATCGTTCTCGGCCATACTTGGGTACTTAGCGTCTGTTCTGATTTACTAAACTGAGCAGAAATGAAGTAAACTGAACTAAACTAAACTAAACTAAACTGATTGGAGCTGAACTGAACTGAACTGAAATGAATATTTTATGAGAGAAGGAAATTAGGAACGGAACCGAATTGAATTGAACTGAAAAAACTGAACTGATTGGAGCTGAACTGAAATGAAATGAAATTAAGCTGAAGAGGACAGGCCCTTACTTGGGGTTGCATGTCGATTTAGGTCATCGGAAAAGTTTCCATTTTGGCCTTATAGTCGATAAGTTGGTGGACCGTTTGTAGGCGTTTGCTTCTCTTCGGCTTTCCTCGACGGCTAAACTAGTTATCATCAATTCTATCCCTGTGGTTGCTTTTAACCATGTTCTATTTATATTTAAGGTTCCTAGGTCTATTTGCTCCCGGATGGATCGATTGCTTGCTGGTTTTTGGTGGCGTTCTTCTCAATATTCTAGGGGTCTTGTTCTTCGATCGGTCTTCTGCACCTTCATGCTCCTAAGGGCATGGGAGGTCTCGGGATTCACAGTTTTTCTTGTTTTAATTCGACTTTGTTGGCTAAACATAGTTGGCGGCTATTTTAGAATCCCCGGTTACTGGCTTCGTAGTTGATTCATTCTAAGTATCCGGCTTTTAGGTTTTTTCATCAGGATCGGCTATCTTGGCCTTTGTGGGCTGATAGGGGTCTTGCTTTAGGTATGACCTCTTTTGCTCTTGGTATTGCTTGGAAGGTTGAATCTGGATGTGATGTTCAAATCACGCATGATGCATGGGTTTTGGGGGAGCTTGTGAAATTTAAGTCGTTTTCCTCTGAGTCGGAGTTCCCGACTCATGTTTCCTCTCTTATTAATTCGCGTTCTCACGCGTGGGATGTATCTCGATTACATCGGCTATTTAATGCCTATTCAGTTGTGAAGATTTTATCCCTTGATCGTCCGTTGCAATGGATAGATGACTTTGTATATTGGAAATTTACTAGGGATGTAAGGGTTTCAATGAAATCAGTATATGCTATGCTAATGCAGGCTGCCTCCCAATCTTATCAAGTGGCTACATTCCCCTCTTCCTGATGGGGCAGGTTTTGGTCTCTCCTTCTTCTTCCTCATTGGCGTGTCTTTAGCTGGAAGCTTTTGCAACAGGCTTTTCCTCTTGCCTCCATCCTAGTGTCCTGTGGTATGACAAATGAGAGTTTGGATCATATTTTTTAAGAGTGTTGTTTTATCCGTCCTATTTGGGAATTGGAGTGTTTTAGGGGGTTTGGTCTTTATTTCGCGCTATTTATCATTTAAGGTTTGGTTCATATGCTCGATCTATGTCTTCTCTTCGACTAAGGACTAGGAAAGTTTAGGTGGTTTTTTTGCTATCTTGTGGGCTATTTGGCTTTTGCGCAATGCTTTGCGTTTTCGTTAAACTTCATGCTCTGTTACTTCTATTATAGCACTTGCTGCTGATTAGAAAGCCCGATGTGTGTCTTCTCTGAAATGGATCTTTCTAGTTCACGTCAACCGGTTGTCTCTTTTTTTAATCCGGTTATATTGAAAGGTTCTCCTGATGTGTCTCATTTGGTTTGTTTAGTTGTTGATGGGGCTTAGGAGAGGTTTGATAAGAGGGAGGGAGCAGGTTAGATCCTTTGGTGCTCTGCTTCTAATAAGGTTTTGGGTGGGGGTTGTAGCGCCTTTTAGGCCTCTTCGACTTTGCAGGCTAAAATTTATGGCTTGTTGTTGGGCCTTGGCTATGGTTATGCGTAAAGGATTTCTCAGTGTCGTCTGTACACAGACTGTTCAGCTATCTTGATGTAATTACAAGGTCATGGGAGGAGTATCACATCTTCCTATTGGCTCCTTGGGTTTTTGCATTCCCTTGTGACCTTTTGCTCGACTCTCCATATCCAAAAAGTCCCTCGTCTCTGGGTGTCTCCTGCTCATTGGCTAGCTACTCATGCTCGGCATCATCAATTTCTTCATTTTATGTTTTGGTTCTTATTTCTTGTTGTTTTAACTTGAATCAGTAAATTAAAAATGCAATAGCAATGAGGAAATCAAAAGCTTGGGTGTATAAAGGCGAGAACATTTATAGATACATCCGAGTATCCGACCATCGGCACATGCCCACACGGGACGATTTATATGATCAGGTTTGAGTTCCATCATTGTGAGTTTCTTAAAATTACATAATAATAATGCAAATAGATGATACAATTAGATTAAAATATAAGTTCAAAAAACTTGTGATTTCGAACTAAAATAGCAATGATGTTATACAATAAGTAACGCCAAAATTAATCAAAAATTAGGGAATGCAAAGCTATTGAATTCTCAAGCGAATTCATGCAATTCGAGATTAATTCCAGTCTTCCAGATATATATCAGAGAAAAGAAGAAGATAATGCATATATCATTCACAAACGTAGTTACAGATTAAAACGGCTAAGCAATTTAATTACTCATTGGCGAATCTAGCATCCTTTTTAAGTGGGTTCAAAATATTAACATTAACTTTGAATCAAATAAAATAAAATAAAATATAAAAAAAATATAAAAAAAAAAAATTTTATTGCATTTTCTTAATTACTTACAAAACAAATATAGTTTAATGAAAAAACAACAATGTATTTTGCTATGAAAATAATTATAAATTTATTGATATAAATCATGAAAAAAAAAACATTTTAATGCATTTTCTTAATTACTTACAAAACAAATATAGTTTAGTGAAAAAACAACAATGTATTTTGCTATAAAAATATTTATGTGTATAATTTTGTTATGTAAATCATTACTTAAGTGTATATATATATATATATATATATATATATATATATATATAGGTCAATAATGGCACATTTGTAATTTTTGCTACACACTTTTCCCTTTCTTTCTCCTCATTCACGATAACTTCCCCCCTTTCTTTCTCTCTCTAGACTTGATACATCATACAACTCTCTCTCTCTCTCTCTCTCTCATAATTTTGGATGCAAATTTCTTCACGAAATTAGGGCTTACTTCAAAGAAATTAAGGTTTGTTATTCAATTCTTATGATTCAATTCTTTGTATTCATTCTATTTTATTATATTCTCATGATTTTTGCTACGATTTTTTGAGCATTTTTATGCAATATTTCTTAGTTTTTTTAGTGATTTTTTTGTTGCAATTTTAATGCGTTTTTCTCATATTTTTCCCCTGATTTTTGCTATTTCTATGCTCGATGTTGTTCGTATGAGAGTTTTGTTGTTACAAAATTGTCAAATATTCATTAATCATTAAAGCTAATTTTTTTTCCTTATAAATATATGTTTCGCACATAGGCAGAAATTTTTAGAATATGTGAAAAAATTTAGAACATAGGAAAAACGTTAGAACATAAGTTGAACAAAAATTAAACATAGGAAAAAATAGAACATAAGGAAAAAAGCGAAAAAAAAAACTGTTATAACATTATATTAGAACATAGGAAAATTCAAAATATAAGCTGAAAAAAATTTAAAACTTGGGAAAAATAAGTTAGAACATAGGTAGAAAAAATTTAGAACATAGGAAAAATTTAGAACAAATAATTCAGAAACAAAGAAAAAAACAAAATTAGAATATAGGAAAAGCAAATTTAAAACATAGGAAAAAAATTTAGCACATATACAAAAAAATTTAGAACATAAGCCGAATAATTTTAAAAAATAAGCATAAAAAATTTACAATATAGGAAAAAATCTAGAATATAAGCTGAAAAAAAAAATTAGAACATAAAATATAATTTAGAACATAAGAAAAAAAAATTTAGAGCATAGAAAAAAAATTTATAACATAGGAAAATCTTTAGATGATAAGGTGTTCTTACATAAGAAAGTATTCTTATATAAGGAGGTGTTCTTACCAGATATATATGCTCTGCTTAGCCACTCCTACAAAATTAAACTATGCACTTATCTAGACAATTAGACTAATTCAGGGACCTCATTCTTATTGTTCTTTCGAGACACCTCCAATCATAACCAAACACCCTCATCATAAACACTTAAATCATACAAACAATCTTTAAAAGAATAAGTTAACAATATCAATCAACATCACACAATAATAGGGATGCAAAAGAGCATGTTCTGGTAAGATTAAGACTACAAATAGTTCTTCCATCATCATCTCATTATTCTTTGTTATTGTACTTCCTTCTATAAACAACCGGCTCGGAGGCTTTCTTCTTTCCCAATATTTTTCTCGACATATGATTTATAAAAAAATCTGGTTTTTTTCTTACCGTTTTGCTAACCTCATCATTTTTTATTGCCTCACCATCTTCTGGTAAGAAAACTTGACATTTCCTTTTTCTTTTTCCGGCCAGGGTGCTGAGGTTTTAGATAGCTGCTGTTAGAACTAGTCCATCGCCTGTTTCGTTGAGAATTTTTTTTTCTAGGGGCTTGTCTAGATCCATCGGTTAGAAAGATGTCAGCGATTGAATGGTCGAAACATCTAAACTCACCACCACATCATGGGATGAAAAAGTAAATTTACCCTCACGCGGCTTCAAGACCAAATCAAGATTTGATACTTCACCTACCTAAGAAACACGTATATTGTGATCCACGGTATTATTATTGAAATAAAATTAGTTATTAAAATATGAAAAATTAATTAAATTAAAATAAATAATATTAAAATTATTTATGCATTTACAAATTACATGAAATTATTTTTAACATAACAAATTATGTGTAATTACACAAATTATATTACACATAGTTAGTTAGCTCATATAATTTTTGTGTATAGATACATTAATTAAAATTTACATATTATTATTCTTATTAAATAATTCGATATTAAAAAATCATTATTTCTTCATTTTATATATTTTTAAAAATAATTTCTATTTAAAGACTTGATTTGAACTTAAATCTACCACTAAAATAACTCCTTGAGCAAAATTTTTGGGCAATCATTTTAGGAATTATTATGATTACCAATTTTTTGTTGCGAATTATATATTTGTACTTTAAGATTAGCAATGGTAACTCGCATACGATTCAAATTTCGTGAATTATTTCACGGCAAATTAATATTGGGTTGTTGATGCGGATCAAGCATCAAGAATTCAAGAGTCTAGATTCATTTTCTTTAGGATTTATTTTATGGTTTTCATATGATTTATTCAAGATAAAGATTAGGAAAAATTATCTTTTTATAAGATATTATTTGAGTTTTTAGGATTTAATTTATCTTTTAGGTGTGTTTATCTTATTACGCATAGGATTGTATGCCTATAAATATTTATTTTTATTAATGAGAATATAGAATGTCTTTGAGTTTATGAAAACATGAAAATTGTGAGTTAGTTCGAATGAATCGAATTGATTTCAAAATATCGCTTTTCTTTTTAAAAGATCAAAATTTAAATAGCTTTTCTTCTTGTTTTAGTTGAAAAGATCAATTCTTATTAAATTAGGTTTAACCCTAATTGTTAGTATGTAATACCCCGTATTTTTGAAACATATTTCTAATTAATTAATTAATTAATATTTTCTAAAAAGTGTATTATAGTAATTTATTATTTGAATTTTGGAGCCAAAATGAGATTTGAAATCTGGCGCCAAAAGCATTTTAAAACTTAGGGTTCGTTTGGCATCGTTTTCAGTTTTTTGTTTTTTAAAAACTGAAAACTGATTTCAGTTTTTGATTCTTTGTTTTTAAAAACTGTTTTCATTTTCCAGTTTTGAGTTTACAATCAACTCTCAAAATACTACCAAATAATTTATAGCTTTAATCAACTATTATACTACCGATAATTATTTATTATTATTAATTTTTTTTTAATAGCTGCTTATTTATTTTCAAAAAGTATATATATATATATATATATATATATATATATATATATATATATAATATATATATATATAATAAATTTATTGATTGAATAAGGTTATAACAAAATTTAAAGGAACAACTACGGAAAAAAAAAACAATAAAATAGTCAAATGCAATGTAATATTTATTTCTCGTTGAAGACTTTCATTGTGAATTTTGTCTTTCTCACAATCTTGTTGCCAAACGATCTTGAAATTGAGCCATTCTTTGAAATTCTTGTTGACTTACAGAAGGAGTCACTAGGTCCTCGGATCCATTGTTGTTGATTGCATCATCTTCTAGTTTGACATTTTCATCCGCAAACTGTATGAACAAAGGATCTCCGTCCTTGCATATTTTTATGAAATTGTGGATAACACAGCACGACAAAATTATATATTTTTGTCGTTTTAAGTTATATGAAGGCATATCTCTGAGAATGGGAAATCTAGCTTTTAATATCCCAAAACATCTTTCAATAACATTTCGCAATGAAGAATGTGTATAATTAAATATTTCCTCAGGACCTTGTGGGCTCGTTGCTCCTCTATAATCACGCAAATGATATCGTTCTCCACGATACGGTGAAAGAAATCCTAGCATATATGTATAGCATGAGTCTACAAGATAATACTTTCTAGTAGGAGGCATAGGAAACTTGGTCTCTTCTACATTTGTAATTGTTTCCCAAAAAATTCTTGAATCATTTGCCGAACCTTCCCAACCAGCCATCACAAATGTAAATTTCATGTCAAATGAGCAAGCACACATTATATTCATCGTAGGCTTTTTTTCTTTTCCACGTTAGGGAATTTGATCATCTTGTGGCACACGTGCTGATACATGAGTTCCATCAATAGCTCCTATGCAATTCTATAATAAATCGTAAAATTCAAAATACATACTTAATGAATTAATGCACAGATAATATGTAAAAATTAAAAATTAATGACAAAAAATTACCTTGAAAATCGGATAGTATCTTGGGTTATTTTTCTATTTCTGGAGGTGTTTCGTCAAATGCTGGAGGAACAATCTAATGCTTCGATAAAGATGCAATGGCATACAAAACCTTTCGAAAATGGCGGTGAGTAGATTGTAAGGAATGTTGAAATCTATCCGCTATAAGTTCGTGCCTCGAATTATGAGAAATAATAAGAAGAAACATTGCAACTTGTTCTTGAATTGATATAAATTTAGAATCTTTCAACTTTTCCCTTTTTTTCAATTCTTCACACAAGCTAATAAAGATCTGAGGAGTCATTCGAAGCAAATCATAACATGTCATTGGATGACCGTTAAGTAGTTCAAGGACATATTGGTGACCTGTTAACTTTGAAATTCTTTGCAAACGGGGTTTCTTTTTAAGGAACCCGTTATTTTGTAAGTTAATATAAATTGTCAATATTTGTTGAAAATCTTCCTCATCAGAATCCAATAAGATATCTTCAATGTCGAAATCCATAACTATCTGCATTTTTTACATATTAATGTTATAAGCAAGCAGATAGAATATTATCAGTACATATAAATGTTATAAGCAAGCATATAGAATATTATCACCATTATTACTCTTATTAAATCAAACCCAAATACAAAATCCAAAAAAAAATCATACTTACGACAAGATCTAAATTGAGTTTAAACACTCAAACATGCACTATTGAAGGGGAAAAAAATATGTACTAACGAGACAATGCTTAAAGGTTGAGCACAAAATCTATCTTCCTATCATTTGGAAATCTAAGAAACATTTTCCTCCACAATGGATCATCATGTATTAGTTTAGTTGCCTTTGCAAATGAAGCTCCATCAATTCCCTCAAGAGCACTTAGTGCATCTACACATTCCATGAGCAAATCATGATCCTCCTTGGACTGATGCCCACCTTCATCATTGCCATTAAATTTTCTCTTGATAAGTTCAAGTTTTTTCTTGGAATTTTTACTCATTGTAACCAAGGCATCCGCCATTGCTACATTAACACTTTCCCTAAGTTTCTTACGATTGACATTAGGCTTGATTTTTTTGTTTTTAGGACCCTCTTCACATTGTTTTCTCGAGTCACCCTCTTCTCCATCTGTGTCATCTTCATCCTCACTCTCAGAAGGGCTTTTAGTAGAAGGATGTGAACTAGTACCAATAGCGGTTGTATCCCCATAAATTGTGCATAATTTATCATAATGCTTACATCCCTTCTTTCTAAAAGTTTTGGCAAACTTATGTTTCTGTAACAACCATACATTCACATCAAATATCACAAAAATAAAATCTTATTAGTTTAAAAATGTCCCTACTTGATCCATAAAAGAATAGAATCAAAATAAACTTATTGACAATTACCTCATACAACTTTTTCCATACAAGCATCCTCAGCAGAAAGTTGATAAGTCATAGCATTGTATCCCATTCCAGTTTCTTGTACTAGTTTACTAAATTCCTTCCATATTTGTCTTTGTTGATTATATTTGTTCTTAAGTTGTTCTTGACTATAATCCTTTTTTGTCTTCTCCTTTAGTTTTTGCTTGATAAGCCTCCAAGCTTGCTTGATTAGAGTGGTTGTTGGTCTATTTCCTTTTTTTACCTCCTCCTCTATCAAGCTTATAAGGTAAGATTCAATATTTTCATTCCATACTCCAACTACTCCTGTAGATTCAATCTCAACAACTTCATCTTCGCACTCATCATGTTTCAAATTTGACATCTATAAAGTAATTCACTATTAGACATAATAATCATCTAATTCAACTAAACAACCAATGTGCAGCAACTAGAAAAACAGTAGCATATGTAAACTTCACCAATATCATACTAGCAACAAGATAAAGCAAGAAGAAAAAGAAAAAAAAAAAAAGAGCACAACATATCCAACACACTCCATTACGCCATTATTATTAGTAGACTAACAATGAACTTATTAAGGACAAAGATTAAAAATTCCATTATTTTTGATGTCACAAATGTGTGAAAGAGAATTAGAGGTCAAAAATTATTAAGAGTTACCTAATTCCGTTGTAGGTCCTTAGAAAGCAGAACCATTTGTCTCCCATTACCAGTATATTAAACATACAAACTTTATCAAAGTAATTGATCCTATTATTTAAGCTAACTTGGCATATAGCTCTCATAAAGTGTACTACAAAATTAATACTAGTTTTGCTCCAATATGTATAAATCATATTACTTTAAACGACATGTCTATGGCCTAGACTTATTAGCAACAAAAACAATTTGAAGATTAAAATCGACAAGCTACCCCAACTCACACAACCAGTTCTCTTTTTTTTTTTTTTTTTTTACTAAGGAAGTTATATCAATACTTTTCATTTACTCGATGTTAAAGAGGGCAGCTTAAGTAAAAGAGAAGGATGCAAGAGAATAGTGAATAATAAGGCATACTTTTGTACAACATACAAAAATCAACCAGTAGCAAAAGTAGGTCAGCCAACCAAAGTATCAGGGGAAAAATAAAGAGTATGAGATCACAATCACTTTAGGAGCTTTTCTGATACAAGATCACAAGAGAATTGAACCATCCCAGTTCCCATATGCTAGCTTTAGGTATGCGATCCCATATAAACCCACATCAGCCCCCATATAACCTTACTATACTCACACAACCAGTTCACATAGTAGATAGTAGATACTGTAATTAACTTATAGAATTGACATGAATCACATGATATTCTGCCCATAAATTCAATTTACAACATGATATAATTATTCAATTACACTAACAATTAATCAACAATCGTATTATTTCAGGAAAAAAAAATCTCTAAATATAAAACCCAAATTAATTCATATACAAATTAGACAAAGAACAATTATTCAGAAAAATAAAGAACAAAGATCACCAATTTGATCAACGAAATTGAATACAACCAAATTTAACAACAAAAACATCAATAAATTTATAAATTAAGAAAGAACAATAGGAAGAAACATGGTGATTACAAATAAAATTTTTAAAAAAAAAAAAAAAAAAAAAAAACGAGAATGGAGAACGCTTCATACCTGTAATTGCTCCTTGAATCTTGAGAATGATTAGGGCTTGAGGAAGAAAGATGAAATATTGAATTTGGAGGAGATACATACACTTGATAATACGCTTGATAGGGTTTATTATTTGTAAAAAATAAAACAAAAACTCAAAAACTCCTTTTAGGTGTTTTAGGTTTACTGTTTTATTTTTTATAAAATAGCTGTAAAGTTGTTTTTTTAAGCTATTTTACCAAACACTGTTTTGTTTTATTTTAGGGGTGAAAAAAAAAAAAAAAAACCAAAAACAGCAATGATGCCAAACACACCCTTAGTTATTATTTTTGGATTTTGGATAAAAATTATTATCCATTTATTTTATTTAAAACCCGGATTATATATATATATATATATATATATATATATTTCAGATATTTTAATTAAGAAAATTATATTTTCTTATTTATATAATTAAAGCCCAATTTCCTAATTAATTAGCTAGGAATTTTGGATTTTCTTAGTGAAGAAAATCATATTTTTCTTAGTTAATTTAATTGGTGAATAATTGGTATTTACCTAATTAATTATTTTATACAAAATATAATATTTATACAATCATTTTTATTCCTTAAAATCTAGCAAAATTGTGCCTAAATATTAATTAGGAGGTCCGAAAATATGAGCTTAGGAAATCTCAAAATTTTCGGGCACCATATGATATTTTGAGCTAACTATTTTGGTAATTTTTGTATTTTAATTATCTTCCTTAATTCTATTATTTTCTTTAATTCTTATTTTTCATCTCCCAAATATTTGATTATCTTACTTCCTTACCTTAAACCATTCTTGATTATTTCCAAAACAAAGCCCTTTTGCCATATTATTTTTATGACAACATACTTTCCATAATTAATTATTCCTTTGTCACTATAAAACTAAACTTTCCTTAATTCTTTAGCTCTTTTTTCCAAGTAATTTCTCAAACAATATTACCATAATTCTTCCTGTATTTTCCTACCATAACTCTTGCATGAGCTAGCCTATTAATACCCCTTGAATAATAGCTAAAAACTCACACCAAAACTCTCTAATTTCTCTATAATTGTCCCTCTCTCTTTCTCTTGTTCTTGCACCGACTACCACCATAAACACCACCTCCCCCACTGGCTGCCACCTCCTCCGGCCAGCCACCGATGCCAGCCACCACCTCTGTTCACCAGCAGCCACATACCATAGTGTTGCTGCTCCTTGCCGCCACTTCTTCTTCCTAGCTTCTCCTTTCGTTTTCTATTTCTCTTCTCTTCTCCTAATTAATTAATTAATTAATTAATTAATTATTATATTATTATTATTATTATGGGGGTTATATAAAAAAAATATTATGAGTGTTTTTAATTAATTAAAATCAGTTTATTATTCAAGTTTATAACAAATAAAAAATATAAAAAATAAATTTCATGTACATATAGTTGGGGGTTTTATTTTAATTTTTGTGATTATTGTAAACCTTATATTGATTAAGGTTATATTTATTTGTAGGGTGAGTTTGATAAGAGTTCTTGATGTTTTTTTTTTTTTTGTGTGTTTGCTAAGCAAGAAGTCAAGGATTAAGGTACATTTAGATGGCTAGATACCTTCGAAATTGATTGGATTGGATAAGCATGTTTTGTATGATTTTTATGATGATTAAATTAAATAAAATTGAATAATGATTTATGAAATAAAGTATGTTTGAAAGAATTGGTTTTAATATATCAATTGAAGGATTGAGTTTATATCTTGTTTTGAATAATTAAATTATTTATCATGTTTTTAAAAGGTTTTATTTTAAAATCATAAAAAAAAAAAAAAAAAAAAAAAAAAAAAAAAAAAAGAGAGAGAGAGAGAGAGAGAGAGAGATAGATTTGAGTTGTTCATTATAAAGGTTGGAATTATTGTGTTAAAGAGGATTTATTGAATTATTTATAAAAGATTTACAAGCATGATTATTATATTAATCCTACTATGCGGATTTATTGAAGACTATGGACTTTGTATGACCTAATCTTTCCTCAAGAATAGTCTTTCAATATAAAGATGCTAGCTTGGAGGGTGCACACTAGGAGAGGAATTGGGTTTTTGAAAAGAATTGATTTTAATAATCTCTTTCATTGAATTATTGAGTTATTAAAATTGTTTTGAGAATATTGAGAATTGGTTTTGAATCATGAGTTATGGAATTATTGAATTAAGTATTGGAATTGGTTTTAAAAGTATGTTTGCTAATAAATTGAGTTTATTTATCTTGTACTTATCGTAATTAGCATATTTTGCTAACTCGTATTTCCTATTTATTTTGATTTGCCCTGTTTACCTTAATGGTAAGAAATGTTTACTAATTTCAGATGGATTCAATAAATGAGCATTTTGGGAGTCCCGTATATGCTTCACTTAGTTAGGAATGTTGATCTTTGTTTCTATTTTTGAGTACTCATGACAATGGTTACCATTTTTATTTAAGTATTAATAAAGAAGAGTTTAGGTTTCCGCTGCGAAGTAATGTTTTAATTAGTAGTTTGAGGAGCCTTACGTAATCACGCAGCGGTAATACGCCAAAATCTATCTCTACGGTATAATTATACGTATTATATATGTATTTCCGTAGAGGGAGACTTAGGGGTGTTACATAATATCCCTTTTTGTGGTTTAATCCACATCAAATTGGTATCAAGAGCTAAAGGTTTAAAGAACTTTTCAGTTCATTAAGATCTTAGTAGTCCTTTATTTTCGTTAGCTTTGAACCGTTTGAGGGCCAAATTAAGTGGCTATATTTCGTTTATTACAAAAAACTTTTTCAATTTGTTTGAATCTAGGTATTTTTTTTGTCTAGTTTCCACATACAAAATTTAAGAATTTTTCGAGAATGTATGCTACTCCCTCCGTCCCTTAATACAAAGCCTCTTTTGGTTTTTGCGCGGGAATTAAGAAAGTTGTAAATTTTGCAAAACTAATGATCACTACAAGAAAAATATTTATTTGCTGCAAATAATTTGCTGCATTTTGTGCTATTCGCTGCAAATTAAAGTAGGTTTTCCATTCTTTATAATTGAAATTATTAATTAGCAGGGGTGAAACCTTAAATCCGCTGCAAATCAATCCTTACCTATACCCCCTAAACCCTTATTCCTTGGTCATTTCATTACTCATTCTCTCACCCTTCACCGCCGCTCTCTTTCCTCACCAGCACTACTTCTTCTTTCTCAGTCACTGACGCGTTAACACTTCACATTCTCTCCACCACTGTCATCACTCTTCACCGTCGCGTTCTCCATCTATCCTTCAATTTGCTCCTTGTTTAATCTCTTTTACATGGATCTAATTCAAGTAATCTTTATTTTATCTCTCTAATTAAAGATTCTTTTTTATTTGAACATGTTTAAAATTAAATTCTATGTTTAATTTGATGAATACAATTGTGCGCTTATATTTAATTGATTTTAAAATTGATTGTTCAACAACATTATTAGATCTGTTGTTTTATGTCATCTGATTTTATTTTTAAGCTTTTTTTGTATTGATTTTGATCTTAGGGTTGTTTATTGTCTTGAGTTTGCGCTTTGCTTAATATCGAAACAAGCAATCTGATGAGAGAAAGACGGGAACAACCAATACGATTTCCAGCCAATTCATCGCCCTGCCTTAGCATCGAATCCTCCTCCTGTCGCCACCGCTACTGTCACTAACCCTTGGGATTTCCTCGTATCTAAGTCCAATTCTACTCTTATATTATGATTTCTCTCTTTATTCTCTTTTGGAATTAATTGATTGAGGTTTTTTTAATGTTTGAATTTTCTGGTGATTTTCTTATTTGATTGATGTTGGTTGATTGACATAACTTGTGTTGGTATAGAAAAATTGCATAACTTGGTTGTAAAAGGTGGGTTACGAAGAGATTGATTTATTATGTGCCATGTTACTATGCTTTAGAGATTTTTAATTTCTTCTTTGCTATGATATTTGCCATCATATGAAGCAAAAAGATTGTATCAATACCAAGTGGTAACTTGTTGACTAGTGCATGTCTAAATTTTACTAGTTTGAGTTTTTATTTATTTATTTTTTCTAATATTTAGTGTATATAGTATATTCTTGAATTTGTCTTTTACAGTGTGTTTGGATAAAGATAGGGGAAAGAAAAGAAGGGGAGGGAGGAGAAGAGGAGGGGAGGGAAAGGGAAAGGGAAAGGGAAGGGAGGGAAGAATGGTGAGTTTTCCTTCCAATCTCTCCATGGTTAGAGGGATTAATGTACTACAATCTAATCCCTTCATTTCTCTCCCCTCCAATTCCCTTCCTTCCTCATTTGTTATCCAAATGAGAGATACCCCATCTCTCCATTTCCTTTCTCTTCTTTTCCCTCCATTTCTTTCAATCCAAACACACCGTTAAGTATCAAAAGCCAATTGAACAACTTCAGAAAACCATCTGCAGATACTGCCCTGTGCATTTCAGCTTTGTGTTCTTTATTATGTTCCTTGGCTAATGTGTCTTGCCTCTCCATCGTAAAATCAATATTTTGCTAATTATATGTTGTTTTAATGCTAGTTTTTCAACAAATTTAACTTGGGATATTTGCTTATTATATGCAGGATAAAAGAACAAATTTTCAAGTGATAATGTCAAATGATGATCATGTGGATGATACTCCTGTTGCTGGCAGCTTGACGCCATTGTTGTTGTTGGCTGCTTGGCTAAGATGTTGAAATTGCTGATGTTGTCCAATTGTATTTTGTTTTTTTTTTTTTTTTTTGTTTTTTTGTTTTGTTTTTTTTTTTTTTTTTTTTTTTTTTTATGAAAGTGTAATATTACAGGCTATTGTTAATGGGAATATTTAAGTCATTTATATATATATATAAGCCTTTGAGTGGCAATTTAAAGTGCAATTTAGTTTTTCTTTCTTTTTACTAGTGCAAATATGTCTTAAGAGTAGCAATGTTTTGAACAGTAGATTATTAGCGTGTTAGACAGCAAATAATCCAACAATTGAATATTTAATTATTTCCAAAACAAAGTATTTATTTGCAGGGGTTTATGGAATTAACCGCTGCAAATGAATCTATTGATTTGCTGCATATAACCAACTGCAGCAAATCAATTAATTGATTTGTTGCCCTGGCGTTTGCTGTCACTCCAAAAACGCAGCAAATTAATCATTTTTGACCGCTGCAAATAAATATTTTTCTACTAGTGGATTAAAAGTACATATGTTCATGTGGGGTTAGAGAGAGATAGAGAGAAAGAAAAAGTAGTTGGTAATAATTAAAGATATAGAGAGAGAAAGTGTTGGGAATTGATGTTAAACGTAAAGGAAAAAAGATGCCAACTCATAAAAAGAGGGTAATAATGTCAAAAAATACAACCTTTAAATAGAAAGAGGCATTGTATTTTGGTTTATCCAAAAATGAAATGAGGCTTTATATTAAAGGACGGAGAGAGTATTAAACTAGGTTAGTTATGCCAATGGGTCAGTTTTGAGTCGGGTTCGTGATTACTTGTTGGCTTATCTTTGTTAATGCAATTATGTGGTTCAATATGGGCTACCAAATTGAACCTATTATTATACTTGTGGATAGAATGTTAGAAATGAATCAAAAATTGCAACAAGCAACACAAAAATGCCTAGAAATTTTGGTTGAAGTGCAAGAGTGTGAAAGAACAAAAGCACATAAAATGGAGGTGGTTGACTCTAATTCTATGAACAAGGTTGATAATATTTCAAATCTGGTTGTGCAAGATGAAGAAGAAATCAAGGTTCTAGGTGATGAATTAGATTTAGCTTTGTCTTATCCATTAATTGATGCAACCTAGGCAATAAATTAAGATGAAAAGAAGATTTGAGCTATACAACATATTCTTGTGAGAAAATTAGACTTGGTTGTTCATTATATATCTTTTCCTAATTATTTCAATTGTTTGCATATGGAAGCAACCACATTGAAAAGAGGTGGTAAAATTAGAAGAAGTGGAAACAATGATCTTCTAGAGAATATATTTTCCTATTTTGTTCGTTTGATTTGGATGATTTCTTGGTTTGCGAATCGCGAAAATTTGGGACAAGTTTTTTTCAAGAGGGGGAAAATGATGCAGATCAAGCATCAAGAAGTCTAGATTTATTTTCTTTAGGATTTATTTTATCGTATTTATATAATTTATTTAGGATAAAGATTAGGAAAAATTATCTTTTTATAAGATATTATTATAGTTTTTAGGATTTAATTATCTTTTAGGTGTGTTTATCTTATCAAGTATGGGATTGTATGCCTATAAACATTTGTTTTCATCAATGAGAATATAAAATGTCTTTGAGTTTATGAAAACATGAAAATTGTGAGTTAGTTCGAGTAAATCGAATTGATTTCAAAACGTTGTTTTTCTTTCAAAAAGATCAAAATTTACATTGCTTTTCTTTTTATTTGAGTCAAAAAGATCAAAACTTATTGAATTAGGTTTAACCCTAATTGCTAGTATCCCATTCCGTGGTTTAATCCACATCAATTGTAACGCATTTGAGTTTATATGATGTTGCCCCAAAGTTTGGTTTCCTTGTTGTACCAGCTACAACAACTGATTTCGTCGATTTTCAAGATCAACTTCAAAATTATTAATAATTGCATCATGCACCAAATACAAAAGCAGAGAGCGTCTTTGCAATCGTATATTGAGATCGACTTCCTGTTCCATGTTTTCTGATACGAAAATCAAAATCACTCTAATTGAACAAATTTGGTAATTAGGATTCTTAAACAAATTTCAAGCACGGAATCGCGCAGTTTGATTCTTCACGCACATCGCGTGTGTTTCCTAAATTCGACAAACAAATTTTTTTGGAGAAACCCTAAAGTTTGAGGAAATTTTTTTGGAGCAGTTATTTTGGAAATTTCCCTTTGGTGGATTTTCTATCATGCGGTATAATGGTGAAGATATGTCAATATGTCTACAATTGAGTACGTATCTAATACTCGTATGACTAATATAATACTCATATAAATTACAACCTTGCCATTTTGACTACTAATTATTTATCATACTTTTGTTCTCGACAAATTAAATATTGTTACTCTGTATAAAATAAATTAATTATTATGATTATTACTCCGTATGTCTTTGTTACAATACTATATATATATATATATATATATCGGTACTTTTTTTTTATTTAGAAAACCAGCACGAAATATACTATTATTGTTCGCCATCATCACAAGACTTTGGGTAAAATGTTCCAAGCATACAAATTCATCACATGCCCTAATATCCCACCTTGCCACGTGATAGGCTTAAGTATTCCCCACCCATTTTACACGAGAACATACAAACAACATATTAAAAGACATAGAAAGAGATGGTAAATGTATATGGTTCTCCACAAAGAGAAGAAACAATCAACTTTTACATGAGAAAAAACAATCGATAATTACTTAATAATTAATTAACATACTTGAATCACATCAAGATAGTGAATGTACATGGTTCTCCATAATGAGACCACCCCCGAAAAGACAAGGAACAAAATTACTTAAAATCATAAATTTCACAAGCCAAACTAATTAGTGTATTCATAGGTTTAATGAATAGCTATCACAATTATTCACCCAAGAAAACAAAAAATTAAAAAAATAACAAAAAATGATTAGTCTATCGCTACTAGAAAAACAGGCGAATTCTGACGGAAAAATTCCGTCGGAACACCCTATTTTCCGTCGGAAACTGTCCTCGTAAAAGCATTTGTTGAAAAAACGACTTTTTTCGACGGAATTTTGGCGTCGGAATAGATATTCTGGGCCGGAAAAGTCCATCAGAATTCCGACAGAAATTTTTCCGCTGGAAAATTTCGTCGGAAAATCCAACCAAAAAATATAAAAAAATTAAATCCCCCCACCAACAGCCCCACCCCGCGCCACCAGCCCCATCCCACCTCACACCAAACAAGCACTTACCCCACCACCACCAGCCCCACCATACACCACCATTTCCCACCCCACACCAGCCACAACCACCATAAAATTCAAAAACGTCCCAAAAAATAAAACTAGTAGATCTACACTTCACAACATCATTTCCCACCCTACATTTGCCCCCACACCACCATTTCCCACCCTGTAACAGCTCCCACCAGCCTTCATCGTCCCAAAAAAAAACCCGACACTAAAAAAACAAAAATTAGCCCACTAATTCACAAAGCCACAAACTAATTTACAATTACCACAAACCAATAGATCTACATATTTATTCACAATTTCATTAAAAAAAAATATTAACCAAAGAAATTTACAATAATGATATTTATAAGCTAATATTACAATTACATAAAAAAAATTAACTATAATCATAAATATTGAAAAAAAAAAATCTACCATTTAACCTAAATTTAGACAAAAAAAACGTGGGTGGCCGAGCTTGTGTTGGTTGCGCAGTGGTGGTGGTGGTGGTGGTGGTGTTGGTCTCGCCGTTATTGTTGCGCGGCGGTGTTGATGTTCTTGACGTTTTTGGTTGATGTTGTTGACGTTGGTGGTTGTTGCTGTTGGTGTGAGATGCGGCGGTGTCAGCGGTGGCTTTTGATATTGGTGTGAGAAAGAGGGGAAAGAAGAGGAGAGAAGAAAGAGGCAAGGAGAAAAAGAAGGGGAAAGAGAAGGGGAAAGAGAAAGCATGAGAAGGTGGAAAAATAAGGGGAAAGAGGTGAAAAGAATAAGGGGAAAGGGGATCAAGTTTTAGGGTTAAAGGGGTTTAAACTTTTTTTTATTATTTATATTCTGACGGAGGTTAAATCCGTCGGAAATTTTCTTTTCCGACATTCCATCGAAATGTACATATATTCCGACGGATTAATATTACATCAGAAATTTTCGACGGATTTAAGACGGAATTTTTAAATTTTTCGAAAATATCCAACGGAATAAAAATCCGTCAAAAAATTTCCATTTTTTTACGGGTTCGTCAGAACTTGTCTGTCAGAAATCAATCTGATTCTTGTAGTGTATCCAATTATAATTGTTCAAAATAAAGATCTATGGCATCAACCGAGCTATGCATTACTTATTCTATTATTAAATAGCACGTGCATAGATTGCAAACCCTTGTTCCTTGCAGTTAAAATAGTATAGTGCACCCAAATGCATCATACATATGTTGCACTCAAAAAGAACATCAGGCATATTTTAAAGAACATTGGCGAAAAAAAGAACATATTAGTGTTTGAAAAGAACGTACTAGTGTTTGAAAAATAACATACATGTGTTTGACAAAAGAACATGTTTGTGTTTGACAAAGAATATAACATTACAAAGAACATAAAGTCTTTACAAAAAGAACATGATAATACATTTAAGAACATGTTATTTTTCATGAAACTAATGTGGTTGAATGTGATTGAAAAAGAACTCTATGTTTGACAAAAGAACATGTTTGTGTTTAATTTGACAAAGATAGAGGTGATCATTGGGCGGGCCGGGCCGAGATAAAAAAAATAGCTTGCTTCTTAGGTCGGGCCAGATTTTTTGTACCCAAACCCTCCCAAAATGGTCGGACCGTGGGGGTTTTTCAGGCCGTCCGGGTAAAAAAAATCAGCTAAAAATTGCATAAAAACAAATTCCCGAGCCTGCCTAAAAAATTTAGGCTGGGCCGGTCCCGATCCAATTTTGGGCCGAAAAATTCTGCCTAAAACCCGCCCAAAATCAAGCCAGGGCTAACTTTAATCACCTCTAGACAAAGAACATGAAGTCTTTACAAAAAGAACATGATAATACATTAACGAACATGTTCCTTTTCATGGTTACTCAGGTGGTGGTTGAATTTAACATTTTTTTTTTATGTACATACATTAATAAATATATTGTATAATGTAAGGAACATATAGTTCAAAGTTCAAACTCAAAGAACATAATAATCAAATTCAAAGAACATATTATGATCGTGTTTTTTATAAATGTCTATAATGATTTTTTTTGTAGCCCATGTTCTTTTAAATATACTTAATTGTAGGCGTCGTTTAAAGTGCACCTACGTTAAGCATGTGTGAATATGCTTGGCACTCTTAGGAAGTGGGAATTAACATATACGATTAGGGACAAGGAAAGTAGGGAGCCGCCAACAAGTTTTTAAGGAACTTGTAAACCGTTCATGGATCATAAAATATAATACCCGAATATTTTTTTTTTTTTTTGAAAGAAATCCTAAAGGACATTAAATTTCATTAATAACAGCCATACGGCATCTACAATTGACAATTAACGATAATGAAAACGAATTTAACAAAATCAAACAAGAATAAATCGGGGAAGGGCTAAGAATCCAAATACATAAATATAACAATTCGGCACATTCTCGGTTCGTTGTCTCATACAACTTTTTGAGTGGATCCGTTGCCGCTTCATAATTTTGGGAGAAAGAAAATTCTTGTGTTGATTCCGTAACCCGAATCCGAGCCATAATCAATAGTAGCCCCGCACAACTAGAGACCAAATTAAGCACAAATAAAACCTTGTCTTTCGAAGGAGTCCGAAAAACCTTGTCTTTCGAAGGAGATCGAAAATACCTTGTCTTTCGAAGGAGATAAACCCTTTCTTTCGAGGGAGACAATATTGTAACCTAAGAAACAAAATTAAAAACTTAAAAGAAAATAAAGATTGGGGCTTTCCACCGGTGAAATCCGATGGAAGCCCCTTCAAAATTGACAATAGAGGCTAAACTTTAGGAGAGAGAAGAGAGAGAGAGGAGGCTAGGGTTTTTTTTTCTACGATTAAAATTTACCCGAATATTTAATTATTTTATATAATATATTTGATAAAAAAAATTATTTATTTATTAAATAACTTTCCTAATTTAATCTCATAATTTAATTTTAAAGTATGGAAAGTTTTAAAACCCTATTTTATTTACGTAGGACTTATTCTTATTCTATATGAATTATTTGCCTATTAATTCACACGCCCATATTTCTTATTCGTCTATGCCTGAGATTTCACATGGTTGATTGAAGAATGACAATTATTTATCAATTCATTCTTCATATTTTACAAATAATAAAGATCAGTTGATTGGTCTAGTACGATCCTATTTCTTTGATTGGAAATTAAAGTGCCGCACAAGTTCATGGAAGCTACCTTGGTCGTGTTATCGTTAATACGAAGTATGTCGTTTGGTGTTGTTTATAGTTTTCTAATTAAGGTAATCACACGAACTTAATTAATTTTTTGATTTATTTGATTATAAATTTTTAGTATTAATTGTACTCCGTATTGTTATGTATAAATTTTATAATTTGTGAATTATATATGATCATGATTTTTATATATACATGATTAGTGTGTGGTATAATATGATTTTAATTGCCATATTATTTTTGTGGTATTGATTGATTGTGTTATTTTCCTAGGGTTTTAATGTTGTTGCTATAGGGAATATTGTTTTATTGAAGTTTTAGGATTACTCATATAAATTATTATATTGGGTTGAGAATTAATTATATTTGGGAACTAGTATTATTGCCCTATAAGAGTTGAGATATTTTATTAATCAAGTACGTTAAGTTATGTCATATTATTTGGGAACTTGTTGCCATTATTGAGATATTATTTACTAGTTTGTGAATGGTTATTTGATTAAAGTATGAGATCAAAAGAGTGAACATTATTATTTTGTTATTAGTTTGAGGTTCGGCATTTATAAATCTTAATCCTTGGCATGTTGGTAATGAGATAATATCATAAGTTAAGAATTAGGTACAATCTTTATTTATATTTTTCTATGGTCCCCTATAGTGGGATTTGGTCCGTATGTGGTCTGGTTCAAGGTGTTTTCTGGTTATTGAGAGTATTCAAGTTTTTATACTTGTTGGTTTGTTATTCGAATTATCCATGTCCACGGCTAGGTGTAAAACAAAGAGCATGGCACACTTATTGGTTATGAGCTAATTGAGTGAAGGATTATATTATCATTCGAGGTTGAGTCAGACAAAGGTTATTTTCAGAGTACATTGTGTAATGTAGTTTTGAACTACATTGTTTAATTGAGCTAGTAATGTTAATTATTATTTTATTCTTTATGTTCTGATATGTGGTGATTACTAAGCTTTTTGCTGACATGTGTGTGTTGTTTGTTTGTTGTGCTACTTGTGTTTGCGGTCATGTCTTTTTCTTATGGTGGCCCTACGACGATCTATTTTGGAATTTGTCCTTAATGGTGAGCAGTCAAGATTTTCTAAGCAGGTTTTACAAGTGATCGTAGCTAAAGGAGCTCAAGTGTTTCGATTAGTATGTTATAACGAGTTTGTAAAGCTGTATAAATAGCTCACCTAATTTATTGGGTTGTAATTTTTGGGTTTTGTAAGCCTTAACACTTGACAAGTTGTCGAGTGTAGCGGTAATACCTCCGATTTAGGTGTATGCTTCCGCAATTTTATAAAAAAAAAAGGTTGTTACTTTTCCTTTAATTTCTGTTTATTATCAGTTAGTAAATCGGGGGTGTTACATAAAAGGCAACCAAGATAAAGGGACAACGAAAGGCAACAACGATTGACCCGTGAAGGTTACACCCCATTCATAATCCATGAGATTACTAGATCCATATAGTTCGGAACCACGAAAGGAGGATCGGGGATGATGGTACGAAATGAGTCACAGAGTCACATTCACCCGTATTGGCCTCTACTCGATTCTTATAGTAAAAAGTGATTCCTGCGATCTCAAAGGCATGTAAACAAAGATTCAATTTGCTCCAAACTATTATTAGGCTAAATTGGTTGAATATTAATGCAACATATAATTCTAATTATTACTGATCACTTCGATTAAATAACAAGATTAAAAAGGAACCTAAGCCGGTTGTCCAAATTATCTTATTAGTCATGATTTTCAATTACATATTCTCTTTAAACATGCAATATGGTGATCATAAAATATAATAAAATTAACATTAACATTGGAAACAATTCAACAATAAATCCAACAATTAATATATGACAAACATAATAAAAATCGTTAGAAAAATAATAGAAATAAAAGGAACATGATTGCTTACTTTGATTTTGTTTGCTTGCAACTACAAAATAATAAACGCATTAGTAACTTCAAGGAAATTAATAAAACAGTAATGAAATCAAATTAAATAAAGTTGATTTGGGGCCAAACCCTCAAACAGTTCTACCTTTCACGCCTTGGTTTAAGGACGGAACCTTAGGTAAAATATGGACTCCTTGAAGTGCTTGGGGGAAGTATTGTGAGAGAATAGGTAGGCTAGTGTTTAGGCTAGAGCATAGAACAGATAATAGAGAATTATTTGATGCCCCGAACTGTAGAAATAAAGGGGGTATTTATAGAAGAAATGAGCAGGGGATCACACGAAACCCTAGAAGAGATATGCGCTGCGGAAAAACCCTAATTGGGCACCGTGACACGGTGTGTGTACCGTGACACGGTGTGTGTACCGTGACACGGTACCGGACACCGTATCACGGTATTGTCCACCGTGGCGCGATACAAGCGCCATGTCGCGGTACACAATTTTGCCCAAAATGCATATAAATTCATTCCTAACCTAATTCTTAATAATTAAGTTCGGTATTTTTAAGTGTTGTTTCATAGTTCCGGGCTTATTTAGCTTTATTATTCATTAATCGGGCTCAATTAATAAATAATACGAAATGAATTAAAAAGGTTCGGGCCAAAATATAAATTGGACTATGCATTGACTAAACATTAGGACTGATCCGTTGACTATTTTGTGAGCTGGGTTTGACTGAACAAGGATTTTAAGCACTCCCGGGATTAAATACTCGACCCGCCCAATAACGGCGGTGAAAGATTGTTCATCATCGGGTTTGGTTTCGGGGAGATATTTTTAGGTGTCTACAGTAATGTTCTTTCCGAGTGTACCATCCGCATGGTGCACTAAGGTGCACCAACCACACATTATCAGATCCTTGCACAACACTATCTTTCCAAATACAATAGAGCAAATAGCCTTAAGAGGTCGTTTGGTTATGTTAGACGATTTATGTACACACTACGGTCTACGGTTGTTCTAATTATTATAACTTTCTATCTTCTCACCATACTTTCTTAAAATTATAAACCTTACGACATACCTCAGCTTGAATGCAGATTGATTATTGATTTTTGCCAAATAACTTTGGCTTGTTTGGATTGCATGATTTTATTTCAAATTCTGAAATTGGGTCAATTATCTTGTTTGGATACTTCAAAATTTTAGAATTGTATTTGGCTCAATTCCAAGCGGCAAAGACAAGTTTATCTGCCAGATAAAAAAAAAATTGTTAATCTAGTAGCATTTCTGTAAAAAATATTGAAAAAGTGTGTTCATTTATTCAGTATTTTTGGTAAGTTATCCGATTACTGTTTATAACTTGCATTTACTGTTTGATGAGGAAATTATACATATACCCCTCAACTAATACATGAAAAAATACATGTATCCGTCCACTGATACTTAAAAAGACAATTATACCCCCAAGTAAACAAATTTTATTTATCTGGGAAATTAACTGAGCACAGCTGAATTCCAAGATACGACAGAAATCAGTTATGTTTTATGAATTTCGAATTCTAACCCAGTATATGTCATTATAAATTCTCTCTTCAAACATACACTACCCTTTTACTCCTTACTTCCTTTATCCTCTTCTGTCTAGTCTCTCTCCTCCGCTAGTTAATCATGCTCACCGCCACGATGTCATGACATATCTCCGACGGCAACCACCGGACCACCACAAATGCCGGACAGCCGGAGTGTCGAAATATTTCGCAACACTTACTTCCAAAATTAAAAGTAATAAAGCTTTAATTTCTTCTAGATTAATCTATTTTTGACAATTTATCTAAAATCATTTCGTATTCATTCACTCATTAAAAGGAGGCAAAAATTATATATATATATATATATATATATATATATATATATATATATATATATATATATATATATATATATATATATATATATATATATATATATATATATATATATATATATTGTTATGAAATATAATAATGTATGTCCATTATGTATAACATTGTAACCTCCTAGGCATTATTACTTCCCTAAGTAATATCTTGTGTAACTCCTTTCAACTTATTGTATTCCTTTTGTAACCCTTGCTTATAATGACTCTTCATTGCTCTTGGAGAGTTACTATGTCCTCATGTATATATATATATATATATATATATATATATATATATATATATATATATATATATATATATATATATATAAATAGGCATTGCCTGATAAGATATGAACAACGATTAACACTTCCATCTTCCTCTTGTATTTTACTATTTTTCTTTCTTTATTTTATAACACGTTATCAGCACCAAAGCTCTACCCGATTGAATCAAGTTATCATAGTCTAAAATCAGGTACGTCTAATATGATTATTATCTTTGCATGATAAACCATACATGCTTATCCTTAGCATTTAACATTTTGATATTGTAAAACAATTTAACGATTATCTAACATACTGTGTGTGCTTGATAGCATGTTCATGATTATATTTTCACATTACATGATTAATACTAGTATTATAATTTTTATATCTAATTAAATGGTACCCTATTTGTTTACTTTGAAAGCCTGTGTCGATGAGTCGAGGATGTATTATTTTAATAATTTGTGTTTCCATTACCACCAATAATTTGAACCAGGATGAAGATCCTACTAATACTTCTTTGGTGTTTTTTTAAGAATTCCTGCAATATCTAGTTAAATTTCAGTGTGCTACTTCTTACTTAATTTTAATTGTCATACTATGTTAATTAGATTGTTAGTATTGAAGCAGGGTTAGGCAAATATCCTAGATTACTGTTTGGTCTAATAATTATATTCTCCGTATGAATCAGTATGAACTATTAACTAATACGAATTTTTGGTTGAAATTGCATGATCTAATAACTAATACCATATAAACTTTTTAAAGAGTTTGTTGATGTATCTTTCTTTTGGTTGGATATTTTTAATAGCAAACTCTGTGTAAGATCAAATTGGCGAATGATTACTAACTAGACGCACTAGCTCATTCCCAGAAGTGAATGAGAAATTGCATGATTGAAAGAATACTAAACATGTTTGCATGACTATTATAGTTTGTGTAAAAAGTTCATAAGGAATTGCAGACATGACTACATAATATTCATTTGAGGAAGAAAATTATGAATTAAAGAAATTAAGCATAACATTATGAGATTCTTAGTTGAGAATTGTATTCATTATGCCCATACTTTAATTTTGAGAATTTTCAATACAAAGATTTATATAATTGGGCAAGAGGAAAAGAATAACTTTTCTTTGTTTGATACATGCATTGCTAAAAGAATTTATGGCTTAAAAGGAGCAAGGGATTTAAAGATTGTTGGACTATTTTTTTTACCCCCATATGCAAGAATTAAGGGGAGATAATGTTTATTCCATTGTTTTTATGTAATCCTTGCACATGAATATATAATTAAATATGTTGATGGTCAGTTTGGTACATACACTACCATAATATCAATAATTTATTTAATAGAGGTGGCCACATGATAATCAAATATTTAGAATGATACCATCCTGAAGATGGATATGAATAAATGTCATTATCTATATACTAGCTATAAATGTAAATATTAAGTTGATGTCCTATAAGGACAAGATTAGTAGCTATTGAAACTAGCACACCTGAAGTGTGGTAATCCAAGGTAATCCAAAGGGTTACAACGATAAGAATTCTTGGAAGAGGAAAGGAGCAATGATTGACAATGACAAAATTGACAAGAAAGTGACACATTTTGACAGATCTCCTGAAGAGTCATTTCTAGTACATTAAATATGTTATGATTATATAATAAAGTACTCCGGAACGAAGAGTATAAAATATTGTCCAACGAGATTAGCATGTATCAAGATTACAATCAATTGAGTATTAGTTAATTGTCTTGCCAATTGTAGAAAGAAACGCATTGGTGTACTTATATCACATCATACTCATGGTCATGCATAATGTATCTCTAATATAGTGATCACCAGTATTATAAAACTGATCATAATTGAAATACTAAAGGGGAATTCATTGGATGTGATTATTAGGATGTGATAATTAAAAATTAGGCCATCCGGGGTTTAATAAACTTCCGTTATGGAAACCTGAAGTTTAATTTGATATGATATAAATAATGTGCTGACGCTCTCTCATGTTGAATATATGAAATAAATAGAAGGGCAAGACATAACATTGAGATTGAGCTATATTTAGATTGTGATTTTTAATAGTTTGTATTAAAAGAGATGCTCAACAGATAATATAATTGGTGACCAGAAGTTCACTAGAATAATTTATATGTTGACAAAAAATTAGGGGACCAGAAGCTCACCACGTACAAGTTATATGTGAAAATTTTAAGTGACTAGTATCATATTATCAATGTTTCCAGTGATCCCTAAGATCACCACCTAGCGGAATTAAAAAAAAAAAGTTTATGTTTGTATAACAATCTCTTGATTGGGGCAATTGTATGTCAGCACATAAGAATAGAATAAGAAATTAGCAACTGCACAATTATTATTCCCTATTAATATTGATCTCTAGAAGAGAACAAAATTTCATTATTCTCCAGAAGTGATAGAACTTTGTTGAATATATATGATTATCCTACGAGATGACATTTGATGCACATGAGACTATATTCTAAGTTGGTGAAGAATTGCCCCAACATTTGAGATACTTTACCAACTTAGGGGGAAGAATTGAAGTAAGTTGGCAAAATTATAATACTATTTATAATACTATAAATAGTTGATCCTCCCTGATGATACTTTGTAAAGTTATATGCCAACTTATTATAGTGATAATGATATTATGCGCATATATTAAGAAAGATTTTGCCAAGTTTTCTTTAAATCACTACACCTGAAGTGTAGATTTTATGATCGGTTCCAATATAAATATGTGACATATGACAAGATAGTGCAGTTGATAATTTTAAAGTACAATTATATAGTATATTGACACCATGATGTGAGAAATACCCTTGATAGGTGGTATATATATCTGAATTATTATAATAGATGGCCTATTATGTAAGAAAAAATTATAATGGTACCAGTGAGAAATGTATTCAGATATCATTGTTAAAATAGCATGCAAATTAAAATTGTATCTTGAGGAATTATATGATACCGATATATGATGAAACTGATAAATAATATGCATATGTAGAAGGAATGGACTTGTGAATAAGGAGTCAGAAATATATGTCCATTTTGATGTCGACATGAAACTAAGATAATAAATCAAAAGCTTATCATGGATAAGAAGTCCAACGAAATATGAATGCTAATGATCAAAAGTTTATCATGGACTAGTAGTCCAATTAGAAAATGGATTTCTGAAATCCACACTGTACAGTGTTTGAATTTTTTAGTCTTTAATTTATTTTATGTGCATGTTCAAGTTTTAGATTTTTGCATTATTCATTGTATGTATAGGATATAGTTTGATGCATTATTCATCACATATATATTTTTATTTTATATTTTATCATGAATTCTACATTTTATATTGCATGCATTAGTTCTACACAACAATTGTGTTATATGTGAATGTTTGTGGTATGACAAATTTATAATTATGATGAAGACTTACGAGAAGAAATTTATACTTCAATGGGCTTATAATTGTGATGAAAGTTTATATGATGACGATCCAATATCATGTTATGAATCATGCATGGAAAAGTTCCCGAAGAACTTACATACAATATACTCAAATATATATAGCCCTTTAAGTTCTATATTTTGAAAAATTGTAATGTTGATATTGTTATCAAACTCATTGAGAGTATTGGTGACTAAGTTATTGAAATATCAACCTGAAGTTTAACCATGTGAGAGTTAATCGATTTTGTATTCATTTGAGAACTCTCGTATAAAATGCAAAATGTCTAAAGAAGAGTAGTAATGAGATATATTACAGCAAGAATAATCTTCTTATGGTCCAGAAGAACCATGAGTAAAGTATATAGTAATTGCTATGTTATATAATTACTAATTCATATAAGCTTAGATAATGAAGTCAAGATATCACGAGTTGCCATAAATTATAATCAATATTTGGGTTAATAGCTACTTTTACGACCTCCAGAAGCAGGCATAATTTTGATGGTAAGGCAACTTGAAACAAAAATGTCATATACAAGTAAGATAGTGGTAAACGCAACATAGGCTTGTTCTCATAAATATGGAGGAATGAAGATGCATCACAGTGGAGATTTGAAGATTCAAGTTTGATCAGGGAGGATCAACTATCAAAGAATGTTATATAGCTACAAGTGTGAAGTTACTAAAGCATTGGATTCATTACATTGGAAGATCTCAAGTTATGCTTTCATCAGGGGGAGAAAATACGCGCTGCACTCTTTTTCCCTTAACCATGGTTTTGTCCCACATTGGGTTTTCCTGGTAAGGTTTTTAACGAGGCAGCATGTCAAGGCGTATTACGAAAATGATGTACTCTTTTTCCTTCACTAGGGTTTTATCCCACAGGGTTTTTCCTAGTAAGGTTTTAACGAGGCACAATATTTGATAATGGGGGAGTGTTATGAAATATAATAATGTATGTCCATTATGTATAACATTGTAACCTCCTAGGCATTATTACTTCCCTAAGTAATATCTTGTGTAACTCCTTTCAACTTATTGTATTCCTTTTGTAACCCTTGCTTATAATGACTCTTCATTGCTCTTGGAGAGTTATATGTCCTCATGTATATATATATATATATAAATAGGCATTGCCTAATAAGATATGAACAACGATTAACACTTCCATCTTCCTCTTGTATTTTACTATTTTTCTTTCTTTATTTTATAACATATATATATATATATATATATATATATATATATATATATATATATATATATATATATATATATAATATATATATATATATATGAAAAATCAATCCAAATTTAATTTCACCCAAATTTGATTTGTAGCATCTACTTCATAATTGGCTCTTGTATGATCTGATGCTAGCTAGTGATGAAGATGATGATGGCCACTGCTGATAAAGTCTTCTAATTTGGCACCATTGATCTGATGAGTGTATATTCACGTATTCTCATTTTTTTTCCTTTCTTTTTTTCTTATTTTTAAGATTAGGTTTTTCCCCTCATTTTTATGGGTAAATTCATGGGTTATTAAGAGGCTAATACATATTATTATTTTTGTAATTTTTTTTTTTTTTTTTTTTTTTTTTGGTATCCTCCAATTTTATTAGCCACTGTTGATGAATAATATGTTGATATTTCTACCTTATAAAAAGTGTCACATAACTCTTAGAAATAGTGTGCTACCAATTACACCCTCAAAAATTGAGTATAAAAATGTGTACAAAATGTGTATTTACATTTTTACCCTCATTAATATGTTTACCCTCATTGATGTGTTTAATATTTTTTTTCGTTAAACATATCCCTACCTTATAAAAGGTGTAAGATAAGTCTTAGGAATATTGTGCTACCAACTATACCCTCAAAATTGTGTCTAAAAATGTGTACAAAAATGTATATTTACATTTTTACCCTCATTAATTTTTTTTTAAAGGGCTCATTAATATGTTTACCCTCTGATAAGTGTCATTTATGTCACTATTTTTTTGGATTTTCTAGTTAGTCTTTCATAATTTTGATATCTTTTTACTTGGTTTAAATAACGTTTTATTACATTTGTCATGTTTGCGTGTGAAATATCGTTATTGCTCAATTTTGGCTTTTCTTGCATATTTTTATTGCATTAATTAAACTTCTATTGATTTGTTCTTATGTTTAGGAACACTTGGATAAGTTCATTGTTCAAGATTAAAGAAATATAAAATATAAAAGAAAAAGTAACGAAGAAATGTGCACTTGATTTGCAAAGATCAAACTTCAAACGCCTATATCTTTTAATGTACAAAACATTTTGGAGTTATTTCAATTGGACATGAAAGCTTATCTTAAGAGCTTTCGAACGGCAGGTCATATACTCAATTCCGATGTGAATAAAACGAGGGAGTTATGTTCGTTTGAAGCTGAACTTTTTTGTCTAGCGCGTTGGAACGGGCGCGCAGTCTAAAAGGAGCGCTTGGTCCAAACTTTCTGGAATGATTATACCTCTTTTTACTGCAGCTCGGAGCGCCCGCTTCTATATGTGTTGCTCGACTTTTTGTGGAGCTTCCTTAGCAATTTAGTAAGGAGTATAAATAGATTTTTTGCTCATTTTAGAGAGAGGAATTCATTTTTTCAGTATTTATTAGGTTATGTTTAGGTTTTTAGAGAGTGAAACTCTCAATATTTGGAGAGAGAAAGTGAAAAACACAATGGTTTTCATGGATTTTGGATAATCAAAGGAGGAATTTAATGATTTGAAAATCTCCATCTTATATCAATGAGCATTCTTACTCTCTTTTCTCTTTAAGTTTTCTTTAATTGCTTTAATTTGTTAATCATGTTTGAGTAGATTTCCTTCTACTAGGTGTTGAGTGAAGCTTTGTAATGGTTAATTGAGATATTTGAGATAAATTTGATGATAATTGTGTGGTTAAATTGATTGAATTGATGATGGCATGTTATTTGGTTTAGATTGGATTGATCTCCCATGATAGCAAACTTAATTGCATATAATTGGTTCTAGTTTGACAAGTGATTGTGAATTAGAATTGATATATTTGATTATAATAATTGGGTTGATTTCTTATATGCACCTAGTAATAGAGGGATCTAGGCTAGGAATTTGAGAGATTGCTTGTGAGTGTAATTAATTCCTATTTTAATTCTTTCTTTGAATGATTGATTATCAAATGGATTCTCATTATCTTATTAATTGTTCAAAGTGAATCTTTACCTCTAGTAGACTTTATAATACCCTGTTCTTTATATGCGTGTTATTGTAGTTGTAGTGTCCTCTATCCATAAACTGACTTCGGCCTAGCTTAAGCATTAGATTAAAAATTATCTAGCATTACCGTTCTTGTGGTTCTATTCCGAACTTACCACTAGACTTGTTTAATTAGGGGTTAATTTAGGATTATAATAGATTTTTTTTTATTGTGAGGAAGTTAGTCAACGACCTAATTTCCCCGCGTTCATACAGTCATTGCATAACTCTTGTCCTAGATCTTAGTCAATGGCATGAATCTGTTGCTAAGAACCCTATTCATGTTCACCCACCAAAGATGAAAAAGGGGGGTTGGTAGACCTATCAGAAATAGGAAAAGAGGGAAGAAGGAGATGACCACCCAGGCAAGCTGTGGATGTTTTGGATACAATAAAAAAAAAACTTGCAAAGGAGGGCTGACTAGAAAAGAGTTAAGGGCTGAAGAATCACAAATGATAACCCAAGAGTGAGAGATCAGACAAATGGTGCAAAGGAAGCAAGAGCAAAAATCAAAGAGTGAAGGGTCTGGTGCAACAGAGTTCACATGCTCACAATTGTCAAGTCAGCCACAAGGATTTGTCACAATTAGGGGTGAGCACGGATCGGATATCCGATCCGAAATTATCCATATCCGAAAATCCTAATATTTGATATTTGTATCCGATCCGAATTTATTCGGATATCCGAAAATTTCGAATCGGATAGTTCGGATATCCAATACCCGACACTTTTATTAATATTTTATCAACAATTTAATTAAAATTTTATTTTAATAGCAAAATATGTTTATTTTTAAAGGGAAATTGATACTTCATACTGTATTCTAGAACAAAACTGGAAAAAATAAATTGTGAAGAAAATCAAACTCATAATTACAAGCTACAATTTATACTTTGTATTTTGAATCTAATAATCCCGCAAATTTCAGAATATAACATTCAAAGATAAACACATACCAATCGAAAATTCGGAAGAAAGAAAAAAAAAACCCAATTTACAAAAACCAAAGACTGATTTGGTATTAAATCAGAATCTAAAAAAAAACCCAGAAAACGCCTATAGTGGGGTTTGCTCTCTGAGGGAATGAAATAAGGGTTTAGAGTTTGGGCTTGGGCTTGGGCTTGGGCTTGGGCTTGAGGAATGGTTGAAACTTTGTATTACGTAGTATAATAAAATTAAGTTGTTTTTTTTTTGGGATATCGGATATCCGAAATCCAATTTTTGGATATCCGATATCCGATTTTTTTCGAATCGGATATCCGATTCAAAATTATTTTCGGATCGGTTATCCATAATTTTTGGATATCCATTTTTGGATCGGATATCCATAATTTTCGGATCGGATGCGGATCGGGTTATTGGATTTTCGGATTTTCAGATAGTTTTGCTCAGCGCAGGTCACAATCCCAAAACTGACATCTTAATGCAAATCTAAGATATCTAGATGTTTTAGCCACTTTTGAATTGTATTAAACTAAGTTCTATGAAACATTATCCATAAGGTTTAAATACTTTTGACGTAGCTCTATTAACCAGTAGCCATAAGTGAGTAATCACTTTTGATATAACACTTGCAAACAGTATGCTTGGGTTCCTTATTTTTTAGTGTAACAGTTGCTATTATACAGTTTATATATATATGGTACTGACTTTTGGATGCATTTTAATATGTGATATTGTTATTGCACTTTTAATTTCTCATACTTACATAAACAGGAAGCAGTAACATATTCATAAAGCAAAAGTATTTTATTTAGATCGATTGATATTATTACATCTCACAACTTAGTTCTCACTTCATCTCACAAACTCATTCAATTCATTTATGCATCTATTTCAAACAACAACCAATAAGACAAAATACATAACAACAGCTATTTTAACAACCATATGAACAAAATCAGCAAATTCTCCTGTCTTCTTCATGAACTCAGTGAATTCTGCCCTTAGAAGTTGAACATATGCTGCTTCTGACATGTCATCGGGTGTGCCGCCAACATCCCTTACAGGCTTACACTATGTTCATCAGTCACCCACAAGAAGAAGTCACAGAGCCTGCATTTGTAATAGGGCCTTCCAAGATTTGCTGCTGAGTTTGAGAAACTGATGTCTGCAGATCTTAGAGTATTACAGTTGTAGGTAATGCTTTTAAACTACACACCTCTTACATTTCTGTTGCTTGAAATAGATATTGTGCCAGAGGAAGTTATTGCAGATTTGAAAGTCAAAGTGAGAAAGCAAAAAAAAAAAAGGAAAAAGAAAGAAATTAGAAAAGAAAGTATATGGAGAAGAGCATGTATTTATAAGTGTTAATGTGGTGGGAATTTAATTTTTATTCAAAAATAAGGAAGGAAATGTTGGAGGGAAAGGTTGGAGGGAGATTAAATGGGAGGGCATTGAGATATTTTCTTCTTTTTTCAGTTAAAACGTTTTAGATTAACTAACTAAACGTTTGATTAACGTTTTAGTTACTGTAGTAATTAAGTGATAATTATGAGTGTGCCGCTGATAATGAAAATTTAATGAGGTGTATCAAAGATAAAAGTCAAAACCTGGAGTATACCAGTGATAATTTCCCTATAAAATAATTACAGCATCAACTACATTAATAATAATCAATTCTTATGAATGAATTAATAACTAAGACCATGGATCGCGCGTAGTCAACTCTAACTATTCATAATAAACATGATCAAAATTCTTTAAAATGCAATAATAACTTTTTCACTTTCTTTTTAGCAGATTGAAGCTAAGTAAATGGATATTGATTAAGCTATTATATATTAACTACATAATCACAATTAATTAATTAACATCATAATAAGTAGTAGACTTGAAGCAAATTAAACTTATTGTGTTCTGCAAACTTGTTCACTTCTAAATTTCTAATAACTAAACAAGATAACAAGAACACATCACCATCTAATTAACATACATGCTATGAGTTTAATTCAGTGCATGTACAAAACGGTAATAAACAAACATTATATCATACGACTATTATTTTATATTATAAAGTTGCATGTTTCTTGAGTTGAGTTGAGAAGAGGATGATGAGATTGTAGTTGCTGGTGTCCACAATTTAGCATTCTTGACTTTGGAAATGCTGGTTAAGACTCCTAATGGTGTCACATCTCCTACCACCGTTACCTTCTTTGCTGCGAAATCTATGTTGAAAGATGTCACACCTGCTCACATTAAATTTGTGGAGATTATCAATACCATCATCAAAAGGATACATTAATTATGATTATTGTACTATTTATAAGTTCATTATGCACATATGCACCATCATACCACCCTAGTAAAGAGATGGCCAATGGATTTAGTTAGTCTAAACACCTAGACTACTCGACTAGCTAGCCTGGTTAATTGTCACCCAGTGGCAAACCCGGATTTTGAAGACAGGATGTGAGTACTTCTAATGAGTATCGGTTAACACCTCATGCACCTTAGTGACTTTTCTACTGCTACCAACTAAGGCCCAAACAAGATTTGACCTAATATTGGTTGTGCCAAGTTTCCAAAATCTAATAAGGTAGGCCTTTTTAAATGAGTTTCACAAAAGAAATTAACAAAACAATAGGCTCAATCAGCCTAACTAGCCACCTTCAACTCCTGTATGTTCCTAATCCCTCGGCCATTGTCTACTACAGTACTACGTATATATCTTGTGAACTGCTGCACTCATCTACTGTCCAATTTAAAGTCATGTTCTATTCATTTTTACAAAATTAATATTTAGCATATAATATATTAACCATTAACTATTAAATATAATTCGTAGGTCTTTGTTTAAATAAATATAATATGTAAAAATGAGTAATTATATAAAATAAATACGAAGTACAACAATGATTTAGTACAAATAACTAATTAACAAAACAATCGATTTAAATACCCGGTATACTTTCTAAGCTTTAATTTAGTATTGTATTAAAATTGTGTCAACTAGTAGTAAAAAAGAACGGGAAAGTAGTATGTACGATGATATTATTTAAATCATCATGATTAGAATTTATTATATACACTCGGGTGTATTGTACACCCAACTAACTAAGGTTATTTTTTGCTATTCATTTGATAATAAAATGAAAAACAATCATCAAAATGAAAAAAAAATACTCATAAGTATACGGAACACTCGGGTGTATATAACAACCTCTGGATGCAAATAGGTTGAGAGACCAAACACAATAACTAATTTCTCATAATAGCATTTATGTGTTGGTCTTGATTGAGCTCAGAAAAACAGCAAGAGTGCTCTTAATATAGCAAGGCTATCATCAACTTTGGCCCACTGACATAGATTGCTTGACATGCATAGAAGGCCCACCTCTAGGGCCCAAACGACAAAATATGTAAAAACACCCAACTAATAGTTTAAATTTAGGCAACTAAAACATGGAGAAAAGACAATAACATCTTACTGTATATAATTGCAATTTACTTATGTAGTAATATTTATTGAGAACATTTCGTCCGCTATTAGTTGCTCGTATAAAGTTGGTTTGAACGAATGTACGATTACTAAATGAATGAGATGCATTATGATGATGAATATGGTTATTACCTGGCATTCTAGAGAGATGCTTTTTCATTTTTCTCTCACAACCTCTGCAGTGCAATGACACCCTCAGAACCACCACCTGCAAACATCAATAATCATCAATCTTTGTTTTAATGTCACCACCCACCAATTCTTATAGTACATCAAACATCATCATTACTAACCAAGTACTACTATTTTTAACCTTTTCTTTCTAATATTGGAGTTGTTACTACTCACTTACTCAGTAGTGTTCTATAACTTCCAAATTACAAAAGCTGATATACATGATTATTTTCAGTAAAACATTTGTTACTTTAATATGACTAATGTTGGTATAGTAATAAAGGTGTGTTTGTGTCTAAATCAGACTGCTTTTGACTTTAGTGGTCAAAATATGCTGAAAATTTTATTACTTCGTTCTCAAATTGGTGAAATAAATCAAAATTTACAAACTTGTAATTAATCTTTGAAAGAACACAAACCTGTTTTTGATCAATAACAAGTTGAAATATAATATATCAATCATTTTGCCTCAGAAAAAATAACAAGTTAAAATAGATCTCAAAAGTTAGATATAACGGTAGAATCACTCATACGAAGTATATATTTACTCTATCATTCTATAAATTGTTTGAACTTTTACATGCAATTTAGGCAATTTTAACTAAGGATAATATATAGACATATTTGATCATCAACATATACCTTAAGTATCACGACTCACGAGCAAAGCTACATCTACCCACTAAGTAATATTTAACCCTCTACTAATATAATATTATCAGATAATGTAAACTCCTTGCCAAAGTGATTTCTATTGATCAATATTTATAGGGTTACAATGAGAAACCTAATCATATTAGGTAACTATAAGATAGGTAAAGATATCATTATAGGATAATTTTATACAAATATATCCTAAATCTAGGAGGAGAATATTCTATATTTTCTATCAAAAATTAAAAGAATCTTGCTAACAAGCGCCGGAGGTGTTAGATAAGGAGTAATTATATTGGTTGAAATGGTATTAAGTTAGGAATGCATGACAAAATCACGCGTCGTTCGGTGTAATTAATATTAATTTTACTCTAATATTTACACTTTAATTCTCCTATCTAACGCCCCGAGAGCGCTTATTAGCTTTTGTCATATCATTAATCACATTGAGTTGGATTCCGCTATTACTATCTATCACTACTCTTTATTTAATACTGTAGTAGATAGTTTTTTCCAAATATCGGCGCTTAAACATTTAATTCAAAGATAGCTCGCATCCATATATTTGGGGCGTTAAATTAAATCTTAAGTAGAACCTTGCCTTTGAATTTAGGACCTGGAATAAAGTGGTGTTTAACTTAAAAGAGTCATTTCATTCATTCTCTTACGAGTACTATATAGACCTTGACTTTGGTACTGAAATTAATTACATAACCCCACGAGCGACAACTATAGACCAGACAAGTCAAATTGCCATCATCATCATTATATTTTCACATATTTTATATTTCTGTTTTTTTTTTAAAAAGTAATTACGTATTTATTCGTTGTGCATCAATTTTATCCTGCCATCCAAACCAATAAATTCACTATTGTAGTCTTGTACATTTTTAAACTAATGGTTGAAATTCGTGATCAATCTATATAATCTATCATTCTAAACTCAACATAATCCAATTTTTAATTTGAACAATCATGCATGTCCTAATCTTTATACAATTAAGATTATAATGTAGCACAAAGGCAAACACTAAAATTTTAGTTTAAAACCTATTTAAGTGTACAAAAGTAGTAAGAGTCAAAGTATTCAACTTATATTATACGCCACCTTTTAAAATTTTCTATACGTACTACTCCATATTAATTAACCAGTGGATCAAAAAGAAAAAAAACACATTACTAAGAAAGAAGAGTTACAAAACCTGGTCCGATGATCCGGTTGAGGAAGGTGGTTTAGGAGGCTTAGAACCGGCCTCCGGCTTAGCAACCTCAACGTCGTTGTTAGTATCATAAGGTTTAAGCTTCAAAACCGGGTCAAAATCAGATAACACTTCAAGAAAAGAAGTGTCATCCAAAAGATACCTAGATGATTCAGGAGGGCTAATGTAGTCTACACCAGGCTTAGTGTTGGCGCACGCCGCCGCCTTCATGATCAAATCAGACGGCTTAGATAAGCTCCTTCTACCACTCTTATTATGAATATCATCACCATTATCAATAATAATATTACTAGTAATGGTTGGTTTTGTAGCATTAGTAACGTTTTTTTTGCTAGTCTTTTTTTTGGTTAATGTAGGAAGTTTGTTACTACCCTTTTTTCGTGGGGTATGAGTTTGATGAGGTTTTGGGCTAATTGGTGTAGGAGGTTTTCTTTGTAGGACATGGTTTGTGCAAGGGGTTCCAATGGGAGTACTAGCACACGAACCGTTAGTACTACTTATTCCACTTCTTCTTTCGTCCGTGATGATAGGGTTGTGTCGATCAATTGCTCGGCTTCCAGGGGTGAAAGACGAGGAGGAGGAGGAGGAGGACGAGGAGGACGAGGATGGTAGTATTACTTCCATGTTGGAAGAGATTATAGCGGTTGAGTCTTGTGAAGTACAAGATGATATGTTTATGTTTAAACCCTTCATAATAATTTTGATGCTAAAAATTAAAGGTGGTATTAAAAGTGTTTAGAACAAAGGAGGTGTATTTTTTAGGGAATCAATATAATTGCATGCATGAATAACTAATAGAAGCAAAAACAAGGAAAAAGAGCTAGGGAAGAATTTTGGGTGTTGGAATTCTTGGGAAGAGGAATATAGTTGTGGGTTGTTAGAAGTTTGAGTTAAGTGTAGAGTAAGCTATGCCTTTATGTTATGGAATAATTGGGGTGGGGGTGGAAATAGATGTGGTGTATGAATTGAATTGATTGCCATCCATTATAATCACACTAATATGGACCACATAGCACCCTATCTTTCTCTCTCTTGAAGATATAGAAAATTATGGGATACTTGAATTATACTTGTATGTATCCATAATTGAAGAATATTAGAGGCTTGACACTAAAACTTACAAGTACTATTTATTTTGATAGTTATTAGTGTATAACTTAACTTTTTGTCGTTATTAAGAGTGAATAAAATGTAATTAATGTGTTACAATCTTTTCATATAGTGTTAGATATGTAGCTGAATTGAAAGATTTCTATTTTAACTCATTACTAAAATTAAAAGGAAGAAAGCTAAAAGATTATACTATCTATATTATTGTTGGAACACATGTTTTAGTTTTATGCAAAGCTAAAAGTGAGTACATGTTAGTAAAATAGCTTTACTCTAATAGAATAGAATCTACCTTCATATATGCTCTTTGATTTAGAGAGAATATATGAATTATGAAAACAATAGCTTAGAGCAATTCCAATGGTTGTAGCTAAGGAATTGCTTGCAATTTTAAATAGTCTCTAGCTACTAGCTTGACCATTGGAGCAAAAATATGTAATTAGCTTAGTCAAGCAAATTAGCTTTGCCAAGCTAATTTGCTTGAAAAAAACTTGCCAAAAAGAAAATGCTAATAGTCAATTAGTAATTAAGATAAAAATAATAAATTGATAATTTAGATAGTAAGCTAATAGCTAGCCATTGGGGATCAAACTAGCTACAAACATAATTAGTTTAAAAGCTTATGTGGCATGACAAGCTAATTTGACAATTAGCTTGTCATTGGAGTTGCTCTTAGAGACATTTAAGCCTCATCTTCATAAAGACTACTCGTAATATAATTTATAAAAGACCTTTTTTTTCAATTTTTCGACCAATCTCTTATAACTATGCCACTACTCTCATACATTGCTCCAAACCAAAATCTAATTTTCGTACTTAATAATATAACTACATGATAAGTTCGAACTATCTAACTATAGTCAAAATTGAAGAAAAGAAATGCGGAGTAACACAATAAAGATTCCTCAAGGAATTGGATGCTCTAGGCAATTAAGCCATCAAAGAACAACACAACAATAAAATTGCATTGAGAATTTTCTTCTTTATTGAGGGCCTCCACAGAATAAGACACAAAGTAACTTTGTTGTCAAAGTTTAGCAATAACACATTTATGCTCTTCTACCTATCTATTTCTCCTCAACCGCAACTTCACTAGAATCAGATGCTAACATTTTTTCCTTTGGAATTTGCCTTAGCTTTTTCCTCCCACCACTTTACATCCAACCTTTGCACCATCCAAAGCTCCTCACTACCTTAGCTTCACCACTCAATTTATTCTCTCAATTTGACCAAATTTTCTTAGACCATCGTACGTAGTTAGTGGCATCATCGAGGTGTTGTGCATAAAAATGTTACTTAAATTAAATTGGAGTTTTTCTAAGCTATACCCCTAAGGTAGTCAAGTTTCTAAGGTGTTCCCATGCTTTTTCAAGTTTCTAAGTCGTGCCCTTCAAGTGCTTATCAATACTAAAATGTACCTTTATTAGTTGTTCAAAAGTTAATTGAGAGTGTGATTTCGTGGCTTCGGTTTTCGTTATTAGGGTTGCGATGGCTAAAATTTATTTCTCCTATCATTTCCTTAGCTTTTACCATCTTTTTATTAAATTTATATTTAACTTTAGGTGACGTGGAAGTCCCAAGGACGGTACCATTCATTAATGGTAGTAAGTTGAGAGGCTCAACTTAGAAATTTGAAAAAGCATGGGTACACCTTAGAAACTCGACTACCTTAGGAGCATAGCTTAGAAAAACCCATTAAATTACCTCAACCCATCACGCAAAGTAACGCATGTTAATTAAATTACCTGAGTCATGCTTGATCATGTCAAAATGGACCAAAACTGTGTTACGTTTACGTTATACTAAATCATCTAATTAGCTCGACCATATATTGTGTTTAGTTGTGCCTAGAAGAGCAAATCTAAATTATACATACTATTGTAGCATTTTGTCATTTTGACTTTACAATGATGCAACCAATAATTAAGGTAGAGGAGCTTTCGAATTTGAGTGAAAGGTTTAGAAGCTTCGTCTTACAGTGTGTTGTGTATAAACCTAGGCTGTAAAATTGTTCTTTTTTCTTTACATTATGTAACACTTTTTTCCTTTTAAAATATATTCCTAGCTTTAAAAAATTGTTATGTTGTGTTACTTTAAATTTGGGTATTTATTCCCATTGCATGAGTTGTAACCATCACACAACCTAGATTTCTCTATCACAATCCTTTTGGTGCCCCTACTACATTTATCCACTGTACCCCTTCTTTTTCAGGCGCCCACACATTCGTCCACACTTCTATCCTACTTCCTACATCATCATTTTTCAGAAATGTGGTTATTTTTTTGGTGTATTCTCATCATTATTTTGGTAGGCTTATATACAAATCTAGGATATTAGTATAAACACTAACTCAAAGCTACTAATTCTTAACAACATACAGACAAAGTTTATGCGATAATGAATACCGTCTTCTAAAACTTTATCCATAGAACTAGTTGCATGTACAATGATGAACACCAATTATGTAAAATATGAGTATCTCGTAATAATTATAAACACAAAGAAATGAATATCAATAGTCAATTCAATTAAAAGGAAATAGAATTCATTCTCCGTCCTAGTACTCCTCGTATATGGCTGAGTATCGGCAAGATTTTTATTGTACTCTCGGGTCAATACATGCTTGTACAACAACGTGCCATTTGCATCCATATGTTATGTGTATGCCTATTGTATGTTTACTAAATATTAATAACATTGTCGCGCACTCTTGTATTATGTTGTGTATTGCATGTGTATAGAATTTTAATTTAGCCAACTAATGTCGTCACACCTTGACTATAATTATTGATAACACAATGCAATTAATCTTCAAATGTTTTTTCTTTCGAATCCAAAAAATCTACTAATTTAAAGCTCCAAACCCTGGGATAGTTTGTAGCAGTATATTGTGAAAGAGATGATCATACGCCCCTGTTTCTCATGTCATATGCAATGTCATTCCATTTTTTCCAGGATGTACAATAAAGTACTATATTCTACTCATTCTTTCAATTCTCTAGTTACTCAAAAACGAACCAGCCATCTACACTGATTACGCGCACCCTATTTTTTTTTATTATTATTTTTTTTTAAAAAAATAAGGACCCTACTGAGCCGGCACCTCTCAAAGGTTTAACCAGCCCAACTCCGCAAGTCATCGCTTGAGAGTAGAGGGGGAGGTAAGGGAATCCCCCTACTCCCAAGCATTTTGTAGTTGATGGGGCTCAAACTCGTGACCTCAAAGTCACAAGGTGAGTTCCCCACCAAGCTTTGCTCCTATATAAGTGGATGATTTTGTTCTAAACATTCTTGTTAATTCATTCTCTATACACTGACTTTACAATTCTACAGTTACTACTTCGTATATCACAATCTCTCTACATGATCATTGGTTTTTGCCGCGTTTTGCTGAATTGTACATCACCACTGAGGACCGAGCCAATGAACTTCTCAGCTTCTTCCTCATTCAGATCCCCAGTATACGCTGCGTACCTCCCTTTCCGAGGTTTGTATGCCACCAAGAAGCCATTTGACGACCTGAATCCAGATTTATCAAAAGCATCCAAGAAAGACTGCTGCTTCTTTGCATCTACCATTGCGTAGGAGATGGAATCTTTGGATTCAGATGACAGATTTCTTCTCCTTGATAATGATTTCTGTGAAACCTGAGACCACATATAAACACATTTAGCTGATTGAGTCATGCAGAGTGCAGACATTCAAATGGAACTTTTCCGGTACAGGTACAAAATGGAACAGTATAATGAAACAAGTACAAAATGGAACTTTTCTGGCCAAACCACACTAGATTCATGCAGCCAATAAAAATGAATACAGTACACATAATACACACAATCCAAATCAGGAAGGCAGATAAAATTTCAGACATCTGATTAATAAAAAAAAAAAGAACTTCCCTATTCTAAAGATAATAAGCTCAGGATCAGGTATACTCCAATTTGATTTTCAACTCAAATTTTAAACTAATTATCAGATATTAGATATCCTCCAGTTCACTGCTAACTTCAGTAATCTCTTCAAATCAAAATATGAATTGATTTAGCCATTTTGTTTTGGTCCTAAACATAAGTCATTTTACAATATAAATACAAAATTAAATACCAAAACATTTAAATAACATCATATTTCATAAATCACTGCAATATTAAAGACACATGAAAACTAAAGCGGCTTCAGCTAAGCTTAACCAAATTTTTGATATTGGTATGAATGCCTAATATGACTTGTATTTTCAATTAGAATGAATCTTTATTTGATTTACTGGGCTCATATATCGGTTAAAAAGTCCTATCATGAAAAAGATCCCACTTACCGCTGATAGAATTGATTCGAGTCTGTCTCTAGCTTTTAATGATCTAAAACCACCAATTAAGCAAACAGGACTATCTTCTCCACAAAGAGTATGAAAATTTGATGCTGTCAAGAGTGATACTTGTTTGCTAGAAGATTCACTCTCAGACTTCTTAGTCTGACTTGAAGCAATTTTGTTCTTCTTTTCAAATCCATCAAGTAAGAGACCAAGTTCCTGAACAGCAGACTCTAGATCTCTCACAGATATTCCTGCTTTCAGTATGTGTTTTTCTCCATTTGACAGCCACCCCACAATAGCTGGAAGTGCATTAACCCCTAACCTTTTGACCTCTGGATCAGAAACATCATGAACCTGTAAAATCAATCAAAAGCCAAAACTACCCTTTTAATTTGCACTCTAAATTTCTATAAAAAATTGACACCGATGATCACATATTATCAGGTTATATTACAAAAGTTCCCCAAAGCTGCACATGATGAAACCAACTTAAATCTTTTCAAACAATGGAATGAATTATTATATTAGGTCAAAACAATAAATAGGTAACAGACCTAATGTTCCACATTCTCTCACAGTTTGAAAAAACCTTTATTTGCCTGTATTATTTGTCTTCCATATATCCATTATTTTTTTATTTTTTTTCTTTTACTTAGGTTAAGAAGAGGGGGAAAGAGAGAGAGGGGGGGGGGGTAAGTGCAGGAAGTCTAGAACAAACATATGATACCTGTGCATCATAGAAGATAAATCGTTTGCGATACAAGCCGCTGAGAGTACGCCAAATCACTGGCGTATCTTTTTTGGTTGAGAGAAGTATAACTCGAGGTAATCTCTCCCCAGCACCGCTAAATGAAGGCTGAAAGTCAGCCAGGCTAACACGTCTTGAAAACCTTGGCAAGTGTTCCTGACAAAAGCTTTTCAAGCTTTTCACATCCCACTCATCATTATATTCAACAAAGGAGCCACTCTCACTAGTTATGTAGGAATAAACAAATAATCTGGGTGCTCGACGAGGATGTATTCCATGATTCTTACAGAAAGAAGATTCAGTCTCACAATTTATTTTACCAACCTGCACAAATAAATATGAGCATCAGCACTGTACTGTTATGAGAAACCAGCTAAGTTTCTAGAAGAAAGAATAGGACTGTACTTTTAAAGCTCCCTTTAATGAATTAGCAATCTCCTCCAAGATAGATTCATACTGCTGAGCTGACATCATTGAGGGCGTATAAGATAGCAGAAGCCAAGTAATACCCTTGCCATTTATTTCTTTCTCGAACACCTGTGAATTTACTGCACGAACAGTCTTGGGGGGCCTCTTAAACCCAGATTGTGATCCAGCTGAACCACCAAATGTAGATCCAGATGGTCTACCAGAACCGCCAAAGCCAGAACCGCTGCCCATGTCACCACCAAAAAAGTTTGAAAACATATCATTCAAGCCAAAACCAAAAGGACTTCCACCGCCAGATCCACCAAAGGAAAAGGAGAAAGTCCGGCCACCCCCACCCATATTTTGCCACTGCCCTCCTGATCCTCCGCTCGTGAAGTGGGTGTATCCACCATAATCTCCTGCACCCCCACTATCAAATGAAGGACCACCTTTTTCATCACCGTATAGGTCATAGTTTTTCCTCTTTTCCTCATCAGACAAAATTTCATAAGCTGCACATAATATACATGATGAAAAGATAACTCAGAAACTTTTAAAATAGGTTCTTTAGGAGACAAAGGAGCAGAATCTCAACCACACAAGAGAGCAAAAAGGCCAAAGACACACCCACTTTTATTCCCCAGGATGCCCCTCAAAAAGGGATAAGAGGGAGTTTATGATGTTGTGCAATAAAATGTCATATATGCCAGGCATATATAGCTTGTAATAAGCCAAAAAAGAACATAGAATAACATTATTTTTCACAAGTAACAAAGACTGAAGTACAGAAAAAGAGATTAAACTTCTACAAAAGATCAAATTCAACACCAACATATCAGCCCTATCACATCACTCCTTAATCGCACTTTTAATCCTATACTATAAGCATACATCAAAAGCCACCAATTCAGCAATGGCATATCCTAGTCTGATCTACATTTTTAAAACAAGAGCTCAGAAGCAGAAAAAGTTTGCGCTCCAGATTTTAGAGCCTCTGGGCCACTGATCTAAAACCTCTGCTCTCATATATGCACATTATGCAATATATTGTAGAAGCAGAAAAGATTTTAAGGGGCGGCAAGACAGGGAAATGATTTTGAGGGCAGTCTCCTCTTTCTAAATTTCCTACATCTCTCTTATATTATGATATGAGAACTGCTTAAACATGGAATCAACAGTTAAACAACTTCAAAGTAATGAATACCCTTATGAATTGAACAATCAACACCTCCAGATAAAGCAAGGCTAATTACACATTACCATTGTTGATCTCCTCGAACTTTGCTTGAGCTCCTTTATTCTTGTTTTTGTCAGGGTGATATTGTAAAGAAAGCCTAGAAACAACAAGAAAGGTAAGAGTAAGAGTAAGAAACATGCACATACCTAGAAGTCATCTTTGAGCAAGCTATAAATCCACAGTTGCACAAAGACAATTTCATTATTATTATTATCATCTCCTCAACAGATTACAAATAGCATAATACGAAGATTTTTGTTCCATCCTCCCCAGGAATGAAATGAAGTGTTAGTTTGAATACAATAGATCCCAGATAAGTCAAGAGGAAGAAAGAACCAACCTTCTATGGCTACCAGCATTGTATATCACACAAGAACATTCATAACTAAAGATAAATTTATAAAAGCAATAGGCTTGCATCAATGAAGTGTTTAAAATGATAAACTTATAAAAGCAATAAGCTTGCATCAATGAAGTGTTTATGCATATTAATTAACTCATAGCTGATTCTCAATCCTACAGAAGTTGATTGACATTTACAAAACGCAAATCCGAGTCTAATCCTCTACAGTAAAGCTAAGGCTAGCCCATTTTAACAAAGAACATCATGACAGATAAGACAAAAACATCTCATGTAATCCTCCTTCCTAAATCACAACACCAAAAGGAAAATTAACAATGCGAGAATTACAGAATTACTGAATAATCAATACAACGTTACTATTCTTCCCAATTCAAAGACAACAACCGTAGACGACATGCTTTACAAAGTGGATGAAAGAACATACTTGTGGAAAGCCTTCTTAATATCACGTTGACTGGCATTCCGATCAACACCTAGTACCTGAAGGGGGGAAAAATATATTAGGACCCCAAACATGTTAAGAGAATCTAATAGATAGATAAGGAATATTCTGATGAAAAATCATAATGCAGAGACAATGAACTGATGGAGTGGCAGAGCCACGTTAGACACAAAGGTGTCTCAAGACCGTGTACAACTGGGACTTGATAAAAATTTATAAGCTACTTTCTTTCTATGACGAAAACCTATTGCATAAAATAAGAGTATAAGCCTCACTTCTCATTCCAGAGATCTACGTTCTATAATTCCCCCTGCTAATATGATTTTGTTTCTGTAGATATACTTAAATAGTAATCCATGCCCACACCAACCCACTAATTTAGGTTAAGGCATTGTAACCTTAAGTTCAAAAGTGAGAAGAAAATAAAAAAACTAAAGTAAATTATAAACAAATGTACGAAATTTTGGTGCAACAACTGCAGAAACTACCAAATTAGCCAAAGATATTCCTGAATCAGAATATATTTTACGAAGCTTTCTATTGAAGGTGCATTATGTGCAAAAGTTCAAACAACAATACAAAATTGCAGATCATAAGATTTGTACAATATCACGGATTCCCGGCAATGTTCTAATCAACATGCATACAGAGTATACTTGCTAGAATATCTTTTTCACAATTTGATCCACGGCCATAGACTTAGGAGAGTTAAGAATAATATTTTATAGATTCCTCTCTGCCACACATTACCTCTGCAATGACTGCAAGTTCAACTCTTAGGAGTAAAGATTGTTTTGCACCCTACAGACTACTCAGATCACATCCCGCTGATCCTTTTGGTAACTTCCACCTAAGCATTACACACCACACCTCAGTTGAAAAAAGACATTCATAATGATTATATAATCAATTAGCAGAGGACAGGCTACACAAGGCTCCACCACATGGCCAAACGAAGGACAAACATCTACCCGAAGGCAGAAACTCAGCTACACCAACCTATATAATTCATGGGAAGAAGCTCTCTCTCTTTCTTTCTTACAAATTGCTGGCCCTCTAACTAAATAATAACTCCCAGACTTTTCCCACAATCCAAGCAGCATGCCTATTGTCTCAGTGATAATAAATGATATCATGAACAATGGAATAGGGATTTCGCTAATTCAATAAGACCATAACAATCCTTATCGTCATTCACAATTCAAATTCAAAATGCTAACTCGTTAAGGCCCCAGCTATTGTGCATATACAGAATACACACTCTCCCAAGCTAGCTCTTCTAGGTGCCTCCACATATTCTGTTTACTAAAATAGTCGCCAATGATCTTCAGTATCTTCTAATCTTTTGATCTTTTCAAAATTTAAAGATTTATGACTCCGAAGAGTTTGTATTTTGAGTTATACATGTACTCCCTCCGTCCCAAAAGAATGACCCTTATGGCCTAAATCTAGTCCCAAAATGATCATCCCATTTGCATTAAAATATTCTCCAATTTGCAACAATGTTTGTGCAAAGTTAGCTTCCCCGTGTAAATTTTGCTTTTCCTTGTACTTTTGTTACTTTTTCTTTCTACTTTTTTACAAACCCCATGTGAATTTCACTTTTCAATGTACTTTTACTTTCTATAATACCCGCAAAATCAGTCCAAAAGGGTTATTCTTTCGGGGACGGAGGGCATATATGATCTAATGTCATTACAACATGCTCTACCAATAAGGCCAATCAAACCACAGTAGCTATTCTAATAATTCCATTATACAACTGAGAAGACAGTCCATACACCTAAGACAACTGAGAAGACAGTCCAAAGGTGTACATTCATACACCTAGGACGTACCCAGGGTACACCCGAGTGAATAATAGATGCCTTATTCTTTAACCTCAGTTTCATAACAAACTTCAATACACCCCAAATCTTCACTCACTAATCTGCTTGAAATAATAGTCTTCCGGAACGAATAACATTATGTCAATTCCACATTTTTAAATAACGCACTCTACAATTTAACCACAATATTACAAGTAATTCAAAAAAAAAATTAAATTTTCCTTTAATCACAAAATCAAACCTATCCCCAATTTCAAAAAACCCATTAAGAATCAGCAAAACAATTCAAATTCCCAATGTTGTATCAATTCCACAATTTGTAACTTAACATCCAAAATAACTAAACAAATTAACAATTGACAAACCCAATTCAAAAGCAATACAAATTGAGCAGAAATAATATACCCAGCCAATTTCAAAAAAGAACAAAAATTAAAACAATACCCAAAATCCATCAAAAATTGAGCAGAAAATTCAAAAAAAGTTTGAAATTTTAAAAAAAAAAATCAATTAAAAAGAAGGAGTATATATACCTTATAAGGGTCTGATGCCTTCTTAGCTTCAGCAGCAAAGATGATCAAAGTTGCCAGAATTAATGGCGCAAGCTTCATACCAACACCCATTTTTAATTTTTTTTTTTTTTTCAGGAATTGTAAAGTTTTTTCGGTTTTTATATTGTTTTTGTTTTAGAGAGTGAAGAAGAAACAGAGAAAATAAAAAGGAAGAGAGAGAATATAAATAGATTACTGGTATGATTGCACAAAATCTAGAAACACCGAGATGTTTTAGAACACGTGGCCTGTTGAGGTTGGTGCACGGAAGAGGGACCAATGGCGTTGCAGTAAATTATATGTTGACGTTTCAAATTACGGAATTTGCTGACAGTTAGGATTCCACGTATTTATATTTATACTAGATGAAACCCGTGCGATACACAGTTTATTTGAATTTTTAAAAATATATTTTTTATTTATGTGCTAAAATTTGTTACATATTTAGATAAAACTAGATGAAGCCCGTGCGATGCACGGTTTGTTTGATTTTTTTTTTTTTTTTGTATTTATTAGCTAAAATTTGTTATATATATTTAGATAAAATTCCTAATATTAAAAGATAATATTTAATATTTAATTATTGTAAACTTAAAAATCTGATTCGCCAATTTTGCTTACGTGGAATTTGAATTATTTAATTCTAAAAGAAATTAATAATCTCTTATTTAATTGGCTATTACTAAGATTTATAATCCTACATGGCGCGCTAAGAAAATTAGATCCTACGTGGCTCTCTAAAAACTCGGGAAAAAACTCCCCTTTATATATATATATTAGATATTAGATTCCTAATATCAAAAGATAATATTTTATATTTAATTAATTTAAACTTAAAAATATCATTCGTCAATTTTGCTTGCGTGGCATTTGAATTAATTAATTGTAAAAGAAATTAATAATCTCTTATTTAATTGGCTACAACTAAAATTTATAATCTTACATGGCGCGCTAAGAAAATTAAATCCTACGTGGCTCTCTAAAAACATCGGGAAAAAACTCCCCTTTATATATATATATATATATATATATATATATATATATATATATATATATATATATATATATATATATATATAAAATCTCCCGCCATTGGAGAGTTTTCCGAAGAAAAACGATGAGAGAGAAAGTAGAGAGAGAAAAGGAGAGATTTCAAAGCATACAAAGAGAGCAGCTTCGAAACCCCCGAAGAAGAAGAAGGAGAGACGTGGTAGAATGACAAAAATTGAATTATAAAAGAAACAGATAAAATAAACTAAATCTCGTGCGATGCATGGTTTGTTTGAATTTTAAAAAAAAAAATTATATATATATATGTGCTAAAATTTGTTATATATTTAGATAAAATCCTAATATCAAAAGATAATATTTTATATTTAATTAATTTAAATTGAAAAATCTCATTCGTCAATTTTACTTACGTGACATTTAAATTATTTAAATCTAAAAGAAATTAATAATCTCATATTTAATTGGCTACCACTAAAATTTATTATTGTACATGGCACGCTGAAAAAATAAAATCCTACGTGGCTCTCTAAAAATTTGGGAAAAAACTCCCCTTTATATATATATGTTATGAAATATATAGAAATTAGAGGATTAAGAGAAGAAGGTAATAAGAGAAGTATTACTACTTTTATGTATTACTCTTGGTAATATTTTTGTGCCTCATACAAGTGAAATTGCATGGCTATTTATAGTAGTAAGAACCACTATTACATTGTGGGCTATAACATTAGAGGGTGGCAATTAGGGTTGGCTACTACATTAAATGCAATGAAGAAATTGGAGTGTGGACATTCACACCTTGACTAAATTAATTAACTCTTAACACTCCCCCTTGAATGTCCATACAAAATAGGGTATATGTTGTCTCGTTAAAACCTTGCTAAGTAAAACCCTTTAGGATAAAAGCCATAGCTAAGGGAAAAGAGTACAACAATATATTACTATATGCTTTAGTGTACTGCCTCATTAAAAACCTTGTCAGGAAAAATCCATTGGGATAAAAACCTGATCGAAGGGAAAAAAAGTGCAGTGCATATAATGCTCCCCCTGATTTTAACATAGTTTATGAAGACGACGCATCCCAATCTTGTGGACCAACCGCTCAACACTCTTCGAAGGTAGGGACTTTGTAAACAAGTCTGCAAGATTATCAGATGATTGGATCTGTTGGACATTTATCTTCCCTTCCTTCTGCAAATCGTGTGTAAAGAACAGTTTTGGGGATATATGTTTAGTCCTATCACCTTTAATATATCCCTCAGTTACTTGTGCGATACATGCAGTATTGTCTTCGTAAATGATGGTTGGACTTTCAGTTACTTCTTTCATCCCACATTCTTCTTGGATATTGCCGATCATTGACCTTAGCCATACACACTCACGTCCTGCTTCATAAAGGGCAATCAACTCAGCATGATTTGATGATGTCGCAGTTAAAGTTTGCTTTGTTGATTTCCCAGAAATTGCAGTTCCACCATAGCTGAACAGATATCCAGTTTGTGACTTGGCGTTTTGTGGGTCTGATAGATATCCAGCATCTGCATATCCGATGAGGGTGGCATCTTGCCTTGATTGATAAAACAAACCAAGATCTTTCGTTCCTCGTAGATATCGTAGTAAGTGTCTTACTCCTTTCCAGTGTCTCTTCGTTGGTGCGTTGCTAAACCTGGCTAACAAATTCACAGAAAAAGCTATGTCTGGTCTAGTATTGTTAGCTGGATATATTAGAGCCCCAATTGCACTTAGACTTGGTACTTCAGGACCAAGGACATCCTCGTTTTCCTCTCGAGGTCTAAATGGATCATATTTCATAGTCAAAGACCGAACAATCATCGGGGTGTTTGTTGGGGTCGCTTTGTCCATGAAAAAACGTTTTAACACTCTTTCGGTGTAGTTAGACTGATGGACAAAAATACCATTATTTAAGTGCTCAATTTGCAATCCAAGACAAAATTTAGTTTGTCCAAGGTCTTTCATCTCAAATTCTTTCATTAAGTATTTTGCAGTTCTTTCAAGTTCATTTGGGGTTCCAATGATATTCAAGTCATCAACATAAACTGCAACGATTGCAAACCCTGATTGTGATCTCTTAATGAAAACACAAGGACTGATTTGATTATTCTTGAACCCTTCTTTCATAAGGTATTCACTAAGACGATTATACCACATCCTCCCAGACTGTTTCAATCCATAAAGTGACCTTTTTAATTTTATGGAAAGTAAATGTCTAGGCTTGTGGTTTTCTGGTAATTTTAGTCCATCTGGGACTTTCATATAAATATCTGTATCGAGTGACCCATATAAATATGCGGTCACTACATCCATCAATCGCATCTTTAGTCCTTCTGAGACTGTCAAGCTTACCAGAAATCTTAACGTAGTTGCATCAACTACGGGAGAATATGTCTCCTCATAATCAATCCCTGGAATTTGAGAAAAACCTTGGGCTACAAGTCTTGCCTTGTATCTAACAATTTCATTTTTCTCATTTCGTTTTCTCACAAATACCCACTTGTATCCAACTGGCTTTACACCTTCTGGTGTAAGGGTTATTTTTCCAAACACTTCTCGTTTTTCGAGTGACTTTAACTCTGTCTGCATTGCCTCTTTCCATTTTGGCCAATCATGCCTGCAACGACATTCTTCCACTGTTCTTGGTTCACTATCATTTTCGTCAGATGCCATTTCAATTGCAATGGAATATGCAAATATTTCATCTACGATAACATCATTTCTATTCCAATAATTCCTGGTAGAAACAAAGTTTATTGAAGTTTCATTGTTATCGATGTTATGGTCATCTTGTTCATCCCCTTTCGGATTATCATCTTTTTCTCTATTCTCATCTGTACTTTGTCTTTCTTGACCTTCCGTAAGGGGAATGTTGTTGATCTCATCAGGTCTTTTTAATTTTCTTGGTTTAGAGTCTTTTGAACCAAGTGGTCTTCCACGCTTTCGGCGTGCTAGAGATTCATTTTCAATGATCTTATCACCAGATGGAATTTCAATTCGTGTAGGGGCATTTTCAGCTGGTATATGTGATTTTGTCACTTTCTTTGCATCTATAAATGCATCAGGCAGCTGATTTGCAATGCTTTGTAAATGAACAATTTTCTGAACTTCTTGTTCACACATATTTGTTCGTGGATCAAACATTGACAATTGTGTTGCATTCCAAATGATTTCTATTTCTTTCTTTCGTGGGTCCACTTTCTCTCCCCCTAAGGCTGGGAATACTGTCTCATTGAAATGACAGTCGGCAAATCTGGGCGTAAATAAATCACCGGTCATTGGTTCAAGATATTTAATTATGGAGGGTGATTCAAACCCAACATAAATTCTCAGCCTTCTTTGTGGACCCATTTTTGTTCGTTGGGGTGGAGCAATAGGAACATACACCGCACAACCAAAAATTTTTAGATGTGAGACATTAGGTTCTCGACCAAAAACTAATTGTAGTGGTGAGACCTTATGATAAGCAGTTGGTCTCAATCTAATTAGAGTTGCCGCATGTATTATGGCATGACCCCAAGCAGATGAAGGCAATTTTGATCTCATCAATAATGGCCTTGCAATCAATTGTAGTCTCTTAATTAATGACTCAGCGAGTCCATTTTGTGTATGAACATGAGCTACTGGATGTTCTACAACAATTCCAATCGACATACAATAATCATTAAATGTTTGGGATGTAAATTCCCCAGCATTGTCAAGCCTTATTCTTTTTATTGTATGGTCTGGAAATTGTGCTCTTAGTTTAATAATTTGAGCAAGGAGTTTTGCAAAAGCAACATTTCTACTGGATAAGAGACTTACATGTGACCATCGAGTTGAGGCATCAATTAATACCATAAAATATCGGAATGGTCCACATGCAGGATTAATTGGTCCACAAATGTCTCCTTGAATCCTCTCTAAAAATGTTGGAGATTCGGTAGCAATTTTGTTCATAGATGGCCTTATTATTAATTTGCCAAGTGAACATGCAGAGCATGTTAATTCATCTGATCGAGGGATTTTAACATTCCTAATTGAATGTCCTACTGAATTTGCTATAATCTTGTGCATCATTCCTGTACCAGGATGACCCAAACGATCATGCCATAAATTTAGCAGATTCTTATTATCTAACTTCTGGTTAGATATCGATTTTGTTTCAACTGGTCGTATATCTATATGATATAACCCTGAAGAATATGCTGGCAATTTCTCATACACATGTTTCTTGCCATGTTTTTCTGCCGTGAGGCATAAATATTCCTTTTGATCCACTATCATTGTTTCTAAATGAAAACCATTTTGACGCACATCTTTAAAACTTATAAGATTTCTTCGAGATTCACTCGAATATAAAGCATCATTAATGATTAATTTTGTTCCATTTGGGAGTATTATGCAAGCTTTTCCAGAACCTTCTATTAGCTTGGCTGACCCAGAAATGGTATTAACATTTGCTTGAAATAATTTTAACTTTAAAAAATATTTTCTATCCTTCTGAATAGTGTGTGTTGTTCCACTGTCCAAAAGGCATTGAAATTTGGAACCAACTTCGGGCAGATCCATATCTTCATAAAATAATAAGTACAAGATTAGTTTAAGATAATTAAACTGGACTTACTTTATTAATGATGAAAAATTAAGAGTACATAACTTGAACATGAAAAAAAAGAAAAACATATAAGAAAAGTACATAATGAAAACATAATACATATCATAGTAATTGATGAATTATCTAAACATGATTATTCTCTCCAAAGATAAATTCACCACCAGCTTCACCATTGTCTATGTGGAAATCAGACACATCAAGGCTAATTCCAGGGACATTTTCTTCATTAACATAATTTGCTTCGGCATGTTTTTCTTTCCCTTTAATGGAAGCCTGGTATAGTTTTACCAGATGTTTGGCCGTACGACAAGTACGTCCCCAATGTCCAGTCATGCCACATCTATAACATGTGTCTTTTCCTTTTGTGGTGGCTTGATTTTTGTTTCCTTGTTGATGCCCCCTTTGAGTGTTGTTTCTAGGGGGAAATTGGCCTCTACCACGGCCATAACCACGTCCACGGCCACGTCCGCGGAAATTTCCACGACCTCTGCCACGGTTATTATATTTTCCACGTCCACCTCTATGAGCAACATTTGTCTCGGGTGGATTTGAGCTTTCTACAGCATTTGTTTCATTGAATGCTTGAGACCCAGTTGGTCTTAGGTTGTGATTCTTCAACAGAAGATCATTATTCTTTTCAGCAACCAATAATGTAGAAATAAGCTCAGAATATTTTGCAAAGTCTCTTTCACGGTATTGCTGTTGCAATACAATGTTGTTAGTATGGAATGTAGAGAGTGTTTTCTCTATCATTTGCACTTCAGTGACTGGTTGATCACAATATCTCAATATTGATACGATTTTATATAGTGATGAATTATAATCACTGACAGATTTAAAGTCCTGAAATCTTAGGTTTGTCCACTCAAACTGTGCTGAAGGAAGGAGTACCCTTTTATGGTGGTCATATCTTCCTTTCAGGCTATCCCATAGTTCTTTGGGATTTTCCACCATTAAATACTCAGTTTTTAAACTGTTATGTAAATGATGCCTTAAGAGAACTATAGCTTTTGCTTTCTCTTGATCAGTTGGAACTTTAACTTGAGCAGGGGCATCTTTTTCGTTTCATGGGATGGTAATTTCTTTGATTGTATGTTCCAATCCCTGAGCCTTCAAATTCATTTGGGCATCAACTGTCCATTCAAGATAATTATGTCCGGACAAGTCTAATACGTCAAATTGTCTTTTCATCAAGTCTCCCATTTTAACTACAATCAAATAGGTAATTATTATTAAGCCAATTAAGCAAGTGATAATTAAAGTAATCAAATTATAATCATAATAATAATCCATTTAAAACATATTTGCTTCTCCCCTTTGGGTTATTATTATGATTTACATAAAGTTAAACTAAAATTAAACATGATAATTACTTTAGTTAAACAACGACAATAACAAATATAACAATAACAATGATAATAATAACAATAACAATAAATACTACTACTATTACTATATCACCGACAACAACAACAACAATAATAATAATATTAATGACATACATTAATGATAAGACAAAAGGAACATTTATTATAACAAAATGCACTTATAATCTACCTAGAAGACAAAAAAAAAACTTGAAGTACTACGGAGATTACATGCATGAATTCCCTTTGTCGAAAAACCGAGCACTACTTATGTAAAATGATGAAAATCATCATTGCCATTAATAAAACTACTAGGGCCATAATTAAAACTAAGTATAGTTTTAATTTCCTTAAATCTTCTTCAAAGGTAAAGGGGTGTGGTGGTTGTCGGTTGTCGACAGGGAACATGGTGTGTGGCCGGAGTAAATGGAGGAAGAAGAAGAGGAGATAATTTGGGTAAAGTTTAAGGAGGGGATAAGGTTTGTATGGTGAAATAAGGGGGGTGTAATCCGCCTTTTATAGGGGGTAAATTATCCGTTTCAGCTTTACACAACTGTAAAAATATCATACAATGTTCTAGTAGACTGGTAAAATAATCGTAATCAAACTATTAATATTTACAAACGTAAATAAGTATCACACTGGGATGCAAGCCGTAGTGGTCCGAGAACCCTAATCTATTCATGAGGTCAAGGGTTCGAAAACTGAAAGAAACATAAAAAGTGTGTAATCTAAAAATTAAATAAATATAAAGGCTGCATCATTTTTTTTTCATTTTAGTAATTATGCACAAGTAAGTAAGTATGAACATGATTTGTGTGACCATGAAATTTACTCTATTAACATGCATACAACAAATATTTCCACATGCAAAAGTAATTATATATTACTTTCTATAACCATGCATGAGAGTTACCAAACTAAGTATCATAAATAAGGTATGTATTGATATCCTCATTTTTATCAACATGGCTAATTATGTATAGTAATTTTGTGGAAAAATATAATGTGAGTTTCTGGTATAGAGGATCCCATATGGGCAACTATAGAGCATACTCCTCAAAATATATTTTGTGAAAGAAATTGAATTTTTGTAAAAATTGGATAATCGGTATAAGTATACCTGATTGAAGATGGTGCTGATAACGTGTTATGAAATATATAGAAATTAGAGGATTAAGAGAAGAAGGTAATAAGAGAAGTATTACTACTTTTATGTATTACTCTTGGTAATATTTTTGTGCCTCATACAAGTGAAATTGCATGGCTATTTATAGTAGTAAGAACCACTATTACATTGTGGGCTATAACATTAGAGGGTGGCAATTAGGGTTGGCTACTACATTAAATGCAATGAAGAAATTGGAGTGTGGACATTCACACCTTGACTAAATTAATTAACTCTTAACAATATATTAGATGTATCACGAAATCACAAATTCCTTATGAAGTTAGATTTTCATTAAATTATTATAAAACCGGTAAAAATTACCTTAAAATATTGAAATTGTTGAGAGTTAATTAATTTGATTATTATTTTAAAAAATAAATCTATACAGCTATATAAAAGAGAAAGGGTCTTTTGGGTGATAAATTTATCTTTCCTCAAAATGCCCTTCTCAATTTACATAATTACTTATTCATTAATTAATATTTTTTTTTAAAAAAATGAAAAAAAATTCATTCATAAAAAATTAAAAAAAATATCTATTCTTTCAAATAAAAAAAAAAACAAAACTAAAAACTAACTACCCACAAACCAGAATTATTATCACTAAAAACAAACCAACATTATCTACTTTTCATAAATAAATAAAAAATGTAACTAACCACAAACCACATTTACTTTTTTTTTTATTGAAAAAAACCACGTTAAACTTTGTTGAAAGATAACTATATCATGATTTTATTAAAAAAAAAAAAAATTAATACCAATATAGTTCCCTCAAAAAAATCTACGTTACAAAGAAAAAAAAAAACCTTAAAATTTATTAAAAAAATAAAAGGAAAAATTATACATCTATCTAATCTATATACGTACTATTACCGTAGATGTTTACTTTATAGTTTTCAATCTTTTATATAAAAACTCAACGATCAATAATATTTTTTAAGGTTAATTGAGGTACACGAAGTGGAGTAGATGTCCTATTGACAAATTTTTTTTCGTTCTTAGATTTAAAGTTTATGTAAGTATTGATTTTCGAAAAAATCCACAATAACAATATTATGAGTAAATTAATAAATTTCCTATAGTGTACACGCGTAGCGTGTGTCTCGTAGCTTGTAAATAAATAATTTGATCATCAAGTATAGTGTGAATGTCTACACTCCTAATGTCTTCATGGCATATAATATAGTAGCCAACCTTATTGCCATCATCTATGTTTGTAGCCCACAATGTAATAGTAGTTTTCACTCTCATGCAAGTTCACTTGTATGAATCACACAAATATATTACCAAGAGTAATATATTAATAGACCTGGCAATCCTGACCCAGACCCGATGACCCGACCAATAACCCGAAATTGACCCAAAAACATTGACCCGAAATTAACCCGACCCGACCCATACTCGACCCGAAATGGAGTTGACCCGATCCTGACCCGACACCCGTGACCCGACCCGAAGTTGACCCGACCCGAAATTGACCCGAATTATTCGACCCGAACAGACCCGATACCCGAAATTGACCCGAACAAACCCGATACCCGAAATTGACCCGAACAAACCCGATACCGGAAATGTCCTGAACTAAAATTACCTTATAATTGAACTTAAAATGTCTTGTACCAAAAAGAACTCAAATTGTTCATCTTTAATCGTAGATAACCTCATAAACTGAATTGGTAGTGTTTGTTATAACAATAACAAAATATATATTGCGTATAAAATTATTGATTTGAGCTTGATTCACAAATGAAACAACCCGAACATGACCCGACCAGATTTTGACCTGACCTAAATATGACCCGAACATACTTGACTCGAAATTGACCCAACCCGAAATTGACCCGACCCGAACTGGACCCGATTCCTGACCCGAAATTGATCCAAAACACGAATCGACCCGACCCGAATGTTAGCTGACCCGAAAGTGACCCAACCCAGGCCCGACCCGAACGACCCATTTGCCAGGTCTAAATATATACAAGTAGTAATTCTACCTCTCTTACCTTCTTCTCTTAATCCTCTAATCTCTATATATTTCATAATAAAAGTTATCGTTATATTGAGAAAATTTGTCTGAATATGTTCACATTAATATTTAAATAGATTATAATAATAATATAAAGATTCGAGTAAGTGAAGGATAGCTTAAATGGTTAGAGTTTTCTTCCCACTATTAAGTGATCCTAGGATCGTTTTGTCACTTGTGGCTTTCTAAAACACCAAAAATACATACTCCCTTTGTCCTATAATATAATTTTTGTAGTACATTAATTAATAAAAATGAAAAGTACAATTATAGACAAAAGTTAGAGAGAGAAAGTGGAGAAAAGTACAAGGCATGTGCAAAATTCAAGGGTAATGTAGGAAATACAATGAATAAAGTTAAAAAAAAGTGAGGGTATAATGATCTTTACATATTATCCAAAATAGAAACAAGAACAATATTTTGGCTCTCCAAAATAGGAAAACAGGGGGAACTATATAATGGGACGGAGGGAGTTTATAAAATATTGTTGTGAACCTGAAGTACGACGCATAATGTGAACCTCCTAGGAATTTTTAATTCCCACAAAATATAGGAATTTAATTACCTTGCCCTGCTAAAGTCATTCGGCAAAAGGTTAACACTCGGTTTGTTAAAAGTAAACTTCCTTTTTTTTTTTTTTATGAGGAATTTAAAGAGTTATGTAGAATGTATTGTAAAGGACATCAAATAATTCTTTATACTTAGGGTGTATTCCCTTCACTTCATTAGACCTAAACTTATACTATATAAACTGAATTTATGTGAACTTATTAGACCTTATTAAACTCATTTATATTAATCCTACTATGTAATTGAAATTAATTTGACCTTACCTTAGCGCATCCTAACAACTGATTATTTTCATTTTCGTTGTTGATAATATATGATACCCAAGTTCTACGCTTAAACATTGATGAAAGATTGAAGCATGCTTTCAAAAAATAATACTCCCTCCGTCCCTTTATTACACGCCTGTATTCCTTTTTGGGTTAACCAGACCAAAATTAAGTGCCTGTTTCTATTTATAGGTTGTACTTTTTTACAATATTATTCTCTTTTTGATGATTTGTCACTCTTTTTTTTTCTTTTTGTACTTTAACATCAATTCCCAATAATTTCTCTCTCCTAATTCCCAACCACTTTTTCTTTCTCTCTATCTCTCTCTAACCCCCACATGCATATTTATACTCCCAATTATTAGTTTTAAGGAATCTTTAACTTTCTTAATTCCCGTCCAAAATGAGAAATAGGCATGTAATAAAAGGATAGAGGGAGTACTCCGTAATAATAGTAGCTAAAGTACAATAAAATAAATAAAATTGAAGCACTCAGGTAATTTTTTCATATTTGCTTAAAGCAGAGGCAAAGTTGGGCCTATACACAAGTGTTAGTTGAAATTGTGAAGTATAGTGTTGTTGCATGTGGATAACGATTTGATCTACAAAATTCAAATACAACTTTTGAATTGATTTATTCCCTTGCATATGAGCTTTGAACAGGTTCTTTACTAATGCATATACCTTCAGATTAACAATCTGTTCATATTATGTGGCTGGTGTTCTGAAATGAAACGATGGAAAGCTTCTCTAACCCCCAGTGCAAATATTTTTCTTCTTTGAGGGATTGTACAGCAAAGAGGCGAAAGAGCTCATCTTCGTATGAGAAAGGTATTGCCTGGTAACAATGAGCTCCAGCTTTAATCAACAAATCCATAACTTTCCAGCTGCTCAACCATCATCATGTAAGACTATGGACAGGAATTCTCTATGTGAAACGCTTCTTGAAAAGATAATGCCGTTTGGATGGATCCTTGGGCTTGCTCTTCACATGTCCTCTCTTATGTCCAGTACTGCATAGTAGATGGTCAGCATATAAGTCAGGGTACGCCAACAGTATTTCTCAAAATACATGCATGCATTAACCTCTGGGGTTAAGATTTTGTTTAATCTACAGAAGAAACCAGATGCCAAATCACAATGAACATGGATGCAAAAAATAATTACTAGCAGACAGCCTGTCGGTGGGACCTAAAAGCATAGGAATGCTGGTCTTAAAGAGGAATAAGATCTCGTACATGTATTTATCAATGATAGCGGAATGGTTGACTACAAGTCTAAAAATGTTGAGCAACAAGCAAATTGCGGAGAACATATGCAAATTTCTTCAGCCTAAGATTGGTTAATAAGCATAGCCTTTAAAAGCCAGATATTCTTACTTGTACTCCATGTAAACCATCCCATTAGCACCCGACATGACACTCATAGATCCTGAGGTGCGACGTGCTTTCATAAGGGCTAACTCATCAGCATCTTCTTCCAACATCTCCAGACCAACAGCGTCATCCCCAGCAGTCAGCACCTGTCACAAGAACATGAAATCAGACACTATAAAAGATTCTCTTTTCAGCAGCATCTTGTGTGGTGTACCACCAAACTAATTAACATTAGCTTTTATTAACAAATGTGACTTCCATTACAAAGACCGACGGGACAGGTGGCCTAACCAAGAGCTGCTAAATCATGCTGTAATGGACTGAGTTCGGTCACCCAGTAAAATCAATGTATCCACAAGGATTTCTGATTTTTAACTAGCAAATTAATAAAGGTGAAAGCTTTAAATTGATTGATATTGGTGGAAGGGGTTACAAACGATAATCTTATAGCTTAAGGCTATCAATCTTCGATAGTGAGTTTAGCTCACAACTCTCCAATAATGGCTTTAGGCCATAACTTACACACTGAGTTATGGCCTAAAGCCATTATTGGAGAGTTGTGAGCTAAACTCACTATCGAAGATTGATAGCCTTAAGCTATAAGATTATCGTTTGTAACCCCTTCCACCAATATCAATCAATTTAAAGCTTTCACCTTTATTAATTTGCTAGTTAAAAATCAGAAATCCTTGCGGTTACATTGATTTTACTGGGTGACCGAACTCAGTCCATTACACATGCTCTCTTATAAATACAGAATCAAATCAAAGTAATACAGCATCAACCACCTTTTTGGCTTTTTCCGGTGGGAACTATTTTATTCTTATCAAAGGAGCATCAGTTTCATCACCAAAACTTAACGCTAATGTAATAACAGTTAAAAATAGATATTCTTGATTTGAGTCATGGAGGAATAGACAGAAAACATTTTTCTGGAGGGAAAAAAAAAAAGAATGCAGCCAGATGTTGGTAATATACCTTCCTCAGGAGATCTATCTGCTCCTGAACCGAGCTATAGCTGAGTTCTGACCCACAATCAGGAGGAGGTAAACTTGTAATTACCTGTACCAGAAATGAGCCCTCATCATACCACTGAACACATTTGTATAGAATTAAACTCATTTGGATGATAGCAAGAGGCTGCAGATTAAAAGGGTCATATTCAAGCAGAAAAAACAATTCTTCATAGTGGAAAATGGTTATTCTAGTAAAAATGTATATACGCTACATGGCATATATATCAATAACTAGCACCATGCAAACTAATTTGAGTAAAACTTGTTTCCAATCAGCCTATAAAGAACAGAAAACCAGCAAGATCCAAAAAGAACACGCAAGTATCCAAGTTGCGCCAGAAAACAAATACGACCTCAACTCCAGACTAGTTTCAATTCTCAAAGTAAATTTAGTAAAGAATAAAAAAGATAGAGAAAGAGTCTAGTCAATTGTCAAGGCTGATTTCAGACTAGATGCCAGTCAAACATTAAAATGAATTGAAGCTACACCATCATAAAACATTTCTCTACGTTATTCTGAACCACAATCACAAGCAAAATCAATAAATAAGGGCTTATTTGGCATTGTTTTTTGTTTTTTGTTTTTTGTTTTTTCGAAAACAAAAAACCAAAAACAGGAAACAAGAAAAAGGTATTTCCACTTTTCTAGTTGTCAGTTTTCAAAATTATCATGATTTTAATAAGTTTACTTAACTTTTGTTTCATTATATGACATATATCATATGAGTTTGAAAAACAAAAAACCAAAAAACAGAAAACCACAGCGATGCCAAACAAACCCTGAGATGTTAAATCCATTTATAGTAACTTGTTAAAAGAAAAAGGATAAAACAGCATAACTGCAGCCAGCAGCTGTTTGCTACTTGCTTTACTCTTTAAACATCAGACTATCTAATGAGAGTAATGACAGCTGATAAACATCAAAAACACCTTCATATGATCACTTAAGAGCACCATATGTTGACTGCAAAGATCTAGCCAGAATCCAGAAAAATACAAGATTGTACCTTAAAGCTGTAACCTTGGTCAATCAAAAACTGCTGCCTTTTAGTTGAGTAATACATCTCCTACATTTAAGAGAAAATATTGAGAAAGAATATAAAAATATCATTAAAGTGAATAGAATGTCCCAAAAAAAGTTGCTTTACCAATCACATGCACAGTACCTGTGTGTCAGTAGATACAAGTGAATAGAAAAAGGCATTATACTCTTCCTTACCCCCAGCCATCCTGTCTTCAAGCCGACCCTATCAATTAAAGAAAAAATATTAAAAAAAAAAAAAGAAGAATAAGGGGGGGGGGGGGGGGGGGAGGGGGGGAGGAGAGCTAGAGAGAGATAATGGTCAAGTGAATAGACAGCAGTTATTTAACCAAAAAAAAAAAAAAAGAATAGATAGCAGCTAACTAATTTGAAATAAAAAAAAATAAGATCCTTTAAAAGAAACCCCCATAACTGTATTAATATGAACCCAGGTAAGAAAAAGTATACAGATATGGACAAATTGCTAGCAGTCAAATTAGTCTTCATCCTTCTTTACTAGTTGTAGAGAAACCAGAATTAGAAAAAGCATTTTCCCAGTGCTAATATAATATTGAATTCTGAGACCTGGGCAACAATTTCAGTTAATTCTTTGGATGTTGAACATGACAGAAATACAAATATAAAGTATACCGTTTCATATAGGTGTCCCCGTGTTCTTAGAGATTACTGGTGATAATTCTCGGCAAGGTAACCAACTTGAGTCCCATGGGCCTATAGTCTAATATACTAACAATGACTTTGATTTTTGTTGTTCTGCTCAATATCCGGCAGGGACGGATCCATGTTTGCTAAGCGTACAGTTTCACCCCGGCCCAACTCTTACAAATAAAAATAAATTCTTCAGTGCAAGAAACAGAAACCAGTGTGTTTTCGCTAGCAGATATCACTGGCTCACTTTTGCTAAGCAAGAATCATAAGGGGATTTCGAAGCAGGTGCAAGATCAAAATAAGGTTGCTCAGACGACTATTGCTCTTAGAGCAAGTTCTTGTTCGTTGTATGCTTAGCAAAGTAAGAAATGTCCCTGTATTTCATTTCAGTAACCTCGGGCATACCTCGGATAGTTTAACAAATAACATTTTTTTTCTCTTCCCATCAATAAGGAGTAAAGCTGAGGAAAAAAAAAAAAAAAAAACTCACAAGAACAGTAACATATAATTGAAGCACCCTCTTCAGGCTGTACAACCTGAGTGTTTTCCCTTTGTATTTCTTGAACACAAGTAATACAATTCCCACACAAACAGATCTATACCATGAAAAGGAAATTTTGGTGACACAACCAGGAGAAAGCACACACCTTTGCTCTAAGAATACGACCGAGACGTTGAGCTTCTTGACGCCTTGAACCAGCATGTGATGAAATCTGAATTATCACATTTGCTTCCGGTATATCGATTGAGTTATCACCGACCTGAGCATCACAGGAACAAAATATTAGCTTCTAATGTATAAATAACGTAACAGCACAAATAAATCATTGGCAGTAAATAAAACGAATCACGAGAGAAGAGATCCAAATAGCCCTCAAAACAGCACCAATGATTTGGAGATGGTACATCATGCAGTCATAAAATACCACTTAATACAATCAGTAAATGTATCTTAGCTATTAAGATAAGAATATTGGGGGAAAAATAGCATCACAAAAAAGGTCATAAATTACCATTCTCATGCATGCACAAGGCAAAGTTACGCAACACGCTACAAGTTTTGTCAAGAAAACCAATCCAAAAAAGAAAGATAAATTTATCATGCCAGGTTAAACTCAACCAGCTAGCAAAAAAGTCTAATATAATGAATCTCTTCATCTAAATGACACAGATCTGATACTTAAAGTTAGTTACGAAATTATAAAGCCACAAAAAATTAAGCCACTCTTAAACTTTTCTCACCTACCTTTTAGCCAATTATAGTCCCATCTAAAAAATCAATTCTTAAAACAAAAGTCTCACAGATGTTCATTCGGTGGAGACAAGATGATTTAAAAGTGTGGTAGAATTTTGTTTGGGTTACAATAGAAAGGAGTTGGATGAACTACAAATTATTCTACTTCTCTAAAGCCACAAATCATAAGCCTTTCTTACACATTTCTCACCTACATTTAGTTAATTATAGTCCCATCTTTAAATCAACTCTTAAAACAGAAGTCTCACAGATTTTCACTTAAAAGAGTTGGATGAACTACAAATTCTTCTACTTCTCCAAAATATTGTTACACATCTGATATCACATAATTGAAGAATCTACTGTGTGCAAAAGAAACAGTTTCTTTAACATTCAAAGATGTATAAAAAAATCAAGCCTTCCTTTTTATAAAAATGACACAACGATGTTATTATAACTCCCCTTTTTGCAACTGGCAATCATCATTCATTATGATCTTAAAGGTTTATCAGACTATCCTTAATTACACCCAAAAAGATTCCCTAGACATCTCCATCAATGCTTTCACAATTGAGTATCAAAAATATTTGAGCATATATTTATGTAACATGATCTCATCTAATGTATTTTCTCCTGCAAAGCTACACAGAGTAGCAGAAAGACATATGAGGAATAGGGATTATCTTGAGCAATATTTCCACATTTTGGTCTATTATGATAGCAATTTAGGATTTCGCCGATAGTGAAGTTCCCAAACTAAAAACAAAAGCAAGATTTTAAGATACTTGTATTTGTTATTACTTGGTCGGATTGATGGAAGAATTTTAAAATCCACATAAATAAACCACCTCAATTTCATTGACAGGATATTTCTTTGCCAAAAATTAAGTGAAATTGGCAAACATTATTATGATGGATACACAAGAAAAGCAACATCTAATTTTGCAGAAAACTAACCAACAAGTTTTTTAACTAACATTTTCCTTTGTTTGGTACCCAAACACTTTACATTTTTTCCATCAATAAATTAAGATTTCTTTATCAGTCCCTATGTTAACTAAAGTAACTACCTCCCTCCAACTACCCTTCTCTTTATTTTTGCGACTTATTTCATTAACCCCTTCCATCCACAAAATTTTCTTTTTCATTTAATGTCATCCATGTTTATAGACATTATAGGTAAGGCTGAATTATTGTTTTCGTCTCCATAAATGATAACAATGTATATTGTTCAGAAAATTAGAATTAAATTCGAACATGAGAATGCATGCAATTGGAATAACAGCATATTAATATGATGAGGGAAAGATAACATCATAAATTATATGTACAAATGCATAACCACCTTTACAAAAGCCAAAGGTCTATACTATATGCCTTAATACAAGTATACAACAAAACAATGTATCATATAGTGTACACAGTATTTATGATCTGATGAGAATCATCTGAATAAGATTAAATAATTAGAATTTATGCTTCATACCTTAGAGAGAAATATTGTGTTCACATCTTTAGAAGTTTTGAAGGCCTCTAGAATTTTTGTCCTCTCAACATGGCTTCCAAATAAATAAATAAACATAAGCACAACTAGGAGATCACCAAAGTAGACAAAATGCATTTGTACAAGTGACCAGCAATACCTGGTAGCACCATAAATCATAGGTTTCCTAAGCTTCATTGCATACTCGGTGAGAGCAAAAAGATTATCAGCGAAAACAATTATTTTGTCACCACGCTCCCGCTCGTGAAATCGAATTAAGAATTCACATGCTCTAAACTTGTTAGGGTTCATCACGTATAATGCCTGAAATTATTCCAAATAGCAATTAAACACTGAATTTTCAAAATAATTAAAGCAGGGTAAGTAACTACAAATACATACACACAGAGGTATGTTATACAGCAGAATTTGTATCTTGCAATAATAATATTATTATTCTTTTAATTTTCTTTTCTTCAAAGAAAGCAAGTGGAGGGAGTCGAGGGACTGAAAAGGATATGATATCAAAGAGAAAGGGGGGACTGGGGAAGTAAACCAAATATTAAGTTGAAGGAGAGCAGAGCTGCCAGGAACATGCAGCATTATAATGAGTGGAGCACATACAAGACAGGAGATTTATGATTGTGAAATGTACAGCATTAGTAATATACTTTTAATTTGTTCGGGAAAAAATAGCTCTACACTTAATCTACCAATACAAGTGAAGTTTACATTAAGCTATTCATTATTTGTTAAAAAAGTATTGAACTTAAATTCCATTTTTTGTTTTTAATAACTATTAACAAGGTCTATACAAGGATAACTCGTGCAACCCAAGTCTACCCACCCCTCGAAAACCGTGAACAGAAAAAGGCGAATTTTACTAGCAAATTGGAAGTTTCTGGCCCAATTTATATGGGGGTCTTTTGCTATAGCCAGATCTAGTGCTGTAATTTTGAACCCACACCGAATATCAAACTGGTTAATCAGGTAACACTGAGAATTACTATATCCCTCCTTTAGTTTTTAAGAAATATTTATGCTTATAATTCTTGCTTACAAGAATTTGATGTTTTCAGCTATATAGTATTTACTTGTTCTTTTTGAACTCCTATATTTTAGAAGATACATTTTCCTTTGATTACATTCCTTCAAGTACTTTTGCTTCTTGTTATCAAAAATGGAATAGAGATAAGGGAAAAGTTGAGCTGCCTTTCTTATCACAAATTAAACACAAGATAGTATAACTGACTGTAAACTAAAGTTCCTCAAATTTGACTTAGGACTTATGTCAGTAAAAATTAATTTCATTTTAGGAATAATCAGTTGAAGAGAATAGGGCCTAATAGGACTTATGTTTGTATCAATGATATTTGTGTATACTGAGTTCTTGATTATTCTTTCTTTCAGGATGATAAGAAAGATGTTTTCTGAAAGCCTCCATTATTGCATCCTTAACACTGTTTTGATATCTACTGGCCCACAAGGAATTATACGTATAGTTTGTCAAGTTTGACCTATATCTATTTGTGACAGTGAACAAATTTAGTTCCTTTGATTTAGAGAGATATTTCTCATGCTGAATTTATTATGTTCCCACCTCTACAATATAGTCCAATCATATTCAAAAATTTGATTTTAAGAAATGCATTAGTCAATAAAATAGTATAAGCATGCTGTGGCTAATACTCAATCACCATTTATCAGTAGTTACCTCTGAGATAGAAATGCTATGGAGCCAATGAGAAAAAAGAACCACTACCGAAACTCAGGTTAAAGAGAACGTAAGTTAACAATAGTTTACATGATAGTGGAAAGCAATACCAGTCTCAGGAATCCAGAATCAAGTGGAAAGAACAACAGTGGGAAAAAAACGAAAAATGAATCTCTAGAAAACACCAACAGTCAATAAGTAAAACAATCTCACAGACCTGCTTTTTCTTGGAATTTTCTTTCTTCAAATATTCGGTAAAGAACTCCTTTGTCATTGGGCACCAAACTTCAGCACACTGTACATTTGCAATAAAGCCACCCTTAACCAAATCCAGCCAATTGGCTTCGTACAGTTTGGGACCGATAAGGAAGTTCAGATCAGTAATTCTCTCATCCTCTCTCACAAGTGTAGCTGTTTAAAAAAAAAAACAAGTGTCACTACTTAAACTAATATATGGTCGACAAATAGACTCAACACATAAATTGCCTGAATAAAAACGTAGCAAAAGTAAATACCAGTAAGCCCAAGTTTGCAATGTGATTTTGTAATGCTGATAACTTTCCGAAACATGTGAGCAGGAACGACATGCACCTATGCAACATCAAATTAAAAAAAGGGGAAGTTAGACATGTTTCCCTTCAACTTCAAGGACATTATCACACTAAAATGCCCAAGGTCCTTCAACAAAAATAGTTACCTCATCCATGAGAAGTAATCCCCATTCTCTATTTCTTATTTCTTCAATAATCTTCTCAGATTCTTCAGAACGTTTACCACCAAAAGCAACCATGTTGTATGTTGTCACAACTACTCCAACATTCCCACGGAACCTCTCTTTACTGTCAGAAGTGAAACGGCATATGTGCTCGTCTCTTATAGTGGACCAAAGTTTGAACTGAAATGCCCATTGGTCCACTGATACAGCATTTGTGGCCAGACAAAGGCAGCTCTTCTTTATACGGCATGCTGCTGATACACCAACTAGAGACTTTCCAGCACCACATGGCAACACAATGATACCAGATCTTGCTCTACCTGTAAATTATAGCATAAAACACAATTAATAAGTATTTGACAAACTAAAGACAAATTCTTCCTGAATAAAACAGATAAACCCCAACTGCAAGATATCGATCTAGACCTCATCATCCATCTCTATATCATAAGCACACAAACCACAAAGGCTTTACCATTCCCAAACATTTTACTGAGACTCTTTTCCTGGTAGGGTCGTGGTTGTGCGAGAGGCTTCAACTCCATGTCGAGATCAGGATTGACCTGCAATTTTCAACAGAGTATTAGATCATTGTGGTAAATTAAGTCCAAATCTTCCCTATACTGAGCACAAGGTAACTATAGGCGGACCATTCCTACTAACTATACATATGTGGCACAAAATAAGACCCAAAGGGAGGGTTACTTTGGGCTACAGTTTTGGGATTTTGCTTCCAAATTTAAAGAATTGCTAATTTTGTTATCACATTGAATAGAAAAGACTTTGTCCTACTGCTTTAAATGCTATTTTCACCTTCTTCTTTTATCATTTGAATTGCAGATAAGACCACTCGCTCCAAAGCTCTCAAGCTCACCTTCAAATCATAAATGAAGAAAGGGAATTCCTTTTTCAAGGCTGAAACTTGCACAACAACCTACCATCTACAACTTTATGTGAAATCTAAGTATCCCATTATAATTTTTAAGCCCCGAAAAACTATATGATGTTCCCATTTTCTTTAATCAAATTACAACCCTCAAACTGCATTAAGGCCAGTCATGCTCAAAGCCATGTGCAAAGCTATTAGAAAGAGCCACCTAATTGATCTCATTCACACTCAAGTCATTACCCAATGATATGAAAAGGAACCTTAATCCATTGACAGCCTAAATGAGAGAATGATGCTCCCATGTCAGCTAAACAAGTACTTTGGAGAAGGGTCTTGTGTATATATAAATAAAATAAAAATAAAAAGTCTTACTTATGTTAAAATGACTCACCGTATCATTTCTGAAATCATATTCTTCCAACATTGGATAATTAAGAGCATTTGGCAAGCATTGCTGCTTTACATTTTCAACCTATAAAAAAGTCCAGATAAGGAAAATCTACAGAATTATAACAAATCCAGACGTCGCGTATCAGTATGTAGTTATGAGTTATGACAGATTAACATAATTGCAATTCTAGCAATTCTAGTATGTACCAATGAAGTCCAATCTAATTGTTACATTAAAAGGAACAATTGGCTTTTTGGCAAAACTAGCAAATCTAGCAACAATTCTTCTACTAAATGTATAAGTTTAACTGTTTGTTACAACAAGCTTTTAAGTGCAATTTTTGAGGAAATAGTGTACAGTAAATTAAGTAGCAGAACAACCAGCTTTGAAATCCCGAACCTAATATTATCCCAACTTGCTACAATATTATCTTAATGTAGCTAAGAAGCAAATGCAAATAGGGAAATTAAGGTGTATAAGAATTGAGTTATTTGCATTAGCAAGTACACAAAGGGAAGATTCAAGGGAGGGGGCAGCAATGGAGGGTGATATACCAAAGGAGTGGGGGGCAGCTTGTTTTGCCATACAACGTAGTTTGTCTCAAAATATGAACCATGTATAGAAAGGAGATAAAAATGAAGAAACTAACAATATCAAAGGGAAGCATTATGTTATGATAAAAATCCAGATAATAAATTACTACTCCGTATTACAGTTTACCTGAGCAGGGTCAATTTCAAATGCATGAGTATCTTTCTCCTCAGCTGCAGCTGCTAACTCAGCTTCAGTAAGCAAATCATCATGACCACCTCCCATCTCACTCAATGATTTACTGACGGTAAATCCATCTGCTCCTTGAGCAACCTATAAAGGAGAACCACATAATGCACTGTTTAGTGAAGTAAGAGGTATACATCATAATAACGAATTTCATCTTCACCATTTCTAGGGAGGCAGCAAGACCATCTCAAACACTTTTGCAAAAGATTGCAACTAATTCCATATTCTTTTTCATTGATATTACAATTGGAACTACTTTAAACAACTATGTAAAGCAAGACATAAGACAAACCAGATTCAACATCTAAATGAGCAAAACACCACCACCCTCCAACATGAGCCTCCATTGAAGGACTTGAATTATAGGAAGTATTTAGGAAAGTTTTAAATGAATACCCAACAAACAAGACATCAACATGTAAAAATTAACTGACTAAATGAAGGATTCGTACCTCTGTGGAAATCCTAGCCTTGCCAATAACTTCATCCTTGAGTAATTTTTTCAATACCTACACAAGCCACAAAACTAGTATAAGATATAGGATAAGCAAACACAAAATGAATCATGCGATTTCAATAGATAGCATACCTCTGGAAATGGAGATTCGATAAAGTACCGATTCTTCTTTAGCACAAGCTTGACTTTACCATAATTTGCAGTGGACCCATGTATAAAGTCAATCATTTCTTTCGGGAGCTTAGTCTTGGACAACTTATTTAAGACTGTTATGATTGTTTCTGTTTCCAGACCAACAGAAACAGCAGCATACAATGAGTGTGGTGTCAAGTTGTACTCGTGCATTGATTCCGGCCTGAAAACAAGCAAAAATCAACAGCAAGTCATATTATGGAGGTGAATGTCACTACACCATTCAATGTAGTCAAATTTAATATGGATAATTTTTTCCATTTGGCTCCGCAGAAAGATCAATTGTTGGTTTGTTCGATACGAAATACTGTATAATTTTTATTTTGTAGTTTGTTTGGTTCGGTTGGAATTTGGAAATTATTAGGCAAAAGAATCAACTAAAAAAATCAATATCCTAAAAAGATGAATGGTATACCTGCAAACTGGTTCCGCAATTGCAATGAGGAAATCGTAAGCTTGCTTATACAAAGGCGAAAATGTTTCAAGAAAAATTCGCCCATCAGCACAAGCCCACAAGGGGCGATTCAAATGATCAGGCTTGAGTTCCAGCTTGGTGAAGTCTCTCTTCTTAGGCTCACCTTCATAAATTCAACCGATTCTAGCAATTTCAGTAACGGAGGACAAAAACCCACCTCATAAAATCATTAATATATAGATATAGTTATACTCGACAATTCACATTCATCTTAAAATTCTAACTTGCTGGAAGTTACATTTGTACATCATACCAATATTGCCGTGATAAATATTGTAATTGAAACAATATAGAAAATCAAACAAGGAAATGAAAACCCACCTTCGGGATTGTGATCATCGTCAAAATCTTCGGCGGCAAAGTAAGCATTGCCATCTTCAGTCATTCTATGATGATCATCCTATCAAAGGAATACAAAAAATAGATAAAATTCAAAAACCCCATTTAGGAAATAATATAAATTAAATCAATAAAATGAATTGGGGAAGAACCTTAGATGATTTCTGCTTTTTTCCAGGTCGACTCTTTTCCCCTAATACAACAAATTAACATTGAAATCAGTAATTGCTTGAAATCGAAAATTAGAGAGGAAAAAATGAACAACTTCGATTATACCATGAATTCCCATTTTTGGAATTGAAAAAAAAAATAATAATAATAATAATCTCAGTGCAACTGGTGCTTCCTTCTGTTGTTCGCCTTCTACAGTCTTCGGAAGGAAGTGGATAACGTGGCAGCGCAGGCGTCCTCTGTTTGAGGTGGCGTTCGGGGAAGATCTACTAGTGTTTTCTTCGGTGAGCTTTAGGTCCGTCAGTCCGTGGTTGGAGAATTGTTTGATTTTGTTTTGCTTTTGGTTTTTTTTAAGAGGGATTTGTTTTCGTTTTTAACGTCAAAATGTTGTAGGTTTTATTTTTAGGAAAAATTGTCAAAAATAAAATGACCTTTGAGCGGTCTTTCAAAAATAAAACGATTTTTTTGATTATTTCGAAATAAAACGACCTTTAACATACATCTGTTCAAAATAGAATAAAAAATCGTTAACCTATTTAAAAAGTTAATAACGAACACATGTTGTACAGTGATTGGTTAGGATTTTTTATATTATTCTAAAAAAACAAATTAAATTAAAAAAACCTCTTTCTCTCTCCTCCTCTCCCCTTAACCTCCCCGTCAACCACCAGAATCCCCTCCCCACCACCACCTTATCTCCTCTCCACCACCTCATCTCCCATTCTCCACTCCAACCTGCTTCCCAATAGCCTGACAAGCCATACGCCCCAACACCCACTCCGCAACTAGCCCTGTTGACAGCAGCAAAGATATGGCGTCGAAAATCAGTGAGTTTTGCAGTTGAATTAAACCATCCCACCCCTCCAGCTTGTTAAAAGCACCCCCAATTCCCAAAATCATCCTAAGGAGAAGTGGTCGGCGTGGGAGTTCGAAGGAGGGAGATGATCTCGTTAGCGGGGGCTAGGTTGGTGCGAATTCCAAGGAGAGAGGTAGTGGTCGACGAGGTTGTGTTCGCGAGGGGTTGGGTTCGCGAGTGGTGGTCGACGAGGGGCTAGCTTCGTGAAGGTTACGGCGACGATGGGGTGGTGGTGACGGAACACTTGAAGAGGGGTTGGGGTTGTTCGGGGAGGGAGGGGGGCTGTTAGTTGTTTTTTTGTTTTTTTTTTAAACAAAAAAAAATGATGGAAATTCTGTTAGAAACAACATTTTAAAGCTACCACTTTATAAAAAACAACCTTTTAAATTATTATTTTTGCTATTTCAGACCATATTAAAAAAAAAATTTGTCAAAGACAGCCTAATACTACTTTCTGGCATTGACTTCTTTTTTCCGGTTTGACTACAAATGTGCGAGGCACGTGACCTATTCTTTGCTTAATCCACCCATTTTCCTTCCAAATTACTCTAATTAAAACCCCTCATCTCACTCATTCCTCAATTTCGTGAAAAAAAATTCAAGGTTTATTCCTCCAAAAGCTAACTAAATCTGCTATTTCAAGTTTTCAACCAAGCAATTCATCAATTTCGAATCTGGTATTGTTCTTATCGTTCTTTAATTTTTTGTTTCTTTTTTGTTTAATGGGTGTTTTAGAAAATTAGGGCTTTTTTCCCCAAATTTTTTGAAATTGAATTAATTGACGAACGATTTGTCAATTATGCAGCAGCCGTGGTTTTTCCGAAGGATATCAAATGCACTTGTGGTATCCCTATTGCTAAGATGACGCAACATTCTTCTTTCCTTTATCTTTAACCATGGCAGAATATGTAAAAAAAAAGAAAAAAAAAAAGTGAAAAAAAACGATAACAAAACGATAACGGAAAAAAAATGAAAACAACTTTCTTACTGTATTTCAAACTCTTGATTAATGGAAGTTGCAGCAGAGAAAAATTGCAGAGGGTATTAGTGTTATTTGTCTCCAAAATTGAATGAGAGAGATGAGGGGTTTTAAATTTTTTAATTAGAGTGATTTATAGGTAAAATGGGTGTATTAAGCGAGATAAGAGGTCACGTGCCTTGCACTCTCGTGGTGAACACCGGAAAAAATAGAGTCAATGTCAGAAAGTAATATTAGGTTGTCTTTGACAAAAAAAATTTATAATGTGGTCTGAAGTAACAAATTTTTTTTAAAAGGTTGTTTTAAATAAAATGGTAACTTTAAAAGGTTGTTTTTAACAAATTTTCCTAAAATAAATTTTTCTAATAAGAAAATTGTAAAAAAAAAAAAAAAAAATCTACCAATTATAATAAGGCACGTGTCCGGTTAACCTATGAAACAGGTTACCAACCGGTCACGTTCTATTTATAGAAGATGCATGTCAAAGGTCGTTTTATTCCGGAATAATCAAAAGGTGGTTTTATTTTTAGAAGACACGCCAAAGGTCATATTATTCTTGACAATTTTTCCTTTTTTTAAATGATTTTTTTTTTTTGAAATAATCACCCTATTTTGAAATAACCATCCTTTTTTTTAATTTTTTAGACTTAGAATCTATGCAATGCACCATTTATATAAAACTTGTTTTTATAATTTGTACATTTTATATAAAAAAAAATGGATAATATAAATAAGAATTATGCACCTTTGTACAAAAATATTTGAAATTTTATAGTGTGATATTTACAATTATTTCATTTTTTAAAGATAAATTGATATGTAGAAGCTTCTAATATTCAAATTTTAAAATTGTTAAATATGGTAGCTCCTAAGAAAATTAAAAAATAAAATATATAAAATGACATCATCCTTGCATTTAGGCGGGAAAAAATTTATTATGTGAGTGACATGTGGACAGTAATGACATCAACAACGTTTTGTTTTGTTTTAGTAATAGTTAATAGAAGATTATACATATAAAGCGTAGTTTTTTTTTAAAAAAAAATAAACATTAAAAAAATGAAAAATAAATAAATTAATTACATCAAACAACAAAATGGCGGGAAAATGTTTAATGAGTTTGCGACCCATAGGATAGGGAGAGGGTGTATGATGTCAGCAACGTTTTCTTTTAATAATAGTTAATTGAATAGATAACCACCCATAAAAAAATTAAAGTTAGAATTCACCACCCATTGTCTGATTCCGGCCATTTTTCTGTCAAGTGGGCCCACCTAATGGCTATTTTTTTTTCATTTTACATACGAGCATAGTATTTTTATTGCTTATATATAGCCCTAAGGGCTATGTATAGCATTACGCATTTTTTAATATTCTAATGTGAGACGGATTAGAATTATCATAAAAGTATTTTGAATTTCACCCATTTATTTATTTTTATTTTTTTTTTGACGGAAAATCAATGTCAATAATAACACGAACTTTTACATACAGCTTGCTACGTGTCTTATTCCACTTTTTGTTTTTTTTTTTCTTTTTTTGCTTTTTATTTGATCGAAGCGTTACTATTTTTTAATATTTTTTTGGGATTTTCCATTAGGTACCATTTTAGTTTAGGCTTTTCCATTTGGTATCTAATTTTTATTTTTATTCCAAATGGTACCACTATACTTTCAATTTATTCTATACTGTAACATTCCGTCAAATAAATTATGTAATCTTCGATTTGGGTGTCAAATTAATTGATCAGTTAAGGTTTTAATAGGATGTTTCAGCCCTTAACAGCCTTAAAGTTCAAGTTAAAGGTCAAAACTAGCAAAAAACGCTTAAAAATGTCATGATTTATGTGGAAAAAAAAAAGTCTCGTTTAGTATATTTCGATTTGTAGCACAAAAAAAAAGTCTGGTTAAAGTGTTGAGGTCATTACTCATTATGATCTTAAAGGATCAAAATTTGCAGTTGAAATTAGAAAAATAAGGACCACAATCGCACAAAATTAATGTTTTATTTGACGAGATGCTATAGTAAAGAATAAGTCAAAATCACAATGGTATCATGTGGAATAAAATTAAAAATTGGGTAGAATATGGAAAAAACGGAACTACAATGGTACCAAATAAAAAAAATCCCTTTTTTTTTTTTTACTTTTTATCTTTTATTTCTATTCCACGGGCTAAAACCTTTTATATATAGTAAACTAGTTCTAAGCAACGCTCGGATATTCACAGGTAAAAAAATTATTTTATAAATTACCATAAGATTGTATATACATATTAATATCTAATTATGTTATCAAATTATTACAGATGAGATACATTAATTTAGATTATCTCTATTTTGTAGTTTGCTTACAAATTATGAATTTAAATTTGGTTTAAAATCCATTTTTTAGTAGGAAGTGAATAATGCATTTTATACATTCTTGACTAAAGATTGTAAGGAATAAACAATTTATAAATTAACAATTTAAAAATATTTTATTTATTTAAAGTTGTTGTTATTGTTAGACTTTTTAGGCTGCATATTCTCTTTTTTTTTTTTGAAACAATTATCTTATTATTTTTAAGGAAAAAAATAAAAGAAAAAAAAAATAGTTTTTGGCGGGAAATTTTTTGTTGTGGACTTGACACGTGTACTTTTGGGATAATGCTAGCGTTTACTTTAGTAGTATTGACTAGAAAAGTTACAATCTCATTTCAAAAAAAAAAAAGAGAAAAGAAAAGAAAATTTACAAATAACAAAAAAAACCCTAGATGTCTCCCCTCTTTTTTCTTTCTAGCGTTCTTCAAAAAAAAGTGTTTCATAGGCCGAAAATAGCCAAATTTTGTCTAACCCTTTCCCTCAATTTCTTTATGTTTTTTTTATTGAATTCAATAAAACTACACTCTTTGAAGGTTCTAAGTACTCCTATAATGAGTTTGAGTGTAGTAAGTGCCCCTATGGTGTGCTTTGTTTTAGTTTTGATTTTGTTTTTTGAGTTTAGTATGGTACAACAGATTTGTGCGGGGTATATGAAAATTTTCTTCACGACTACAACAGATTGATAGACCCCCTTATTGAAAAAGACTATAAATCACAGCGATATGAAAGAGGGTATGAAAAATGTACGATTTGCAACAACGATCGTAGCTCTATTGAAAGGTTGTTTTTATTTGATTAAATTGGCATGTATTTATTATATTATAATCTCTTTGTAGATGCCGCATGACTTTTTATTTAAGAATCAATCTTTATTCAAAAAAAAAAAAAAGTTACAATCTAAATCTATACTTAGTACTTCCTCCGTCCTTTTATTAGGGTCTCATTTCTCATTTTTCACGGAAATTAAGGTTTTTATAGATTCCTTAAACCATGTGATTGGAAGTATCAAAATACATTAAGTGCATTAAATAACCAGTGAGAGAAAAGAAAAAAGAGGTTAATAAATGCCAAAAAGAAGAAGAATTACCTAGAAAGAAGAAGAAGAAGAATGAGGAGAGAGAACATATGTTGGTGGATTAATAAATGCCAAAAATATTTGGCATAAAAAATCAGTAAAAGTTGAGGATAATTTGAGGATTATATTAGGAGAATGAGGTTAAAATTGTAAAAATTCACTTACTAAAAAGAGAAAGATTCTAACAATGAGACTTTAATTTTGATTTGCCAAAAAAGGAATAGTGGACTCTAATAAAAGGACGGAGGGAGTATTTAATAACTCAAACCAAAAAACACACATGTCATCATTCTATGACACTTCCCCATCTTCTTCACTTTTTCAACCAAAAAAGCCACGTGTCTAAACTTCCCTATCTTCTTAACTCCTTCATCATGCTTCCTAATTTTTTCATATTTTCTTAAAGTAAATACAATATTAATATTAATTAACCCACAAAAATCTAAACCAACAAAATAAAAATGCATCTTGAGCTTCTTCATCTCCCACACAATTCATCTTCATCTCCCCCTTTTTAATTCAACCTTTAATAATCAAGCTTAATTGTCCATTTTAGTTTTCAATTTTAGTCCCTCAATCTTCCTCACCCTTCATTAGTAGTCTTATTTTGAATTCATTACTCCAAATAATAATTCTTTAATCGTTTAGAATTGTATGAGAGGCAATATTATTCATGCTCACAAACTAACTATCAAACAATACTTAGATCAACCATGTGCTCATAATACAAAACTTTAGAAATTACTCCTATAATTAGCCCGTATGTCAGACGGGCCAAAAGCCTAGTTTTTCTAACATAGATATACCAAAACACCAATAATGTATTACGTAGTATATTAATCATATTAACTTTTTTTTAATACTTAGTCATATCAATCTTTACAACATGTAACCATTAGAATTTAGAAATTACATACGTAGTATTAATGTAACACCTCAATAATTCTCTCTTAAAACCTGTAAACACCTTTAATAAAATGCAAGAGAATTACTGACGTGCTACCGCCACGTGTTCAAACGTTAAGGCTAATTCAGAATTTAGCAGCGGAAAAACTAACTCAGTTATAAAAAAGTGTCAAAACCGACGAATAAAACCAAATTAAGTGTTACAAGTTGGAACCATTAAGGCCCTTATTCAAAACTCAATAAAAGTAGTAAATAAATAAATCCAGAGTTTAAATAAATTCAAACTTATGAAAAGAAATAAATTGCGAACAATAACCAACTCTCCACTCAAAATCCCACCACCTTGATGCAAGTCCAAACTATGTAAACACCTGTGATAAGTCTGCTCCCCAATATTACAAGTGTAAAGATTGGATCATTACAGGGTCATTGAAAGGCGAAGTCCATGACCAAAGAAAGGCACACAAAAGCACGCAAGCAACAACGCTGAGTATATACAAGCTACGAAGAAAAATAATAATAAAATTCCTAACATGCTACTAATAATCAATCATTAAATACAACTTAATTATAGACTCGGACACATGACTCAATTGTTTACATTACTGAGACCTCACTAATTAATAATAGATAAATCATTTCATTTTATTCATCGGATTAAGAAATAGACAAGGTTGTCCATCTCATGCTCAATTTGGAACATCAATAAAAGAAAAACCCCATGTCTCCTTTCGAAAACATCAATAAACATCCAATGGCCACGGGCGCGACTCCGTGACCATAGCTAGTATGAGATCACATCTAACTCCTTATAGTTTTTTAAAAAGTATTTGAAACAAGAGATTCGTAGATCAGACGACCTCTAGAAAAGTGCACGGTTAATACCCCGTGTACCCCAACCCCTGATTGTCATTACTCCAGATGTGCAAAAATCCAGAGTTTTATTGCTCATCCATCTTGCACTTTACGTGATTTACAAGTTTAGACTTGGTGATGACTCGTATGCAAAACAACACAATCAATCCAATATCAATTCAATCAAGTAAACCAAATTTCCAAATTTAATTCTTGATTTATTAGTGGCAAGCAGTATTTATTATTGATTCCTTTAACTACCTCAGTGTATAAACACCTTGAGTGCATAAAGCACCCCAAAACCTTAATCTCGTCTTATAAGACTTAAATTCTTCCTTTACTCATTTTATCTCAATAATCATGAACGAGTAAAAAATAAATCATTCCACATATTCATAGGGGTGTAAATGAGCCGAGCCGAGCCGAGTACTACCTTGTTCATGTTCAAGCTCATTTAATTTAGGCGAGCCCGAGCACGATCCCGAGCTTTTAAGCAAGCTCAAAAATTTGTTTAAGCTCGGCTCATTTAGTAAATTATATGTTCTCGAACGGTTCGTGAACGGCTCGTTTATTAAACGAGTATTTTTCGTGAACGAGCATTTTTAATAAACGAGCTTAATAATAAACAAGCTTTGTACTTTTGACATTCGAAAATCTCAAAATTAGCATTATTAATAATGAAATCCCAATTATAACCATAAAAATTAAATCAACAATTGTAACGTCAATCAATTTATATTATCAATTAAGCTATATTTCACTTAAAAACACTTTGCGTCTTTGAGATATCACATCTTATTCATTTTTGCTTGTGATTTTCTACTTCCTTGACTTCTCGTCCTCTTATGGTTTGGAGAAAAATACATGCACAGTAAGAGAAACAAAAAGGAAGTTAGTATAAAACATAATTTATTTGGTTAGAAACTAATATATAATACTCAAGCTATTAATTACCTCTTATGTAAAAATTAATCACTTTCATGGTAAATCGACAATCTTGAACTCTTCGATAATCTGCAAAAGAAATAGCATTAATTCATTTCAAGTTTTCAATCTTTTAAATTTATTCACTTAAAAGAAATTCTATACGTATAGTAATTTAGTATATAAATGCTTCCATACCTTTTGTTTCCTCTTGATTCCATAAAAGCTTCTTAGCCAATCCTCAACGCACATTATCATTTGGACAGTAGATGTTCCTAAGGATGCCCTATAAGAATCTATGACTATACCACCAGCACTAAAGGTGGATTCTGAAGCAACCGAAGTTACAGGAATAGCAAGGATGTCACATGCCATCTTTGATAAAATACGAAACTTCAAGTTGTTAGCCTTCCACCATTGAAATGTATCAAAATCATCAGACTCTTTATCACAAATGACAACACCTTCTTCTAAATAGACATCAAGCTCTGATTTTATGCTCTCAAATGTGTTGTAGCCACTCCTAATAAAGCTATCAAATCTCTTCCTACCCTTTTGGAAAATCTTGTTTTTTCCGGTATTACAAGAGCCCACATTTACAGCAGCAATATAATTCTCATCACTCTCATGAGCAGTTTTTTTAGCATTATTCAAAGAATGAGCTTCAACATACTCCAAGTAGATCTCATACAAAGTATCCCGTACATATTTTGTATGTGTTGCCATTTCATCCTCCGAGTAAAGTGTAGAAAAAGACCACTCAATTAATTTTAATTTATTTCTTGGATCTAATGCAGTTGCAACAGATATAAGCAAATTATAATTTCCCCAGCATTTATCAAATTTAACCTTCACTTGACTCTCCAAAGCTTCCTTAATGTTGGTAAGTTCTGGCAAAAATAAGTTTGAAGTTGGATACTCACTTCCTGCATTTAAATGTAATGTAAATCAATATGTTATACTCCAGCTTTGATATAATTATGTAAAAAATAAAAAATAAAAAATAAATTGTATTACTTGAAATTATTTCAGTAGCTTGGTTAAATAGTGATAAGAAAGTGCAAACAACTTCAACTTTATTCCACTCTTCATCAGATGGCAAGAGATTGTAACTTGGCTCTCTATTCTTGTACCTTGGAAACACACCCCTAAACTCAAATGCAACAGATAACATATGGTAGGTTGCATTCCACCTTATACAACAATCAAGAACTAACCTTCTACCAGGTAACTTTAGTTATTTACATATTTCACTAAAGATGTTAAGTCGAGCTATGGATGCTATGACATGCTTCACACTTTCCCTCACCTTATATATTACATCCTTGATTTCTTCTAACCCATCATGCACCAAAATGTTAAGTATATGAGCACAACAACGGACATGAAATAACTTTCCACCATAAGGTAAAATAGCTTGGCAAGATATGCTATCTTTCAATGTCCTTACAACTACATCATTGTAAGTTGCATTATCCATTGTTATGCAAGCCAATTTACTCTCAATTTCCCACTCAACTAAACATTTATGTAAAGCATCATGAACAGCAACTCCAGAGTAAGATAGTGGAATATCCACAAAATTAATGACTCTCTTGTGTAATTGAAAGTCAATGACAAAATGACAAGTTATTGCCATATACTCCATCTTTTGTGAATCTGACCTCCATATGTCAATAGTAATACAAACCCGATTTGCTTGTTTTAACAATCCCTTAGTTCTCTTCTTTTCAATGTCATAACTAGTAATACAATTATTTTTCGCAGTCACTGTAACACCCTCAAATCTCCCTCTACGGAAATACTAGTATAATACGTATAATTATACCGCAGAGATAGACTTAGGCGTATTACCGCCGCGTAATTACGCAAGGCTACTCAAACTTACTAAACAAAACCAATACTTTGCAGCGGAAAACTTCAATACTATTCTCTTATTAGTAATAGACTATAAATAGTAACCATTGTCATGAGTACTCAAAAATAAACACAAGACCAACATGTCCTAATCTAGGTGAAACCATTCCCGGGACTCCATATGCTCAATTATTGACTCCACCTGAAATTAGTCAACACTGCTTACCATTAAGGTAAATAGGGCGAACCAAAACAAAACAAGAAATACGGATTAGCAAAATATGCTAAGTACGATAAGTGCAAGATAATTAAACTCAATTTATTAGCAAACATGCTTTTGAAATCAATTTCATCCTTTCCAATGATTTAACTAATAATTCCAACTCAAAATTCCAAAACCAATTTCAATAATCAATATCAATACTCAATTCAATAAACCAATTCCTCTTTAAAATCAATTCCTTTTAATCCAATTCCTTTAAAACCAATTCCTCACCCAAGTGTGCACACCCCCCAAGCTAGTCTCCTTATATTACAAGGCTATTCTTGAGGAAAGACCCGGTCATACAAAGTCCAAGGCCTTATCAATAAACCAAATCCGCATAGTGGGATTACCAACATACTTGTAAAACATTAATAATAATAATTCAATAAATCTCTTTAAATCCAATAATTCCAACTTTTAATAATAATAATTCAAACTCCTTTTTTATTTAATTCCACATGCTTTCAAAATCAAACCTTTTAAACATGAATAATAATTTTGATTATTTAAAACATGATATAAAATCAATACTCCAATTTATTTATCAAAACCAATTTATTTAAAAAAGCTTTTATTTCATAAATCATAATTCAATTCAATTCAATTTAATTTAATTCAATTATTATAAAATCATTCAAACATGCTTATTCAAACCAATCACTTTCAAGGTATCTAGTCACCTAATGTACCTTGATCCTTGCTTAGCAAAATCACACAAAAAGAACTTCAAGAATCTTGATCGAATACACCCTACAAATAAATATAACCTTAATCAATATAAGGTTAACAAATAATCACAATAATTAAATTAAAAACCCCCAACTATATGTACATGAACCTTTTAAATTAATTTTCATAAACATCATTAAAAATCTGATTTTATATAATTAGAACTACTCATAATAATTTTTATAAATCCCCCATAATAATAATAATAATAATAATAATAATTGAATAAGAGAAGAGAAGAAGAAAAGATAAGAAACCAAGGAAAAGAGAATAATTGGATTTGCGTTGGAAAGAATAGGCAAAACTTGCAGAGGCTGTAACTCTTTCGATATAACTCCGAATTGGGTGATTCTTGAGCCTAACCTCAATGATTTTTCGAGAGGAACAATCTTCTATGAAATGTCAATACCCCAAAAACTGATGTGCCCGAAAATTGGCTTCAAAGATAAACGAGATGATTTATGTAGAAAAGAAGAGAATTGGTGTGAAGAATGTGAGAGGTAAGGAGGGGTATTTATAGGCTAGCTCATGCAAGAATTATAGCAAGAGTATGTGGAAAGAATTATGACAAGTAGGGTTTAAGGGATTACTTGGAGAAGTGAGTAAAAGAATTAAGGAAGGTTTTGATATTAAGGTGACTGTGTATAATTAAATATGGAAGGTATGTTTGTCATGAAAAATAATAAGGAAATTGGAATTACTTGGGGAATAATTAAGAAGAATAAAAGGCAAGAGAATTTGATGATCAAATATTAAAAAGATGGGAGAAGTAGAATTAAGGAAAATAAGAGATTTTGGGAGATAACTAAAAATACAATTTTACCAAAATAAATTCCCCTAAATTAATTAGAGAGGGTCGAAAATCTTGAGCTTCCCATAGCTTAGATTTTCGGATTTCTCTAGATTATTTAGGAAGATTTTGCTCGGTTTTAAGGAATAAAATAATTGTATAATAATATAGAATAAATAATTAAATAATTAATTAATTAAATACCAATTATTCACCAATAAATAACCAAGAAAAATCAAATTTTCCATACATGGAAAATCTGAAATCCCTAGCTAAATATTGGGAATTTTTGGCCATCTAAAATAATTAATAAAATATTATTTTGCTTTAATTAAAATATCCGAAATATGTAAATAATCCGGTTTTAAAAATAAGATAAATGGATAATAAATCTTATCCAAAATAATGATTAGTTTTCAAAATACTTTTGGCGCCAAAATTCAAATATTATTTTGGCTCCAAATAATAAATTTACTAAAATACCCTTTTTATAAAATAATTCCTAACTAATTAATTAGAAAATACATATGAAAATACGGGGTATTACAGTCACACGTGAAACTTTTTCATATTCTGGGGCAGAGGCTTTCATTAACAGATTAAAGACCTCATATTCTGCAAACATGAATGGTAGCTCATGAACAATAATCATGTGAGCCATAAGCTCTCTAATCTTAGCGTGGTCATATTTCCAGTTTTCAAGACCCTGATTATTTTCAGACACTACAAGAAAACAGCTTAATACCAACGGACTGCTTCCGACGGACCCATTATTCCGTCGGAAAAAACGAAATTTCCGACGGATTTTTTTTCCGTCGGATATTTCCGACGAATTCAATAATTCTGTCGGAAATCCGTCGGAAATTTCCGATGGAAAATAAATCCGTCGGAATATATGACTTTTCCGACGGAAATTCCGTCGGAAAGTACAATTTCCGACGGATTAAAAATCCGTCGGAACTTTCCGACGGAATTTTCCGTCGGAACTTTCCGACGGAATTTTCCGTCGGAATCTAATTAAAAAAAAAAGGAAATTTTTTTTTTAAAAACCCTAACACCTTACCCCTTTCTTCCGCCTCCACTCCTTTTTTCCCCCTTCTCCTTCTCTTTCCAATTCTCCTTCTCTCCCCTTCGTCTTCTCCTTCCTCTCTCCTCTTCTCTTCTCCTTCCTCTCTCCTCTTCTCTTTCCTCTTCGTTCTCCCCCTCTTCTCTCTCCTGTTCGTCTTCTCCTTCCCCCTTCTCTCTCCTCTTTTTTCCCCTCTTTACCTCCCACGGACAACACCAACAACAACACCGCGAACAACGAACAACACCAACATCAACACACCATCGCCGGCATCAACATCAACAATAATATTCCTCCAATTTCGCCCTTTCTCTCTCCTCACGAAGAAAACAAAGGTTTTTAGGCCAAATTCGACCACAAAAACTCTAGATCTAGAGTTTTTGTGGTCGAATTTGGCCTTCTAAACCCAATTTCGAGGTTTATTATGTCGAATTAAGGTATGCTTTGAGTTTTTGTGTTGATTTTGTTGTGTAAATTTTCGTTTTTTTGGTCTAATTTTCGTTTTTTGTGGGTTAATTTACGGTTTTTTTGGGTGCTTTTCGTTTTTTTGAGCTTAGTTTTCGTTGTGATGGTGTCGGTGGTTGTGGGTGGTGGTATGTGGTTGGGTCTGGGATAGGATCGGTGCTGTCGGTGGTCGGATGTGGTGGGTTTTATGGGTTATAGTTAAATAGGTTAGGGTTAAATGGGTTAAGGTGGTGGTAGATCTGGTTAATTGGGTTAGGGTCGTGGTGGTGGGTGGGTTAGGGTTGGACGTGGTGGGTGGTGGTGTGGGGTGGGTTTTTTTTTTTTTGGCTTGTGGGGTGGTAGTGGGGGTTGGAAGTGGTGGTGGGTGGTGGTGTGGGGTGGGGTGGGTTTTTTTTTTTTTTTTTGGCAGAAGTTTCCGACGGAAAATCCGTCGGAATTTTCCGACGGATTTGTTTTCCGTCGGAAATTTACGACGGACGTTTCCGGGCCCCAATTTGTCTTCCGATGCATGATTTCCGTCGGAAATTTCGTCGGAAATGTGTTTCCGACGGAAATTTCGTCGAAAAATGCCATTTTTCCTACAAAGGGTTTTCCGACGACATATTCCGACGGAATTCCGTCGGAAACCCTATTTCCGACGGAAAATAGGGTGTTTCCAAGGAATTTTTTCCGTCGGAAAACGGCACTTTTCTAGTAGTGAGATTGAGGAGTAGAATTTGGAAACCTAATTGTTGTTGCCCATTTGATTTACGCATAAAACAAGACGACAAAGGCCTCCTATATTGAGTTGTAGGACCACCCTCTGTGTACTTAAAATGAGTATTACAATGTTTGCACTTTACCTTTATAATTCCAGTTGAAAATTTCACAAATTCAAGATGTCTCCATACCCATGAAGTCTTCTTCCTTTGTCTCTTTGCAAAAGGATTTAATTCATCCTCTTTTACTTGTTCATCTTCAACCACACGCTCTGTTTCGGTAAACAAAGGATCATTCTCCATCGATCCTTCAAGGAAATAAGACAAAGCTATTGACTATTAGACCAAATTAAAGAATTTAAGGCACATGGTTGACAAATTAAAGAATTATATACAACATACCTTCACAAAATCGTTTTCAGTAATCGACAAGATGGTAATGGCGTATAAAATTCTTTGCCTTTCAATTATGTTGTCCCAATATGCTTTGAAGTTTGGAGTTTAGAGTATTAAAAGCATTTTAAGGAAAAATGCAAAATACAGAGTCAATGTATTTGGACTATGAATCTTTGGTCCCTTAATTTGGAATGACCACTTAAATTAGGGATTTTTATTCTTTTTATAAAAGATTATTTATTTTAGGCTTGTTTGTTTGGAAAGTTTCTTACATTATACGAGTAATCAAAGTCAAAGATGTAATTTGAATTTTTTTTCTTGAATTATATATGGTAAATTGGTAATCATATATTAAGATACTATATAATTTAATAATAAACGAGCTTGTTCATGAACATAAATAAACGAGTAGTTCGTGAACGTAAATAAACGAGTAGTTCGTGAACATAAATAAACGAGTTGTTCATGAACTTATCTAAACGAGTATATATATGTTCATGTTCAAGTTCATTTATTACACGAGCTTCAAATTTTGTTCAAGCTCGGCTCATTTATTAAATAAACGAACATGAACGAGCTTGAACCGAGCTTGAACCCGAGTAGTTTATTGGTCGGCTCGGTTCATTTACACCCCTACATATTCATATTCACGTACCTTTGCCTCTAAGCGCATCGTACAAAACTAATGCATAAATAACACTTGCAAAGTAGAATAACACACAACATACGGAAATCACAATGTATAACCAAACAATTAAGCTCAATCTTCTCTATACATGATACTAAGTTCTCGATACATCCCTAAACATGCTTCCAAAGGCAAGGTTTCGTATCTTGTACGTACCCTTCCAAATGAATTGGTGTGCCACTTTACTAGCTAGAAATCACCTTCTATAAAGTCCTCTCCTAAACCAAACAACAAGATCTCAATCAATACCCAAGCAACAAAATTTACAGCAATACTAACTTACTTTTAAACCTTCAAAATCCAATTAAACAACATTTTAAAACCTTCCCTTTAATTAAAATCAAAAGCTTATACATAATTCTTTATATTTCCTTCATCAAAACCTTAAAATACACCCTTGTACATGAAATTACAGCAAGTTTAAAACTTTATAAAAATCTGAAAATTTACTTTATACATGTAATCTTAAAATTATAGTAATATTTGAAACTACCTATATTACATATTGTGGTACCTGGTTTTTAGTGGACAAAAATTTGTCTATAAAGGTTTCACTTAAGTGTCTGATAAGACTTATAAACAAAGCTTAGAGTCGCCACCTTATTTTTATCCGAATAAGGACGGATTTTAAAACAGTCAATTTTAAGAAATAAAACTAAAAAAAAAAAAAATCAATTGTTAACTCTATAAAGATAAATAAGGCACAGGGTTCGGGATTTAGGTTAAGAGAATCGAACGTCTGGAACTCGTCTTCCCTTCCATTCTAAGGAACGAGCTCTTACTATTGCGTTGTTAAAAATCAAGTTTTAAGACATGTTAATCACAAAAAAAAATGATATAATAATTAATATAAGGTAGGTTTCAGCACCAAAGTTGCACTACGTACCGATCATAGTGAGATTTTGAATTCACTAACGGATCAAAACCTTCGTAGTTCGGACAGATGCCATGTTTTAAATAACCAATTCCATTGGGTTTTTAATTTGGTTAGTTGACATAAACGTCATTTTTGTTAGTGGGATTTTAATGATCTTTGACGGATTCACTCATAAAAGTATAATGAACCACCTTGGTTGAGGAAAATCACCCCGATTAGTGATTACCAAAAAAGTCTTTTGAACAAGACAATTCAACAAATGCATCCCAATTGACGATTTTTTAGTGGGTTAAGGTATCTTTGGAGTAAACTATGAGGGTTCACTATATAATCTCACTTTGGGTTTAAAATCACTCTAGGGTAATTTTTTATAAGGTTTTAAGGGTTATGGTGTTTAGGCTTAATGGAATTGGCCAAATAAAACACGACACCTGTCAAGGCCTTACTTCCAAATAAAAGGGAACAATAAACTATTTAATCATAACCGATTGTCAATTAATCCATTGGGTAATTATAATGGGATATAAGTTTATTTAATTTTTATGGAGATGGATAATTGTTACAACCTTATACAACTAAATAATTAATCTTAACCTCATGTTTGGAAATGAGGCCATAACCTTTTATTAACTATTATTAATTATTAGAAATAAACAAGCAAAGTTATGATTCATTCTTGTGTTACAAAAGGGTTTGAAATAAGAAGGTTCACAAAATTATAAAAAAAAAAAAGTTTTTTAAAACTTTTATTTCTGAAGTCATCTTAAAATAAAATTAAAGTCCTTAAGACATCATTTATTTTGAAAATCATCTTAAAAATAAGATTAAGGATTTTTAAAACAACAACATTTAGAATTGAAGTTTGTCAAAAACTCTTATTTCAAAAGTCATCTTTAAAATAAGATTAAAGTTTCTTAAAACAACACTTAGAATTAAAAACTCTTATTTCTAACTAGGGGGGCCAATGCGCGTGATACAACTAGTTCTTTTAGAAGGATTTTTGTAGTTGGCATAATGTTTTATGGCTGTTAGCATGGTTTTTTGTTGTAACTACTCTGTATATAGCAAGATCGTAATGTTGTTTATGTCACAAATGATAAAAAGACGTTCAACATACATTTAAGCATGAAATACTAATGTTGTTGAGTGTTTTGAACATCTCTAAAATAGTGTACAATACTAAAAATGACTTTTCTTTAAAAGGTTGAGTATGAGCCAATACCAGCAAAACATTTGAATATTGAGAAATAACAACACAAAAATGAAACTTCCTTGTAAGAAATATCAAATACATTAAGCCACTAATATAAGTGAATACAATCCTGAAATGGCTAATAAACGTTTTTTACAAATAAGAGTTTACAGTTCTTCTGTAGAACTTGCACTCCCTAACACCCACTCGAAATCATCTCCTTGCTTGCAATCTTAACCTCTCTACAGACACAACCTTGCCATCCTAAACTATTGGCTTAAGTCCATGGTGAAGTTGAATAAAGGGCTAGAGGTTCATTTCTTTCACAACAAATATAAATATTGTACACGAAAAGGAGATGTTCTTAAGGATTTACACATTTTAAATCTAGGACCTTATATTAGGCCAAGACCACTTTAGCCAATAGAATTGGAGATAACAAGGAATGAACAAAAACCTGTGATATTTTCCTCCATGGCACGACCTTCATCTATAGCGAGGATAATCAGAGGTCTATAGTGACTGCATCAACATATATAATTAAATCTTAAATTGCAGTCTCCAATTGAGTTCAATAAAGAGAAATGTAGAATGGTAGGAGCTTTTAAAAACCTTGTGGTTGCTTCATTAATATGACTCATATTTAGCATATTCGGGAATTCCCCAAGCTTGTAGAATGATTGCGTCGAAAGTAAAGGTTTAAAAAATTGAAGTCCCAAGTTGAAGAGACATATAGGAAGTCAGATTGAAAACCTATGATATCTTCCTTTGGTTGGCTTTGATCAAGAGTTCCCCAAGCAACAGGTTAGGGAGTGACTGCATGAACAATATTTGTTATAAAATTTAAGTCTCCAATTGTAGAGAAATGATCAAATAATTGAGACAGTGGTTGCAGATTACACAAACCTCTGGTATCTTCCAATAGCAGGGATCTAATCTTGCCCGTATTCAAGGCTCCTCTAGCTCCTGATTTACCATCAATACCATAGTCAGGTATGCGTCCTTGCAACATCCTTAGTTTGGGCTACCCACCCCTCTCCATGTGATATGGGTTAGAGATCTCCTACAATGGAGACAAGTCCATACCTTCAATAGTGCTTAATTATATCATTATATCTCCCCATATGTTTGTTGCACAATGCAATCAAATAGAAAACCATCATAACAATAAAAATAAATTTGTGTAGCAAATTTAATGCAATAATGACTTTATTAAACATAATAACAATTAACTCACATTTGAAATACTTGTCATGACCATATGATAAATCACATCTCCAAAGCATCAAGTTCCCAAATATCTTTCCAGAGATTTCCCAACTACCACTTCACATACATATAATCATAGTATAATCATAGGAAACCCGCACTGAAGAAGGGGAAACAACAGGGATAACAAGGCAACTAAAGAACTTGCTTCCAATTAAAGTATTATATAGGAAAACACCATTTAGATGACATTTATTAATGCAAAATGTAAAATTCGCTAACACTATATATGTAATATAGCAGGATGACCTTTAATTAATTGCATGCATAAGCTTGTAAAGAAGTTCATGCCGAAAAAGGAACTTGCAAATAGCTTAAACATCAATTATAAATGGAAATTCCTTGTTTCTCATGGGGTTTGATTTAGCTGACAAGATTGTGGAACCTCTTAATAATTAGTACTTGTATAATTTTGAGTAATATGATGTTATGAACTATGAAGGGAAAAAACGAATTTAAAGTCAGATAATATTCGATTACTTGAAAGAAACTATACTAAATGCACTAACTAACCTGTTTACATTATAGTATTAGATACTTAAGATAAAAACCAATTGAAATAGAAAAAATCCACAAAATTAATGCTTAAAAGTGAAGAGAGAAAAGATGTTAAGTGAGCCTAAGACTTGTTATCGGCTTCATCATCATGATACTTGCTACTACTTTGTTTTTGCTAATAAATTTATACTTTGTCATCAAATTGAGAAAAAAAAATTAAAAAATTGCTAAGAAATATTCCAGAATGAGCATAATCAATAAATTCAAGTGATGAGTGAAAAAAGGAGCATGATCAACTATTTCGGCTTAGGATGTGCATAAATGTATACAGGGGAAAATCAAGAATTATGAGCACAATTATTCATATGAACCAGAAATCAAAGAAAATAAAGTTAAAATTCAAACCTAAAAAAGAAGCCTGAACAATAATGAGCCAGCAAGTCGGCTACCCAACTTGAATTTGATAATAATTCTTTGCCGTTTAGACTTCCATTGAACCTATAGCAAAATCCCTCATGAGTTATGATAACCAGCAACAAGAAGGTCTTCCCTCGGAGTTATCAATCAAGGTCGAAGTTATCCGTCAATTAACAATAATCAATTCAAGGTCTTCCCTCGGAGTTATCCGTCAATTAACAATAATCAATTGAAGACAAATTCTCAAAACAAATCCCTCAAACCATAAAATCAACACATTCAATTCGTCATTTCAATACATTCCTCTCAAATCACAATAATTTCCCATACAAATGTCCAACAATTACAAATAATTAGTTCAATAATACTAAAAAAAATAATAATAAAAAAAATAATAAATAAATAAAAACATACACACATTTTGAACTTAGGAGAAAGATAATAAATTATCAGCACAGGCAATATATATAAGAAATGAAAGCATAAGCTCCATGTTAATCATGCATGGTACCTCCAAAGAAGATATGCAATGGAGGACTCGGACATTAGACAAAGAGAAAACGAAAAATCGTGATTGAGACTCGGAGAAGATGAACACGACAGAGTGACAGGGGAAAGAGAAGGGAAAGGTATCAAAACTTTAGATGGGGGTAAATATGTAATTAAACTTTTTGAGGGATATAAATGGAATCACACTATTCATAAGAGTTAGTTTCCACTTTTTATAAGGTAGGGAAGTCATCTCTAGATAAAAGGAAGACATCTTAATTTAAACTCCATAAGTTAAAAAGTATATATATAATATAAAGTAACATAGTTTTCATACCACCATTAGCTTCTTAAAGATAAATTAATACAATTTTGAAAAAAACAATTAAGAGAAAACGTGTCTATTTCATCTCTTTGATAGCTTGAATTAAAAAAAATCATTAAAAATCATAGAAAAATCGAAAAATTTATTGTGAGATACGGTTGGAAAGCTCTTGAAAATTTCTATCACTTGAGCTAAAGAAATGGAACTGATTCTGGGCTTAAGGGTTGTTTCATAGGCCATCTTTGGGATGTGGTAAGTAATTCTTTACTCTTGAACGTCCTTTACATAAACTCTTGATTCATTAGGTCTTTAAGCTCACTTTAAGAAATAAATCATTCTTAAAAATTATACTTTAGGCAGACACATGAATGTATTAACCTTTTAAAATTAAATGCATTAGAAAAAGATGCAATGCAAAAATGCAATAACTCCCCTATTTATAACCTATCACTTCACCAATAGGCTTGGCTTCCTAATGTGGAGTAATGAAAGATTTAGGGCTAATTTAGCACCTAATATCGTCATTACCCCTATTGGTATCATCACATGGAAGCAAACACATTAGTTAGCATAATAATAATAATTAAGGAAATTAAGAAAGGAATAAAGATAATACCTTGAGCTAGATGTAGCAATTTTTTGGACAACCCTTCTTACTTATCAAGGATGAAAAGATGATCACTCCTTAATTAAAGTGCAATAAAAGAGACTAAGTGATTTTTATGGAGTTTTGAGATATTAAAAGAAACTAATGCAAAAATAAAGCTAAAGAACCTTTTTTTTATTTTTTTATTTTTGATTAGAGAAAATAAACTTGAAAAATAAAGCTAAATCTTGATAAACAAACCCTTTTTTTTTTTTTTTTTGTTTTTAATATAGACTAGGAATACTTAAGCAATTAAACTAATATTTTTTAACAAGGATAATAAAGAAAAATAATGCTTGAACTTGAAATATTTATGTTTTTTTATAGGAATTAAAGATAATAACAATACTTAAATAAAAATAACAATAACAACTTAATTATAAGATGCTTTTTATAAGCTAATAACTTAAAAATAAAGCTAAATTAGAGAGATTTTAACTAAAGCAAATATTAGAGTAAAATTTTTTAGAGAGAATTTTTAGAGAGAGAATTTGTAGGAAATTTTGGTGTGTCTAAAACTTGAAAATTAGGGGGGTATTTACAGGAAAATAAAGGGGTTAATTTGTAAATAAAAAAAGTAAATAAATTAAAATTCAAGGATTATTTTGGTAAATATCAAGATTTTGGTAATAATGAGAATCTTGATATTAAATTCTTTCGTTTTATATGTATCAAACTTACTTAATCTGTTTTGCAACACTTAAACTGATAAAATAAAGAAAACCGTAATAAAATCAACTCTAATATTCACATAATAAAAAGGTTCTAAAATGCCATGGTATTACAAAAAAAGAAAATATATGACCAAGTCATGTCACAACTCAAAAATAATACTCACATGGTATACGATGACTATTATACTCACCAAGGTGCTAAAACAACACTTATAAAATAAATATCAGCTCTGAGATGTCAGCTCTGAAAGTTACACAAAGACATTAGGTTACAATACTAGTAGGGTTGGACATAATATTTCATTTCAGAGTTTATATAAAAAGGTGAAAAAAAAACTCCTACCTTATTAGATAGCACATATAAATTTACCCAAAAACATCTAAACATACGACAAAACCTTATAAATACGAGCGTTTCAAATAATAAACCTTACTAAAAGTATAAAGTAAGGTCAATCATATAAAATCATAAGAATGACATGGTCAAAGTGAAAATACACCATGTAAAATCATACAATATTAAACCATACGACATAAATTTAAGGTGGTCAAAAGTAAAATATATTCCCTTGACCGAATGACCTAAAAAAAAAAGATGAACTCTTATTTTGCCTTACTCTACTAAAATACAAATTTATACTTATCATAGTCGTAAAAAAAAGATAAAAGATACAAAACTAGATCAAAACAACAGGAAAACAAATAAAACAGAAGATCAAATTCACGTCGGCAACGCAAATTAACGTAACGGAAAATACTATTTGAACAGTGTCAAATAGTGTTTTAAATAGTGTCAAATATATGACGCGTATGAAATCCAGCTGTTCCACTTAGTATCAGATAAATATTGATACGATTGGTCCAAATTGAAATTTATTGGATACAATATTAACCGCGGGGGATAAAAAAAAGGTAACATTATTTCACTATTGACAATTGTTTATCAAAATTGACGAAAGAATACACAAACTAGACTGAATAAACAAATCATAAAAAAGAAAGATAAAGACAAAGAAGAAAAAGAAAAATTAAAAAACAAACGAAAAAAAACCAAAAGTAAATGTCAGAATGAATTCACGGCAAAGAAAAGAAAAATCATTGAAACAAAGAAAAGCACGATCCTATTTTTTAGCTGCCAACACTATTCATCTAACAATCATACGAAAATCCATACACGTACAATTATACATTTCCAACCATAAGTATCCCTCTTTTACTCTCATCCATACAATACCTAAATAAATATCGACGGGTTTGGTCCGAACTTGTATTTATCGGAACAAGTATTAACTGTGGAATAAAAAGACAATGACATTTTAACAAGTGTATATAAAAGGAGGTTCCTTTAGCACTACAACATGTAATACCTATTTTGGTGTGGAAATGTTTGTCATTTCCCTACATTGATTGGGCATGAGTCTTTAGAGTAGTGGATTTTATAGGTAAACTGGTCATATAATAGGGTATTGCACAAATCGCAAAAATCACTAGATAAAATAAAAAATAATAAAAAAAAAATGCTCTAACAATCTAAGTGAACATACTAATATACTTAATATACTCTAAAGGAGTAAATAATGCTTGTTTATAAATAAAATGACATACTCCCCTGGCGAGACAAAAAAAAAATTGTACTTTATACTATATGATCATTATACATATATGTATAAAAATACGGTCTAAAATACCTACTTTTTACTATAAAAAGAAACTACCCTTATCCAAAATCTCCACTCACCACTTAATTCTTATCTTGTTCCATCTTCCTCTTTACCCGAAAAAACCAAACAAAAACCACCATTAAACTCGGCCACCATATTTCAAGAAAACCAGGAGGATCAGCCTGTCTTCACCTTTGAGGAAGATATGAAGATGATAAGGGTGTACTTCATATATATTGTGGGGCTAGTGGTCCTTCTAATGGCTGTATTAACTTACTTGTTAATCCACAAGTAAAGCCCGAAAATTACTTCGGTGGAGCAGGGTAAAAATACATGTAGTGTTAGCTGTACTTCAATATTTTGTAATTTAGTAATTTAGAAGTACAAATTGTAACATGTATTTTGGGAATTATGAATAAAAATCATTATTATTACTCGTTTTTTTCGTTTTAAACAATAAAACAAACGTTATTAAATTTATAAAAAATATTTAGCAAAATCATAGTAATTATTTGCAAAAAATGAATACTATAATAATAAAAGATAATTATTAGTGATAATTACAAAAGTAGGATCAAAATTTGGTGTCTACACATATTAAGTTAGTAGGCTTTAAACTCAAAAATTCACCAATTTAATGCAATTAGAAGCTTCAAAAACAATAACCTAAAATCTGAAAATTTATTATTGCAATCAAACTTTAAAGTTCTTAACTTTATCATCACAAAATATCCAAAGCCTTTGTTTAATGAAATTGAAAACTTGAGACACATTAAATCAATACAATTTAGACCCAAAATTAAAACTTTAACAAATCTGAAAATTAGTTTTAATCATCAAAAATATAAATTTAACATAATATGATCACTATATATATAAGTAACATGGTTAACACATTTTAAGCCCTAAAATCATGAAAAAACAAGGTTTAAGCCCTAATTTTATTGACTAATAAAATCTGAAATTTTATTTCATAATTTAAACATGATAAAACTTATAAATTTCTACTCTTTTATAATTCATATACATAATCAATCTATAATAATAACAATTTAACAACAATTTGACAAAGATTGAAACTTGAATTAAATAACAAAAGAGAAAAAAAAAAGAAGAAGGAGAGACAGATGGCGGAGTGGTGGTGTGTTGGGCGGCGTGGCAGCAGGCGGTCGATGGTGTGAGATGGGTTGGCGGCTACAGTGGCTGTGTTGCAGCGGTGATTTTTTTTTTCGTGAGTTTAGAAGCAGTAGAAAGGCAAAGTTTTTTTTTTTTGGGGATTTCTCATTGTTTTGTACGTGAGATTGAGTTGTGAAAGAAGGGGAAAAATTTAGGTGGGTAAAAATAATAAGAAGTGAGTTTTGGGGTTTCCTAATCCAAATATAATTAGAATGACTTATTTAGGTCCAAATATATGCCAAAGTTTAGAAATAAGATGTAAAATTAGGCTTGAGGTAATTTGGACTAAGCTCTTAATTTGTATGGTAGAATGATTATTGACAATAGCTAGTAATGACTAAATAACTTAAAATTACTTTATTTTCAAAATATTTATAAAAATATAAAATTATTGTAAAATAATCATATAATTAATAATAAAATATAATTATAATAATTACAAAATCACGGGGGATTACAATTAATACAATCTAACTCATTACAAATTAAAAGTTACCCTAAAAGAGATTAAGGATATAACCTAAAAATTGTTAAAGGTACCCTTGAATAAACTGTCTTACAATAATATTAACATAACCTCACTTTATACAAGACTTATTACTTTATTTTTGTTTATCTTATCTGATCTACTCTCTTCTGATCTGATTTGAACAAATTTTGACCTTATGTGTATATTAATCCTTAAAGAAAAAATATATCAAGTGGGTCTTGTTAGATTAGTAATAATGTGTATTTTTTATTAATATATAATTTTCATAATTTTTTCCATTACGAAATTAAAAATATTTAGTAATAAAAAACGCACATGAAAAGATAAAGCATGTCAAACTTTTTTTTTTCTTAATCTAATTTGAATTTATTTTTATTGAAACAATTAGAAATAAGGTAAACTAATTATGGCCTTAACTGTGTTTATATTCCCTTGTTAAGCCTTGTTTGTGGCTAGCCTTTGTGAATTGGTAGTGTGGGTTTACCCTAGAGATGTAGTGTGTAGTTTACCTTGTTAAAACTTTATAGTGAGATTGATTTTAGTTTTGTTCAATTGAACTTGTTGATGTTTCACTTAAAAATGATGACAATGATTATGATTCGATTGCTAATGTTATTATGAGGATCGAAAGTCCTAACGGGGTTCTTACACATTGTCAATATTTAGAGGAAGGGGGGTAACATTCATTTCCATAAACATGAGTTTGGAGATGGTTATTTGCACTATGATATGGATGTTAAATCCTTTGTTTGCTTTGCCCCTAATTAGTGATGGGTAAATCTAGTTCTTGGACCTTACCCGGCCTTCTCTAATCTAAATCTAGATGTTTGTGCTCTTTGTATTAATCATTTTTCTCAAGCTTCACATCTTTTTTATTTTATTTTATTTTTTAAAATTTTTTTTTTTTATGGATTTCAAGCTTCACATCTTTGTTTCGCGGTGCTTGAATTTGATAACAATTATATCAAAGGTCTATCTCGACAAGTTGTCATTGCGTTAGGGTTGGGACGCCTGTCATAGCTAGGCTTATGACGACCGATCACTTGCTTCTTGATTAAATCTGACAAATACATAAATGTAGTTTTCGTAATGATGTTTGTAATGTGAGTTCATTATTCTCGGGTCAAAAGCCCAAGTACTAATCTTCCATCTGTCTCATCGGGGGTCTCTAACCAATGAAAAACAACTTGCTATACTTAGTGTTATTTAAGGAAAAAAGGAGTTTGGGTGTTGTTGCTTCCTCAAATAAGAATAAGGAAAATTCTTCTTGCGTTTTCCAAACAAGGAAAACTCTATATTTTAATAAATGCTCCACTTTTTTTGGCACAATTTTACGAGAAATAGCATAAAAGCATTGATTTATGATTAAAGTGGAGTAAGATGAAAATAAAAAACCAGAAAAAGCAAACATAGGTATAAGGGTGGTTCATTTTGCTGAACTAAAATTATTTTTTACTGATTTTATATTATATTTTTTCTTTATAGTTATAAAGCATAAGTGAAAAGCAAAGAAAATACGTAGTATGAAAAATACGAAGCACTCCGTATTAAAATATTTATACTAGGAAAAGAGCACTAGTGAAATAAAATACTACGTATTGTTGTACTTACATTTAAATACGTTGGTAAAAGGAAAGTGAAATACGGAGTATTTATTTATATCGTTACTCTTTCTTGTTTTTACTCCGTTGTAGTGACAGAAATTCCAGGAAAATTTGGTTTCATTTTCAGACGGAGTTCTACTTTTACTCATTTTTTCTTCTCAGTAAAACCCCCCTAAAACTCACCTGCTCTTCATCTTCATCCCTCTCTCTCCTCAAATCCATCTCCGCCATTTTTGTCCAACTTCATCTCTCTCCAATTCTCCATTCTCCGCCATAGCCAAACGATCGAGAACCTCGAGAGAGAATCCCACTCACACAACGAAGGAGTGCAAATTCAAATATAGAAAGAGAAAGTGAGGATTTCAATGGCGTTGTCTGCTTCAGACCTTCCGATGATGTATCAATTGCTCGCTAATTCTCTCAGCGGCGACCAAACTGTGAGGAAACCGGCGGAAACTGCGCTTTCTCAGTCCGAAAGTCGGCCTGGTTTCTGCTCTTGCTTGTTGGTATTTACGTGTTTTCCTTTTTCTGATTGTTAATTTGATTTATTTTTTCAATTTCTAGGGTTTTTGTTGTTTGTGAATGTTTGTTTAGTGATGGAAATTTGGTTGCATGAATGTAAGGTTTTGAGTGATTGTATTGTGTGTAATGTAGGAGGTGATTACTGCGCAAGATTTGGCTGCTCAGGTTGATGTTCGTTTGATGGCTACTGTTTATTTTAAGAACAGTATTAATCGGTATTGGCGAAATAGGCGGGATTCTATGTAAGATCATATATTTGTTTTAATTTTGTCATTGTTGTTGTTGAATTTTATGTTTTGTTTTGTTGCACTTTGATTGAATGTCACCAAATTTTGATTCGAATCATAGTCATTTAACGGCAATTTGATGTTCTGGAAATCCTACCAAGCCACTACAACTTTTTAAATTATTGTTATTTTTACTTTTTGTGGTGAAAAGTAATGTAATGGAGTGATGATGGTTGGTTAGTTGCCAGAAAGACTTATATTCACTTGGATGAAGATGTATGGACTTGAGTTGGTGAAGTTGTGTAATTTTTTTGGATGTATAATTGTATTTGCTTGCCAAAAATCAAATCAAATGAACCGTTCTTTCATTTCTTTGCAGCCTTGCAGGATTAACATAACATAGGTATTCTTAAGCTCACAATTTTCTGTATTATCAAATTGAACTTGTTACACCCTAGGACCCCAAATGTTCTCCAGTTTTTGCAATCATTTTAATGTTGGAATGCTATTCTTTGATACTGATTTCTCTTTTTGATAATGAGTGTACTTGAACTATGAGTTTGATTATTATATCTTTAGATGTTGATAATACATTTTAAGCATGACACTAATTAATGATATCAATCAACTCACCTTGCCACAAGATAAAAGTAGAATGTGCTTGATTGAATAAACATTAATTTGATTATGAGGTCCAATTGGGAGGACTGTGTGCTGTCTTTCTAGAGTGTTTTTATTTTTATTTTTCCACTGCTACTTGTTGCTGATAACTTGTTTTTTTGAGAAAATTTGGCTGGGGAGTTGTATCTTGTAAGTGCTGGCCTTTGGCTCCTATCACTGTTTTGGGTTACCCCAGCTTATAGTAACTGAGGCATCTGTTGAAAACCTGAAACGAACTATGCTGGCTTAAATTTCTGCAGTATGCATTCAGAAAAAAGAACTTTCTGATCCTAAATAATAGAACTATTATCAAATACATACTTTTTTGATGCTGTCAATTGGTGGATTTTTATTTTAAATTTTTTATTCTTAACCTATCTTTTCGCTGTTTTCTTCCCATGCCGTTGAGGGGGAGGAAAAGGATAAATTTCTGGCATCTTTTCTAGGACTCATTTGCTGAGTCTTATTGGATGATTCATTTCTACCTTGTTGTGTCTCATCTCTTAAATGCTTTTCTCAGGGGAATCAGCACAGAGGAGAAGATTCATTTGAGGCAAAAGTTGCTATCTTATTTGAGAGAAGAAAATGATAAGGTCATGTATCTATACTGTTAATGAACTGTTCATTTTGTCTGCAATCTGGATGAGCTAGAGTTAAGGGCTAAAGGCTGCATAAGCATTTGGGACTATGGGCTTTATATTATGTATAATGCTTTGTCTTCTCTTGTATAACAGTTTTTATCTTTAAACATTGGAGTTTGTTTAGCTTTTCTTGGCTGCATCATACGTTATAATTACTGAAATATCACTTCTTGTGGATTGCAGATAGCTTTGATGCTGGCAGTTTTGATTTCAAAAATTGCACGTTTTGATTATCCTAAAGAGTGGTAAGTGTGCCTACACTTGCTAAATCATCTTACAAGACAGTTCTTTCTTGAGTTATTGCTCTAGTGCTCTTTGACTGAGTTTTGAGGAGTATTGTGGGAAGCCATACCTTCATCAGGGACCCAACTGTTTACTTTATAAAGTTTTTTCTCTAACTTTGGATTATAGCTGTCTAGATCAAAATGAGTATTTTTGACTGCATGCTCTTCTTATATATGTACTGCTCTAGATCAAGAAATTAATTGAATAGTCTCTATATAAGTACTGGTTTAAGGTTGTAAACATGCATTTCCCTCTACCCAGCTTTGGTTGGGAGCCTTTTATAGAGGCTTTGGGTCAATACTGATGTTGACCTCAATATAGGGGATTAAGATGATGCATTTCCATGTGACCAAGGTTTATGATCAATTTAATAATCTTCTGTGAAGTATCAGTGAAATACATAAACGCTGCTCCAAAAGCATTAAAAGTTGCTCAGTAGCTCTTGTAGATAGGGAATTGCTGCTATACAATGTCTTACTCTTTTTTTTTTTTTTTTTTTTGGAGGGGTGGGGGGGGGGGGGGGAGAATGGCGATTCATGTTAGCCGACCCCAGTTCTTTTTGGTACTAAGGCCTTGTTGTTGTTGTTGTTTTGGGCTGGGGGGGGGGGGGGGAATGTTCAGTTTCTTGATGACTTGATGTTAATGGATTCTTGCTGGGTTCCTTGCTTTTTTTTTTTTTGGATGAATATATAATTTTGGAGGAGTTACAAATGTCACTAAGCTTATTGAGGAACATGTGAAAGTTATCGAGTTCTACTAGAATATGTTTTTTTTGTCACCACCAATTTGGGAAACTTGTGTAAGCCAGTGTATAAAAAGGCGCGCCTAAGGTGCTAGGCGATTAGGGTAGAGTGCCTTTTTTTGCTTTAGGCGAGGCGCATTCAAAGAGGCGCACCTAGGCGAATTTCTTAAATCGTTTTATATTTTGTGCCTCGCTAGCAGGTTCTTCATCGCCTCATTGTGCCTTGAGCCTTTTTATACATGATGTAAGCAAAGGTAATCTGGATTGAGGGAGAGACTTTAAAATTTTCAAACGCCACCTGAATCAGTTCATTTTTGCACAATTTCTTATCAAATATTTGTTTGGAAACTTTTGGAGTTATCTGATGCTTTGCTACAATGCTGCTGAATAATACTAGTGTATCATATATAGTTGTTTGAATGCAATGATGTATGGTGACAAGTTATGGTATCAGTTTATAACCCATTTAGTATTTGTTTAATCTATGCACTTTCCCTACTGTTGATATTCATGGAGGCTAACTTTGATCACTTGTTCAGGCCTGAACTATTTTCAATTTTAGCTCAGCAGCTTCAATCAGCAGATGTTCTTTCTTCCCATAGGATTTTTTTGATTCTCTTTCGGACTTTAAAGGAGTTGTCAACTAAACGGCTAACTTCAGACCAAAGAAATTATGCAGAGGTTTGGTTGGCTTTGGCCTTTTTAGCCCTCTTAATACATGTTCATGAGTTTGCTCTCATTGTCTTTATCTTGTAAAAGGGAATAAATTTGTACATGCCACCTAAACTGTTGCTTATTTATCATAATGATGTTTTAAAAAAAATAAATAAAGATAAGATAAAGCTACTGCCTTTGACAACTTGTTTTGTTGGTTTCTTGGCAGATTTCTTCCCATTTCTTTGATTACTGCTGGCTTCTCTGGCAAAGTGATGTACAGAGAATATTGCATGGTTTTTCTGAATTGGTACATTGCTTCAGCTCAAATGTCTTGGACCAGCATCAAAATGAGCTGTTTCTAATATGTGAGAGATGGTATTTGTGCTTAAAGATTATACGCCAGTTAGTTATCTCCGGCCACCAGAGTGATTCCAAATCTATGCAGGTGCTTCACATTGATTTTGTTTCTACAATGTTTGCATGATTGTCATATGCTTTCGCTGACTCGATTTGACATATATAATGTACTCTTGAATAATTGTTCTGTACCTACTTTTCAGGAAGTCCGACAGGTCAAGGAGGTTTCCCCCATGTTACTAAGTGCTATTCGGTCAATAATTCCTTATTGTAAGGTTTTTTTTGTCTAGCATGGCATCACCCTCTTGATATTTCTTTTATAAAATGATGTATAATTCAAAGGAAACCTCTGGATTTTTGTGTTTGTGATTAAATTAAAATGATAAATTTTATAAAGTAACTAGATAAAACTCAAAGGTCGCGACTTTGAGGACATACAAATGTCTGTTGTAGGAGGTTTCCCCCAAGCTCATCAATTTTTTAAATGCTGAAACCTCTCATTTTATTGAAGATGTGTGGTGTTAGATAGGCATAACAAGCTATTCCCTCCATTCCTAAATATCGCATGCCTTATCCGTCCATTCCAAAATAAATGTATCATTATACTTGGTAGCTTTCTATCAAAAATTATTTATTTTATCTCCCCTCCCTTAGTCCCCACTCAATATTTTTTTAAATTTCTTCTTTTGTTTCTCACATTGTCGTTGCATAAATAAATGATTAAAAATGGCCACCTTCTCACATAATATCTCTTTCATGGTCGTTGTTGCCCTTGTATTATTCACTTAGACTACTTGCTTGTTAGTTTGTTATAATACTTCCCTAAAAAAATCTTCTAAAACTTTGTGCAATTTCAAGTGATGCATTATTTAGGAATGGAGGGAGTAGTGGATAAGAAAACGACTAGGGTATCAAACTCAAAAGATTAGAACACAAATAATAAGGTTCTTTGATTAAACAAAACTCTTATCTCTAAAACAAATATGAGAATTTCAAGAATCCTAATTTGCTTGAAACATGAAAATCCCACCTCAAAATTTGCCTTATTTTTCCATTCCAATATAAATGCATGATTTTCATTATTGGTAACTTTCTATCATATTTTATTGTTTCTCTCACCCATTAGTCTCCACTCATTTTTTAAAAATTTCTTTTATTGTTTATTATCACTCATTGTCCTTGCTTAAATAATAATAATAAATAAAAAAAACCCCTTGCACATAAAATCTCTTTCATGGTCACCATTGCCCTTTTGTTAGAATAAATAATTCACCCACTTGAAGACTTGCATGTTTAACTCTACAAATAAACCTCTTTTAAAACTTTGTGCAATCTTGAGGGATGCATTTATATAGGAGTGGAGCAATAGATAAGAAAACAACTAGACTATTAGAAAACTATGAATAAGATTCCATAACTAAACAAAACTCTATCTCTAAAACAAATTTGAGAATCCTAATTTGCTTGAAACACGAAAAACCTACTCAACTTCTCTGAATCTAGACTAACATTAAGTTAAGTTCTAAAAGACCATGAATGCTCTCGCATCATCACCTCCTCTTGGAAACAAACTTATCTTTAATTTTAGTACGTGGCAAACAAATCAACCTCTTCAAACCAAGATACCATCAAAATTTATTGAATTGTAAATATTTGTATACAAATTTGTAAATAAATCGGGTGTACAATAAATATTATACAGTGATTGTAAAGTACCCTAAAATGATAAAAAGATCCCTCGATATAAATAAAAATAACCTATGTTTTACTGATGAAAGTTACTCCTTCAAAGGATTAAAAATTGACTCTAAGTGATGTAACTACAATGCCCTTATAAAACTTATCCCATGGCCTATTTATATTAAAATCATATCAGATAATGGTAGTCCAAATTGGCTAAAAGTTACCCTAAAACTGTTTAATGTTCCCTAATATTGTATATCGAGTGTACACAAAAGTTTTTGATATTCGTAACACATTACACTACCCTTTGAATCTTTCAATGAATTTTGCCAATTAGGAAACAAAATCATGAACAATAGCCAAGAAAATTTTTATGCTTCTCTGTTCTCTCTTGTAGGAAAGTTGTAAACTTGTCAAAAATATTCAAAAATGTATATTTGTCACCTTCCTTGTTCACCACTTCAACAATAAAAATGAAATCATAGCCCCAATAGTATCAACTTATAAATTTTGTGTGGGATAAAAAATAGTATCAAATCCACTTACCAGTTTCCACTTTTCCAGATCTATAGCATCAAAATCATCATATCACCTTTTATATCGTCAAGAGGAAATAAAACTGCCTCTTGTACTTGACCTTCATCTAGTTCAACTAGATTTGAAATCTTATCTGTCTCTAAGATGATAAGACTGTCTACTAATGTTTCAGTTGGAGTAGTGGTACCATGTTCTTTTTAGTAAGAGCTTAAAGAATGAACCAAACATATAGCTGCGGCTTGTATGTTTTCAAAGCCGTGACCTTTGAGTTTTATCTTGTTATTTTATTAATGTTGCCATTATAATTCAATCACAAAACACATATATTTAGATTTCTTTTTGAAATATGCATCATTAAATCTGATGGAGCATGACTTTTGTACTGAATTAGAAAAAAGCTAGAAGATTCATTACCTGCTGAAGTTTATTTTCCTTAACGTCAAGTCATTGATTGGAACTTATATTTTGGGACTGGAAAAGTACTGTTTTCTCTCCTTTTAGATCTTTTCTGACCTGTATCTCATGCAATATGCTCACTGCCATCTATATGTTTGTATGCACTTGTGATCATCCTTGAATTATTCTTAGTAAGGGTTGTAATATAGTTGCTTTGTAAATAGTATCCTCTTCAGTCATTTTGATATTCAATTGGACCTGCTTTTACTCCTGTGCCATACATATCTTCCACTATACGTCTATACTATTTCGGGAAAATTGTCTTCCATTTGCCTACTTCAGTAAAAAGTTGCCAACCCTTTATGTTTAGTGGATCCTAGTCACCCAAACTTTTATTTTATTCTCGGTACTGGGGCATACCGTGTATTGACAAAGGCGAATTATGACACAATTGTTAATATTTGGCCCAATTAAACAAATTATGCAGTGGATTGCATATCATACCGAATTTTATACTTGCGTATTCGGTAACTCTGCTTCTCACTCTCTGTCAAACCAGTCCTTTTTTTCTCTCACAATTCATACACTTTCTATTATTAGTATTCCTCACTTTTTTTGCACATCCCTACTATATTCTTAATGCTTGAATGCCTAGCTGGAAGATAAATATAGGATGGAAGGAATACATTTCATTTTTATAAGTGCTTTTTTGTTGTACATTTGGAATGTCTCTTTTTCCTGGGCAAGGAGTTCAACTTACCAGATCCCATCTGTGTTAAATTGTGAAAACTTAAAATAGGGACATTTATGTCCACAAGAGTGTGGATAAGTGCTGGTTCCCTTTAGAGCTGTATGACTGTATCCTAAGCTGCATTTACGGAAACTTAACAGAATACTAGCCTCAGCCGGACCCTTTATTTTCATAATCCCTCTTATAAAATCACCCTTAAGTACTATTTTGTCTACTCAAAGCCACCCCTTAACAATATATATCTGGATAAGGGTGGCTTTAGTGCCTGGTGATAGTGTGTGTGTTTTTTTATTTTTCTATAATTATGTTGCTTCGAGATGGTTATGACAAATAAAGGGTCTAACTAAGGGTAGTTGTTTGTGCAATTCTGTTTTTTTAATGGTATTTTTGCTTCAAAATTTAAATATACATCATTTTTTGTGGCCTTGCGTTTATTTCATATAAAAGTCATTGGTAATCTTTGTAGTTTGTAACATTCTTAATTATTGTAAACATCATTTTGTCGAAGTATACCTTTTCCCTTGCTGTTAAGGAGCCAAAAATACTAAAATATAATTGTAATATTAGTGTTTGTTAATGGGATTCTCCGCTAACTTAATTTTTTTTTTTTAATTAATTAATTTTTTTTTATTTTTGGATCTAAATGCAGATTCATCTTTCCAAGAACGGCATCCTAGGTTTTGGGATTTCACAAAAAAAGCATGCACTAAGATGATGAAGGTTCTGATTGCTTTTCAGGGAAAACATCCTTTCTCATTTGGGGATAAGAGTGTCCTTTCACCAGTCATGGAATTCTGCTTAAATAAGATCACAAATCCAGAGGCTGAACTTTTTTCATTTGAGCAATTTCTTATCCAGTGTATGGTGTTAGTAAAATCTACCCTGGAATGTAAAGACTACAGTCTTAGTTTGATTGGTCGTGTGCTGGATGAAAATGCAGTCACTTTAGAGCAGAGGAAGAAAAATATCTCTTCTGTCATTGCTGGGAACCTTGCCTCACTCTTCCCCAATGATCTTGTGGTACTTTTATGCAATGTATTAGTGCGAAGGTAAATTTATGACTGCTTAAACATACAGTTTTGCTACATTTATCATCTTCAAATATCATGTATTTGTAACTTGTAGGTTAAAATCATTTCAAGCATGAACTAAGTCCTTGAATATCATTGGGTGTTTTGATAGTTAACAGGGATGCGACTGATACTTGAATATCTATCAGGAATATCGTTGGGTGTTTGATAACTAAGCCTCTGCCTGATTGTTGATTTAGGCACATGAACATTTTGGGTGCTACTGAATTTTGTGGGTCACCACATGATTCTTGCTGTTTGTCATGTGTTTTCTCCTTTCACTTTTTCATATTGATCATTTATTGAAGCATGTTGATCACAGTCCCTCTCCAAATATAGCATGTGTTGAACTCAAATATATCATTGTCAGTTTGCTAAGATAAAAAATTCCCCCACGTTCGAGCGGGTAACTGCCAAAATGGTTCACATGCACAAACCCCCGTTCGACTTACATGTGTACTGCTTTGGCTGTTGAATTGTATGATTTGTTTTCATCTGTATCCTTTAGATTTAAAGTTGTGTGTATCTAGCTAAGGCTGTGACGTCACACAGGTATTTTGTTTTATCAGCAAGTGATTTGGAAGAATGGAGCCAGAATCCTGAAGGTTTTCATCATGAACAAGACATGGTGCAGTGGACTGAGAAACTAAGGCCCTGCGCTGAAGCTCTTTACATTGTTTTATTTCACAAGTACAGCCAAGTAGGTGAAGTTTTATCTTTCATAGACATGCCATGTAAATCTAGGGTGTCTTTATGATGTAGTCGTTAAAATTGCTTGCAGACTAGAAGATGCCTTGTGATATTGACATTACAATGGTTGTTTATAGCTGCTAGGTCCTGTGGTAGTCTCCATTCTTCAAGAAGCAATGAGCGGCTGCCCTACTTCAGTCACTGAAATAACCCCAGGGTTGCTTCTCAAGGATGCTGCTTATGGAGCTGCAGCATATGTTTATTATGAACTCTCAAATTACCTAAGCTTTAAAGACTGGTATGTGTTTGCTTAAATCTTATTACTCCAAATTTTTAACTGATATTTGGTTACTGGTTAGCACTTTTGATATTTGGTGTTTATTCATGAGAAGGATGTATTGTGGATTTTTTTTTCTATTATTTAAGTTCAATATTTTTGTTTAGTTTTAGTGAAATGGCAAGTTCTCTGTGTTTTAGTTATAGATAATGAATATCTTTTATTCTGGAGTTTGAAATATGAGGACATAAAGATGTGTTTGTCTTATTGGCCAGCTTATGATTTTTGGTAAGATGTTTGTGGTTGACTCACTGAAATTGAGAGACTGAATTTTAGTTCATTCTCAACTGTGGGCAATAATGGAATATATCTGTGGAAATGAGTTTTATGTGCAGCTGTTAGGGAGCACATTTGCATCACTTGCCAACACCCCCCCTCCCCCCCAAAAAAAAAAAAAAATAAATAAATAGAGAAGACAAAAATAGAATGGTATTAATGTTTGATAATGAAAAGAAATCATTTTTTGATTGAGATGAGCCCAAATGGCAAAATTTTCCCAGTGAATGATAATGCTGGATAGATGAAGAATTTACTTGAAATTTAAAACGATTGGTTTGCATGATGAATAGATTATTCCTGTGTAGCTGGTCAATGTGCTGGTAGTTACTTCTATATGTTTTGTTACTGGTGCTCAGATTTAAAATAGTATTTTCGTGCATCAACTATTGTTGAAATGAAATAGCATGATGACAATTAAAATCTAAAATGGAGAAAAATGATGAGAAGAGGGTAACATCAATTTACTAAATTATGAGGACTGGAATTTTACTTTGGATTGGTGTGGGTATTTAGGGTCAGATTGTAGAATCAAACTCTTGGACTCTTAAGATCTTACATATGTACAAAAATGTAATTGTAATACTCCAATATATTAAGAATTGTTCATGTTTGAAATTTAAGAATACTGAAATTTCATTTTTTTTTTTTTGATTGGGTAAATTAAGTTTTTGAATATCAAATGGCAAAGGTTATTAAAATTTGAAATTCAAATTCTAGTTAGGATCCTTAGTTGTATGCAATGCTTGGCGTACATTATATCTTTTTTATATGCAATGCTTGGCGTACATTATATCTTTTTTATACAAAATTTTTACACAAACTAACCAACATTTGTAGTAATGTGACTAATGGCCAATGTACCTGCGCTGAAAGATGTAGGGAAGTTTTAAATTAGTTTCCTCTCTTGCTATGAAATTCAGTAGACACCGAAATTGACTCTTTTATCTAAATACTAGGTTAGGTCATGTGCCATGCACGGTAATTTTTAATAACTTTTTTGAATTAACAGTGAATTTTTCTAAAATATTATATGGAGTAATGAATTTATTATAAAAGAGCATATAATGTATTTAGTTACTATAAAAGAGCCTATTAGCCATATAGCTATTTTTAAAACGCATTTGACAATATGCATATTTTCAATTATTAATTTCCTCAAATTGGTGCAATTTTCTTGTTGTTAACCAAATGAATTTCTTAAAACGTTGTATATTAAGATTTGTAGTCCGTATGTATGTCACAAGTTATTTTAAGAACCTGATTTTTTTTTCCTTGAATTTATAGTTGTTACTATTTATTTGTAGAAGGATACATCAAACCTTTAATTTTAACTATTTTTTTAATAGTACGTACTACATCAAACCTTTAATTTTAACGTACTATTGAAATTCAGATTAATTTCTTGGAGCTATTTAACATATAATTAAATTAAAAGAAAATCAAATTATTGTTGAAATAAGTAGTACGTACTACATAACATTCTGGCACTATTTTAAAAATCTTATTTACTATTTATTTTTTTTACTTTAATTTATATAGTTTTCAATGTATATATTATGGAAAGACATATCAAATCTTATATTTATGTATAATTTTTCTATCTTTTTATTTATGTATAAGAGTTGTAAAATATTTTATTTATGTTTTATTTTTCTATCTTTTAATTTAGGTATAAGATTTGTTTTCTAAAAATTATTTTTTTTTAAAAAAAACCGAGGGACACACCAGAAAATGACATGTGTCATTGCTGGTGTGTCTTTTAGTATATAGTTATTGATCGGTTGAGTTGATTCTATAGGCAGTTGGCCAACCTACAATAATCCCCCCCCCCCCCCCCCAACCAAAGGAAAAACCAAACACAGTGTTTGAGCAAAGGGCTTGATGTTGATATCTTTCATGAGTTAGACAGTAGACACATAACTTAAGCATGAGATGACAATGCTTTCTTTGGTCTCTGAACTATGACTTCTATCAAGTATCTCCAAGCTACGTAGTTGCTCTAAAGCCCTCCCTTGTTTTTGGACCCAACCTATGTTCTCAGATAAAAACTACCAAACATCAAGAGGGTTTTTCTGCTGGGTAGGTCGAAGATTTAGACTATGTAATATATTTTGAGGTGAATTTACTTTTTCTTATATTAGGTCAATGGTCAAGATTATGTCAGGAATTTGTAGATTATTGAAATTGATGTAAGTGGTAAATTGGAGACTAAATTTTATTTGATATTATGTATCTAATTTGTTTTGAGGATTGCCTATGATTAATCATTAGTGATAATATTCTCATTCTTGAAAAAAAGACTAGTATAACATTAAGTCCTCTCCTACCTCCTTGGATGACCATTATTAACATTGGAAAATGATGGAATTAATGATATACTTCCTCCGTTTCACATTTTTTGCAACTTTTGCCAAAAACATCCGCTACACATTTTTTGCAACTTTCCAAAATTTTCCATTTATAGTTAAGTTTTTAAAATGATATTACTAAAACACCCTTACTAAAATTTTCATAAGCTCAATTAGTTACGTAAAACAAAACTTAATAAAATACTAATCTAACTAAATTAATCTGATAATTTCCCCCAATTAACCAATTTAACTCACCAAAAAAATTCAACCCTCAACAAATCTTTCAACAATTGAAACCCAATTCTTGAAGTTCTTCTTTAAGTCCTTAATTTCTTTCTTTATCCTTCATCTTGACTCTCTTTCTCTCTATCCCACGAAGACGAACCACCGGGGACTTTTTACACGGATTTGAATAGAAGTCCAGGCCTCCATTAAAATACAATTTCTAGACCTTCAGCCTTTATAGATAATCCTGGACTGTTATACAATTTCAATGGAGGCCTGGACTTTTATTCAAATCCGTGCTAAAAGTCAAAAACACACACACAAAAAAAAAAAAAAAAAAAAAAAAAAAAAAAAATCCGTCCTTCGAAACATTTCTAGCTTCAGAAATGCTGCTTGTAGGTATAGTGTGTGAAAATGCTGATCCTTGAATCTCTTTTTTTTTTTTTTTTTTTTCATTTTTATTTTTATAACCATAATCTACTCGTGAAGTATGGGTATCTTGTTATTGGATATGGATCCTTTTAGAAGATGAAACTAGGAGGTAAGGTGAGGTGTACTTTGCTTCTAAATTTTTCTTTTCGATAATGAGGTTCTATCTGCTCTTTTGCCTGTGTATTTCTCTTTGGTGGCACCATATAAAATTAGTGATTTAATTCTGCATCAGCATAGTAACAATAGGCTGTGGCACTTGATCAATATTCTAGGTTTAATGGCGCGTTGTCGTTGGAACTAACAAATGATCATCCCAACATGCGTGTCATCCATCGGAAGGTTGCATTGATACTTGGTCAATGGGTGTCAGAGGTAACTATACTTGATTGTATTTCCATATACAATTATAGAGATATGTTGTTATGATATAAGTGACTAATACACTAATTGGTGGGTGTTTAAAAACAATTATTAAATTTGACTTGTTAAACTTAATGTTTCGCTCAATTTACTTTCTTCAAATTAATTCCATTGTCGTTTTGGATGTTTGTGTTGGTACTGGGTGCTTATTATCAATTAGAGTTGGATGGATTGTCCCCCTCCCTTACCTTTGTTTCCTGGATACTAGCATTAAAAATTGTGATATATTCCCACACACTCTTTATGTCGGGACTGGTCGCTTATTATCAATTAGAGTTGGACGGATTGCCCTCCTCTCTCACCTTTGTTTCCTGGATCTAGCATTAAAAATTGTGATATATACCCACACACTCGCACACACCCACACACACACACACACGTGTATGTATATGTAAGCTTGCCAGACTTCCTTAATTCCTTGACTGTATCTATACCTCAACATTATTCAGTTTTTTTTTTACTGTATCTTTTTTCTGAATAAATTGATAGATCAAAGATGATACAAAGAGATCAGTGTATTGTGCTGCCATCAAGCTGCTCCAGGATAGAGACCTTGCTGTGAGAGTATGTAATCCCTCTCTTGTTGCAAGTTGCTAATTGTTTTAGCCTCCTACCTTTTTATTTTTTTCTTCATGCTCATAGTTTCCAAATCGGTTGTTTTCTAAAATTTAATTTGTTTTCCTTTTAATGCACAAGTTTTTTAAATGACCCAATTGTTGAAGAGGTATCAATTTTTTCCTACTCTAGCTGGCAGCATGTAGGACTTTGTGCTTGTTAATAGAAGACTCAAACTTTTCTGAGAAGGACTTCACCGATCTTCTACCATTATGTTGGGATTCATGTTTTAATTTGGTTGAGGAGGTTGCGGAGTTTGATTCAAAGGTAAACTCCCTTTTTTTTCATTTTTCTACCAATTAATAGTACTCTTTACGTAATCGAGTTCCCACTCTTACATATTATTTTCCTGGTCTGTGGTTCTTTTATCATAGCCAATTTAAACATCCACAAGACCCACTCTCTATGTGGATGTTTAAACCAAAAGAGTGATTGACAATATTATATGTTGATTTCCAAAACAACTGATTTAGTTTTAATGTTATTGTGGTCTTCTTCCAGGTCCAGGTTTTAAATTTGATATCTGTTCTTCTTGGACACATTGGTCAAGTAATACCTTATGTGGACAAGTTAGTGAAGTTTTTCCAGAAGGTATAATTTGAATCTTTTATTTGTTTTAGCTAGTCAATATTAGAATATTGATTGATCTGTTGTCAGTCCTCAGGAGCAAGTTCCATGAAATGTTTGTTTGTTAACTCCTTAAAAGACAATCATGGCTCTTGCAAGATTTTTATTTTTTCTTCATTAAAAATGGTTACAACAGCAATCACCTAGTAAAAATTATGTTATTCAGGATTTTGGGGAACAGGGGAAGTCAATCTTTATGAAATTTATACCTAATCATGAAGCTATTTTGTGAAAATCTCAGACCGGTTGAGTTTTCTCGTTTAGCTTATTGGGGTCTGGCTTAGTGTACTAATGTTGCAGAATAACAATGTATCTATTGTTTTGATATATTTTTTATATACTTGGGTCTATAGCCGGCTATGGTAAAAGACATGGAATATTTTTTCAAGTTATTGAGGCAGATCTCCGGCACTTCAAATTTTGATTAGCTTTTGTGAAAATATTGCTGTGGTTAATACATTGCTTTTTTTTTTAGGCTGTTAGTGCAGTACATCTTTGCAATAGAATTGAAAAATAATAAGTTCTGCAATGATTACGCCTTTCTTTGTAGTGTGTTATTGGTGAGTTTGGTATGGTTTATAGTCATATTGGTAGAATACTCTTTGTATATATGAGAAGGAACACACTTCAAGCATAGTCCTCTGCCTTTTCATTCTAATTGGGTTGGAAAGAAAATCCTCCTCTATTCAAGAAATGACAGTCCTCCTTGCTAGCTTGGGATTGTGATTCTCAATTATATTATTCCTCTCATGTTGAAGGATATTTTTGCTCTTAATTGGATATGACTTTCTATTTATAATATCTTCCTTGATTGTAAAAGGAGATCAATTTCTAACCTGAAATTTCTATCAAGGTCTGGGATGAGTCTTCTGGAGAGAGTCTTCTGCAAATGCAGCTTCTAATTGCACTAAAGAACTTTGTTGTGGCCCTTGGGTATCAGTCACCTATATGCTACAACGTATTACTGCCCATTTTGCAAAGAGGAATAGATGTGAATGGTCCAGATGAACTCAATCTTATGGAGGACAGTATGGTGGTAAGCCTTTATTTCCTTTTTATGGGTGTGCATTCTCAATCCTGAAATGTTAATGGGTTAATTAATAATTTGTCTTGCAGTTGTGGGAGACTACCCTTACTTATGCTCCATCAATGGTTCCACACCTATTGGACTTCTTCCCATGTCTTGTGGATATCATTGAAAGAAGTTTTGATCACCTGACGGTTAGAATTTAATTTTCATTTTCCTTGCATTTTTATTGTATAGGTTACTGCCAACAGTTACTCCCTTCTCTTCCCGTTTTTTGCATACGAAGTTCAAGTGTGTACTGTGTAGTAACAAAGATAGAAATATAAAGAAAGAGAGAGAGTAAAATCTTTTTTTTTTTAATTGTCATCTCTATACTCAAAATTGGAACTTGAAAGATATTTTGACAAACTGTTTAAAGAAGAGTATACTCCCTCTGTTCCTTTTTGTTTAACTCACTTTCCATACTAGTTTGTTCTGTTTTGTTTTACTCACTTTCCATTTAGTTCATTCTTTTTTGTTCTATTTACTTTGCTTTATTCTATTTTTGGCCTGTCCCCTTTACCATCTTACCTCTTTAACCCCACATTACTTACATCTTTCCACACCCTCTCTTACTTAAATTACCTTTTTCCTCACACCCACCCACCTTTTTACATCCTTTCTATTCTTTTATCCTACTTATCTGACACCCACTCGCATTCTTCAATATTATCTTAAAAATTGCATATCTATAGTAATTGGGTAGAATAAAAAAGAATAAAGGTAGTGTATCACTCTCTGTTTATTTTTTAATTTATTTATTGATAAATGAGGCAAAATTGGTATTCTTAATTTGTGATTAACATCATATGTGTAAGTATGATTTAGTAGATAAGTAGTTTGAACCTTTGAGGGTTATAATTAGGTATCATTTATCCTAATTAAGTTGTCAGGTTTGATTTTGTTTCTTATTGTTTGTTATGTGGATCTTTTGTAGGTTGCGGTTGAAATTATCGAAGATTACATAATCTTGGGTGGTACTGAGTTCCTAAGTCGCCATGCCTCTAGTGTAGCTAAACTTCTGGATATGATAGTTGGAAATGTAAATGATAGGGGCCTTCTGTCAGTCCTTCCTGTCATTGATATTCTAGTGCAGGTATGTCCTTTAATTTTACATGTCACTTATTTAATGTGAAAGTTATATCATCAGCTGATTGTACGAGTACCACAATATTCTGATGTTATAATGTGTACATACCAGTGATCATATGCCTTCATATAACCTAGCTGCATGTCTTAGTCTCTTATATTAATGCCCAAGTTAAATAGACTCTGTTCCCTAATATTTACTCGCATCTACATGATTTAGACGCCTCTACAGATGTTTATACCTTCGATGGGTAGGAGCTTCAAGGGGCTGGGGTCAGCTCTGTGAATTTTTGGCTTTTTTTTCAAGTGGGTGTGGCTTTGCGTCTTTTTGGCTTTTGTTTGGTGTAGTTAACCATTGATCTGATTGTGTGTGATATCTTTCTACTGGAATATTTTGTCATAACCACTGACATTTTGATGAGTCATCTGAAATTAGATACGAGTAATTGATTAGTTCAATTGTCAAGCAGTGTAAATCGGACACCATATGAATTTGGATTTCCAAAGTATGTATCTGTTTTTGCGTTACTAAGAAATAAATTGATATCATTGGAAAAAAAAGGTGGCCAGCTTCTATAATATTTGATCTTCTCGTCTGTCTCATGCCTGAATTACTACTTAAGTATTTACTTCTACAGTGCATCAGCACTACTACTTACTACATTTATCTTTCCTGCAGTGCTACCCTATGGAAGTACCTCCACTTATCAGCAGTACTCTTCAGGTGGTTATATCTTTATTGCTTATAAAATTTGAAGCCTCTTCGTATAACACCATAATAATTGTTTTTCTTTTCCCTAATGTGCTTACAGAAATTGGTTGTTGCCTGTTTGTGTGGAGGAGATGAGCGTGACCCCTCCAAAACAGCTGTAAAATCATCATCAGCCGCAATTTTAGCGAGGATTTTAGTGCTGAACACTAATTACCTTGCCCAGTTGACATCAGAGTCTTCACTTTTGGAACAACTCCAAAGTGCAGGTTTTCCTATGGAAGAAAACTTACTTCTCTGTCTGGTTGATATATGGCTAGAGAAGGTCAGTGTGGAATGCATTTTTTTTTTTTTTTTTGGTTCCAAATGTTTATGTGTCTTATCCAATAGTTTCTGAAAGTATTTGGAGAAATTCAATTAGTTCACAAAGAATCATAATATGGGGGTGTTAGGGGCAGGGGGTGATAAGAGGCATATCTTACGATAGTTTGTTTGGGAATTCTCAGTAGAGTGCTTATAACTTGCTAAAATCATCATTTATAGGTAATTAGCCAATTGGTTGAAGATCCCTGTTGGTGGTCATAATGGTGGGAAAATTAATACTTGCACATCATTCATAAACTGATTTTGGAAGGATGATTTTGTGTTAATCAACAGTGTATTGAGATCTGTAGTTTGGCTGTGATAGGATAAAACCTTTTGTTGCAGAAAAAGTCGGTGTTTGGCAACAGGATTCTCTGATCCAAGAGCCCAATTAGCTCTATCGTGTATCAGATATCCTTTTTACTTGATATCCCTGAATCTTTAATTAGTTGTGCAATGAGTGACTGAGAAGCTTTTGGTTGAAATATTCTTTTCTGCCAGTGGATAATATTATTGGTCTATGATATGCACATTCACTTTTATTAAGGTACCAAAGTCATATTCTCATTCATATTCACTTGTAATTTATAAGGTAAATAGTTGGTCATTAGTGTACAACATAAGTATATATGATTTCTCCAACATATGAATTTGCTTGTTTTCAACGACTTGAGTTTAGGTTGGAGGAACCTTGTCGTTGAATAGAATATGGTTAAATTTGGGATTTTTTTGTTAGCAGGTGCATTGGAAGTGATATTTGCTGCATTTTTCCTTACAAATTACTCTAGCTATATTCATATATAACTGAATTAGTTTGACTTGCATGTACTGGGACTATCTGAGCTTGCAACATATTCTTGCATTGATTTTCTGTCATAGTATGAGTCTGCTTGTTTCCTCTTTTCTCAGTCTGATTTTGGTTGATTACAGGTTGATAATATGACTTCAATTCAGAGAAAAATAATTGGCTTAGCGCTGTCTGTTATTTTGTCCTTAAGGCTACCTCAAGTTCTTGATAAACTTGACCAGATCCTCAGGTAATTAGAAAAATGAAAGTGATGTCTTCCTTATCCAGTACTAAGCCTTTTCTCAATCTGATTATTTGCTCTGTTTATTCAGTACTTGTACCAGTGTAATCTTGGGTGGTAATGATGACTTGTCTGAAGGAGAGTCCAGGTATGATAGCTGTATGTACTTGGGGAAAATTACATCCAATAACATGAACTTTTGGCCGTAGTCCTGTCAAGACAACTACCCTTCCCTAATCTTCTTATATACTCATATTTTTAATCACTGCAATTCACCAGTTCACCACAAAACAACGGAATGTGTCTTTGCTATTGTTTTACTTCTTTCACTGCAAGCAGATCTGACTTATGCCTTCATCTGAGTGTATGATGCTACCATCCCACCAACATATGCTTATCTCACTGCCCCTTGGTTCTAGATTCGTGTCCATCCCTTCTATCTTAGTTCTAGATTCATGCCTATCCCTTCTATCTCTAATTGATTATATCTTTTAGTAATCCGAAAATAAGTTGCATAGAAATTGCAGAATTGGGTGGGCAACTTTAATATGAGAGTATATTTTCATTTCTCCTGGGTGATCTCTGTTCCAAGACGTTTCAACCATTTCTGGATGTTCAAAAATTTATGATAAGTTTTTAAAGTCCCTGGTTCTAAAACAGTACACAGGTTTTTAAACATTCCTGTGCATCAGAGAAACTTGTGTCTCAGATGTAAATTTCCCTATGCATTCCTAAAATTAGGTGTCTGATGTGTTGATTGACCCTGTTACTCTGCTGTTAGCCCATATTATTTGTTTCTTCCCCTTATTCAGTGGTGATAACATGACTTCCATCAGGCCTCAAATTGAAGGAGCTGTTCTGAGTAAAGAGTTCAAGAAGCGCCAGGTAAGCAGCAAGGAAACATTATCATTTGAAAAAAGTTTTATTGTTTTTTTTTTTTTTTTGGAGGGAGTAGGATGTGTGTGTGTGTGTGTTTTGGGGGCGACTGAGGTTGACATGTGTGTTTGTTTCATTGTAGATCAAATCCTCAGACCCTATCAATCAGATGTCACTGGAGAATGCAGTGAGAGAAAACCTTCAAACATGCGCTGCCCTTCATGGAGATACCTTTAATGCTGCAATAAATAGAATGCATCCTTCAGCACTTTCGCAAATGAAGCAGGCATTGAAGATGTCCTAACAACATAATTGTACTACTGCTTATTTTCAAAATTTACTCCTTGCAATTTTTGATGATTCCATGCTAGGAGAAGTTGAGGTTACATCCCTGAACCTCGTATATCTATTGTAAGTTTGCTTCCCCCACTGTTTCTCTAATGTTACATTTGCTGGGTCTTATTGCTCGCTTCTAATCATGCGAACCAAACACAAGCCTAGGTTACTAGCTACTCCCCTCCCTCAAAGTGCATCTAGGTAGGATTGAATTCCCAATTTCAATGCTGGAAAGAACCATCTTAAGGTTCTTAACTACTAGACCAAGCTTAGCTTGTGGTATTTTGTTGACTTGTTGTCTACCAACAGCCCCTTCATACCTTTTTTTTTTTTTTTTTTTTTTTTTTTTTTTTTAATCTCAATTATTTTTGATGCTTACAACCTGACCTGATTCCATGTTGCTTTATAGGTGAGTGAAGATATCATTGCCAAGTTTTTTTGGTGGCAAGCTTGTTGCGTGATGCGGATTCTTTATGATTCTTTCGATTTGTGTTGGGCCTTCTCCCCTCTTTTTTAGTTTACATTTTTTTCCTCATTATTCTTGTTCTTTTAACCAATACCTTAGCCTCTTGTACATGCCAATTGTGGTGATAGGAACTCTGTACATAGGCATTGAGCATGTCTTTGTATGTATTCCTAATTCCCTATGCAAGAGTCGCTATAGTTTCATATATTGTTCCTCATGTAATGAGATATCACAGGAAGTAAATGCCGTATGATTGTTTTGCCTTAGTGTAGTTTGTAAATTGCGAGGGGAAAAAAAAAAAATCAAAGATAACATGTTTTGACATCTCTTGTGCTCTCATGTAATACTTTGTAAATTTTGATTCATCCTTTGCCATTCCTCCTAGTGGTGGGTTTTGTGGCAAGGATAGCCATTTAGGTCCTGTTATTATCAATTCTTTTTAGAGAGAGAGAAAAAAAAAAAAAAAAACATTGAAAAAAATTAAGAATTGTTCTCAGGTTTATTTTCACTTAATTTCAAAGAGGATTGTAGTCATATGTATAAATTTAACTATTTCAGCTTTAATATATTCATCACACTTCGAGATGTTTTCATTTGTTAACTTTAAAAAATATATTCAAATTTGCTCAAATACATTAAACAAAATTTCTAACTATAAAAGCATGGTTCTAATAAGGCTATATCGTCATATTAAAAATTTGGGCAACTAAAATATTGAATATTACAAATTCTTGAGCGATGATTAACAATCTGCAAGTCATCTATATTGTCATGTGATACAAACCGGTGCAAAACACTATCCATATCCAATTGTGCAACATCACCCCATACACTAGCATTCTATGGATTGTTTCTCCTTTTTCCCTTGCTTTGAAAAAAAATGGCTAGATTTGTTTTCCACAGCTGCTTCTCCTTGATAAAAAAAATGAACATTTACTAAATTGAAAATGAGCTTGATAACCTACTTTCAAATATATATATTTTTCTTATCTCAATCAAAGTAATCAAATAGCAATTGTTATTTAAATAGATATCTTTAATTTTATTAGTGAATTTTATTTTGTGTGAGAAATAGGTGATAAAATCTCCATATAGTCTACAAATATGATGGTGGAAGGATTTGGATATGCTTACCAGTGCATCAATTGAACATTAAGCCTAAAACCAATGAATTTTTTTAATACACCAATTTTTATTTTTTTTATTATATATATATATATATATATATATATATATATATATATATATAGAGGAAGGCTCATATAAGAACCCTCCTCTATATAAGAATCCAATCTTATATAAGAATCCATCTCAACCGTTCAATGATTTTGATCTAACCATCTAAAATCCCTTTTTAGTAAGGGCATTTTTGTAATTTTAATAACTCATTTTCAATCTTTAAATAAAAGAAAACCCTAAATCTCTCTCCTTAGCATTTTCTCTCTCCTCAGCATTTTCTCTGTTCTCTCTCCTCTACCTCAAGAACTTGGTAAGTTTTTTTTTTTTTTTTTTTTTTTTTTTTTTTTTTTTTTTTTGCGTTTTTTTTGCCATTTTAAGTTCAATTGTTTTTATATTTGGTTCGATTTTGTTGAATTTTTTTTTTGGCGATTTAAAGTTTATTTTTTTGGTTTTTTTTTATTTTTTTTCGATTTTTAATAATATATTTTTTTAATTTCCAGTTTTTTTTTTCGATTTTTTATTTTCAAGTTGTTTTTTCGATTCTTTTTTACGATTTTCCAGTTTTTTTTTATTTTTATTTTCCAGTTTTTTTTTGTCGATTTTCCATTTTTTTTATCGATTTCTTATTTTTAATTTTTTTTACGATTTTCCATTTTTTTATTCTATTTTTCAGTTTTTTTTTTTTTTTTTTTTTTTTTTTTTTTTTTTTGTCGATTTTCCATTTTTTTTCGATTTCTTATTTTCAATTTTTTTTTACGATTTTTTTCTATTTTCCAGTTTTTTTTTTTTTTTTTTTTTTTTTTTGTCGATTTTCCATTTTTTTCGATTTCTTATTTTCATTTTTTTTTCGATTTTCCATTTTGTTTTTTATATTTTCCGTTTTTTTTTTTTTTTGTCCATTTTCCATTTTTTTTTCAATTTTTATTTTCAAGTTTTTTATTTTTATTTTTCGTTTTTTTCCAGTTTTTTTATTTTCGATTTCAATTTTTTATTTTTAATTCGTTTTTTTTCCTCGTTTTTTCCTCTGTTTTTATTTTTCAATTTTTTTTTCGATTTTCCATTTTGTTATTTATATTTTCCAGTTTTTTTTTTGTTTTTGTTTTTTTTTATTTTTTATTTTTTATTGTCCATTTTCCATTTTTTTTTCGATTTTTATTTTCAAGTTTTTTATTTTTATTTTTCATTTTTTTCCAGTTTTTTTTTTCGATTTCAATTTTTTATTTTTATTTCGTTTTTTCGCTTTTTTTTTTTTTTTTTTTTTTTTTTTTTTTTTTTTTTTTTAAGTTTCTAGTTTTCATTTTCAATTTTTTTTTCCAAATTTTATTTTCTTGCTTGAGTTTTTCTATTATTGGATTTTAATTTCAAATTGTTTTTTTTTTTTTACTATAATAGAAAACTTTAGAACATAAGGGAAAACTTTAGAACATAATAGAAATACTTTAGAACATATAGATAGAAAATGTTAGAACATAATAGAAATACTTTAGAACATAAGGGAAAACTTTAGAACATAAGTAAAAAATATAATAAAACATAATAGAAAATTTTAGAACATATAGGAAAACTTTAGAACATAATATAAATACTTTAGAACATAAGGGAAAACTTTAGAACATAATAAGGGAAAACTTTAGAACATATGGGAAAACTTTAGAACATAATATAAATACTTTAGAACATAAGGGAAAACTTTAGAACATAAGGGGAAAAATATAATAGAACATAATAGAAAACTTTTGAACATAATAGCAAACTTTATAACATAATAGAAATACTTTAGAACATAATAGAAATTCTTAGAATATAAAAGAATGATTTATATACATTAGTCTACTAGCTCAACGGATAGAGCATTGTGCAAATGCACAAAAGATGTGGGTTCGAATCCCACGTAGGTTCATTTTCATTGTGTCAAGACAAGAGGTTGTATGTGAGTTAAGTTGTTTTTGAAATTATTTATAGAGTTAACCTATGTAGGAATCGAACCTACATCTTCTATGCATTTGCATAGTGCTCTGCCAATTGAGCTAATAGGTTTAGCATATGTTCTTAAATATACTGAATTTGTTCTAAACCATGAACGAGAATATTAGAAAGATTTGCATAATCATACTACGTACTTTAGAACATAAACATAAATTTTTTTTTCTATGTTCTAAATTTTTTTTCTTACTCCTATGTTCTAAATTTAGTCTACTTATGTTCTAAAGTTTTATTTTCCTATGTTCTAAATTTAGTCTACTTATGTTCTAAAGTTTTATTTTCATATGTTCTAAATTTAGTCTACTTATGTTCTAAAGTTTTATTTTCCTATGTTCTAAATTAGTGTACTTATGTTCTAAAGTTTTATTTTCCTATGTTTTAAATTTTTTCTACCTATGTTCTAAAGTTTTTTTTTTTTCTATGTTCTAAATATTCTTTTTACCTATGTTCTAAATTCTTTTGTCTATGTTCTAATTTTTTTTTTCTTATGTTCTAAATTTCTTCCTATGTTCTAAACATGTGCTCTACATTTTCTTCTTATGTTCTAAATTATATTTTTGTCTATGTTCTAAATGTTTTCTTATGTTCTAAACATGTGCTTTAAATTTTTTTCCTATGTTCTAAACATGTGCCTTCAATTTTCTTCTATGTTTTAATTATTTAGCCTATGTTCTAAATTTTCTTCTACCTATGTTCTAAATTTTTTTTCCTATGTTTTAAGTTTTCTTTTGCATGTGTTCTAAATTTTTTACTATGTTCTAAATTATTTTCCTATATTCTATATATTATTGTCTATGTTCGAAATATATTTCCTATGTTCGAAATTTTTCTCTATGTTCTAAATTTATTTTCAATGTTCTTAATTTTTTCTATATATGTTCTAAATTTTTTCTATCTATGTTCTAAATTTTAACCTATGTTCTAAATTTTTTCACCTTATGCTCTAAATTTTTTTTCCTATGTTTTAAATTGATTTCCTATGTTCTAAACTTATTTTCTATGCTCTTATTCTTTCCCAATATTCTAAATTTTTTATTTTTTTTCCACCCTAGATCATTATGCTAAATGTTTTACCTCTATGACAAATTTAGAACATAAATATAAACATAATACACCTACATTTAAAGCAAGAAAATAGGAGAGAATCCCTTAGCCTTCGATTTAATTGCATTAACCACCATCACAGCATCTGACTCGAGGTGAACAACTGTGAAGCCCAGCCTTCTGGCAAGCTGCAAGCCAAACCTGCATGCAGCAGCTTCAGCAGCTCCCATGTCCCACCCTGCACCCACTTGACGGACAGCAGCAGCAAGAAGCAACCCCTACTCGCTTCTAATAACCACGCCCAAGCCTGTTTTTGCACCCATATGAGCATCACAATTCACCTTCACCATCCCAACATTTGGACAAGACCAAGAGCTAGGAGCACGACACACAGTAGGAGCAGCCCTTTGTGTCACTTTAGATGCATACTCATTGCTCTCTCTGACGTAATTCATCCACCCTCTTGCTACCTCAACAACATTAAACGATTCCTGCTCAAAGATGCCTTTGTTTCTACAATGCCACGCAGCCCACAACACAAATAAATCTTTAGAACATAATACATCTAAATTAAGAGCATAAGCATAATATACCTAAAATTAGAAAACAATTAATATTTTTCATGGCTTTGAATAGTGTAGGGAATATTTCAAGCATTATGATAACCCCAAACTTGAACCCCACTGTGATCATACACTAAAGTATGGTGGCGTTCCAAAGGGAAAGAAAAAGAGCAAAAAGAGTCGCCAACAAGTTTTAGGAACTTGTAAACCCAAAAGACAATCCAAAAGGACCATCAACTACTCCATAAGGTCTTGAACCAAACAGGGTCCGGGGATGAGGGTACGAATCCAATCTACAAAAGAAAGGACCCGCCCTATAAAATAGGCCTCTACTTTGTTCTGCTCGTATTCATGTGCGCTTTTCGAATAACATACAAACATTTATATTAAACCTACCCTGTTTATCTATGTTGGTTGAAATTAATGCACAAACAAATCTATTATTGGTGATCACTTGAGTTAAAATCACATTAGCCTAAACCAAATTAATAATTATCTTATTAAGCGTGATTTCAAGGACCAATTCCCTTTAACAATCATAAAAAGGTGTGATCAAGCAATAACAATAAAATATATCAAGCAACATAATAATAATAATCAATAAATAAATAACGATGATAATAACATGACAAGGCATAATAAAGCTTAATAATAATAGCAAGATCCTAGGCATGATACTAACAAGATTAATAACAAATCCTAGCATGTCACTAAGCAATAAAGATCAAAGCTTTAAACCTAACATAGTACTAACATGATATTAGAAAGAGTAAAGGCACCCTAAACATGATACTAGAAAGCATAAACTAACATCCTAACGTGATACTAGAAAGCATTAAAAGCATCCTAACATGATACTAGGAATCATAAACAATAATAAGCATGCAATCTACATTGTGAAAGAAATAGGAAGTAAGCTAATCTACTTACTTTGAAGCCTCGTACCTCTTTCTAATAACAAAATACACAAGTTAGTAAACTTCAATGAAAATAATAAAGAATAATTAAAGAATTAAATTAAAATCAAATTAAATAAAGTTTAGACTAGTTTTGGACCAAACCCTCAGAAAATATCAACCTTGCACGTCTAGGGCGAAGGCAACTTCGAACTTGGCTAAGAGGCTCTAAGTCTTGTGAATGCGGAATATTGTATGTAAAAAGCTAGTTTAGAAAGAGAGGGAGAAAGAAAAGAATTAAGGAAGAATTGATGATTGTGAATGATGATTGTGAATGATTTTCGAAAACAGGAATTCGGACCCTATTTATAAGAAAAATAGTCCGGAAAAACATAGAATTTGATAAAGAATAAAACTACACGCTGTCGCCAGGAATCGACTCTGTCGCGACGCGACAATGTCTGTCGCGCGGCGACAACCTGTATTAGCGCGTTTTCTTCACGCGGAATCCGATATTTAATCAACTTGATCTACGGAATCCGTACAGAAGATAAAATATGTATTTTTAAGATAATAAAACAATATTTTACTCCAAATAAAAGTCTATTTTAAAATAATTAATTACTAAATCTAATAATATTAGAATTAAAAAGAACTTTCTAGAAACTTCCAGAAAACTGTAATTAATCCTAATGATTTTAGGAATAATAATTAACATGGGACCCTCCTCTAGATCATTGGGCCGTATTTAAATAATTAACCAGGCCCAGTTTAGTATTTTGGCCATAACTTCCTCATTATTCATCGGAATTGGGTTTATAATATATCGTTGGAAAGGTCTTTCAAAGCCCCATCCAACTACACAATTATTGGACCTTAATTATGGACCAAACTAAACTGTTTTGGCTATTTTCCAAATAAAGTCATTTTCAAAAACAGAGAGAAGAGAATTTAATAAAAACTAAACCGCAACACTTGACTTCCAACCACTTTCACCTCATTCGATTAATGGTTCGACGCTAAAGGCATTCATCACCGGGTTTGGTTTTGGGGAGACACAAATGGGTGTCTACAAAAGCCCCCACTTTGACTGAGTTTGGAGAAACTTATGTTTCGAAAAACGAGAGTCAAAGTATCGATAGGGACGGAGAATGATTCAAAACGTTCTGCGATTCCAAATCATTCTTATAACGCCGATACCTGTAAACTAATCATTAGTTATACAGATAAAAGAGTTAAGAAACGCGTATCTTGCACCGTCGAGCACACCTCTCTGAAAGTAACCATCTTTGTTGCTTCATTTGTTGTTTGTGACAACCTTCACAGTATCTCGTGAACGCCATCATTGAAGATAACCGTATGTCGTCGCCTTCAATATTCTTGGTGACAATCCTCCACAGTATTTCGGGAACATCGTCGAAAATAACTGTATGTCGTCATCTTCAGGTTGTGGCCGTACGTTGCCACGGCAGTGCATCGCCGCTATAGACAATCTCTTCTTTACCTTGAGGGACCGTCGAAGTTGACCTTGCTTCGCTATCTCCAAGATTTGTGACACTACCTCGCCACGGCCATGCTTCGCCACTAGACAACTCCCTTCTATATTGGGACATCGCCAAAGAATCATTCTGCTTATTGACCCTTAATATATTGTTATTATTGTTATTTTTTATGTTTGTGCCAATACTTCGGTGCTTTTTGTCTTTGTAAACCATTATTTCGGTGCTTCTATTGAACCATTATTTCGGTGCCTTATTATGAGCCAATACTTAGGCGCTTTAAGCTAAGTGAGACGATCTTTCATCAAGTCGATCACTTAATGCATTGCAATCGAGCTGACTAAATCATGTTAATTTTGCTTAAAGGGGCTAACTGGCGTACCAAGGAACCCAAATTACTAAAATAGACCCACAAAACCATAAGGAAGGGCTCTGTATTCTGTCGCCGCTCCAACGCTGGCCAGAATGTCTGTCGCGAGCTTTTGCTTCTGTCGCTACGCGACAGAGTCTGTCGCCTCGCGACAATTCTGTCATTTGGCGACAGAATCGAGGTTTTAAACTCGTCTTCTTCTTCATTTCTATTTCGCTGCTCTGCTTCTCAAAATTCACGAAAACTTCGCTTCACTCGTTCTCGCTCATTTCTTAACCAAATTCGCTCAAACTTGTTGCAAATCGAAGCTTTTCTCATCTATTTTCCCGATCTATGTAAGTTTTGCTCAAACTCTACTCGGTTTTTGACAAATTATGCATTCTTATTTGCGGATTTTCGAAAAATTCGAAAATGTTTTTGCTTATTCTGCTTTGTTTGTTGAATTTTATGCCTTGAATTTGTTTAATTATGCTTGTATATTACCTTGGGAGCATTTTGAGACTTGTTTGACGCAATTTGGGGAAGAAACGAGCGATTCACCATTGTTGGACCTCTTAAGGTCGTGAGGAACAATGTGGGTCGTTCTTTGCATTTTTACTGCTTTTATTTGCTTGTACAATTTGTCACAATATTCATCATATGTTTGCAAGAAATTGTTTATTTGCTTGAAAAATGCTTCCATGCTCGTTTGAAATTCTTGCTCTGTTTTAGTACTACGTACTCTGTTTTGCGAACATAGTATCATGCGGCCTAGGCGAACCTTAGATACTGTAGAGCCTTAAATTTGATTACTTTTACATACTTTAGCATGGCTAGACGACGTGGTTCTGGCTCTCGGTCGAGAGACACGCGTCGAGAGGACGAGCCCACCAGCGAGGGCGAGGACGTGCCTTCCACTTCGAGGCTGGGTCTCATGCCGGACTGGGATGAGCGCACCCTGTTTCACGCGCCGGTTCATCATCTGTCGGAACGAATCCGACGAGGTCTTGCGAGTGGGAGGACCAGTAGCCACGGCTCGGGTAATTCCACCATCATTTCTTTGTATGACAACTTCATCAGCCGTGATGAGGGACTTTGCCGTCTTTGGGAGTCGTGCGGGTCGACTCCTCTGCTTCAGGCCACCCGGTCCATGTTTTCATACGATGGGGGTAACCTCGTCGTCCGAGCTTTGGTGGAGTTCTTTTGGGACACCACCAACACCTTTCATTTTCCCTGGGGTGAGATGACAGTCACTCCAGCTGACTTTAGCCTCATTACGGGGCTAGAGTTCCAGTCTACTCCTCTTCCTTTTGACGCCGGTGTTACCGTCTATTCGCCGGAGGTTCAGGAGTTGTTGGGACCGATCGTTGTTCGGGCCCAGGCTGAGGCCCAGTCGGGACAGCTGAGTTCCCGATGTATTCGTCGCTGCACGCTCGCTGCAGCTTTTGAGGATGATGTGACCACCCGAGAGCAGAGGGTGCGCATCTTTGTGTTGATTCTGCTTTCAGGGACGTTTTCCCCTGATCGAGGTAGTAGAGTACTACTTTACTACCTGTCCGCTGTTCGCGACCTTCACTTGGTCGGGACGTATGACTGGGCCAGCATGGCCTATGCGGACTTTCTACTGGGCTTGCGGCGTTCCTGTCGTCACAAGGCCCTGTCTGGAGAGGTAGCCCTTTCCAGCTTCTGGAGGGTCGTAGAGGTACATCTCCTTTCCTTTTTTGGGTTTTAATTCTAGATTTAGAAGCACAATCTTTACTAATTTTCATCTTTTCGTATAGATCTGGTTCTATGAGTATTTTCCTTCTCTCGCACCTGCGAGGCCTTCTCCTCGCGTGCTCCCCGTTGCTACCAGTTGGGGAGGCCGCAGAGGTCCGCCGGAGGTGCTGCGCCTTCGAGAGATGATCCTCACGGTAGGTCTCTATAACTCATTCTTTTTCTTTTATCATCTTTTGGTGTTAGCGTCTAATTTAGGGATTTTTGTAGGAGCCTAGCCCGGTCTATCGACCCTGGGCTGCTTTCCCTATCTCTGCGCTGGCGGCGCAGTACACAGCCGAGCGTCGTTACTTTCTGGGGACATACGACGCGGTGGTCTACCTAGGGGAGAGGGTAGCCATCCAGCATTCCTCAGATACTTTCGTTGTTCCTGCTCCTCCACCTCGGCATATGTTCCACAATGCCTTGCAGCGGGATCGTGCTGGTGGGCCTACCCGGGGTACTCCTTGGAGGTCTTACGTTCTCCTTGAGCAGAGTTATGAGGAGGACCTGCTACCGTTGCTAGCGCCGGCTCCTGTCCTTTCAGAGGAGGCAGCGGTATGTTTTTGTTCATTCGGTTTATCTTTCTTTAGGTAGCCCCCCAAGTATTTTTCTAATTTTTATTCTTAACAGGCTGGCCCTAGGGAGTTCATTCCTCCGCGGATGTCCATATGCTACCAGGGTATGTATGGGCCGATCGAGGAGCTTATTCCGCCAGCTCCAGAGGGAGAGCAGTTTGTGGAGCGGTCTATTCCTCGTCACCAGACTCGAGTAAGTGATTTCTCACATATTATCTTCATATTTGCTTCGTAATTGTTACTGACTTAGTTGCTTTGATAGTTTTCTCGCGAGGTGGTGACGGCTATGGCTAGGTGCATAGACGCTTTTCGCAGCCAGCTTGTGAGGTTGCGGAACTGCGCTACTTGTCGTAGCAATGATGCTGAGGAGGTATTGCTTTTCGCTTTTATCATTCTTGACTTTATTTTTTCGTTTGCACTTGCTAACTTTGATTTACTTTTGCAGGGGCAGCCTATTCCTTCTCCATGCACTCGGTCGAGACCCGAGCTTAGGAGAGAGACTACTAGGTCTGACTCGAGGCGTCGCCGGACTACTTCCGGTGGCCGAGGTGGTCGTTCTGAGGCGGCCGCTGCAGAGGACTCGGCGTCATCGCCTGAGGATGTTCCGACCGGGCCGACCGTTCGAGGTGGGATGGGTGGTGGGACATACGAGTTTGGCTCGTCGTCGCAGCAGTCTTTGCAGCCCCAGCCTCTTTCTGTCGGGTTTCAGGGTGAGGTTAGGTGGCCTGGCCCTGAGTTGCAGTTTGCGCCGCCTGGTGGTTCAGGGGGCGATGATGGACATACTCCACGGAGTAGGACATTTTTTGATACATTTGGCATCCCTCGCGACTTGCGACCTCCGGCACCATAGTTGTACCTGTGTTTATTTATTTTTGACTTTCGTAGGACTTTGTCTATTTTATTCATATGACTTATGTACTAGACACTTGTATATATATGCACTTTATTATTTATTAAACATTTTATTTACCTGACTTGTGCATGTGAGTGTGTGAAAGTGTAATTTTTGCGCAAAATTTCCGTCATTTTTAATATTAGTGGAGGGTACCAACTCTCTCCCCCAAAAAAAGAAATGAAAAAATGAAGGAAAAAAGGTATAATTATCAAAAATAAGCTTAAAATTATTTAAGCTTAATATAATAATAATAATAATAATAATAATAATAATAATAATAATAATAATAACAATAAGTCAAGTCAAAGTCAAAGTCAAAGTCGAATCAAGCACGTAAAAAAAAACACGGTTTCCTACGCGTAATAGGTGTCGCTGTGAAGAAATATGCTGGCGCCACGTAATTCATCCTGTCGCCACGCGACAGCCTTTGTCGCCACGCGACAGTTTTGTCGCTTGGCGACAGACTCACTTTCCTATTTCCTTCATAATTTGAAGTCTGTTATGAAGAAAAACTTATAAATAGCCCCCGAATCATCCGTTTACTGCATAATTTAACCAGTTTATTAATTAACTAATTAACTAGAAATCACGCCTTTAGCTAAAAGAACTTTCTGTGGGTACATGAATGAGTGGTGCCGTCTTTTAACTGCTAAAGAGAAAAAAACATTAGATTCTTCTCATATGGGGGGTATGTTTGGAATAAAGGGGGTGAGTCTTGACATGGATTTTATTCATTCTGCCATAGACTATTGGGATATTGATACTCACTGTTTTAGATTTTTCCATGATGAAATATGCCCTTTACCGGAAGAATTTGGAGCCATTATAGGCTATTATTCCACAGATCTTGCGGTAATGCCTAGAATTAGTGAATATTATTATAAAGATTTTGAATGCTTTTTTGATCTAAGGGGTACGGTCTTAAAACATATAGTGCATGGGAATGTAGTTGATTTGTCAGAATTTGCACATTATTTTTATGACAATCCTAATCCTGATTTTCGTTTCCATAAGAGAAGGGCTTTTCTCTTTTGCATGTTTAACCAATTACTTTTAGTAAGTGGTAGGGATAATGAAGGCCAATCAATGATTATATCTGTTATAGAACAAGTTGAGTCCGGGAGAAATCCAATGCCGCTAATTGTTGGAGAGACTATGCTATGGTTGGATGCGTTAAGAAAGAACCCAAGAGCACCTTTTCGAGGTTCTCCAATTTTATTACAGGTATAAAATAATATTATTTTTAATTTACAGAAAACCAAAAATATTTTTACCCTGTAATACTAATTAGATGCATATTTTACAGATGTGGCTTATGGAGAGGTTAAAACTTATTAATCCTCCTGACGATATATACACATATGTCCCAAATTGCATAGTCCGGCGAAAGAAACGATTTTTGAAGATAGGTCGCCGTGAATGGAGCAAGGTGTTTGCTGTCGGTGATTTTACCATAAGCTGGATCGTTCCTTGGTGGAAGATTGAGGCAATGGTTGGTTGTAGTAACCAAGCATACTGTCGTCTCCCGAGCCTGTCAAGATTAACTTTTTATTTTCCGTGTAGAGTTATGAGACAATATGGTCTCGCACAAACCATTCCTACAGGAAATCTCCGTCGCCCTTATGAATTTCCTGTGTCACAAGAGATCGAGCGTTTTGACAGATATTGGAGTGGTAGGCCCTTATGGGAGGTGATTACCCACAAGGATCCACCTTGTCTTTCAAGCAAAGTGAAACAATGGCTTGATGGAAGATTCCAGAAATCTCAAGTCAAAATTGAAAAGACCAATGTGAAGGATCGTCTAGGTGACAAAAAGGTCCCTGCTAAGGAACGCCTAGGGGAAAGAAGTGAATTCAAAACTCCTATTATGCCAAAGAAGAAAAGTTCTAAGAAAGATAAGGGGAAAAGAAAGGTTGATTCTACGGAAAAGGAAACTTGGGTAGAGAAGAAACATGGGGTTTTAGCGGAGGGGGAAACTATCTATACTAAAATAGAGTGTAGGTCTTCTAATGGTTGTCTCCTAGCAAAGGTTATGGATCAAGAGGAAGAAGATGAAGACAAAAATTGGAAAAGAATCAAGAAAGAGAAAAAAGAATAGAGCATTGCTTTTCCTTTGATTTATTAGACAAAGTAAATTTGTTTTAGTTAATTTTTTCAGCTTTTATTTTATCAATAATGTAATTTCTTTATCAAATAATAAAATTTCAGCTTTTATTTCAATTAACTTTTAATTAAAGCAATGAGAAACAATTACAATATTTATTTTCGGAGAATTAATTCGAGTACCGAAGTCGAATAAATTTCCAGAATATACGAAACTTGCCCAGACACTCGCAGAAACTTGGCGCTGCTACCCAATTATCTGTCGCTGTCAGTTTGGCTCTGTCGCCTGGCGACAAAATTGTTGTCTGGCGACAGAGGCTATCGTCTGGCGCCGGTTTTGAAATTTTGCAGACATGTATTTTTTACTTCGGGGATACAGAATTTGAAAAGATTAAAGTGGCCGCACCCTGTCTGGGTTGCCTACGTATCCTTGGTTTAAGGAATCAGGCCAAACGTAGCTCTCTTGAGTATTTTACTCAAGTACTTATGGGTAGTATTTCTTAAGTTGGTCAAGGTTTGTCATGTTTGAAATTCATTACCATCCATGTCAGTTAATTTAGCCGCGCCTCCTGACAGGATTGTTTTGACAATATATGGTCCGGACCAATTAGGTCTAAATTTGCCTCTTGGGTCCAAAACATTTTTTCTTAATGCTTTTAATACCAAGTCCCCAACCTTGATATTTCTAGTCTTGACCTTCTTGTTGAAATGTCTAGCCATGCGGGTTTGATAACATTGAGTGTGATGTAGAGCCTCTAGTCGCTTTTCATCGAGTAGGATTAGCTCTTCATACCGCGCTCTAGTCCATTCGACTTCATCGTTTACTTTCTAACGCGATGCGTAGCGAAGGTATTTCTAACTCTACAGGTTGTACGGCATCCATTCCATATACTAAGTTGAATGGCGTATTTCCTGTTGATATTCGGATTGACGTGCGATAACCCCACAGTGCGAAGTGAAGTTTGTCAGGCCAATCTTTATAATTTTCAGTCATTTTCTCAATGATTGTTTTTAAATTTTTATTTAGCGGCCTCAACTGCTCCATTTGCTTGAGGTCTATAATGGGAAGAATGGTGATGTTGAATACCATACTTTTGTAGCAATTCTTCACATTCGGCTTGAAAGTGAGTTCCATTGTCACTTATCATTTCATGTGGGACTCCGTATCGACAAATTATGTTTCTTTTGATAAAGGGTGCTACATGTTTGGCAGTGAGCTTGGCATATGATTGTGCTTCCACCCACTTTTTGAAGTAATCTATTGCAACTAAGATGTATTCGTGACCTCCTGTTCCGGGAGGTGTGATCTTTCCGATTATGTCTATTCCCCATGTAGAGAAAGGCCATGGTGAAGTGTAGGTGTAGAGAAGAGATGGTGGGATATGTTGTAAATTTGCGTAAATTTGACATTTTGGGCATCTTTTTACATATTGATGACAATCTTTATTCATGGTAGTCCAGTAATATCCTTCTCGCATTATCTTTTGGACTAGCATTTTGCCATTAACATGTGTTCCACATATACCTTCGTGGACTACTCTCATAGCTCTTTGAGCATCCTTTTTGCCTACACATAATAGAGCTCGACCCTTAGGCACCTTTTTGTGTAGTTCATTTCCTATGAGTACAAACTGGGAAGCTAAAAGTCTTAGTGCTCTTCTCGCTCTTTTGTCAGCATGAGGAGGATATTCTCCTTTGGTGACGTAATTTAATATATCTATGAACCATGGTTCTTCTTCATGTTCTTCTTCTTGGATCACTTCATCATCTTCTATAGCTTGGATGTATGCTGGTTTGTGCCTTTTTTCTATGGTTAAAGGCATTTGCTCAATTTCCTTAGGAATTCTAACCATTGAGGCTAGTCTTGCCAAGGCATCGGCGAATTGATTTTCCTCTCTAGGTAGATAAGTGTATTCCACTTTTTCCAGCTGATCGGTGAGAGTTTCCAAATATGTTTGGTAGGGAGCTAAGATTTCACTCCTAACCTTCCATCTTTTGGAGATTTGATTAATGATTAAGGAAGAATCTCCAAATATCCGGAGTTTCTTTACGCCTAAGGCTAAAGCGGTTTCGAGGCCTACCACACATGCTTCATATTCGGCTGCGTTGTTGGTGACGTCGAAATCTAATTTAATGAATATAGGAACATGTTCTTCTTTAGGTGATACTAGTAAGACTCCTACGCCGCATCCCTTTTGATTTGAGGCTCCATCGAAATATAGAGTCCATGTATCGTCCTCCGTCATCATTAAACTTTCATCTGGGAACTCGTTCTCTTCTAAGGGTGTCCAATCTTCTATTGGGAAATCTGCTAGAAAATCCGAGACCACTGATCCTTTAATTGCCTTTTGAGGCATAAACCTTATATCAAATTGGGCCAAAGTCACTATCCACCTTGAGATACGCCCGTTAAGTGTAGATTTTTCGAATAAGTATTTAAGGGGGTCCATTCGTGAGACTACATAAATGGTATGCACGAGCATGTAATGCCTTAATTTAGTTGTGGCCCACACCAATGCGAGGCACAACTTTTCTAATGGTGTATAGCGTGTCTCATATTCGAGCATTTTCTTACTTAGGTAGTAAATAGCATTTTCTTTATTTTCTACCTCTTGTGCAAGCATAGCTCCCATTGTTTCCTTTGTGACGGTTAAGTATAATCTTAGGGGTATCCCAGGGAGTGCTGGAGCTAATACAGGAGGATTCGAGAGATAGGCTTTGATCTTTTCAAAGGCTTTTTGACACTCATCGTCCCATATAATTGGTACATTTTTCTTAAGCTTCTTGAATATTGGTTCGCATATCGTGGTTAACTTGGATATGAACCTACTTATGTATTGCAACCGGCCAATGAATCCTCGAATTTGCTTTTCGGTTTTGGGCGGTGGCATAGACATGATTGCTTTGATTTTGGTGGGGTCTATCTCTATTCCTCTAGAGCTTATGACATATCCCAAGAGTTTTCCTGAGGTAACTCCAAAAGCACATTTGGAGGGGTTTAATCTCATGTTGTATTTTCTTAGTCTTTCGAAGAACTTTTTTAAGGCTATTGGGTGTCCTTGGCGGTCTTTTGATTTTACAATCATGTCATCCACGTAGACCTCCACTTCTTTATGCATCATATCATGGAGTAAGGCAGTTGCTGCTCGTTGGTAAGTAGCACCCGCGTTTTTTAACCCGAATGGCATTACCGTGTAGCAATAAGTACCCCAAGGTGTTATGAATGTTGTCTTTTCCATGTCTTCTTCGGCCATGAGGATTTGATTGTATCCTGCGTACCCATCCATAAACGAGAGAAGTGCATGATTTGCTGTGTTATCTACCAAAATGTCGATGTGTGGTAAAGGGAAGTCGTCCTTTGGACTTGCCTTATTTAGATCTCGATAGTCGACACGCATTCGAACTCTACCATCTTTTTTCGGAACCGGGACGACATTGGCGACCCATTCGGGGTATTTGGATACCCTGATAAAACCTGCAGTTATTTGTTTTTGTACTTCTTCTTTTATTTTAAGAGCTACGTCAGGTTTCATTCGACGTAACTTTTGTTTTACAGGTTTCATTCCTGGAATTAATGGTATTGTGTGCTGAGCTAACTCTCTATTAATGCCTAGCATATCTTCGTATGACCAAGCGAATACATCAATAAATTCTTTAAGTAGATTAATTAAATCGGTTCTTTCTTCTTTACTTAGTGTTAGTCCGATTTTAACTTCTCTTTTAATGGTTGGATCTTTTGAGATATCAACCGTTTCTGTATCCTCAATTATTGGTGTCTTGTTTTCAGGTGTTTCCATTGCTTTAATTATTTCTTTATCATTTTCATCATTAGTTAAGCAATGCTCGTCATCTTTAGATAAAGAGAAACAAGAAGAATACGGGGAAGAAGACATATTATTGAATTCAGAAATCATTACATCAAATAAAGAAATGTCCATTGGGACTTGATTGCTAACTATCCTAGGAGTAGAAATGGAAGGTGAGGGTGCTACAACTAAAGGTTTAGAAGACTCGATAGGGGAAGACTCTAACTCAGACTCTGACTCAGACGATTCTTCGAACATTGGTCCTTGTCCTGTAGTTATTGAAATCTTCTTTCCATTTGTAGTGGTTATCTTTACTGTCTTGCGCCATCCACGCTCTTGATCTTCTATTGGGGTGATAAATTCCGAGGGATCAAAGCCTTCACTTTGGAGAACCGTTTGGATAAGTGAAGAATCATCCTCCGTGTATTTTGGTTCATCCTTTTCTCTTCCAAAGAGGAGCCCCATGACATTAAAGTCAAAGCAAGAGGGTGTCTTCTCCTTATAAATTGGAGTTGGGATCTCGTCTAGGAAGTAACAATCCAAAAAGATCTCGAACCCAGGTTGTCTTATACCATTTACATCAAAAGGTTCAGGAAATTCATGACAAGGATAATCTTCTCCTTCTCTTATAAATTGTCCATTTAAGGTGAGAGGATATTGATCCATGGGTATCTCCCTTTTTTGTGTGCGGGCATTCTTTCGTGCTCTTGATTTTTCCCGGGCCCACTTAAGGTCTTCATGAGTTGGTTCAAAACCAAGTCCGAAAGTATCCAATTTAGGGAGGCCAGGTAGTCCCATATGTTCAGCTATTCCTTTCTTCTTTCCTAGAGTCATTCCAGGAAAATGGCCTTGCTTTCTTAGGATAGCATTCGTCGTCATGTTTGAATGGAGGTCGTAATGAAGAGGGGTCCTTTCGTCTTCCTCTATTAAGGAGAACTCTTCGCTAAAACCCCACAAATCCTCATCATTTTCATCATGTTCCACATTAATTAGTGGATTTTCTACTGTTTTGATCCTCATGGATGAAGCATCAATGGTAATTGGAATTCCTCCAACTATGGCTTTTACTTGTTGATGAAGAGATGAAGGGACGGCCTTTAAATCATGAAGCCAAGGGCGTCCCAATAGCAAGTTAAAGGATGCCTTGATATCCACTACTTGAAATGTAGTGGCACGCTCAATTACACCTGCCGTTATATTCATGGTAATTGTCCCTAGTGCCTGACGGCGTGAGTTATCATAAGCTCTTATGCCTTGGGTTGATGGGGATAAATCCTCATCTCTTATTCCTAACATTCTTGCGGTTCTAAGTGGGCACACGTTAATTGTTGAACCATTGTCTACAAGAGTCATAGGAACGTTCATCCTTTTGCATATGACTGTGAGGTTTAGAGCTTTATTGTGTTTATCACCTTCCGGTGGCAGATCTTTATCCGAAAAGGTGACTAAATTGATTGGACTTGGAAGGTCACTCGTGAGGAAGTTAGCAAGTCCCTCAGGAGTAGTGTCCGAATCTATGCCTACTTTAGCCAAAGCATCCATGACTGCAACCCTATGCTCTCGAGACGTAGCTAAGAGTTTCCATACGTTCATTTCCACTTTAGTCCTTTTTAACTGTTTGACGACATCGTTGTCTTCTATAATAGGCACGGGAATTTGCTGGATAGAAGGTATAGGTTGTGTTGAAATGGGAGGTTGTACTCTCCCTGACCTAGTGAGGACATCTATGGGCGAATCCTCCTCGTCCCAAATGTCACTTACTGGGTATATTGTTGATAGAGGAGTCTCTTCAATATCTTTAAGGTAAACATCCTCATCATCACTGTCCCATACTCCATTAATCGTGGCGTCTCGTGGAAGTTGAACTAATTTCTTTTCGTCAATCAAACGTTGAACCAAGTCCTTGAACTTGAAGCAGTGCTCTATTGTATGTCCCCCTGATTGATGATATGAACAATAGTATTTGTCCACTCTTTTTAGTGATTCAAATGGTCTCGGTTCGAGGGGTTGAATTTTACGATTTTCGGAGAGCATTTTGAACATGTTTGCATACGACGTCCTAATTGGAGTATATTTTCTATTATTCTTTCTGGGAGTGTCAATTACTTGGAGAGAAAAAGGTTTCTTTTGTTTGGGTGGAGGTCTACTTTTAAGTAACTCATTTTTCTCTTTTATAGCCTCAAAGGTTTGTGAGATCAATTTTTTCAATTCTGTCAATATTGATGTCAACGCCACTACTTCTTGCTTGGTTGCAGGTTCCTGGCCATGGAATTCGAGAGCATCTTCGAAGATTTCTTCTTCAATGGTCTCGATAGGCTCTATGAGGCTAGATGGATCCACCTGATTCTCTTCGTCAGAAATAGCCAAGGAATCCGACAGCGGTGCGGTATTGATACTTGGTTTCTTGCTTGCAGGGGGCAACGGGAGCTTGTTACTATCGATCAAGTCTTGAATGGCTTCCTTTAGCCTCCAATAATTTTCCGTAGAATGACCCCTTCCTTGGTGATATTTGCAATGTGCATTTGGGTTCCAGCTAGCCGTTCTCCTTTCGACAGGTAGGTCTCCAAATGGTCCAATGGGAGTTATAAGACCTTTTGCGTGTAGGCGGTCAAATGCGGTGTCATAAATCATACCAATAGGAGTATAATTCTTCCTAAATGGTTTCATTTGTCCTTGATTATTGTTCATTGTCAAAACTTCATTTAGATTAAATGTGCTAACATTATTTGAGTGGGTAGATTTGGATGAAGAAGGATTGTCGTTCTTCTTATTTTTCCAGCCACTACTTGAGTTACTATTAGCAGCTTTTTGTTTAGCGAGGTCATCTTCAATATTAATTCCAATATCATAGACGGCCTTGAAGGTGTTTAGATTGCTTTGGTACCTGAGGTGCTTAGAATATTTTTCTTGGAGATTCTTAATGAACATCCTGATAGATTCTTTCTCACTAGGTACTTCAACCATCTTTGCAGTAGTTTCCCTCCATTTATTAAAGAAGGAGGTGAAACCTTCATTTTCTTTTTGTTTAAGCATTTCTAGCTCTCTATGATCGGTTTCAACTTGTATATTGCATTTATACCTTTCAATGAAAGCGCTTACAATAGACTCCCAACTAGAGGTCTTTTCTTTATCAAGTGAAAAGTACCACTGTTGACATACAGCTTCTAAGGATAATGAAAATACAGGGTGAAATGCTTTTCTATCTATCCCCTTAATGTTCATTACAGTTTCAAAAGCTCTTAAATGAAAATAAGGGTTATCCATAGCCTTAAATTTAGGGATGTCATTGGGATTGAACTTTTGTGGGAGCAGGTCCTTATCCACCGAGACCCCTTGGGAGCTAATCTCTTGGAATCTAAAGTCGTTGGACAGCTTGCCTAAGCTTTCCTGGATTAGGTCCATTTGTTTCTGTTTTTCAGGACTATTTATTTGCAGTGATAGGTTTTGTAACATTTCAGCCAAGTTGGCTACCTGTCCCTTGACTTCATTAAGTTCTTCTTGACTAGCCATTGCCTTCTTAGATTTCCTTTTCCTACCGATTGGTTTGTCAAAAAGTAAGACTTGAACAAAAGTGTTGTCTTTGATTAAACGCCCTTCCTTTCTTGCCCACGCGCTGTAAGTTAAACCATATTTGTTTTAATACTTGACTCTAATTGACTTAACTTTATAGTTTAAAAATTAAAAAGAATAGGGAAAAAAAATGGGGTATATATCGTATGGGAAATTTATATGGAGTTTTAAATTAAAATTGGAGGATTAATATCCGACTTACCCCCCTAAAAAAAATGACGGAAAATACGCATTCAAGACTCTCTAGAAATGGTCATAATGTGACAAACATATTATGTGTGTGCTTTATGTGTGTGTGAGTGACATGCTTTGACTCTTAGTGTATGACCATTGGACTTTAAGTGCCTAAACTCAATTAAAGACTTAAACATGGTTTGAACCATTAATAAATTGATTAACTGGTTAGTAGACTGTTTATTAGACTCGTCGTGATGACTCGAGCAAGAAAACTGGACTGTCGCTAAAACAACAGGACTGTCGCCACTGTTTAGAGTCTGTCGCCAGGCGACAGACACTAAACTGCAGCGCCACAGTCCAAATTTCTGTGCCATTGCTGGAACATTAATCTGGACTGTTTACAGTAATTTTACTCTAAATGGACATGCCTAAAGTCGTACTAAGTCGAATTGATTAATTTATTAGCCTTTAATTAATTCAAAATTAATTAATTAATTAGACAAAGTCCTTTTAGTCATTAGTCAATTTTATTTAGTCTTAATCACAAGTCAAACAAACGGTTAACGCATATATAATAAATACAAGCAAGGGCACAAGTAGTTCACATAGTCACAAGATGAGTTTGCAACCTAACCATGGCTCTAGTTCTCTAAAGTTTGAGGATATGGGTTAAGTCAAAAAGGTCCATGGTTATGAATCCATATGCATTGCACACAAGCCTACCGGGAGGGTTGGAGCGAATGGACAAGATTCCGCGAGTTCGTGATGAAATCGAACTCGACTCCATGGTTTGGTGGATTCACAAACTTTGCACGTACCCAAATCTGAACTTTGCACATGATAGTGGGATATTCCATTGGGCAGGTGAAGCAGGAACCCCTAGAGGGTTATTTCCATATGTAGAACACATATGGGTTCAGAAAAGTGAGAAAAGGACTCAATCAATAAGCAAAATCAAGCCAACAATGCTAGAAATGGTCAAAGCAAGAAGGCAGACCCCTGGCTCGGTATTGGAAGAACTTGGCGCCAGACTACAGGGACTGTCGCCGCAAAAAAGCTCCTGTCGCCAAGCGACAGAACTGTCGCCAGGCGACAGAAACTTTTTACGGGCGACAAGCCCTGTTTTCTAGACGCTAGTTCCTACATGCCTTGGCAAGTTTCTGTGTTCTTCGAATTTACCAGATTTCGCATCATCTTTTCGATTCTAGTCATGAAAGATATTTCTCAAATTTCCTACGTGTAAAATTCCTATGGATTGACTCATGGGGTGCTCCCATGAGGACCTTTTAATGCATATGACAATAATGTTAATCAAATCACACACATGAAATACTTAGAATTTTTCGAGTCTCATCCGCTCATTCTAAATAATTGCCAAAATTAAATAAATTTCAGGAATATAAATAGAAATCCTCCCCAGTGGAGTCGCCAAAAACTGTAGGGAATATTTCAAGCATTATGATAACCCCAAACTTGAACCCCACTGTGATCATACACTAAAGTACGGTGGCGTTCCAAAGGGAAAGAAAAAGAGCAAAAAGAGTCGCCAACAAGTTTTAGGAACTTGTAAACCCAAAAGACAATCCAAAAGGACCATCAACTACTCCATAAGGTCTTGAACCAAACAGGGTCCGGGGATGAGGGTACGAATCCAATCTACAAAAGAAAGGACCCGCCCTATAAAATAGGCCTCTACTTTGTTCTGCTCGTATTCATGTGCGCTTTTCGAATAACATACAAACATTATATTAAACCTACCCTGTTTATCTACGTTGGTTGAAATTAATGCACAAACAAATCTATTATTGGTGATCACTTGAGTTAAAATCACATTAGCCTAAACCAAATTAATAATTATCTTATTAAGCGTGATTTCAAGGACCAATTCCCTTTAACAATCATAAAAAGGTGTGATCAAGCAATAACAATAAAATATATCAAGCAACATAATAATAATAATCAATAAATAAATAACGATGATAATAACATGACAAGGCATAATAAAGCTTAATAATAATAGCAAGATCCTAGGCATGATACTAACAAGATTAATAACAAATCCTAGCATGTCACTAAGCAATAAAGATCAAAGCTTTAAACCTAACATAGTACTAACATGATATTAGAAAGAGTAAAGGCACCCTAAACATGATACTAGAAAGCATAAACTAACATCCTAACGTGATACTAGAAAGCATTAAAAGCATCCTAACATGATACTAGGAATCATAAACAATAATAAGCATGCAATCTACATTGTGAAAGAAATAGGAAGTAAGCTAATCTACTTACTTTGAAGCCTCGTACCTCTTTCTAATAACAAAATACACAAGTTAGTAAACTTCAATGAAAATAATAAAGAATAATTAAAGAATTAAATTGAAATCAAATTAAATAAAGTTTAGACTAGTTTTGGACCAAACCCTCAGAAAATATCAACCTTGCACGTCTAGGGCGAAGGCAACTTCGAACTTGGCTAAGAGACTCTAAGTCTTGTGAATGCGGAATATTGTATGTAAAAAGCTAGTTTAGAAAGAGAGGGAGAAAGAAAAGAATTAAGGAAGAATTGATGATTGTGAATGATGATTGTGAATAATTTTTGAAAACAGGAATTCGGACCCTATTTATAAGAAAAATAGTCCGGAAAAACATAGAATTTGATAAAGAATAAAACTACACGCTGTCGCCAGGAATCGACTCTGTCGCGACGCGACAATGTCTGTCGCGCGGCGACAGACTTGTCGTTTGGCGACAACCTGTATTAGCGTGTTTTCTTCACGCGGAATCCGATATTTAATCAACTTGATCTACGGAATCCGTACAGAAGATAAAATATGTATTTTTAAGATAATAAAACAATATTTTACTCCAAATAAAAGTCTATTTTAAAATAATTAATTACTAAATCTAATAATATTAGAATTAAAAAGAACTTTCTAGAAACTTCCAGAAAACTGTAATTAATCCTAATGATTTTAGGAATAATAATTAACATGGGACCCTCCTCTAGATCATTGGGCCGTATTTAAATAATTAACCAGGCCCAGTTTAGTATTTTGGCCATAACTTCCTCATTATTCATCGGAATTGGGCTTATAATATATCGTTGGAAAGGTCTTTCAAAGCCCCATCCAACTACACAATTATTGGACCTTAATTATGGACCAAACTAAACTGGTTTGGCTATTTTCAAATAAAGTCATTTTCAAAAACAGAGAGAAGAGAATTTAATAAAAACTAAACCGCAACACTTGACTTCCAACCACTTTCACCTCATTCGATTAATGGTTCGACGCGAAAGGCATTCATCACCGGGTTTGGTTTTGGGGAGACACAAATGGGTGTCTACAAATAGCAACTACATTTCAGGCATCAAGTATACAAGTATAAACACGTACGAAATATTTGATACGGTAATAAGTTCAATCACCCTACGATCATTATTTTTCAATAGTGCTCATCAAGTGTGCTGTTAGACCTAAATTATGGCCCACCAAGAGGGATCAATTCCAGTAACTAACTCTGGGTTCGGTGAGTTGGATCAGGGCTATTTCAAATGAGCCACGCTAAATTAGCGTGTCTAAAAAGTCGAAATGTTAATCAGGTTTTGTTCTGGTAGGTTCTAATCGGGTCAGGTTAGTTTTTGACACCTTTACTCAGCGGTCACTACTACTGCACGAAGAGAAACTACCAGTAAATGCAGAGATTAAAACTAAGCATATTATATATTAATGAAGAGCACAATGGAAATCCTTCTTTAGTCAGACTCAAACCACCATACCTTCAAGACCAAAAAAAAGCCTTCGTATGGATGAAAAATCACACCCAAACAATCACAAATCACAAGTCAGGCTGAATATACTCCCAATACTCACAAGCCTAATTCTCCAGTAAAAAATCAGCATAGTGTTTAATGGGCTTGATTATGCTCCCAGTATTACTAAAAACAAATCCCAACCTCTACCGAAATAAAATTAAGAATCCTAATGCTCGAAGCTGTTCAAGATTCTTCTAGTAAATAAGAACCCAAGCACAATCCAATTCAAAACATGTCAAGCAAACAGCAAAATATTAATTTCAATAGAAACAACACAATGAGACTAGAGGCAGCCAGGGATACTAACAATGCAAAGCACGGTACATAAATCCACAAAAAAAAAATCTACTCTTGAGCAGTAAGCACCCATTAATTAGCCACAAATCACAATTTATTCTCTCAAACTGCTAGCATAACACATAACCCAAACATGGACCATAAACCTTCTCTCATAACAGAATGTATTCAATAGAAAAGTCTGAAAAGAATCGAACAAATATCGATCAAAAATCGAACAAAAATCGATCGAAAATCATTCGCAAAAATCACACAAAATAATTCGCAAAAATCGAACAAAATAATTCGCAAAGATTCGAACCCTAAATTTTCTAAACTTGAACTCAAAATAATCAAACTCCATACGAAAAATCCAACTCAAAAATCGCACAAAATAATACGCAAAAATCGACTCCTAAAAATCGCAAAAATAGAACCCTAAATCCGAACCCTAAAAATTGCAAAAATCACCAATTAAAACTGCAAATTCACTTGAACATCATGCTAATTTCATGAAAATTTGAACAAAATCGAAAAGAAAAACATACCTGAAGCGAAAATCCTTCAAATTGCAACTTGTATCAGATTTTTGGGGGTTTTAGGAGAGAGAAAATGAGAAAATCGGGAAGAAGAGAGAGAAAGTTAGAGGAGAGAGAAAAGGTTGGGAGGTGGGTAAGGGGTTGAAAAAGTTGAACACGTGTTTTAATCTTAACCGTCTAAAACAATTTGATCCTACGGTTGAGATGGATTCTTATATATCTAGGGTTCTTATATATCTAGGGGTTCTTACCGGATCCCTCCCCTATATATATATATATATATATATATATATATATATATATATATATATATATATATATATATATATATATATATATATATATATATATAATATTTAAATTAGTAATAACCATCCTTTAATCATGAAGACTAGATCTAATGAACATATAAGCCAAAAAAACACCCAATGCACATGAAGACTAATTCTAATGAACATAAGATTTATATGTCACGTGTCGACTACGTTGCCCTAGTCACGCATTATGCGCCACCCGCTTACAGCTCGTTGTTAGACAAGTCAGATTCTCTCTCTGGCACTACTCCTTGTTCCCAACAACATAGCACAACCCTTGTGCTAGACGAATACATTTGCTAGCACGTCTCCTTAGTGCCAAGCAAAGCCCCTTGGTTGAACTAAGCACTCTCCCTTAGTGGCTAGTTCTGAATTTACGACTAAGTGTCGTACGTAGGCAATTGAACACACAAACCAACACTCTTGCTAGTATGCTCGAACACTTATTTAGCACCCTCGTGCCAATTTTAAGGAAGAGATTGAGTTGCAAGAGAACACAGGTGCTTAAGAATGCTTCTTATATTGAACTCTCAACTTGAAATGTACAAATGAATCTTGGAGCCTATTTATTGTGCTCCACCCTAGTTACAAGCTTCTCTAGAAACTTCCTAACCTCCTTAAATGGAGGGCTTTAGACAACGACTATCTAGAGAGTTCCCACCTCCAAAGAAACCTATGTACAAGGAGGTTTCTACATCTTTCCTACTTAGAATGTTAAAGATAACCCTAGAACATTACACTACGCATTTATTCTGTTCACCTTAATATCACTTATTTTAGGTGTAGTAAGTTCTAATAAGTTGAATAAGTTCAGTTAAGTTCAAATAAGTTCGAACTTCAGTTTAGGAAAAATAAGTTCTGATAAGGGTTACCCAATTACAAATTACAACTAAAATAAAATTAACTAGGTCTAATAGATTCATATAAGTTTAGATTAGTTTAGATAAGTTTATATAAGTTCAGATAAGATAAAATAAGTCCTAATAAGTAAAAATCACGTAAATAGAGCACACCCTACTTATGTACATACGTAGAAGAACCTAGAAGAATTTTACTATGTACAAGACCTTCCTTGATTATTCTAGAGTCATCCCCTCCAATGTAGTCTTCAAAGAACCTCGAAGATAAGTCCAGAACCTTCTAGAAGCTTCCATCATTTTCCACACTTTTTTCCATCAAAAGTCGTAATTCGGCAGCTGAAAAAGCGACACTTCCATGGTCTTCATTAGCCAAAAATATGATAAACCCCTCAAATTTGGACTCATTTGGACTTTGTTTGAGCCCTCTAATGGCCTATTATTGTGTTACTGTCAAGTAGGTGTTCACTAGTATTTCAAGACATATAGAAAATAAAGCTCTGTAGGGAGAAGTGTGCTACTGGCAACCAAGGGCATTAGGGCAAGCCCCCTAGCCACGATTATGCCTTGTTTTCTAGTGGCCCTATTGCTCTAGCGACCCTATTGAGGCAAATATTGTTCTTTGCCAACAAGTTAAATATTCTATCTTGTTCTAGAGTACTCCCTCCTTCCATCCCCTTTTATTTGTCACTTTTTGCCATTTTGGGTGCCCCTAAATGTTTGTCACATTTCATATTATCATAATTATTAAGATACATTAAAAGTCTTTTATACCTTTTTTTTTTTTGTCCTTATTAAGTTCTCTTTCTATTTTACCCTAACATTTACCATAAAAATTGTGCCAACTTTTGACTAATTTATTGTTTTACATTCTTAAATCTCTCAATTTCTCTTTCCTATGTACTTTAATTACTTTTTTAATTGAAAATGTCTCTTTCCCATGCACTTTTAATTTTTTATTGGTTGGGAATTTCATTTTCCCATATACTTTTATTATTTCACATTCTCCACCTTAATTCCCATAATTTTCTTTCAAAGTGACAAACAAAAGGGGACAGAGGGAGTATTATATTAGGGGGCTGCCCTTCGAATTACCGATTTCAAAGATTGATAACCTTGTTAACATAACAACACAAACAATAAGGTAGATTTCCCAAACAAAGTAAAACAAGTTAGATTGCTTAAAGAAACGAGTAGATAAACATATGACAAAAGATACAAATGCATTTCATTACTTAAAGGATAGAGTCAAGTCTACAATTGTATAAGTTGAAGGAAGGAAAGGTTACCTCCATGATCATACAATTGGAAAAGACGAACGATAATCAATACGTGTTAAGGGATAATCTAAATTATTGCTTGGCTATTAAGCCAAGTGAAGCTACGAAAGCTAAGAAGAAAGATTAAAAGAAATGAAATGCTTGATGTTGATTGATTTACTAATGTCCTTCCTTCGATCCTCACGCTTCTATTTATAGGGAAATTGGAGCGATTATGGCTGACTTCCATAAGTTGTGCAGCTATGTTTTTTGGCGCCAACTCTCTTTAAAAATTAAAATACTCATTTGGCCTCTATAAGATGTTAGCCCAATTCTTCTTATTTCCTTGTCGGTTCAGCCCGAAGGCCTTTTGCTGACTCTGACCCAATTACTTGGTCAAAGTCAAGAAAGGAAAAAAAAAAAAATACAAGTCAAATATCTTATTTTTGGGTGTAGCAAACCCAAATGACGCCCACCCTTAGTGTTGGAGATGATATGTGACAAACTGACATATAATTAAGATGATGTTACATTTGCTGGAGCTAATGTTTTTGTTTTTGTTTTTTTTTTTTTTTTTTTTTTTTTTTTACACTTCATGTTCTTTGGTTTTATGTTTGATGTTCATTGGATGTATAAGTGTGTGCGTATGTTTTCAAAATCCAAGTACAAGTCTCAACTTTTAAATATTGTAGGCATTGTTTTTATATTGCTCTCAGATTACAAACTGTAGATTAAATCGTTGTATTTATCTTTTTCTTCAATCTTGGATCTTCCTTTTGCCCTCTACATCTACTCATGCATACAACAAGTCCAAATATGGAGAGAATTTGGATCGATCACTCGATCTTGCTCGATGATTAAGCAACTTGATAGGTGTTCTTCGGTACATCACCTTTATTAGCTAATGTGCTTTTTTACACATGATCCCAAGGAGACACATCATGTTATATTAAAAATACATTTGTTGTGTTCAAGGTACCATTGTTTTATGGGTTACTTGTTTTCTTTTCATATATGGTTGATCACTTAATGTGATGTTGATTGGGGTGAGTTTTCATAAATGCACCATCCAACTTTAGGTTATCGTTATTTGTTTGGTTATATGGTGAAAAAACCGTTTAGGTTATCCAACACCAAGTTACTTCATTATATAAAGGGCAAAAGAAAAATTCTGAGGTGTGTCTTAGAGGCATAGCAATCTCTTGATTGAGCTTCACTGCCCTCTTCGTTCACTATGATAATGTAGTGCAATTCATTTTTCCAAAAACATCGCATCAAGCATGTCAAAATGAATAGTCATTTATTTCAGGGAAAGGTCGCTTTGTTTCAACTTTGAAGCTCCATGTCCATGCACAATATCAAATTTCAGAAATTTCCCTAATCATTATTTTTGGAGTTTCTAGCTTAGTGGCCAACCTCCACCCAATATAACTATGGGGTGGTAAAGAATATTCTCTCCATAGGTTTAGGATACTATTTTGTTTAAATATGTTTTGTGTTATGTCGGGTTTTCTAACACAATAAGACTAAACATGAGTACATGACTCACATGAGTATATGGCCAATGACTACATATACTCCAATGCAGTGAGATTTACAAAGCCAAACGAGGTTTTCTAATTAGATAACGCACTACTATTTTTACAATTTGACTGCATGAAATGAGAAGTGTTGTAAGTAAACAAAAAATTATAGTCTGCTAAACTGGGTCATAATTTGCAGCAGCAGTTGCCTGTAATTACATACAATGTAGTTGCAGTATCGCTGTTTTGGTATCCGGGTATTGTAAAATTAATTAAATTGCTCGGATTTTTTCCTACAACCATAGCCCACCCATTTTATTTGCTAATTAGCGCTTTGGGTGGAATTGTGGAGAACTATTTCACATAACATGGATATTTAGATAGACTTAAACAGCACACTGATTGAGTGATTGATCCTCATACGTCTTCATTTATAGGTCCATTGAGCTCCTGCAGCAGCTCACACATTTCCTCTTCTTGCTTTGTACTTCACCCAACTAATTAGTACATTTCTTCATGCTTTGAGTTTCTCCCATGTCTCTAACGAATGGCTTTCAATCTGCATTTCCAATGTGACGATGTACTCAGTATCACAGAATAATGGGAATATTAACTAATGGTTAAACCAACCAATATCCCCTCCTCTCCTTGCATAAACAACACACAAGTAAAAGAAAGCTTGCAGTACAAAGGCAAAAGGACATCAATGGCTGCCATTCAGGTAGACAGGTACTTAAACTACTCATTGTGCTGAAATCAGATATATAAGTGTTTCCCAGTACATTTCCCACAGCTCTTGCAGAATAGTTGGCGTAAGTGTAAATCATTCAGTAGCTATGGCTTACAAACTTTGTCTAGTAGCGAAATCATCAATTGGCAATAGGCAAGTATACACTGTAACTATACAATCACAACGAAATTGTGACCAAATCACTTCCATCATTTCACATCTCAACGCACCCCAATCATTCCAAAGTTCAAGCAGAAATAGAGCCATGAGTTGATTAAAAGGCAATGCAACCACAATGCCATAGCTTAAGATGAACATTTATCATCTAACCTCATTCCTGAATCAAACTTCCAAATCAAGTAGCTGTAAAATGAAACAACATAGAATGCTAAACATAAGCTCACAGTCAACCAGAAAAAGCCCCAACACTGTATAAAGAAAAATTCATTTTGTGGGCCCAAACCCAGAACTTTACACGGGTGAGAGGCAACATGAAATATTGAAGATCAACATCTAACATGTTTAAGTTGCCCATCAAGCAAATACAAAAGAGAATCAACGAGTAACAAAATTTGAACCAACATTTTTGTCTTTTCAATTTTCAGCAGTTGCGCCATTTGCATCCATGGGCTCTGCATCAGCTGACTCTTCAGCACCAGATTTCTCACCCTTCTTGGCTGAAATAATAACAAAATCAGAGTAGTTTAGATTTCCAGATAAAAAATTGCCTGACATACGCAGAAAATTTTCAGCTATATATTCTCAGGGCATCAGCCTGTTTCCTTCCCCAGTCACATTCCTTACCTTTCTTCTTTTTACCACCACCTTTCTTCTTTGTCTTTGTTCCCAATGCTAACCAAGCTTTGATTTCAGGGTCATCGGTTGATTTAGTTGGCTGCAATTCTTGCAAAGGATATGATGTAACACGGTCTGATCCATTTGGCATGAGAAGAACAGTGAATTTTATGTGAGCAACATAATCACCTGCATAGTCAACACATATTACTAGTAAGTACAAGACATAACATTTAAAAACCCAGTGATAAGAAGCATCAGATAGCTGCATTCAAAGCCCAGAAGAGTCAACTTACCAGGCTTCTCATACAGAACAGGGTAGGGTTGCAAGAGGTCATGATTGACACATTCTACTAGTCCAAGGCGAGCCCTCTTCTCTTCCAATGCCCTATTAGATATAACCAACTATACATCAGAGTGATTAGACCAATCATTGGCACAGGCAGATATCAAAATGAGAATCAGCACAGACCTTGCTGTGAATGGCATTATCGGGAATTTCTGATTGATTTCACTTAAGATAAATCTTGATGCTTTCATTTTCAAATGATAGTTCTTGTCCACGGCTCTTTTGTAAATAGTTGTTTGCTTCTCGTCCAACATTCTAGGCTACAATCACAAACATAAACCATTAGAATAAAAGAACCATCCAAAGTAGTTTTCAAGATCCAAACTCATTCTTCCCGAACAAAATTTTAAATTATTACCTTTCCCTCACCCGTACTAGCAGCTATATCAACAGAATAGACTTCGTTCTCTTCAAATTCAGCATCATCAACTCTCATTTCAGGACTTGATACACTCAACACCACCTTGTTTCCATCAATCACAAACTGTTTCATTTGGTGACTAAGAACACCTTCAACAATTTTACAGTCATAAGCGGCGGCAACTTTCTGGATTGCTTCTGTTACATCTTTATTCTGTTGCAACCAAAAAATGTAGTAAGAACGCCACTGACAAAAAAGGTATTCTCGAGTTTTTAAAGGAACCAAACAGATCAGAGCAAAAGAACAGACAAAATCCCACATAAATTGTTTTATAGTAATCTACAGTTCCAAATTAATTTAGAACTACAAACATTATGCATTCCAATTTTTTTAAGCATGTAGTTTAAAAAGAATTAAAACTCAAATTTACAATTTTTTAAGGCACGTATGATGGACAATTTATGGAGACAAGGCTACCAAGCTAAGTGAAAATGCAGGAAAGTTGCTCTATCAGTGTAACTATGACATTTAAGCTTCATTGGACATTAATCCATATAGCAAAGGCTTTCTTCATCATATAGAGCAAACACATTAACATAGCTTGGTTGCCATCATAACAAACTGCTGCATGCGAAGGTGATTGAATTTGCACTAAGCAGTAGAACAATCTTTCCGCATCACCATAAATGACAAAACCGCATACATAAAAAGTGGATCTCTTCATAAAAAAATAAAGAAACAGAGACATTCAACCACTCCTATGCTGCCATAAGACCCCACCAACATAAGCTCACATATTTAGGCTCAAAATACAATAAATTTATATAATTAAGAGCAGGAATAAAAAAAAATGACATGATGCTCCATCAGAGTAACTATGACTATATTAAGCTTCATTGGACCAAAATCCAAATAGCCAAAACAATTAGCATCATGCAGAGCAATCATGTGAGAAGAAATACTTGTAAAAGTGAGGAAAAGATGACGCCAAAGAAGAAATAAATTTAAGAACAAATGCAGAATTTATCAAATTTAAAAAGAGGTAGGCAATAATTTACAGAAAAATTAATTCAAGAACAATGAGCAAAACAGTAACAAAATAAATATATTTCCATGGACTCAAATATACATATGAGCATTATCATTAAAGGCAAAAAAATTTCAACTTCAAAGTTACATTGCCATTAGGGGACTCAGCCCAATTAAGCACATTAATAGTGACTCACTTGTATAGATATATAGCCAGGACAAGGAAGAATAAAACAGCACAAGTAAACTGTTCCAGAACACCTTGCATTAAACAGGAAACCATTGACAACAGGAAACTGGTTATCAGCAAATAAGGGAATCACAACCTCGGCAAAGTTGCTCCACCCCATCTTTGGAAAAATAACTCAAGAGTTCACTCATAGAAAACAGTAAAAGGGTAAAGACTGACGAGCTCCAAAGTTGAAAGCTCTCAGATGAGGTTACAACTAGAGATACAAGCGCAATATAATCCAAAGTTGCAGTCATCTATATAGTCTATTTTAGGCACATAATCAATTGTACACGTGTAGCCACAGCAAGGCCTAGAGATTCAAACACAATATGATCCAAAGCCTCACATTTTGCAGCATAATATGGGCAACATGAAAGCAGGTGATCAGCATGCAAGATGTTGATCACCTCGGCGATGTTGCCCTTATTCCACAACAGGATGAAGACTAGAGCCTGCCCCTCATGAGACTGGAGATGCAGAAATTATCAGTCTCATCACAAGTAGCAGGACAGTCAGTAACTTCCATAAGCAAAAATTACAAACCAGCCACAACTGGGAATCAACAAGATCAATCCACCTCTGTGAAGCTGCCTTTTCTACAAAGCAATCAGAATCATGAATGAAGATACATGACAGCACTTTCAAGAGCTGTTTTGACTTGCACGGGCTAAAAATCTAAAATCGATCTCTCAAATCAGCTGATTAAATATCTGTCTTAATAATTGTGCACAATTCACTTCAATAAAGAAAACATGTCAAAAGGGAGGGAGCCACATTGCTGACAAGCAAATGAGGTTTGATCTTCCTGTCAGTGTAACTATGACAAAAAAAAGCATCATGTGGATTTTGATCCATAGCTTCTTTAAGTTTTCATCATTCAGGGAACAGACTGAAGAGAGGGCAAACCCAGAATTCTAATTGCATTTAAAATAAATAGCAAACATTTTTTTGATGAAAGCCATAATAAACAAAACACTTCGAGGCAAACTTATATGGTATGAGGTCCCCGGCTAGCTCATCTCATTTGATATAACTTATATTGCACTTACTTTGTTATCAACATGGCTTCTAAACCTCACATGAGGCATTATTAACAGCAGCACAAAGCACACAATATTGAAAACATTTCAATGGCAATACCAATAACAAACCAACACAAATTATAAACTCAAGGTCATGAAAAAATAAAGTCAACAGCAAAACATTATTGTTTTACTGAAGTTGACAATAACAGCATGAGCAAAGGTAAAGATCATACCTTCTTGCCAGGCCTCACAAGCCTCAAAGCAACTTCAGCAGCAGTGTTGGTTGCTGCAAGAACATCAGCTTTTCTGCCAGTTACCGGGCCTTCTTGAATGACATGAGTGTGTGCAACAACAGCAATAAAGCCATCAATGTGACAACCCATATCACTGCAACGAAACAATCATCCAACACTCAGTACTCAAACAAAAAACACTCGTTAAGTTTATACTTAAACCCGATTAATTGAAAGAACAAATACGCATTGAAAACCTTACATTTTCACTAAATCACCTTCTTCCAGCACTGAGTCGTCACTCGCAAGGGGTGAAAAATGACAAACAACATTGTTGACAGATAAGCAAGTTGGGAAAGCAACACCTCGTTCAATCTTCTTTTTCACATTCTTGTACATGTTAGCAGTTTGCCTATACATCACAAACAAACACCATTCAAAACAGTGCATAGCCACTCAAAGATCTATAGATATCATTTAAAACATAATAAAACCCAGACAATAAAAGTCTACCAAAAAAAACCAACATTGCAACCTAGGATACCACACTTTCTATCAAACAAAAAATTCCAAAAAAAAAAATTAAATTAAAACCCAGATTAATATATTCAAACCCAACCCATTATTGGAGTCAAGTAACAAAGCCAAAAAGGTCAAATTTATGAGAAAATGCTTCAAAGTTCTCTTGAAATATTGAAAACAAACTTCATAAACCATAGTATAAGTACAAAAGAAATGGATTAAGAATCATACTCTCGGATAAAATTATCTCCTTTCTCACAAAGGTCAACAATTTTAGCTTTGGGCTTGCATTCTGCGACAACTAGCTGCAAAGCTCCTACGAAAACAAAAAATTGAAAACAAATAAATTTCACATTTCAGATGAAAATCATCAATAAATTCAATCAATACATCATAAAAATAAACAAAAATGGGATGAAGAAAATTACTGTTGACAATGTCAGCAGCGCTCTTGTATTTGGTGACAACTTCAGGATAGCTAAGATCCAGCTCCTTCTCCTCTCTCTCATCGTCCGACATGATTCTTCAACAATCTAATCAAAATTTTAACGCTTTCGCTTGAAAATAACTGAAACAATGAAAAAACAATCAACACTATTTTTCAATCAATTAACAGATGATACGAATAATCTGGTACAGAACGAAATAACGAAAGAGGGAAAATCGAATAATTAGGGCAAAGATGGAGAAAAGAAAAATTAGGGTTTATGAGGAGAGAGAAAAATACCAGGAATAGGGGAAAAATGGAAATGGATTTGGATTGTGCAGCGGAAGAAAGAAGAAGAGAGTTAGGGTTTTAAGGGGGTGAGTGTTTTAGAGTGTGTGTTGTGTTGGGGTTTTATATAGAGAAGGCCCACTACTATTCTCCTCTCCGTTGCCTGTCCTCCTTTCGCAAGCGCCACATTCTCATCCAGTTTTTCCCATCGGCTTCTTCTTCTTTTTTGTTTTTATCTTTTTTTTTTTTTTCTGTGATTTGTTTATTCAGTCATTTGTAACACTTCCAAATCTCCCTCTACGAAAATACTAGTATAATAGGTATAATTATACCGTAGAGATAGACTTAGGTGTATTACCGCCGCGTGATTGCGCAAGGCTACTCAAACTTACTAAACAAAACCTATACTTTGCAGCGGAAAACTTCAATACTCTTCTTTTATTAATAATAGACTATAAATAGTAACCATTGTCATGAGTACTCAAAAAGAAACACAAAACCAACACTTCCTAATGTAGGTGAAACCATTCCCGGGACTCCATATGCTCAATTATTGACTCCGTCTGAAATTAGTAACACTACTTACCATTAAGATAAACAGGGCGAATCAAAACAAAATAAGAAATACGGATTAGCAAAATATGCTAAGTACAATAAGTGCAAGATAATTAAACTCAATTTATTCATAAACATGCTTTTGAAATCAATTCCATCCATTCCAATAATTAAATCAATAATTCCAACTCAAGATTCCAAAACCAATTTCGATAATCAATATCAATAATCAATTCAATAAACCAATTCCTCTTTAAAACCAATTTCTTTAAAACCAATTCCTCACCCAAGTGTGCACACCCCCAAGCTAGTCTTCTTATATTAAGAGGCTATTCTTGAGGAAAGACCCGGTCATACAAAGTCCAAGGCCTTATCAATAAACCAAATCCGCATAGTGGGATTACCAACATGCTTGTAAAGCATTAATAATAATAATTCAATAAATCCTCTTTAAATCCAATAATTCCAACTTTTAATAATAATAATTCAAACTCCCTTTTTATTTAAATCCACATGCTTTCAAAATCAAACCTTTTAAACATGAATAATAATTTTAATTATTTAAAACATGATATAAAATCAATACTCCAATTTATTTATCAAAACCAATTTATTTAAACATACTTTTATTTCATAATCATAATTCAATTCAATTTAATTCAATCATCACAATAAATCATTCAAACATGCTCATTCAAACCAATCTTTTTCAAGGTATCTAACCACCTAACGTACCTTGATCCTCGCTTAGCAAACACACAAAAGGAACCTCAAGATTCTTGATCGAACACACCCTACAAATAAATATAACCTTAATTAATATAAGGTTAACAAATAATCACAATAATTAAATTAAAAACCCCCAACTATATGTACATGAACCTTTTAAATTAATTTTCATAAACATCATTAAAAATCTAATTTTATATAATTAAAACTACTCATAATAATTTTTATAAATCCCCCATAATAATAATAATAATAATAATAATAATAATAATAATAATAATAATAATAATAATAATAATAATAATTGAATAAGAGAAGAGAAGAAGAAAAGATAAGGAACCAAGGAAAAGAGAAGAATTGGATTCGCGTTGGAAAGAATAGGCAGAACTTGCAGAGGCTGTAACTCCTTCGATATAACTCCGAATTGGGTGATTCTTGAGCCTAACCTCAAGGATTTTTTGAGAGGAACAATCTTTTGTGAAATGTCAATACCCCAAAAACTGACCAGAAGTGCCTGAAAATTGGCTTTAAAGATAAACGGGATGATTTGTGTAAAAAGAAGAGAAGAAAAGAAGAGAATTGGTGTGAAAAATGTGAGAGGTATGGAGGGGTATTTATAGGCTAGCTCATGCAAGAATTATAGCAAGAGAATGTGGGAAGAATTATGGCAAGTAGGGTTTAAGGGATTACTTGGAGAAGTGAGTAAAAGAATTAAGGAAAGTTAGATATTAAGGTGATTGTGTATAATTGAATATGGAAGGTATGTATGTCATGAAAAATAATAAGGAAATTGGAATTACTTGGGGAATAATTAAGAAGAATGAATGGCAAGAAAATATGATGATTAGATATTAAAAAGATGGAGAATTAGAATTAACGAAAATAAGAGATTTTGGGATTACCAATTAAATTCCCCCAAAATAATTCAATAGGGCCGAAAATATTGAGCTCACCATAGCTCAAAATTTTTGGACTCCTATAAATATATTTAGGAAGATTTTGCTCCGTTTTTAAGGAATAAAATAATTGTATAAATAATATAGAATAAATAATTAAATAATTAATTAATTAATTACCAATTATTCACCAATAAATAACCAAGAAAAATCAAATTTTCCATACATGGAAAATCCGAAATCCCTAGATAATTATTGGGAATTTTCGACCATATTAAATAATTAATAAAATATTAATTTGCTTTAATTAAAATATTCGAAATATGTAAATAATCCGGTTTTTAAAATAAGATAAATGGATAATAAATCTTATCCAAAATAATGATTAGTTTTCAAAATACTTTTGGCGCCAAAATTCAAATATTATTTTGGCTCCAAATAATAAATTTACTAAAATACCCTTTTTATAAAATAATTCTTAATTAATTAATTAGAAAATACATAATAAAATACAGGGTATTACATAGTTTGTGTATTCTTTCGTCAATTTTGATAAACAATCGTCAATAGTGAATTAACGTTACCTTTTTTTTTAAATCCCCCGTGGTTAATATTGTGTCCAATAAATTTCAATTTGGATCAATTGTATCAATATTTATCTAACGCTAATTAGGACAGCTAGATTTCATACGCATCACATATTGCATGTCACTATTCAAAACACTATTTGACACTATTCATACACTATTTGACACTATTCATATAGTTTTTTCCGTTACGTTGCCGACGTGAATTTGGTCTTCTGTTTTATTCGTTTTCCTGTTGTTTTGATCAAGTTTTGTACCTTTTATCTTTTTTATCTTTTTTTTTCCCCTTACGACTATGATAAATATAAATTTGTGTTTTAGTAGAGTGAGGTAAGATAAGAGTTTACCCTTTTTTTTAAGGTCATCCGATTAAGGGAATATATTTTACTCCAGACTACCTTAAATTTATATCGTATGACTTAATATTGTGTGATTTTACATGGTGTATTTTCACTTTGATCATGTCAATCTTATATTTTATATGATTTACCTTACTTTATACTTTTAGTAAGAGTTATTATTTGTAATGCTCGTATTTATAAGGTTTTGTCGTATTGTTAGATGTTCTTGGATAAATTTATATGTACTGTCTAATAAGGGCAGGGGTTATTTTTATTTTTTTTACTTTTTATATAAACTCTGAAATATTATGTCCAACCCTACTAGTATTGTAACCTAATATCTTTGTGTAACTTTCAGACCTGACATCTCAGAGTTGATATTTATTTTACAAGTGTTGTTTTAGTACCTTGGTGAGTATAATAGTCACTAAATAAATTTAGGCATTCTGTTATCGTATACCATGTGAGTATTATTTTTGAGTTGTGACATGACTTGGTCATATATTTTCTTTTTTGTAATACCATGCCATTTTAGAACCTTTTTATTATATGAATATTAGATTTGATTTTATTACGGTTTTCTTTATTTTATCAGTTTAAGTGTTGCAAAACAGATTAAGTAGTTTGTTACATATAAAACGAGAGAATTTAATATCAAGATTCTCATTATTACCAAAATCTTGATATTTACCAAAATAATTTTTGAATTATATTTTATTTACTTTTTTTATTTACAAATTAACATTTTCCTATAAATATCCCCCTAATTTTCTCATTTTAGAACACGAAAATGTTTCCTACAAATTCTCTCTCTAAAAATTCTCTCTAAAAAATTCTCCTCTAATATTTTGCTTTAGTTAAAATCTCTCTAATTTAGCTTTATTTTTAAGTTATTAGCTTGTAAAAAGCACCATATAATTAAGTTGTTATTTTTATTTTTATTTAAGTATTGTTATTATCTTCAATTCCTATAAAAAAAAAATACTTCAAGTTCAAGTATTGTTGTTATTTTCATCTTTGTTAAAAATTTAGTTAATTATTTAAGTATTCCTATTCTATATTAAAACCAAAAAAAAAAAGTTTATTTCTTAAGATTTAGTTTTATTTTTCAAGTTTATTTTCTATAATCAAAAATCAAAAAAAAAAAGTTCATTAGCTTTATTTTGCGCTAATTTCTTTTAATATCTCAAAATTCCAAAAAATATCACTTAGTCTCTTTCATTGCATTTTAATTAAGGAGTTATCACCTTTTCATCCTTGATAAACAAAAGAGGTTATCCAAAAATTACTACATCTAGCTCAAGGTATTATCTTTATTCCTTTCTTAATTTCCTTAATTATTGTTATTATGTTAACTAATGTGTTTGTTTCCATGTGATGATACCAATAGGGGTAATGACGATATTAGGTTCTAAATTAGCTCTAAATCTTTCGTTACTCCAAATTAGAGAGCCGGCCTATTGGTGAGGTGATAGGTTACAAAGATGGGGGTTAATTGCATTTTGCATTGCATCTCTTTCTAATGCATTTTAAACATGAAAGGTTAATAATTCATGTGTTTGTCTATGATATATTTTTTTAAAGTAATTTCCTTCTTAAAGTGAGCTTAAAGACCTAAGGAATTAAGAGTTTATGTAAAGGATGTTCAAGAGTGAAGAGTTACTTACTACGTCCCAAAGATGGTCTATAAAACAACTCTTACGTCCAAAAACAATTCTATTTCTTTAGCTCAAGTGATTGAACTTTTCAAGAGCTTTCCAACCGTATCTCACAATAATTTTTTCGATTTTTCTATGATTTTTAAAGATTTTTTTAATTTAAGCTATCAAAGAGATGAAATATGCACGTTTTTCTCTTATTTTTTTTTTTAAAAAAAATTGTATCAATTTATTTTCAAGAAACTAATGGTGTCATGGAACCTATATTTCACTATATCATGTATTTATATTTGTAGAACTTTAATTATTAAGAGTTTTAAGTAATTTTAATTTTATCTAGACATGACTTTAGAAATAAGAGTTTTTCACAATCTTTAATTCTAAAAAGTGTTTTAAAATCTTTAATCTTATTTTAAAGATGACTTTAGAAATAAGATTTATTAACCAACTTTAATTCAAAATGTTGTTGTTTTTAAAAAAATCTTTAATATTATTTAAAAAATGACTTTTGAAATAAGTGATGTCTTAAGGACTTTAATTCTATTTTAAGACGACTTCAGAGATAAGAGTTTTAATAAACTTTAAAATCTTTTATAATTTTGTGAACCTTCTTATTTCAAACCCTTTCGCAACACAAGAATGAATCGTAACTTTGCCTGTTTGTTTTAATAATTAATGATAGTTAACATAAGGTTATGGCCTCATTTCCAAACATGAGGTTTAAGATTAATTATTTAGTTGTATAAGGTTGTAACAATTATCCATCTCCATAAAAATAAGCTTATATCCCATTATAATTACCCGATGGATTAATTGACAATCGGATATGATTAAATAGTTTATTATTCCCTTTTATTTGGAAGTAAGGCCTTGACAGGTGTCGTGTTTTATTTGGTCAGTTCCATTAAGCTTAAACACATAACCCTTAAAACCTTACAAAAATTACCCTTGAGTGAGATTATACAGTGAACCCTTCCAGCTTCACTCAAAAAATACCTTGACCCACCAAAAAGTCGTCAATTGGGACGCATTTGTTGAATTGTCTTGTTCAAAAAACATTTTTACTGATCACTAATCGGGGTGATTTTCCTCAATCAAGGTGATTCATTTTACTTTTATGAGTGAATCCGTCAAAGATCACAAAAATCCCACTTACAAAAAATGACATTTATGTCAACTACCCAAATTAAAAACCCAATGGAATTGGTTACTTAAAACATGGCATCAAGTCCGAACTACGAAGGTTTTGATCCGTGAGTGAATTCCAAATCTCACTATGATCGGTACGTAGTGCAACTTTGGTGCTCAAACCTACCTTATATTAATTATTATATCATTTTTTTTTGTGATTAACATGTCTTAAAACTTGATTTTTAACAACGCAATAGTAAGAGTCCGTTCCTTAGAACGGAAGGGAAGACGAGTTCCAGACGTTCGATTCTCTTAACCTAAACCCCGAATCCTGTGCCTTATTTATCTTTATGGAGTTAACAGTTGATTTCTTTTAGTTTTATTTCTTAAAATTGATGTTTTATTTCTTAAAATTGATTGTTTTAAAATCCGTCCTTATTTGGATAAAAATAAGGTGGCGACTCTAAGTTTTGTTTATAAGTCTTATCAGACATTTAAGTGGAACCTTTATAGACTAATCTTTGTCCACTAAAAACCAGGTACCACAGAACAGAACTGAACTTATTAAAACTAAACTAAACTAAAAATAATCTGAAGAGAACATGCCCTAAAACCATCTTCAATGGTGAGACTTTTTTTTTTTGAATTTTTTTTTTTTTGACAAAGGATTCAATTGCATATATTGAAAACTAAAACAATAATAACGAGGCCTATTAAGACCTTTACAATAACAAAGCTATAAGCAACACTTGCTCTTATGAACACAAGAAAACAAACCAACTTAAAAGAAACTACTTTCTTAGTCATCCCATGAGTGTTGGAACCACTTTGTAGGTAGCACTGCCTTGATTCTAGTGAACTGCAGCCTACATTACATGTTATTCCTGGTATCCTTTTCCCACCAAGGGTGAAGCTTGGGTAATTGACCACGGTAGAAACACCTTTTAACCTGTAGAGCTTGAAAAACAAAGCCAAAGCAAGAAACGAAAGGAAGGTAATATCACAGTAACAAGTAACTTGATTTCTCTCTTTTAAAGGAAAGAAATTCATGAATGGTAGCATACTATGAACCCCAAATAAATTGGGAGCAGCGCACATATTTGAAATTTTGAATGTAATAAGTAAAAAATCCATTACAGACCTGAAAAAACGAAAAGAACTCCAATTAACAAAATTAGAGCCAACTAATGACGAAACAAAACACCAAACCTTCCTATCGTTCACTCGCAAACTTAACGGACGAAGAGCCATTAAATGACTTTCACCCAGATTGTTCTTCAAGGCAAACCCTCTGCCTAGGAAAAGTAAGCCAAAGCCGACTACAACGAGAAGACCAACTTCTCCAAATCCTACACATGAAACATAGGTGAAGAGCAAGGCACCACTTCCTCTTACCACCCCATAACTTCCTCTTACCACCCAAAACATAGTCTAACCCAAATTTATTTCCACTTACATCTTCAGATTGGACAAGCCCACCATGCCTATCCAACCAGAAACCAAACAGGGACACATTACAAGGAAATAAACAAACCAACAAAGCCAAAAAAGGAGACATCCAACCACAAAGCAGTAACTTAAACTCAAAACTAACATACTAGCTTCAAAGTATGAAGAACTAAGGAAAACGAAGACTTATAGAGCCAAACTAGAGCACCAACGTTTAATTGCGAAATCAAACCTAGCCAAACCAAAGAAGAAAACCAGAACAAAGAATTTCGAAATCGAGCGCAAGAGATCTACGAAACCCTAACCCTAACTTCACCAATTACCGTCGCGGTTTCCTTTTTTCCGGCAACCCCTTGACGGCGGTGTTAGAGTTAGCCCAAGACCCCTAAAAACGTCAATAACGTCCCTTGAACATACAGATCTGAACCTAGATCCTTCTTCTATACGGCGAAGACCCCAATGGTGAGACTTAAGGAAGTTTTTTTTTTTAAGAGAAAGAGTATTTTTTTGCAAAGGATACCAATAAGTTGGTATCTAAACTTAGCAACTCCAAAAGAAAGTTATTAAGTTTAGATACTCAACTTTGAGTCTCATTTGACAAAAAGTATGGACCTTTATCAATATTAAAATATATTTTGTAATTTATTTAAGTTTTATTTTATTTTTATTTTTTGAAAAACTTACAATATGGAATTGGCGGGCCATAAATTGAAAGTGACATTAGTATACTTTAGAGAGTCTTAACATTGGAAAATTAGACTTCAAATGAGTTGCTAAATTGAGAAGTGAGTTGGGTATCACCATTGGAGGTGAAAAACAACTCATTTTATATTTCATTACTCAAAGTTGAGTCTCACCAATGGAGATGGTCTAAGGACTTCAATGTTTTTTTTTTTATTATTATTTTGTCAATTTTTTGTCACTTTTTTTTGACAAATTTTTTATTTTACAAGTTGATGATTTTGATCATAACATAAATCATGATGCAGGTAGGTTTCTATGTTAGGATGGTGGTGGGTATGAGTATCAGAGTATGACTTTGCACTAATAGAAACAGGCAAATAAAGATGGAATTTTTCCGTCGGAAACACCCTGTTTTCTGACAAAAATTCCGTCGAAATCGGTTGTCGGAAAACCTTTTGTAGGAAAAACGGCCTTTTCTGACGGAATTTCTGTCGAAAACACTATTTCAACGGAAATCGGTCCGTCAAAAGTGATTTTCACGGCGAAAAAGTCCGTCGGAAAATTCTTTAAAAGTGATTTCCGACGGACTGTATTCCTCTAGAAATTTTCGACGGAAATTCCGTCGGAAAATTCTTTAAAAAAAACTCTGCCCCGCCACCACCCGTATCCCCTTCCCTCATACGCCACCTTCTAAAATCACCTTAACACCATCGTAATTCACCCCACCCACCACCAATACCACCACTGTAATTCACCCCACCCATCACCGTAATTCCGCACAACCCCTGACTTACAAAGACCCACTACCACAACCCATAACTAACCCAAATCCACCCACCTAATCCAAACCCAAACCCCAACCCAGATTCACCAACCTAACCCAAACCCTAACCCAGATTCACCCACCTAACCCAGATCTACCCAACTAAACCAAAACCTGACCGAACCTTAACCAAAAATCACAAAAATTCCGACTTAAAAAAAACAAAACATAAAAAAAAATCCCCATAAATTATCAAAAAAACCTCCAAAACCCAAACTTCAACGGTCACCACCATAAATTTTCAAAAAAATCTGAAAAAGGACAACTAAAATCAAAATTAAGAAAAAGAATAGATACATACCTGAATTTGACCACACAAACCTCGAAATTAGGTATACAAGGCCAAATTCAATTTTATGGTCGAATTTGACCTTAAAACCTTCGTTTTGCACCGTTGATGTTGATGTTGATGTATGTGTTGGTGGTGTTGTTGTTCACGTCGGTGTTGTGGCAGCGGGTGGTTAGTGTTGGCGGTGGTAAATAGAAAGAGGGGGAAAAGAAGATAAGGAAGATGAGAGAAAAGAAAGGCGAGAAGAAGGAGAAGAGGAAAGAGAAGGAGATTGAAGGAGAACGAGAAGAAGAAAAGGAGGAAAGAGAAGAGGAGAGAAGAGGAGAAGATAGATGCACAGAGAGAAGGAGAAGTGGAAAGAGAAAGAGAAGGGGGAAAGAGAAAAAGAATAGGCGGAAAAAAAAGGTAGGGTATTAGGGTTTTTTGAAAAGCTTTTTTTTTAAAAAAAATTATATTCTGAAGGATTTTTATTCCGTCGGAAAAGTATATATATTCCGACGGATTTATTTTCAGTCGGAATTGTTGAATTCGTCGAAAATATCCAATCCGTTGGAAATTTCGACTTTTCCGACGGAGTAATGGGTAGTAGACTGATATGGATATTATAAGTCATACCTGGTAATAAGAGGTGATCATTTGCGGACTTGGGCTTTATGTAGCAAACCCAAATCCTTTTATGCAGGCTTGATACTTTGTCCCAATTAGTCTAAGGTGCACCCTTGTGCACCTTAGATAGGTGTAACAATGCAGCCCAAAAGCCCAACTACACACAACCCAATTAAAAAAAAGCCCTATTCTCAAAAAAAGCCCTAAAACTATAAAACACGGAAACTGCAATACATCCACCCACACCCAATAAATGTAACGTCACTTCCAAACTCAAAACTCTTCTTCTTCTATATGATTTTCTCTCTCCTCTTTTTCACTTTCTCTCTCCTCTATTTCATTCTCTCACTAAAAAACTGCAAAAACATCAATGGACATTAGTGAAGAGATGCAAAATCAAAAGGATCCTCCCTAAAAAAAAGGCAATTTTATGTAAATTTCACTTAATTTTGTTTGAATTTATATGATTATCATTTAATTTTGTTTGAATATTGTTCGATACTCTATTATTCGAAATTTTTTATTGGAATTGTCAAAAAAATTAGTGAAATCAAACGGATACCTTATGTTCACATTCCGAAATGCATATGTTCATATTTTGAATCCTTTTGTAAACTTTCTGAAATGCTTATATTCACTTTCTAAATCCATATGTTCAGATTTTTTTTATGTATACGTTCACCTTCTGAAATGCTTAATTATGTTCATAAGCATTCAAAAATGAACCAATGCATATGTTCATATTTTGAATGCATATATTCATATTTTTAATACTTATGATGCATATGTTTCATAATCATATTATTTTTATTTCTTCAATTTTTTATGTTCATAATTAAATGCCTTATATTCACAATAATATTTTATATGTTCATAATGTAAATATTCATAGTAAATATTTGTTGTTCATAAATATTCTCATTAAGTCTGTTTATGCATATGTTCTCTTTCTTAAATGCATATGTTCATATTTTTTACGCATATGTTCACCTTTTTAATGGTTATATTCACTTTAAGGAAACCAATTTTTACGTTCATATTTTGAATTGTTATGTTTACTATTTGAAATGCATATGTTCATATGTTTTATGCCTATGTTCACTTTTTGAAAAGCTAATGTTCACATTTAAGGGAACCTATGCATATGTTCATATTTTGCATGATTATGTTCATTGATAAAAAAAAATGCAGAAAATCAGATGAAATTCATACACAGATGAAATTGATCGAAGCTAAAAAAATTCAATTCATATGAATTCAAAAAATCAGATAAACAACCAATTCCATATTGTAAGGAACATATTCAATCGTTAAATCGAAAAAACGAGAAAAATGGAAAAAAAAAAACAGAGGAAAAAGGAATTAACGAAGGAAGGAGAAAAAACAAAGTATAATTTGTGAATTCAAAGATTCATATAAACCTTAATCAATCGAAATTAAAGCACAAAATCGAAATTCACACAAAAATTCATACTTAATAACTACTTTCATGTTAAAGAAAACAAATTCATCAACAAAGTGTAAAAAATGGGAAAAATTAAAAAAACAGAGGAGAGAGAAAATAAAAAACGAAGGAGAAAAATAGAGGAGAAGAAAGGTAATGTTCACTTTCTGAAAAGCTAATGTTCATATTGTGTTGTTGTTACACCTATTTCTAGGTGCATGAGTGTGTACCTAAGAATATGCGACTTTGTCCATCCTCGCTTATTAAATGAGTCGGGCTTGCCCGTGGGCTAACGGGCCTTAAATTTTGTTTTTTTTTTTTTTTATAACACTAATTAATCTTTTTTTTATTATTATTTTCTAGTGCTAAAATTATTTGGTAGAGTTGTCTTTAAAATTTTTTGTTCACAAATGATAATAGATATTAAATAAAAAAAAGGTTGAAATTATGACATACTTCGTATGTTATAAATATATGAAAGAAAAAACTTATTTAATAAGTGTTAATGATAAAATATAAAATTAAAATAAATAATTGTAACTAATAAAAGCTTATAGATCAATATAGTCTCTTTGCATTTATTTTCTAAAATACGCAAAGTATGTCATAATTAACTAACTAAATAAAATTATTAAAATATTATTATTATTAGGAAAAATTAAAATTAATAATCCCACTTTACCGATCTGCTCAAAATAATCCCACTTTTAAATATTTTAGCAATAATCACACCTTTGATATTAATCTTCTCAAAATACGCCTTTTGACTTACAACTTGTTGAACATGTTATTTTTATTTTTTTTATTTTTAAATCTCTCCTCTTCTCATAACCCTCTCTCATGCTTAAAACTGTCACTTCACTACCACCAACACCGCCATCGCCACCCTAGAAAACACTACGCCCTCACTATCTGAAAACACCGCCCCACCTTATTTGTATTTTTCCGTTTTTTCATGAATCTCTGATCTTTGGCTTTGTTAAACCCACCATTTACCATATTCAACCCCAAAAGAGTACTACGTACAAATTTACATATATAAAGAAATTAATTAATTATTGAGGTTGTCATGAGTTACTTTGTATTAATTGATATTTTAGCTTTGAAATGTTCTTCTATGATTATTTGGCTTGGCAGCAATTGAAATTGTGGTGTTGTTAGTTGGAACTTTAATTTTGTTGGGGGCGTTTAGTTTGTGGGATTTGTGAGTTTGATTGAGTTGCTATTGATTTTTAATTCGATTGTAATTTGTGGGATTTTGTTGTTAATGATTAGATCTGATTCTCCTCTTTACCCACCCAACAAATAAATCTCAAATATAGCGGATAGATGCTACAGTAACAAGCAAGTAAGATACGGAGTATGATAATTTTGTGGGTTGAATAGCTAGTGAGAATGCTTAAGGATTGTTGGTGGTGCGTTGCCTGGACAGAACAGTAATGCGTGGTTGGGATGGTGGGCGAAGAGGAAGGAACGGGAAGGGGGAAGAAGAGGAAGGAGTTTTTTCTTTTAACAAAATTTTTATTAAAAAAACAAAAAACTAGACTAATAAAAAATTGACACGTGGCAAGCTACCTATTTCAACAAGTTACTAGCCTTACAAAACCGTTCAAGGCCTATTTTAAGAAGATAAGGGTAAAAGGTGGGATTATTCAAAGGTGGGATTATTTTGAGCAGATCGGTGAAAGGTGGAATTATTAATTTTAATTTTTCCTTATTATTATTATTTTAATAAATGGGCCGGGTGGACTAACCCGGGATACATATTTTCTTGTCCATACCCGTCCATTTACATCAACGGGCCGGACCAAGCCCGCCCAAATATCCATTTTTTTCAAAAAGGTTGTCCAACTCCGCCCTTTTTGCAGGCCGGGTTGGGTGGGCTCAGCAGGCATCCTGCTCATGAACGGTATGAATATATAATGCGTTGGTAATGGATTTGCAATCGCACGGATCATGGACAGTTTCGAGAGAGCGCGGCGGCCCGTCCAATGGATCAAAAAGGTTATTAATGTCTTTTTTTTTTTTTTTTTTTTTTAAATCGTTGTATAGTGTATGTAACTTTACAAAAAAGTTAGCTTAGTTTGTTATTGCATGCATGATGAATAATGTACTACTTTGTCATTGTCCCCTTTTCATATACACCTAAACCACCTTGCATACACTCATCCATTTTTCATATCCACCCGTCGATCTAATCTCTACTTTGTCTTCACATTAGTGTAATTGGGTTTTAGGCAGGTATACAATAGACAGTTATATGCAACCATGCAAGTAATAGATAGCCAGATAGGTAGTGGATATTCATTTGTATGATGAAGTGTGTCAAATTAGAGAGAATAGAGTGAATAGAGTGTTGTGTTTTGTATTAGGGGTATGCACAAATATATATACAAGAGATTAGGGCACAAGAACTAGGCCCGTTAGCTATATAATCTACATACTCAATGTAGGCCCTAACACCCCCCCTCAAGTTGGAGCATGCAAATCACAAATGCCCAACTTCCCAAGTAAATACATGAATTGACTTTTACTCAAAGCCTTAGTGAATATATCTGCTAATTGGTCCGTTGTCTTCACATAAGACGGACTAATGATACCGTCCTGAATCGCATCACGAAGATAATAGCAATCCACCTCGATGTGCTTGGTACGCTCATGGAAAACTGGATTATGCGCAATATACAAAGCAGATTGATTATCACAAAACAAACTCATTGCGCGGGGATGCGAGACACCTAAACTCAGAAGAAGAGCCTTTAACCATTTCAACTCATCAGTAGTTTTAGACATCGAGCGGAATTCGGCCTCTGAAGAAGATTTGGCCACAGTGTCTTGCTTTTTAGTCTTCCAAGAGATAGGAGAAGCACCAAGAAACACCAACCAGCCAGTGATAGATCGTCGCGACAAGGGACAACCTGCCCAATCCGAATCACACCAACCTGTAAGATGTAAATCACACTCTGAACTCAAAAGGATTCCCTGACCCGGGCACCCTTTCAAGTATCGCACTGTACGAAGAGCAGCCTCCCAATGGTCCTGTCGCGGGGTTTGCATAAATTGAGATAGAATATGCACCGCATAAGCTAGATCAGGTCTAGTAAAAGACAAATAAATCAAACGACCCACAAGTCGCCGATACATTTCTGGATCAGAAAGAAGAGAGGACTCAGATTTTGCTAGATTATGATTTTGCTCAATAGGAGTACCTGCCGGACGTGCCCCTAGCAAACCGGACTCTGCAATTATATCAAGTGTATATTTCCGTTGACATAAGAATATGCCTTCCGGACTCCGTGCAACCTCAATGCCAAGAAAATACTTCAACACACCCAAATATTTCATATGAAAACAGTCACTCAAATATGATTTGAATTTCGAAATTTCAGAAGAATCATTACCAGATATTATCAAGTCATCAACATACACCAAAACACTCAGTTGAATAGACCCAGATTGCAGAGTAAAGAGAGAGTAATCAGAGTACGATTGCAGAAATCCGTACCTTTTCAAAGATGAGGCCAATTTAGAGAACCAACAACGAGGTGCCTGGCGAAGACCATACAACGACTTCAGAAGACGACACACCATACCAGGTTGAGAGCCATGAAACCCAGGGGAGAGCTTCATATAAACTTCCTCATCAAGATCACCATGAAGAAATGCATTGTGGACATCCATTTGATGCAATTCCCAATTCTTTGCAGCAGCAACAGCAAGAAAAGCACGAACAGTTACCATTTTAGCAACCGGAGCAAAAGTCTCGGTATAATCAACACCCTCAACCTGATGGTTACCAAATATAACCAGGCGAGCCTTCAATCTCTCAAGAGTGCCGTCAGAATTAAGCTTGACCTTGTAAACCCATCTGCACCCAAGAGCTTTCTTGCCCGGAGGTAATTTTTCCATTACCCATGTTCCATTTTTTTCCAATGCATCAATTTCTTTTTGCATTGCCTCTTTCCACCCCTCATCTTGCATTGCCTCCTTGAAATTACGAGGCTCAACCACCGTATCAATAGCTGCAATAAATACACGGTGTCGCACAGAAAATTTATCACAATTCACAAAATGTGCTAAAGGATAAGGAGTACCTGAGGAGCTTGGAGTGGACGGTGAACTTGGAGAAATAGATGGATCGGGAAGAGAGACAATATGTGCGACATAATCACGATGCCAACCAGGAGCTTGCCGCGGCCTTTGACCACGACCTAATTCAATAATAGAGGAGCTCGGATCAGCCGTGTGGCTGCTGTCTGAGGGCTGTGCAGCAGTAGAAGAGGGGCCAGAAGACCCCATAACGGGGCTGCTGGGGGGGCTAGATGCCGCAGGTGGCCTGCGGTGGGGGGCCGTAACAGGAGCTGTAGGAACAGTAGTAGCAGGGCTGCCATTATGGGAAGCAATAGAAGCAGTAGTGGTAGGGTCGTGGCTGCTATTTTTGGGCACAAGAGATTGCTCACCAACCTCTAAAATGTACTCCAAATCATCAAGAAAGTCAAGATCAACCCCAACATTGGCATTAGATGTGTCTTCGATATCCACATTAGGAGAAACCGAAGCACCATCATCAACAAATGGAAACTCATTCTCAAAGAATTTCACATCACGAGAGACAAATATATCACCACTTTCTAAATCATACAACTTCCAACCCTTCTTGCCATGAGGATAACCCACAAACACACACTTCCTACTCCTAGGTGCAAATTTGTCACCCTTAGCTTTTTGGTTATGAGCAAAACAAAGACAACCAAACACCCTCAAAGCATCAAAATCGGGTTCTTTGTCAAAGAGAATTTCATATGGGGTTTTATCGGCTAGCAAAGTAGAAGGAGTACGATTAATCAAATAAACCGCCCCAAGGACACACTCACCCCAAAAAGTAATCGGCAAATTGCCTTGAAACATCAAAGAACGACTCACATTCAATATATGTTGGTGTTTACGCTCTACCCGACCATTTTGTTGAGGTGTGCCAACACAAGAGGTTTGGAAAAGAATGCCATTTTCAGTAAAATATGGGATCATGGGTTTAAATTCTGTGCCATTGTCACTCCTCACACACTTAACATTGACATCAAATTGACACTTAACCATAGCAAAGAAAGAGCAAAAAGAAGAATAAACTTCGGTTTTGTCATTCAATAAATAAACCCAAACACCACGTGAAAAATCATCAACAATCGTTAAGAAATAATGAGCGCCACAAGTAGAGGCCGTGTTATATGGTCCCCACAAATCACAATGTATCATTTCAAGAATACGACTAGCACGACTATCACTATCAGGAAAGCTGGCTCGGGTCTGTTTAGCAAGAGGACAAATTTCACAAGCTTTGTGTAAACACTTAGTACCAGAAGTACCTCGAATAGCAGGAAGCAATTTGACAATTTTCTCCGATGGATGCCCCAAACGGCGATGCCACAACTCAAATGTAGAAATCTCTGGACCCGGGAGTGCACATACTTTTGGGAGACGCCGGAAATAATATAGTCCATCTATCCGTTCACCGCCTCCAATTAAGCTCTCCGAGAATTGATCCTGTATAGCACAAAGAGAATTAGTGAATCGGACAAAGCAATTAGATTCATCAATCAACTTAGACACTGAAATCAAATTGCAATTTAATTTAGGGACAAATAAGACGTGTTCAAGAATGATTCCATCTGCCAAGAAAACACGACCCTCCTTTGTTGCAAAAGCTTGAGCCCCATCGGGAAGACCAACGGGGCATGGTAAAATTGATTGAGTATCAAATAGAGAAGACTCGTCACCCGTTACATGATGTGAGGCTCCCGTGTCAATAATCCATGACAATGAAAAATTATCACCGGTAATACGATCGGTAGGAACATCAAAATCCCACCTAAAATAGGAGTATTGGTGGGAAAGTGAGTAGTAGAAGTAGGAGTAGTAAAATCAGTGACCGTAGATGAAGAACGGCCATATTTGTTAAGCCACCATTCGGGTAGCCCGTGAACAAGAAAACAAGTCTCATAATCGTGACCCTTACGATTACAATGAGAACAATGTAGTGTCGACTTATGACGAGGCCTAGACAGAGAAGTACTATTAACCATAGTATCTTGTTGATTGAAAACAATAGCGTTCGTCATTGATAATCTAGCAGCAAGAGTAATAGAAAGGTAGAAATAATGCACCAACCAAAGAGCTCACAACACACCAAATAGAAACAAAATACGCAACAGTAGACAAAGCACCACACAACACCCAACCAAGGCAGTACAAGCACAATAAAAAAAAAAACAGAAGAATTAGAATTAGGAATTAACCCCAAATTCAAAGTAGAAAAATGTTGTAATCGATGTCACGGAGTAGAAGAATTATAATTAGAATTAGGAATTAGGGATTAGTAGTAGTAGTAGTAGTAGAATTTTAGAGGCTCCGATACCATGTCAAATTAGAGAGAATAGAGTGAATAGAGTGTTGTGTTTTGTATTAGGGGTATTGTTAGGGCCTACATTGAGTATGTAGATTATATAGCTAACGAGCCTAGTTCTTGTGCCCTAATCTCTTGTATATATATTTGTGCATACCCCTAATACAAAACACAACACTCTATTCACTCTATTCTCTCTAATTTGACAAAGTGAGTGCGTATTTAAATTAATACTCACTTTGATAGGTGATACTCAACAGGGTAGTGGGTAAATATTGCGGTACAAATTTTTATGAGAGTATGGGTAGCCCACACTATTCACTTTCCATGCCATCCGACGTAGGTAAAAATTAGCAACAAAATTTACACACAAAAAATTAATATCTGTAAATCATTTTTAAACACTCAAAATAGTATATGAGACTAACAAAATGAAACGAAGAGAGTATAAGTTTTGTATAAACAAAGAATATATTGCTCAAACTTAGCATATATCTACGAAATGACATAACATGGTAGTATGTATACGAGGTAATGAGGTATCAATAATTCTTACACTACGCGAGCTTAAAAGTTTCGAATTCACGTACTGTAAGCAAATTTTAACTGCTTAAGCTTCTTTCTATATATAGTTCATCAAGTCCAATAGCTTTTGGTTTTGTCATCCAAACATGGGCACAACACATTAGTGAAAGTGACCCACTTTAATTTTATATGGTGGTTTAATCCTCACAATCATGTTTTCATCACCAAATTAAAGAAAACAACTTTTAAAGAGAATACATTAACTATGTGTTTATATTTTGATACTATGAGTAACTTCTCTACCTTATAAAGTGAAATCGTATCTCATCTTTCTCTAATGTGGGACACTAATAAGTGGGCTACAAATCTATAATGAGTTTCAACATTTTCCTTTACTTGTGAGTGTCCTTAGAATTAAAACACATCAGAAGGTACAATATAATTCCCATTGGGAATAAACATCCAATAGAAGCCCCTTAACCAGTGGCTTGAGAAATTCCCAGTTATGATGTCTTTCTCATAAAATACATAATAATATCACCAATCCTAACAAATAAATTCTGCATATTTGTATATATTCTGTATCCTTGTAAAACTCTATATATATTGATCAATGGTACAGAGTTGTACCATTGATCAATATATATAGAGTTTTACAAAACTCGTAATCGTAGTATGATAAGGATAAAGAATATATACAAATATTGTAATCTGCACAAATATTATCATAACTATAATATCTATCAATATGACAATACTATCTGATCTTGTTAGATTGTTTAGTGGTCTCATAACGAGGAAATATTTTGTCATTTAAACAAAAGATAAACTGCAAAACAATGTGTTTTGTTTGCATTAATTAGTTGGGACTATTGGCAATGAAAAATTTATAGGAGATTGTGTTTTAATCAATTTCTCTCTTTGTCTATGAAAACATGTAAAGGTTTTGTTTTACCCATTAAAAGGGTCTAGTGCAGTTGCTTGATTCAAGTAATTAGTTACCCAAATTATTTGACGGGCTCTCGCTATGGATTTATTTAGAAAGAAATAAGTCAAGATAACTAAGTCCACACACACTTGCCAATCTCTGCCCAATTTGTTGATTGGGTACGCAATTCTGTGGGCGCTAACCTTGAAGGGTAATATCGCTTCTCTAACAGCACCTGTCTGGGGGCTGATTTGCTTCTCATGCAGAGCTCATTATACATCGCATCAGCATTAACACTTCATTCATCTATATTCCATACTGTTGTAGTGTTCTTAGTCCTTCACTCAAAGTCTTGAGCACAGTGATTAACTAGTTATCCTGCACTGCTGCACATCTTATAGCAAATCAGCTCTCTGTGTAGCAGACTCAAATTGCAGTAAACTGCAGTAATTCTAACAGAAGGCTGTAAAGCAAGCCGAGGTTATTCAATTTGAAATTCTGATGTTGCGTTTGTATTGAAAAATAATGGAAATCACCTAATTTGTACATGCAAAGACATCAAAGAAAGAGCAAAAAAGCCATACAGATGATAGTATTACAGCTAAAGACCGAAACCAATTTATGTTTTCTACAAATGAATGGGAGGTACTCTTTGGATTGTTTAAAAAACATGCTTGTCTTGGTCAGAAATATGGCCAAAACACCTATAACTACGACCTATCCTCATCATTTTCGACATCATCAAGATCAGAAGCTAAAGGCTAGTAAAAAAAAAAAAGAAAAAGAAAAAAATAAAAAGAAGAAAAAGCAATAATGGCATTACTTGTCAAAGAGCATGATTTCTTCTATGCACCAAAATCTGATCAAGCTGCCCACCATATCATATAGTTGCTCAAACAAACAAGTCCAAAAATCCCTATCAAGTATCACCAGTGAGAGCTTTCCTCCTGGGAACTCGTCAAAAATACACTAGTAACTCTTTTTGTGCCCATAAGACACATATCCTGCCCTCTCAATTACCTCGAAACACAAAGCACAAGAAGAGAGACTGAAGTTAAGTTATTCACAAGGGTGCACTTTGCAAGAACCGCTTCTCATAAAGCCCAGTCAACTGATCAGCAACAGCCCACATGATAGCCTGGCCAGGCGGAATCCTCATGAGTCTTGGAAGTAATCCCCTCCACAAAGCCCGTAGCCCTTCCTCAGCATAGATTGTTTTAATGGCATGGACCATGCCAGTGTACTTTACATTATTCCCAGACTTGCTTTGTGCCATCAGCCTTGTTTTCACAACATCAAATGGACCAGTGCATATGGGGCCCGCTGTCCCAGCAAGAAATCCTGAAATCATAGACTGCCATGGCTGGAGAACTGTCCCATCACCTTCTTGCTTATTCCACAAGGCCTTGTCAAACATGAACTTGGCAGAGAACATGGCTGCTTGGTTAGTTCCATTGCGCATGACTGTTGGAGCAGCACCTGACCACAGCCCTCGAATTCCTTCTTCACGTATTGTCAAACGGGCACAATGAATGGGACCTTTGTATTTCAGGAGTTCAGGACTCAATCCTTTCTGCTGTTGTAACCTAATTTTCACCACCTGTGTCAAATAAAGAGAAATACAATACATCATCAACAGCTGGGAAATGCAAGAATGTTAACAGTCAAACCTAGGGAAAAAAGGTATAGTCCAGCATCAAACATAACATACAGGGTCAATCTACACACAAGTTATCCCTACCTTTTAAAAAGTATGAGATAACTCTTATGAATAGTGCTTGGACAAGTATACCCTCTTAAAATGTTTATTTACTTGCCTCCATTAATGTTAACTAGCTTTTTTTTTCAACTCTTAAAAATAGTGTGCGGACATTTATACCCCTAACAATATTCGTTTACATATTTTCCCCTCATTAATGCTACTAGCAACTAATTTGTGATGTAGAGCCAAACCGGAAAAAACTTCCCGAATATTGCTAACTATATATGGCGTGCGCATTGTGCGCGTTAGCCACCCTAGTAAACCTAAATATTGTTGCCAACACCAAAGCTTTTTTGAATTGCTCATGTTTCTCACCCTTTTTACAGTCTTCCGCAATCAGCAACTTCCCATATCGGGCTTCTTTCTTGTCAACTCATATCTACTTTCAAAAGTTAAGTTCTCATTTCTTAATCGTTATATGACACTAATTATTATTCTAGATACTTCAACAGTGAAAGGTATCTTATTGGCTTTAGAAGATCTCAATCTGAAGTTCATGCTTCAACTAGTGACATAGTCCGTAAATATGCTTAGGACATTGAAGGACTTCATATTAAATTGTACAGAGCAACTTTTTACTCAATTGTAGAAAACAACGTTGTTGGCTTATTTTTTTCAATAAAAAACAACTTTTTGGTATCAAAGATGTACATCCTTCATTCTTTATTGGTTGACACACTTGATTTTGGCACACATATTAAGGACGTGAGATGAAGGAAGGAAAAAGACCATAATACTCCTACCCACTCAAAATTGGGAGGGGTAATGTGGGGTAGCAAGGGTAAAGTAACTGTATATAACCAAGCTTTACCATAAAAAGAAACATGTCAGCTAAAACGAAATTTCCCAAAAAAATACGGGTCAATTAAAGAAATCGGAGGAAGTATATTAGAACTAAGCTAGTGAATCTTGGTTAGCTTAGCTGATTTGAAAGTATAAGAGTTTTAAGTTAATAAATGGCACTTGTCTCCATACGAAGCAAGTTGAAGAAGAAAACAATAGTACAACACTAATTGAAGGGTAAGTAAGGGGTTGTTTCGGGGGTGGGCAGTGGGTATTGGGTAAGGGGCTTATTTCGTGTGGCCGTGTGGGTGAGGGGGGTTGTTTTGGGGGTGGTGGTTGTTTATCGAGGTGAGGGATTGTTTGATCTAGGTGAGGTGTGGTTTTGGTGTTGGTAAGTGGTTGGGTGCAGTTTAGATGTTGGTATTACTGGTGTGGTTTTGGTGTTAGTGGTGGTTGTTTTTGGTGCTTGTGGTAGATGGTGTTGTTGGTCATGGAGGAGGGATGAAGGAGGTGGTCATGGGGGTGGAGCTTTGGGTGATGGTAATGGAGGAAGATGGTGGGATGGAGGAGAAAGTAAGGGATGACCGATTGTTTAGGTAATCGGTCATTTGGATTCATTATGGGAAGAAGGGGTATAAAGGTTGGATTATTTTAGAATAAGCCAAAGGTTGGTTTAATTTGAGAGAATGGGGCAAAGGTTGGTTTATTTTGAGAGAATGGGGCAAAGGTTGGATTATTTATACTTCCTCCGTTTTTTTATTATTGCACCATAGGGGTTGGGTACAAATATTTTGATAGTGGAAAAAAGTAAGAGAGAAAAAGGTAAAAATACAAAATTACCCATGTGACATATTGATAAACTGAAAATTACGGAGTAATTGTGAAAAAGCAAGGGTATGTTGGGTATTTGTAGTGTGAACACAAATAATTTTTTTCCTAAAGAGGAAATGGTTCAATATTTGTGAAACTTCCTAAAAAAGCAAGTGGTGCAATAATAAAAGAACGGAGGAAGTAGTAATTTTTCCAAAAGCTACACATAGTTTATGTGACTATTTTGGGTTGTTTTCACGTATGATGGCATGATAGCCTTAATTTCTTAAATAAAAAAAAAAGTGGATCTTTTATTCTTTTTTATGCTATCAAGAATAAATATATAAATGTCAATAACTTGCCATTTCTCACCAATATAGCTGCAATTATCATAAGATAATCATGTAGATTACCAAGATGTCAGCATATCCACCAGAAAAAGGTTGACATTATGCCAACACGGCAACACCGGAAAAGCTAGTCTTTGTGTCTTGAGACACAGTTAACCATAAACAGCAATTAAGCCTTATAGACCCTGGTCCCTCGTTCATGTAAGATAATTATAGGTGCCTGGGCTTTACAACAAGGTCTATGAACTATAATTACCGGTTCATTTCTAATGGAGTTGGAGTCAACAATTCACAACTCTTTGACTTTGTATAACAAAGGGCTAAACTAAAATGACTAATTAAGTAATTGAACAGCCTGCACTTATTTATTTAATTTTTACTCTTGCAAAGAAGAAGAGGTAGGTTGATGGGAAACAACCTCCTCTAACCACATGGGTGATCCAACCCCTCCTTCACCCTGCTAAATAAGAATTTCTTAATAGGCATAGCTGTTATCAGCTAATTACTAGCCCAAGTTTCCACCAACTCTAAAGTGTGAAAAACATAACTAAAAGACTTCATACTCATAGTACAAAAATAATGAGGCACCCCTAAAGTCCAAATTCCGAAATAAAACGTTGAGCTGGTTCAAAGACTTCATATTACAAAGTGAATGGCAGCCTAAAAAAAATTATACTCTGACCTGCATACGCACAACACAAACTTGTATGCTAAATTGTGCTTCTTTACTGTAAAATCTATAGATCCCTTGAGGCTATATCAGTTATCAGAATGAAAGCCAAAATAACATACCACAATAGTATTTTTTTGAGTCTAGTCCAGTCCTTAAATTCATTCTAAAAAACATAATCGGCACAGCACAAAAAGAATGGGCCAAGGTGGTTCAGTTTTTCAATGGAGGAATTAAATAGCGTACACAAACCTGGCACCAACACAGATAAGCAAAGACAAAACAAAAGCCTATGACTGCTAATTCCCTAACAAATTTAGTGGCAATTGATTATAATCTCATCCATGTAAACAACCGCTAGGAATTCATGTATATTAAGCTTTGCTCATTAAAACAATATAGTTATCAGACATCTTTATGCAACAATATAGTTATCAGACATCTTTATGCAAGTGTATACACCAAATTCATAATGCTTTATCATGCCCAATTCACAGCCATGCAAACTTGGCCCAGCAAGTAGGTGGCCATTTAAGATTTCTTTGGGTGTTGGGACCTCAAATCCCGCAATGCACATAGATTATGAAGTAGATAAACATTATGAGACAGAGGTGGTGACATTTATTTATATACTTGAGCCCAAGAAGCTATGTGCTGTTAATGTTCTGCAAGACATCCCTATAGCCTGATTCGAAATTGTACAAATATACGGTATAATTAGTACTTGATTTTAAATTTATAATGATCCAACAAACTTGATTTCAAACTCAGCCCCTTTGCCAATATCCCAAAGTATAATCCACCCACAAGGAAATATGTTAGAATAATTCCACTTTAACCTTATATATATACGTAGTACATAAAAAACCATACTTCCTAAAGTAATTGGAAATTCTAAAAAGCTTCTAGATTGATACTTAAGCAAAAGTTCCTAATCTTTTTTTGGGGGGGAATAACTATAAGGTTCCGAATCGTATCGACAATCCCATAGACAACCTTAGTACGTACTTTACCATAATTTGAACAATCAAAGTGTAATCAGAAAGAAAACTAATAAAGTAATCCAAAGTGCCCATTTGAAAAGCCACCACCATTTCAACTTTGATCTGTAACAGCTAATAAACTAATATCTAAAGTTTTACCAAGATTCATCTTTCATCCCAGCTCAGTCATGAACACGTGGGACGTTCATAATCGTTACGAACCTAACATTTCTCACCTACAAGAATTTGACAACAACAAGCAAATTCATCCAAGATGATCTAGAATCCTACACCAACATCCAAATCAAAATGCAATCAATCAAAACTACCCCTCTTTAATAAAAATTTAATAACAACCACAGGTTAGGATTCTGCCGTAGTAAAATGAGCATTCCTATGGGACCCACAAAAGCCCCCAATTTGCAAAAACAACCACAAATTCACATTGGGAAGTTCTAATTGTTCTTTCACAATCAAAACCTAAAGAACCCAAATTCCAAAACTAATTAAACTTCTTCGTCCACTAATCAAAATTATGAAAAAAAAACTATCACGGATTCTAAGACATGAGATCAAATCCCGTCTATATAAAAAAAAAAATGTTCATTTACGAATTAAATCAATCAATATTATCAACAACTCCACAAATACAAAGAAAAGAATATAATATTAATAATTAAAGTAACCAAACAAAAACAAAACCCCAAAAATTAAAACCTTAAGAAAAGGGAAAAATTGAACAAACCTCAAAAGGGGTGACAATAACGAGGGCTTCAAGAACACCAGCACCAAACCCAGAAAACAAACGACCTTGATAACTAAGTTTACCAGTTTCAGAGTCTTTAAAAGCCGATTGAAGGACGGCATTAGTACCCATACGAAGGGCATACTTAAGAGTAAGATGAGTAGCAAATGGGGTCAATCCCTTCCAAAGGGCACGTACCCCTTCAGTATTAGCAACAGTAGTACCACAATGAAGGATACCCTTGTAATTTCCAGCCCTATCAAGCTGTAAACGGGTTTTGATAACGTCAATTGGCTGTAAACAAGAGGCTTCTACGATACCTCCAACTGACCCTGAAATGGCTTTCATGTATGGTGGGACTGTCACCCTCGTTGTGATTTGGGTTGAGTTGGTGTTGTTGTTTTTCTGGGGTTCTGCCATTTTTGTGATTTCTTGAGAAAACTGGAAGAAGAAGAAAAGGGGTTTGTTTTTTTCTTTTCCAGTGTTCCGAGTTTGAGGGGAGGAGAGAGAATGAAGATGGTTAAATGAGGTTGCTTTGTAGTAGCCGCTTTCTGACGTGGGTATGAAGTGGCTCGTTCTTCTAAGTAGGTGCGGTTTTGAGTATTTTTTATACGGACTACGGAGTGTAGATTTGCCACTAATTTGGAAATTTATGGGTAAAATACTAAAAGGAAATTTTGACTTTTATCACAAAAAAAAATTAAAAAATTATTTTTTACCATCAAAACTTCTAAAACTTTTATTTTACTATCAAAAAAATTTCTAAAAATTGTTTTTTACCATCTAACGTCAAAAAAACCGTTAAATCTAACGGTTTTAAAAAAATCTTTTCGAATTTCGTGCGCAAAACATGTTTTTCATAGGTTTAGGAAGGTATTTTGGCCCTTCGAATCCAATTTGAGGTCAGAATTGACAAAAAATGATCGAAAATGCCTCGTTTTGCGTGTTCACGCAAATTGAGGTATTTTAAACACGCAAAACGAGGCATTTCAGATCATTTTTTGTCAATTATGACCTCAAATTGGACCCAAAGAACCAAAATGCCCCCAAAACCCCTAAAGAGCATGTGTTTGACATGAAACTCGAAGATTTTTAAAAATTTCGTTAGGTTTTTGACGACAGGTGGTAAAAAATAATTTTTTATTTTTTATTTGGTGGTAAAATAAAAATTTAGAAGTTTTGGTGGTAAAAAACATTTTTTTGATTTTTTTTGGTGGTAAAAGTCAAAATTTCCATATTAAAATGACGTTTTTAAAAATTGTGTTCAAACTTTGTGGGTGCTTTTTGTTCCTCTTATAAAACACTTTCTTCCCAACCTGTTAAAAAATTAAAGCGCAATATTATAAATATTTAAAAATATTCACAAATTATAACTGTGGTTGGTTGCACCATGTAGTTACCGATTTATGTTACAGGGAATACTTCATCAATACATAGGGGTTTTTCAGTTAGTATTATAGGGAATACTTGGTCAGCATTACAAGAGTTATTCTGTTCTTTTACAACAAGCTGCACACAAGACGAGTTGAAAAATATTTGTTCACTTATTTAACCTGATTAATTTTAATTGCTTTTTTTAAAAAAAATTAACAGAAGTGTGCGAACATTGGTTGGTTTTGTTCAATATATATATATTTTTTTGGTTAAATTCAAACCCAAAATTTAATCTAGTCTCAAGGTTTGTACTAGTTTGAACCTCCCATACACTCAATTGCTCTCTTATTGTCACAGCTAATAATTTTATATTTCAATTTTAATGTAGTGACTAAATGCCTATAATTGATACATTGCGTACTCCACATTGTTTATTGTCAAATCCATGTGTGATTTCCATGCATTAAGCATTACAACTCACATGAATCATGATCACATAAAATTGTATGATACCTGCCGGCTGTCTTCACCTAATTTTTAATTACAATTTGCTAAGGTGTCGTACAATTTGGTTTAGACTATTAGTGATTATGAGAATGTTGTGTTATTCAATGGAATCTATAGTTCTATTCTACTTAGTATATGGAGTATGCGGAAGTTCGACTACATAGATTTGACTGAATTAAACTAATGCAACTTACAATGTCACCTAATCACGATATCATCACAACTGGACTAGTACGTCCCTTTAGCTTCTTAAGGTGTATATTGAGTTTATTCATTTTTCTAAAAAAGTTTTATTATTCCGTTTATACTTTTAGATTATTGTATTCACATATATTTTTGTTAAGCAAATGTTTAGTGTTTAGTCTGTTTACTATTTTTACGGAGTAGTTAACCTCTTATGAAGTACTCCGTAAAAGTACTATGTAGTATCTAAGACTTGAAATAGAATTTTGACATCATTTTCTTTGCGGCTCTCTAGCTTTATTGAACTTTGACAAAAAATTAATATACTTTTCAAATCCATAATTGTTTTAGATTGGACATAATAAACATTGTACATCTAAATGCACCATTTAATTTTCAAATGTCGAGCAAAATTTAAAGCCGTGTTTAACCTAGTCCGTAAAAAAGAGAAGCAAGGGAAAAAGTTTTAAAAGCTCAACAACCTTCTTCAATTACAACCTACAGTTTAAATGATAATTATAAATCTTTTTAATCTAGACCCAAACTTCCTTTCCCATGTAATAACACTATGGGAAATTGAGGAAAAAAGGATTGAAAGTTTATGTCCCATTCCCCTAAAATCATATACTCCTATTCCACATTTCCACGAGTTAAGCATACAATCAAGACCTCACTTTTTACATTTTTCACAGTTAAGGACCTCCCACTTTTTTTTTTCACCTTTAAGAACCTATGTTCACTTTTCCGACCAAAATTAACTACTACCATTAAAAAAAGTTAGATTCTTGGGTTAAATAAGTAAGTCCTTGGGTTAACTATTTTACTTTTACAAAGAAAATCAAAATAATATTATTTATTAATTTACCATTTTCTCTCTTCTGCACTAAAAATGAATAAAGAGAAAACCATTTTCTTTCTTGATTTCTTCTATGTTGTTTTCCATGTCTTCCAGAAGCACTAACGCCTCCTTAATCTGTCTAATCTTCTAAAACTTGCATCCATAATTAAATCTCCTATACTTGAACTCAAAATTTTTGATTGACATAATACCAAACCAATTTTAGAGAGGAACTTACATCCATTTACAAAATTATATGAAAAAAAAATTCGGAAAACATCCATGACAAAACAGTTAATCGTATCAATTTAATATCCTAAATGCAACTGGAAATTTGTCAATTGATTTGGTTTTGAAATTGGGGCTGATTTTAACTCTCTCATCTTCATCATTAGTAGAGGTAGATATGGCGATGGTGGCTGGTGACCTAAATTTCGAAATTGGGGCGGATTTTAATTCAGATTTGGGGCATGAATTGGTAGGAATTGGGTGGTGTTTTGGGTGGTAGTAGATGTTTTCTGAGCAAAAATATAACAGCAATATTGAAATAGGCAAATTAGGGATAAACAAATTGGGGGTTCTAGGTATCTTTCATGCACTAAGCTTAAGTTGGGTGGAACTGGGAAGGTGTTTAATTTTTTCTTGGTAGACAAAGGCAATGACTACGATATCAATTGCCGGTCGACATGTTATGAAGAAATACGTATGGTGGTTGTTATTTTAATTTTTTTTTATTTATTTTTTTAGATGTAAGGTATTGAGTTTTTTTTTTTTTTTTTTTTTTTTTTTTTTTTTTTTTTTGTATTAAATGCTAACAAGGACTTAACATTTGCCAATTAAGGCACTAACCTTTTAATCAGTGCTCAGATGGGTTAAAGATGAGCTAAGTGGCCTGATTTCTAACCACAGGTGCTTAAAGGTGAAAAAAAAAATGAGAGGTCCTTAAAGGTGACAAAAAACAAATATCAAGTCTTTCTCTTATGCTTAACTCACATTTCCACATGATCATAATCAAAGTTTAGTTTTTTTTTTTGAGTTGGTACTTGGTAGGAACATAAACTCTATGCCACATGAAGTTTTATAAGAACATATGATTAGTAAACAACTTCTTTAGTAATTCAATTACCATGATTGCTATTAATTTTTGATCAACAATAATTCAACACAGATAATTTATCACCATAGGAGTATATTACATTTTACAGTAACCTAATCAGCTCCCTAAACTGTAAACATCCCATAAGGCCATAATAATTAATTTCATATATACATTATAAAACTTTGATCAAATATAATTTTTTTTCAAACTAATACAAGTTTTACAACCAAGAACAATAATTTCAAAAATGCTGAATTTCCTCAAACAAGTGCTCCACCTTTAACAAACTCAGTGAAAGCCAAGGCAACAAGGCCTAACATAGCAATCCTACCATTCCATAGCTCGGCGTTGGCGTTCATAAACCCACTTGTCTTTGCTTCTGCTCGCTCACCTTTGAACAACGGCACCAATGATGCTACTGATAATAGAATGCTGGTTCCTAAGAACCATTGTGCTCCGCCGTCGGATATCTGAGAAAACAAGTCTGTGCCTTGTGATAATTCTACGGCTACTGCGGCCACGAAACCGATCATGGCTAGACGGCCGTTGATCCTTTCGGGTGCAGGGCCGCTGAAGGCGAATAGGTCTGTGAAGTTTGTGCTCACCTGTGGAATGCAAACATAGATGATTTAGTATAATTCCTGGGTTGTAAATAACTTTGTAATTCATAAGTGATCTATATGTGCAAAATATCAATATTATAGCCTAGTTACTACATATAGCTAGTATGTGATAAAAGAGTGCATTTTAATTAGAGAATTCAATTAGATTCATATAAGTTTATCTCCATGTCACATGTTAAAATGACACCAATCTAATCTATGACTTAACATACACATTTGACTTTATCATGAAATTTAGAGATGTTATAAGAATTAAAAAATTTCTAAGAACGGAAAACATGGATTAATGGACATAGATTAGTCATAACAACATATATACCTTTTTAGGCTGAGGCTTAGGGGGTGGGGTTGGGGTGGGTGATGATACGCTAGGGTTAGATTTGGGCAAGCCGGAGTCAACCTTTGGTTCACCATCAACCTTCTCCTCAGCCATACACTTTACCCCAAAATTAACCCGCTTTCCCATCCGAGGGTAAAATCCTAGAGGAGACACCTTGGAAGACCCATTAGCAAAGGCGCCAACGGGGTTGGATAGAAGGGCTTGCACTTGCATAGACATTGCCATTATAATCCTTAAACTTTATATCTAACTTAGAAAAGCTAATCAAGTAATCAACTTCAAAAAAATTGAACAAGCAAAGTAAGAAAGTTGCACTATGCTTTATCAAAGAAAGTTGTGTATGATTCTTTAATTCGATGAAGTATGCAAGTGAAGTGTAATGTATTTATAATAAAGTAGGTAAGATACAAATTAGGGGATATATTGGCTCCACGTCGTGTAGCAAAGAAGGGGTCACGTAGATTTGAATGGGCACACACATTGAAAGTAAGGTGTTGTGGACTCTAAAATAGCCACTTGTAAATGGGGCAATTGTAAAGTGTTGATGTTCTTCTTGTAACCACAAATTTTGGAGTTGCATAACCTTTTTGGAAACTTGTCTTGGGACTAGAAGCATCTAGTCAGTACACTAACTAACAAACGATCATGAGTAAATTGAAATTGAATTATAAGGGAAATTTAGTGAGCCATGCAACCAACAAAATTTTTACTTGTTCACGTGTTTGTTTTACACCCCTATAGTATTTTCTACCGCTGAAGTTTGTTTTGATGGTCTCTAAACAAACACAAGTTAGACTATTACTCCAATCGTTTCAAATTACTTGCATCTTTACTTTATTTTTTAGAGAATAATTTTTCATTTGTTAAATTTTTTGTTTGACAACCATAAATTGCAGAATAAAATTAAGACAACTGAATGTAAATACGATTTGTAAGAATCTAAATTTAAAACGTTCTTTGTGTTTTTCATTTACAAAGTAACATATAATTCCTATGCTTTTTAATCCTTATAAGTTACAACAGCTGTATTTTTATGCTTTCAAAACTATGATCGGTGAAAAGATCTTATATAGTACAATATTTTTCCTTCATAACCTGTTGAATTAATTAAAGATATTCCTTCATCTAAACAACAATTGCTGAAAAGATTTTGTACAGTATAATAATTTCTCTCACATATATCACTAGAATATACAACATTTTCAAAGAAATGATGTAGGGAGCTTTTGTAAATGTGAGGACAATTTGTATCTTCTTCATCTAACTGAAATTGAAAAACATACATGTATGCAATCTCGTACAACTCTTTACTAACGAACTAAATTGACAACAGTTCACAAATATTAAAGAGAAACCAAAATACAAATACTCAACTAATCGGGCCATAGATGCTCCCAAATACATGAATAGGATGAAAAAGTTATTAAAAGGGTTAAAATACATGAATAAGAGCTTGATTACGTTCCAATGTGAATTCAAAATTATTAATAATTGATAATAAAATCACAAAAAAAAAAAAAAAAAATCAATATTCATATAGTCTATAAATTTCGAAATAACAACTCCCTTCAAAACAACATGATTCAAATGCTTATCTGATCACATACGTTTAGATGATTAATTAGTATTTTGGCCCGAATAATGGCCTAGGTTTGTATGAAACTAGCTCTATGCAGTCACCCAATTTCAAGAATTCAATACCAATTTGATCTACATATACAACAATAAATTTGAAATTTGACATACATTAGAAATTACAAAAAATATATACTGTATTAAAAATTGATATAAATAATCATGCTAACTAATTGAATCTATAAAAGTCGAGGATAAAAGTTCTTTTGTTTTTTTTTTTTTTGAACTAATAAAAAATTCTAATTATTATCACCAAAAAAAAGTATTTTGGCATTTATAGAGCCATTTCGAAAAAGTAAATAAAATAGGAAAACGAACAAGTACAAAGGGAAAAGAAGTCTTTTTTTTTTTAATTATTAATTAGTGTGTCATTGCTATTAGGGCTGGCAATCCCGGACCCAAAATTAGGGCTGTGCACTATATTAGATTTTTTTTTTTTAGATTGCTACATTAGTTAAGCCTTGTGATTATATGTATTGAATATATATGGTGTCTTTTTTTCCTTTTGTTAAATTAGTTAGAAATTGTTTTTTTGGTGTTCCACTCGATTCAGCCTTTGGACTATTACGAATTCGGGGCTTGATTATGAGTAGACCTGGCAAACGGGTCGTTCGGGTCGGGTTCGGGTTGGGTCAATTTCGGGTTAGCAAATATTTAGGTCGGGTCGGGTCAATTCGAGTTTTGGGTCAAATTTGGGTCATTACTTCGGGTCAAGTTCAGGTCGTGCCAATTCGGTCGAGTCAGTTCGGGTCGGATCAATTTTTAGGATAAATTTTCGGGTCAATTTTCGGGTCGGGTCAGTTCGAGCCGGGCCAAGTTTGTGTCAGATTGTCAAAATAAATTCACTTACAAAAAATAGTTGGAAGAATAAAGTAATTTCGTTAAAAAAAAAAAAAAAACGTGAGTACCTATTACTTATTAGGAAAGTAAAAAGGCTTAAACTAAGTAATTAACCATTTCACCCTATTCACTTCAGGTCAGGTCACTTCGGGTCGGGTCGATTCGGGTCAATCAATTCGGATTAAAATCGGGTCAGGTCACTTCAGGTCGGGTCAAGTTCGGGTTTCAGGTCAATTCGGGTCGGGTCATTTTGGGCATCGGGTCACATTCGGGTCAACTCCATTTCGGGTTCGGGTCTGGTTAGTTCTGGTTCGGGTCATTTTCGAGTTAATGATTTCGGGTCGGGTCGGGTCAGGATTGCCAGGTCTAATTATGAGTGCTTATGTTCCAATTCCCTCCAATTGTTGTTGTAGGATCAAGCATGTGGTCCTCCCAACCAAGTGTATCCCCAATCACCACCAATCAATTGATTTTAGTAATAACTTGTGATATGCTATTATATACATTTATTTTTCTGTTTATAACATGACTGATAATTTGGCTTATGTGGTATATAAATCGATTATGAACTTTAATTATCGGCTTAAACTTTTGGTTGAGATAGACCTCTAGCATAGATTCCTCGAATATGGTATCAAGAGTCAACATGACAAAAGGTCACGGATTCAAATCTCATTCGCCTATTCTTTCAAAATCAAGGAATATTCCACCTTGAGTGTAAGGAGGTTATGTTGCATGCACATTTTAATCCTAAAACACTCTTGTATAAAAGAGTGTGATAAAATATATAAATCGGTTAAATAAAGAGGTTTATCTGTATCTACATTTCAATCTCAAAGACCTCTCGTATAAAGAGATATAGAGGGATACGAAGTACATTAGAAGACATAGTAAATGAAAAGATTGAGATGAGATGAGATGTGATGTGATGTGAGAATCCAAGGCCCAAAAGATTACTGATAGACCATGTATATCCATAATAAAGGAGTTATTGTCGTACCAATCTAACACCGAATAGTGTAACAGAGTCGGCCCAATAAGAAGTGACCACTGGTGAAAAGGTGGCATCAACTTAGGAGCTACTTCACTTACATTTTACTGATGAAGCACTTACGTGTCACTTATATAGTACCATGTTGTACCCTCTACTGCCACGTAACCTTCTTATTTAAGCGTCATCCTATTACCCAAACTACTATATATAGTCAAAGTTACTACTCAGATAATAACATTCCATAATTAGAAGTTAACTGTCTTTTTAACTTGCTAAACTTAGAGTGAAAGAAAAGAAACAGAGAGAAAATGGCATCGGCACAAGAAGAGAGTAGGAAAGAGTTGGATGCAAGGGCTAGGCAGGGTGAGACTGTTATTCCTGGTGGTACTGGTGGCAAGTCACTTGAAGCCCAAGAGCACCTTGCCGAAGGTCTTTCTTTTTTTATTTTAATTATTTTTGTACGAGTTTGGTAGGTGCTAATAAATATTAGTATTGTGTTAAATTTATTTATATAATTAAATAAAGATTAATTTATGTAACATTAGTTTTAGATAGAATTTTAACATCATAGTTTTACATAATGTAAATATGACAGTATCACATGATACAATAATAACACTTAAATGTAGAGTTCCTATTATATTAGTAGTTATTGTACGTACTTTCTTTGTTTTTTTAGTAGTTATTCTTCAGTACTCCGTGTGTCATTTGAAGTAATAGTTAAAGAAGTTAATATACGAGTACTAATTTATTAGGTCATGTTTTTTTCACCTTGAGAGTAAAAAGTTGTAACTATAAACAACATGACTAAATTGTATTAATAATTTACATTTAATAGTACTTGTATATATCCATATATCAGGTGAATATAACATGATTAAATGGTACGAGTACTTTGTATAATTATCCTCATCAATTTTCCCAGTTGTTTATATGAAAACTTTTTCATAATATATTGCTAGCCAAATATGTGAGTATTGAAAACGGAGTATTTACGTAACAGAAGCATGCATGATGATTTAATTTCCTTAGAGTTAAATAAATTTGTAATGCAGGAAGGAGCAGGGGAGGACAGACAAGAAGGGAGCAGCTAGGACACGAAGGATACCAGGAGCTTGGCACCAAGGGTGGTCAGACTCGCAAGGACCAAATGGGTACCGAAGGCTACAGTGAAATGGGCCGCAAGGGTGGACTCAGCACCATGGACCAATCCGGCGAGGAGCGAGCTCAGGAGAAAGGCATCGATATCGACGAGTCCAAGTTCCGTACTCGCTCCTAATCAATGAATCCTCTTCGTTAACCTTGCGTTGGTGTTGTCAACTCAAACCGCATTTTTCCGTTGTTTAGTTAGTTTTATCCACGGAGTACTCAAGACCTTTAAATTACACTCTAGTACGTAGTTTATGTAATAAAATATATGTTACAGTTACACCCTTTTAGTTAACTTTAGGTACGGTGGTGGTTATATCTAGTACGTAGTTTTCACCGCGGATGTTTAATGTTTTCCCGTTTTTTGAAACCCACCGTTCCCGTGCTAATGTAGCCTGTAAATGGCTTGGTGTCGGATGAATTTTTATTAATATCTCACATTTTTCTCTAGTCGTTTTCCTGCAACCTAGTATCTCAGGTCGTGAGTACCAAGTACGTATGTATGTAGAAGTGTAGAACAATTGTAGTCGTTTGTTTCAGCTGTATCATGTATTGCTATGGTTTCCCAAGTAATTTCAAGGTTTTTTAATTAATTTTACTAGCGTTGCTCGTTGAAGTTAATGCACGGTGATCTTCCGTTTTTGCATGTTAGAGTTCTTGTAAACAAAGCTAATACCTACTCCAATATTAATTAGTGTACATTCTCTTTATCTTGACTCTTCATCTTGAAATAATAAGTACTTTCTTTGTTTTCTTTTTACATGTAAAACACAACATTATGACATGCTCTTTAAGAAGCAAATCAAGTGATATAAACAAAATAAAAGAAAAAAAAAAAAAAAAAAAGAAATGTAAAAATCAAAGAAAAAGGAAGTGAGTCTGAATTAGGAATAATATTACTCATTTGAAACTTCGTTTATTGGTACACAATTTAAATCCCCTCTTTGGCTCTTTTCTCAACAGAAAGATGAATATATAAGGGGGAAAAATTACAAATAGAATAATACAACATAGGTCTACGTGATCTCTATTCTCTAGTACACAACCTAAAACATCGTAATACAAAATGCTTACGTTCAGCGATTTCTAATTGCACAAAATGATGTATACAGAGGATACACTAATCCAATTATATGAGAATGATGAAAGGCACAAGAAAAAATTTCTATTGTGCTTCAGTACATAAACAATGGGTGCTCACCCAAAATGTCCAACTGAATATGCGCGTGTTGAAACAGAATTTTCCGCAGTCTTGGACTTCCTGTTGCTGATGTTTGAATTTCAATTGCTCGAGGTAATGCAGACCAAGGTGACACAGCCACTTAATGGTTGACTGCCAATGCAGTCACTAGAAGACCAAGAATAAGGAATGGTTGTGCACTAGCCTGGAAAGGAGAGCAAAAGGACAGTTTATATTCTAATTCAAATTCTTGTCACAAGTCATAGGAGAGTATATTCTAAATCACATTCTTGTCACAAGCCATAGCAAAATACAGAAATTAGAGATATTTGAAGTACCTGATATTTGACATCATACTTGATGGGGTCTGTCAGGATACATTTGGTCTGCAAAAGACAAAATTATTTAAGAAAATACCAAAAAATAAAATAATAAAGTAAAAGAAGAAACTTCTAAAAAAATCAAGGAAAAAAGCATGTAAAATGCTGAATGCAAAACGTTGCGGTAATGAATTTGATGAGTCACACCCAACAATTTTCCTTATAGAAGGTAACAGTCGTAACACTGCCTTTGAAATGCTTAAATTATGTATAACTTTGCATTACAGTTATACACTAGTGAAGGTGGAATCTTACCTAACAGTTTTCATGCTAGCTTTTAGCAATAAGATTGAGAAACGAGTTTAAACTGTGATTTTAAAATGTTTAAAGAGAGGATAGAGGGAGATAAATAGTATTGAAATAGTGGGAAAATGGTTCATGTCTTACAGAGAAAGAAAAGTAACGTTTGTTTTAAAAAAAACAGGATGATTATTTTCGGACAACCAAAAAAGGCAGATTGAAAGATTATTCATGTTAGCAACACAGTGATTAGCATAGATGTGGATTATTAGCCAGCTATGTGCATACCTGGAAATAAATTTGTGGAAGTATCAAGCCCAGTAAAGCTAAAGCATAATATGGTTTGCCAGCCCCCAGGAGGTAACCTGAATTGCAATACAAGTAGAATGATCAGAGATTAATCCACAGAAGCAGCAGAAACATACCTTCCAAGAATATCTAAAATTTATATCGTCCACTTTTCTGTGGGAGGGCTGGGATATTTTCACAATGACAATAGGAAAAAAATCATCCTAATTGAAAGAATCAGTGACCACTTTTCTGTGGGAGGGCTGGGATATATACACTCCTACAGCTTTTGAGAAGAAACTATTATAATGCAATAGTTAGATGTGTGCATTTGTGCAGATTCGGATAGATCAAAAACAAGAATGACACAAGTTATAGCTGTTAGACCATGTAGCCCTAAAATATTCTCCTTTTCGAGTTTTCAACAAATACTCTAGAGTGTCGTCTTTCAGAATAATTTGTTTTCCCTAAGAAAAAATTAGCCACAGAAAAATATCTTTAGGGAGAGAAAAAGTTGATCCAACATAGAATATCACTTTAAACTTGGTCTAAATGGAGTAATTATTGTCAAATTATTATCACTCTCTCGACCAATCTAGGTATGCCCGCATTGAGAAGATGCAATCTTTAATCATCAAAAAATATGTAACAAGCTCTAAACTTTGGCCACCTTTTCCAATTTGACTTGGAAGAATTAAAAATGAAGTTAGCACATTTCAAAATGCATGATGACATGTACTCTCATGCATACGACGTTGATTACCTGCAACTGATAGCTGGGTTATGTCAATGGCACCAACACAAATCCATTTAGCAGCCTCAATGCCAAAAGCTACTGGAATTGACTGCAAAGAATTTTATACTGGGAATTAATTCAGGCCTCAGCGAAACTAATTTAACACAGAAAATTTGACCAACCTGCAGTCCCATAGCTCTGTCGCCTTCAATGCTCTTAAAGTCATTTACAATGGCAATGCCAAGCTATGACATAATGTGAAAGACAGAAAATTAGTGAGAAATTGGTTTCAATCATGTAAATTTCGGTCCATAATGAACTTCACGTTTGTCATTTTGGAATATCCCAAAACAATTTAAAAATTCATTTTTAACCAAAAGTTAAAAATCCCGATATCGTTGTTTCGACCTCCAAACCATCAATCCTTTTCGTCTCTCCTTCCCAACACTTATTCTTATATATGTTTCTCTTTCGACCTATCACAACATTTACTTCAAAATTTTATAAGTAATCCTAACCTCTGTGCCCACCAACGTGAACTTCATTATAGGACAGGAGAGTAGTTAGTCAAGAATGAAGAAAGTATACCCCAGCAGTGCTGTACAGGAGGGTAAGAATGATTATATCCGGTGTTAGAGTGCCAAACAAAGCTTGACCAGCCCACCTACCAACACAACATCAGGAATTTAACTACGATAAATCAGCCAAAACCAGAACAAGCATCCATAAAAGTAGATCTTCATTTCAGTTGTGAAAAAAGACAACAATTCATAAGAGAATTCACAGGGACATGTGTTTGTACGAAAACAATAATTCAAGCATAAGAGAGCAAGAATGGCACAACACTACAGTGTTCATGGAAAAGCTGACTGAAGATTAGAGCATATATTGCTTTGCTCTATGATGTGAGGAAAGATGGAAACAGCTGGTAGATTCACCACAAGTTTAATTGTCAAGTTAAAATATGATGACTCTAAGGACAGTATTTTTAAAACGTCATTAAGAAAAGCTCATCTCCCTATTCATTTTGACATAATAAATTGACTGAGAACCAGCAACCTGAGATATAGGTCTGTTTTAGTTGCTCCTAAAAGTCCAAGCCATTAATTTAGGCATCTGATGAAGGTAACTCCTTGAGCTCCAATAACCCAAGAGCACAACAGGTTTATGAGTGTGTGACAGAGAGGGAATCAGACAGAGGGAATTAGACAGAGGAAGAAAACACACCATGGAAGACTGATGTAGCTTGACCCAAGAGCAAAATTTCCAATCCAACCATTTTGTTTAAGCTGCAGAAAAAATAAAATAATGTAAAATGGGACTCTTCTCCAATGTTGGACAATACTATGGGAAAAGAAGAAATTACCTTCAAGGGAGGTGCAGAATATATGTAAGAAATAAAAGATCCACCCAAAGCCAAGTAGAAAAGTGTAGGAAATTTATGCCCTGCCTAAAAATAAGACAGATTAAAAAAAAAAAAAAAAAAAAAAAAAGGAAATAACTGAAGTAGCAAAAGAACTTATCAGTACAAGAAAAGATTGAGAAGAGATAATAGGTGCTGAAATCTTCTTACCCACACGTCCAATCCTCCAGCAATAGCAAGTCCAGCTAGAAACAAAACCCAAATTTGAGTAATGACCTGCAAGAAGTTAGAATAAATCGTCAATAACAAAGAATATTAGTGGCCACAAGTTAGTTATCATAGTCAAATGTACCACATACCTCATTCTCAGATATTGCCCCTGAAGGAATTGGACGATAAGGTTCATTAATTGCATCAATATCTCGGTCATACCAATCATTCAGGGTCTATAAAGAAATATATATACATGAGATAACAAAAATCGAATGTAAATCAGGTTAGATAAAGATAATTTTCTGGAGCCCAACCTGTGTATAGCCAGTCAGACAAGGTCCAGACATCATCATGCAAAGAATCGATTTAGCCACGTCTTCTGGAGTCCAATGAAAGTTCCCTACAAATATTGAATAAGCTTTAGCAATGGTTTTATATACAATACAGTTTCATCAAAAAAAGACTGATCGGCAGTTCCAACATGCTTGTTATTTGGTTTGAAGATACAGACATCGGATAAACAAATGTCAAGTTAAATTTTAGCAAGCAGTGGCTTACATCTTATATATAGTAACATAATAGCACTTCGTTAATACATAAGACCAGTTGACTGGTTCAATATGCTGGTCACAAGTCTCAATGGTTTTAAAACTGAATTCTTGAGGATAAAAAACGAGGAAAAGACGCAGAGAAAAAGAGAATCGACTGTTTTAGGAAGTAGTATTGGGATGTCCACTATCCTAGCTTGAAAAAATATTAAGGTAAGGGAGTAAGAATGGGTTCGCTTAACCATAAACGTACATCATATGCTTCATATATGGATCACATATCGGACTTCATTAGCAAAACAAGAAATTGCCTCAGAAGCATAACCGTGATGATAAATAGAACAAAATTAATTTTTCTATAGACGAATGTAATATGGGCTGAGAAAAAGTCGCTAGCACAATGGACAGCATGACAATTTTATGAAGAACAATGTCTATGATAAACAGGAGATAACAAATCGGAGAAGATGAAAGGACCATATGTAAGTATACCAGATGCTGCAGCTCCACAAACTACTCCCCAAATCAATGGAGGCCATGTAACAGGTTTTGTAAGTTGGAGGCGAATCTTCCATTTGTTCTGCAGCAATAGAACTAAATAACATTTAGTTCAAGCAATAAATCTGTTTCTTTCCCCTTTCCTGATTATTGTTCTTTCCTCTTTTTAATACAATTCAATATCTTGACATTGTAAGAGTACTATGTAGTGGTGTACACAAACAGAACTACAAAAATAACCAGCAAACATTTACGCATAGAAAAGCTAACACCCTATAAACAGACATATTTTTTATGCTCTCGATCTATTTCATTATATAAGGCCTATATATTATTCCACAAGTCATTTAGGAAAACAATGCAATATCTAATAAAATTATATACAAAAGCAAAAGCCATCAAAGCATGCTTTACCTCCAGAAATTTCCCCCTAAACTTATTCTCCATATTTCGTGATGCTAAATCTACTTAATGAATATTGTCCTATCCCAGGCATAAATGGGGTAGTATCTAGTTAAAATTTCAAATTGTTTTATCCTTTTCAAGATCTTATAGTGATTATAGCTAAACAATCTCATAGTACAATAATGCCCCCTTTCAGTTTTAGCTTCTGAAGAAGCTTTTTTCTATCTCCCCTATGCTTCATTCAACTATCATTGAATACCAAAAAGAGTGCAAGACATTTGCAGAGTATTGCTACCTATTTTCTAAATTTATCTTGATGTTAAAACTATTTAGGGCCCGCCTGGATTCCAATAAATAGTTAGTGGGGTAGATTTTTGGCTGTAGTTTTTCATCCCGTAATAGTTTCGCTGGGGGGGCCCTAGAGTAATGTTTTACCCTTGTTTTAGGGGGTAAAAGTTACAGCCCAAACTTATTACCCTCATTCCAGATTTCCAGGTGTTTGCAGAAGCCCATAACAATTACCCCATAAAATATTATGGCCTATTACCTACAATCCAGGCAGGCCCTTAAAGAATGCTGCTATATCTTTGGTCTATTAATGATTAACTGCAGTGAAGAATAAAATGTAGTTAACTTATGCTTCATATTTTCAGACTAATTTCAAATCCTGAGCATGGCTTTAGTACTACTCCCTCCGTCCTTTTATTAAAGACCTGTATTCCTTTTTTGGCAAATCAAAATTAAAGATATAATTCTATTTTAAAGTTGTACTATTTGAGAATATTCTCCACTTTTTGACGAGTTATCGTCACTTTTTTGCACTAATAATGACTTTTTACATCAATTTCCAACACTTTCTCTCTCACTCTCTTCAATTATTCCCAACCATTACTTTTTTTTTCTCTCTATCTCTCTCTAACCCCATATGCACTTATGTACTTCCATAGTTCCACTAACTTTCTTAATTTGTGTGAAAAAACCCAAATAGGTCTTTAATAAAGAGACGAAGGGAGTACCTAATTTAGATTTCATCTTGACTTTATCAAGATTTTTGAGCTACTAAGTACTATTAATAATCAACTTCACAGTACACTAATGCTCCCTTTCAGCAGTTACCTACCTTCCAAAAAAGCATTATCTATAATCTACCTCTCACGCTCTAACCCTCACATACTCCATCCAACTCTTGTTGAATCACTTGAATGCAATAAAGAGTTTGTAACATTTCCAGAGTATTGCTACAGAAATAGTTTCCTGTTTTTGAATAGCCACCACACACACACTAGTAGACACAAGAACCAGCTTCTATTTTGCATCACAACTCTCATCCATGTGGAACCATGTCCACCATCCCATAAATCCATATATCTGAAAACAAAAGCACAATAACAGAAAAGACTGTGCTTCAAAAAAGTATCCAGAAGGATTGCTTGTGGCCTTATTAGCTAAATGACAATCAGCACGGATTCAGATTCGGAATCGTCTATCATTCCAAGGCATAACTACTAGTCAGTCAGTTCCTACAAGGTCTGAGTATTTTCCAATGAATAAACAAGTTCAAACCAACTATCCAAAATCCAACTACACTTTTATAACTACAATATAAATCAGGAGAGATTCAAGTTATCATCAATTGAGTACCATTCCAATCAAATACTCAAATTAGAAAGAAAAACCCCAAATCAAAAACTTAAAATAGAAAATAATACAATAATTGTTAAGAGGAAGAACCCACAGATTCTTGTGAAGCCCCTTTGATTCCAAGAAGTTGATTGAAGCTAGAACCCTCCTTTGATGGTGCCTTATCTGGTACCCGACCTTTCACTGCCACACAAATTCAAATTTCTAAAAAAACCCAGATTTTTTTTCCCGTAAACTACATAAATTAGACATTAAAACCCAATCTTTCTTCTAATCAACAATGAATTAAGCAAATAAATCCACAAAAATATAAAATTGAATAATTAGGACAAGAGGAAACCTTCATCAGTGTCAGTTTCAGTGTCAGCTGCTTTAATCGCCAATCTTCTTCCTAAAACAACAATTTAAAAGAAATTATAAATAGTAATAAAGTTTAAGTTTTCAGAAGGAAAAAAAAAAATGAAGAAGTGGGGAAAAATTGAAGCTTACTGGTGAAAGAAGTTGAAGCAGGAGAGAGAAAAGGGCGAGGTCGGAAATGGGTATTTGCAGAATTGGATAGTTTAATTGCTGCAAGTGTGTTGATAATGGCAGCCATTTTTATTGAAGGAAGCAGAGTTTTGTGGGGTGGATAGCTTCAATGGCAGTGCTGGAGTAGGGGAGACTTGACAGTTTGAGAAAGATTGAGACCAATGTTAGAGTGTTAGACTACGTCACCAAACTCTTTAACAATTTTATTTTTTATTTTCTTTTATCTCGGAAAAATTGTCTTATTAGTTCGAACTTTATCATTCGGGTTGCAGGAAAATGGGTAAGAGGAACCCACTCCAAATGCTTGTGGAAATTGAACTCTCAATAGTCTAGAGATTACCAACACTTAACTTAAAATTGCATTTGATAAGGAATATCATGTATTCGATCTCGCATAATAACAATTAGGTGGGGATTGAAACCTAATCACCCACAATTGACCCCCAAATTCAAAATATCTCAAAGGCTGAACGAGTGGGAACTTAAAAAAAAAACATATCCCAACTTTTAGACAAAGTAACAAAGGGCCACTAGCTTTAAAGTGTAATTAAGCCCATTTGTTGGCTTGATTTGACCTTTATGATACATTTATAATAATTAGGAAGAAGGAAATTAAAGTGTAGGAGTATCTAACACACAAAACTAAAAAGATGCAAGTTTGTTACTGTAAGGAATATTTCAAGCATCCCACACTTGAGTTCCACTGTGATCATACACTTAAGCATGGTGGCGTCCAAATGGAAGGAAGTTAGAGCAAAAGAGTCGCCACCAAGTTTTAGGAACTTGTAAACCGTTCACAAAGTGAAGGTTACACCCCTTCACAATCTATGAGATCGCTAACTCTATAGTGGTCCGGAACCATGACTGGATATTCGGGGATGAAGGTACAAATCCAACCTAAAAGAGATTGAATTTGCCCTAAAAATAGGCCTCTACTTTATTCTTCTCATATTCATGTGCGCTATCTAACTAACATACAATCAATATTAACCCTAAACTTGTTTAATCTATGTTGGTTGATTATTAATGCACAAACAAAACTATTATTGGCGATCACTTGAATTAAAATCACATTAGCCTAAATAAAATTATTAATTATCTTATTAAGCGTGATTTCAAATACAAATTCCCTTTAAACTTGCAGAGAGGGCGTGATCAAGCAATAACAACAATATATCAAGCAACATATAATTAATGATACAACATATAATTAATGATACAACAAATCATCATCATCATCATATTATCATCAAAGCATAATAATATTAGCAAGATCCTAGGCATGATACTATCATGATTAATAACAAATCCTAGCATGTCACTAAATAGCAATGATCAAAGCTTTAACCCTAATATGATAATAACAGGATGGAACAAAATAGGAAACAACCTAAGCATGATACTAGAAAGTAATAAATAACATCCTAACATGATACTAGGAATTAAAATAATATAAGCATGCTTTCTTAAAAATATATAGTAATAAAACTACTTACTTTGTTGTCTCGTATCTCTTTCTATCAAAACAATACACACATTAGTAACTTCAAGGAAAATATTAAATCAAACAATTAATTTAAATAATTGAAATAGGGATTTGGGACCAAACCCTCAGAAATTATCAACCTTTCATGTCTAGGGCGAAGACAAATTCGAGCTTGTCTATGTGTGTCTAAGTCTCGTGAATGCGGTATTGTATTTTGAAAAGGCTAGGCTTAGAAAGAGGGAGAAAGAACAAGCTTCTAGGTTAAAGGGAGAAGAGAATAGCTTTAGATGATTGTTGATGATTGTTGGTGATTAAAACGGGGAAATACGACCCTATTTATAGAGAAAAACATTTGGAAACGATTAGAAAAGAGTTAGAATTCGAATTGGAATAAAATTCCTTTTGACGCGGTGTGATAAGACTATCGCGTCGCGATAAAAACAGTTTTTTGTGGATTTTGTTTTTATCATAACTTTTGATTCAGAAGTCGAAATAAGTCATATAATATGTCGTTGGAAAGCTCTTGAAGTCTACTTTCCAACCCAATTAAAAGCATTTGTAGATAAAAAGATATGGCTGAAATAGTGGAAGGGTGTCAGTTTTGGATAGAATTTCGTATTTCTTTCATATCTTTTTCGTTATAGCTCGGAATTAATATATAATATATATTAGAAAGATAATTTCAAGATCTATCCAACCATATAAAATTTGGATAAAAATTATGAGGCACGAAAATAATATCTGAACACATTCCATTTCGCACAGAACAAGGACTCTCAAAAAGAGGAGTTTTATTCAATTTCAAATTCTTTAATCTTATCTTTTCAAAAAAGGATAATTAAAATCTCTTAGAAACTTATAGAAGCTTCTAATTAATCCTAATTAGTTTAGGAATGGGATTAAAGCCTTAGGACCCTCCACATGATCATTAAGTTGTAGGTAAAATCCGGTTTGGACTCAGTTTAGTATTTTGGCTATAACTTCCTCATTATTCATCAGAATTGGACTTATAATATATCGTTGGAAAGGTCTTTTCAAACCCCATCCAACTACACAATTATTGGACCCATATTATGGACTAAACTAAACTGGATTAGACGTTTTTCATAAACATGGTACGAAAAGAAATATTTTCAAAAACAGAAAGAAGTATTTTTATTAAAAACAGAGAGATTCACGAGACTCTTTCACATTTCAGCTCGTTCGATAATCAATGACTTGAAAGATATTCATCATTGGGTTTGGTTTTTCAGGGAGACACAATCAGGTGTCTACAGTTACGAGTGAAAGAGTTAGGGCGGCTATTGGATTGTTCTAATCGAATTAGATCGGGTCAAGTAATTTTTGAATAAGAATCGTGTTGATTGATCTCAAGTTCAAGTCCGTCAATTTAGATTTCATTGTCTATAGTATTCTAACAAAATCATCATTATTAGAACATTTATCATCAACTCAGGTCAAGTCCGGTTATTGCCTTGGTAAGCAAAGTCTAAACCCTGTGCAACTTCAGCAAAGTGAGGATATTTGGAGGATTATTTGGGAAATATGAGTGTTGGTAAAATACCTGTCGATTCCAATGACAAACAAAAAAGATGAAAGGGAAAAATACTTGATCTTAAACTCACAGTTGCGCCATGGAACATAATCCACTGCCTTAGAAGCGAAATACGCCACCACCGGTACAGGTTTCCTGATGACGCACGCCCCCCAAGTTTAACGCAACTCTCCTTCGTAATTCGTGTACCCGAACCCGAAGCGTGGAATTACTCAAGAACTGTTTAGATCTCAAAGGGTAGGTTTGTGTTTATGTGTTTAGGGTTCCAAAGATAACAAAACTGTGTGTTTCTCAATTTGAGGGTTTAGGAGGATATATATATATGTACAAAAGAAAGGATATAAATGAAGCAAACAAGGCCTCCACGATAAGCCCACGAGCGGCCGAGCTCTCGCTCTCATATGAGCGAGCTATCGCTCGGCCCTGCCGCAAGCAATAAACGTAGTGAGCTAGCACGCGAGCTATAGCTCGCACCTACCGTAAGCAACAAGCGCAGCGAGCTAGCACGCGAGCTATAGCTCGCACCTGCCATAAGAAGAGCGACCATACGAGCTACCATCCGAGCTATAGCTCGAACTTGCAGTAGCTCATATGCCATGTGAGCTATAGCTCTAACGCTAGCTCGACCTTGCGTAGTCTACTTGCCATGCCATTTATAGCTCTCTCGCTAGCTCCATGCACACAACGTTGCTAACGGATAACAACACTCACTTAGCAACACTCCGATTTGCATTACAAGTATTAAAATTCCAACAATCCCCCACTAATGCAAAACGAACTTGAGATCATGAAATCTGAACAGTAAAATGAAAGGTTAGGTACTTAAGCACTAGTATCCATAAGGTTTGAACTAATGCCTTAGTGACACAGGTATTCAACACTCTTCTGGTGAGTATCCAAAGGTTTAAACTCCCAGGAGCGAGGAAGGAACATGTATCACATACTTCACCTTTTGAACTTGAGTAATTCCGCCAATCTTGGCCAACACCTTGGGCTCTCATGAGTACTTCAGGAAAACTACACCACAATTTTCCCTTGAAGGAGGCCACCCCTCGTACTCACGTAGGTGTTCCGTCTGTGTATAAAATACACATTCCCAGCACATCTAGGGTCTTTCCATGCAGGCTTAAAACACATTCAAGCACCTTGCAAACCCAAGATTTTCTGTGCAATGGAATAAGAACATTAAGAACGAAAAGTTCAACCCTATCAACTAGACGGTGCATCTATCAATCCACTGCTCAACGAGCTCTTAGGCTAGATGCATTAAGGGTTACTCCCAACCTCATTCATTCGGTACCACTATCGTTCCCTACTTGAGTAGTAACTGGGCTAGTGATTTTAATTCATTTAAGGATCACTATCGTTCCCTACTCTCAAGCAACTGGGCTAGTAGTATTAAGAGCAAGCAATCCTCAACCTTCCACCTTTGGTGTCATTATCAATCCTACTCTAAAAGCCACTGGGCTAATGGTCTTAAATCCACTTAAGAACCATTATCAATCCCTGCTCAAAGAGTAACTGGACAAACGACATTAAGAGCCACGCTCAACCTTACTGAATCTACCTGGTCAACAAACCACTAAAAAGAGTTATAGATTCAATAAACATAAATGGTGTAAATCCAACAATGAGTCAACCAAAACAAGGCTCTAGACCCATTCTAAACAAAAGTTCAACAAATCAAAACACTTCGGTGTGTCCATGTGAGCCGTCTCAACTGACCACCCAACCTGGGTTATGGACATATTAAGAGCACTTAAAGCTCAACCTGTAAACATCAAGCAACAAGTCTACCAAAGCATCTCATATCCATATAAATTAGAGGGTTATCAAGCCAGATCACTTCCAAACATAGACTCATCTTTTAAATTTTCGTCTCTGGAATAATTTAAAATACCACACAGGATCTTAACTATATTCCCTTAGACAAACAAGCACTTACCTGTGCTTCATCCTTGTATAAGGACTTTCTTGATTTTTCTTTGCTTTCACATACTCTAACATGAGTATCACCTCCACAAGATCTGTCTAACTCTATCACTACGTCCGTAGTTCCTAACAACATACATAGACACTTGTGAAAAAATAATGTAGAGAACATACATGAGGATTAACTTACCCCCACACTGGACAAACTTCCAGAGATTAATTTTTGCAACAATCATCTTCTTGACACACGTCATCCAATCTTATGAACCTTTGCTTCATAATGGATAGTGTACAAAAATTTGTTTTGCAGCTCGCTCGAAACAGAGCACCACCCCGTTGTTCATTCAATCATTGCCCTTTTAGAACTTATTCACTAGTAGAATAAACAAAATGGCAAGCGGTTCAAACCCCCTAATGGCAAGCGGTTTTGAACCGCTCCCTGTTAGGGGGCTTGCCATTGTCCATTTAAATGGCAAGCGGTTCGGAACCGCTTGCCATTTGACGAGAATGGGCAGCGGTTTTGGCGCCAAACCGCTGCCCATTAGGGGTATAAAAAATAAAAAAAAAAAATTTTTTTTTTTGTTTTTTTTCTCTGAAATTGAAACACAAATAAAATATATATAAGAACAATAATATTTTTATTAATTAATTGATGTAAGTATTACATTTTCATAAAAAAAAAATTACAAAAATTTATACAAGTAAATAATTAATACAAGTTATCTACAAAAAATAAAAATATGAACAGCTCTTGTTCCACCACCGTCCACGCGCACCACCACCGTCACCCGTAGCCACCAAAACCCACCCAAACAAACACCACCAGATCCACCTTCACCCGTAGCCACCGAAACCCACCCAAACAAACCCACCCAAACAAACACCACCAGATCCACCTTCACCCGTAGCCACCAAAACCCACCCAAACAAACACCACCAGATCCACCTTCACCCGTAGCCACCAAAACCCACCCAAACAAACCCACAATGACTCCCACCAACACCAGAACACCGGCCAACACCACCACCCACCATCACCCGTCCACCCACAACGACTCCCACCAACACCAGAACACCGGCCAACACCACCACCCACCACGACCCCCACCAACAACAAATCGATCTGAAACAAACCAATTCAACCACCCATCACAATAAAATTAAAAAAAAAACTGAAAAACAAAATAAAAGAAAAAAAAAGGAAATACCTTTAATACCACCAAAAAATCGAAATTGGCTTTAAATTTGGTTTTCATGGGTCAAATTCGATAATAAAAACTCTAGATCTAGAGTTTTTATGGTCGAATTCGACCCTAAAAACCCACACGCACCACCGGCTCGAAAACCCACCTGGCTACCACCAGAATTCGCTCGAAAACCCACCGGACTACCACCGGAATTGGCTCAAAAATCCACAAGCACCAATGAGGGTCTTGGCGTGAGAAAGGAAAGAAAGAGATGAGAGAGAAAGAGAAGGAGAAAGGAGAGATGAGAAGATGGCGTGATAATGGAGGAAGAGAGGAGAGAGAAGTGAGGGAATGAATGAGAGGAGAGAGAGGCCGTGAGATGAGGATTTACTGGGGTTAGGGTTTGTAGATTGTGATCCCGCTTTTTTTTTTTTTTTAATGGCAAGCGGTTTGGGGTTGAACCGCTTGCCAATATATCTAATGGCAAGCGGTTCAACCCCAAACCGCTTGTCATCACATATATTGGCAAGCGGTTCGCGCCAAAACCGCTTGCCATTTAATATTATAGGTTTATTTAAAAAAAATTGGGTTAATGGCAAGCGGATTTTCAAAACCGCTTGCCATTTGGGGCTTCCCATCACTTATTTTCTACTAGTGATTGGACAGGTACTTGAGAAACTTTCTCACTTTAACCTTCATCCCTGTACTAATTGAAACTCAAAACAATAATTGAGTAATTCTCTCTTGGCAACCAGAATGAACAATATAGTTCACAACAAAACCACTACACGTCAAGAATAATTTGTTCATCATTTAGATTGCAAAACATTGGCATATTTGAATCAAACATCAAGGCCAAATCATAAAAAATGGCTTTAGCATGATAAATATAATTTACCAAAACACTTTCTCTACATCACAAAAATGAGATTAATGCGTACCTTTATTAGTTCATTGGCTTACTGCCTAGAACCATTCTGCTTATCTCATTATCTTGTACTTGTTTCTTGGCTTTGAGACACATATACATCTTTATCTCAATAAACAACATGCATGTGAAGTTAACAACTTATGATCATTCTAGCATATGAACTCAATCAATGCGAACCATAGTAACATCACACATGCATCAAGAAATTCAACACACATGCCAAGAAAAACTTAACATAACAAGTTAGGGTACTCAAATCTAACCCCCACTCACCATACATATCACAAAGGATATAACATCATGAGCAAAAATACCTCATCTTCTAAGTTGTCACCTGTGCATACGTTTTAAATACACACCCTTTATTTACAATCAATCATGCTAGGAAGCTTAAGCAACCATACTGCAAAACAGACAACTTAGAACAAACCAGGTGAGTCATAAATGTGGGTCAGCACCAAACTTACAGAATAAAACCTGATATCACAATACCTTACCTTCAGCTTATATCCAATCAACCACCTTTCAACTCACCTTGAAAGATACTTGTAACTGATGGATTTATAATAGCAAGGAAAGAAATACTATTCTCAAGCATATAATACTCAAAGGAGCTCACACTCGCATTAACATGCTTCTTTCCACAACTAGTTAATCAAGGTGTATTCATATGGTTTCAGGATTAAATCATCCACCACTACATGAAAACATACCACACGACAAACCATCTACATACAACTTTCGATCAAGAAAGTAAAACCAAGATGATACAAAACTAGTTCAAGCTTTAATCAAATACACCTTAGCCGATGAACTCATCAATTTTTCTGGCAGAAAAAAGCTTAGGAAGCAAGAACAAAATATATGAACGAGCATAACTAACATGTCATGTCAGAAGAAAACATATACTTGAGATATTTCACAGGATTTAGCATATCAAGGTCATGCATGATAAACGTAGCAGATATTCAGTATACATATCACCCACAGTCCCACAAGCCTTCTTGCTTTACGTGAAACATATATAGAAATCAATTCTTCATTATTGGAAACCCCCACATCACAGATACCACATGAGAATAATCATGCATCGGGTGACAAATAAGGGAGTATCAACCAAATTCTTGGGTGAACTACTTACTTAAACAAAAATACAACTGAAACATATCTGCAACCCCCACAGTCCTAACATTCACAGAATATTAATAGATCTTAAAGACATATGGAAGGTTAATTCCCATCCTTACCTCATGTGGGGCACTTACACTTTAAACTTGCACGACCATTCTGGCTTTGCTACATCAAGCCTTTTTAATTCTGCTAATAAGCACGGAAATCAACCTGGTCTCATCTAGACCATCAACAAGAAAATAATTGCTAGACCTCTAGCAAATTAAATACATTTCAAGTTCGTGAATAAAGCTAATTAAGATCACAAGAATTAAAAGAAACAATAATTCTAAATCCCCTTTTAATCTAAAAAAGGGACACTTACAATCTTATCACATACTCCGTGCTCAACAAAACATTGTCCATGATTAGGAATAAGGTCAACAACACACTATCGTAAGATAGAACACATATCATCCCTAATCTACTTGGACAAAACACATTAAAGTCCATGAGCATAAGTAAATTAACTAACATACATTAGCAGAGGTAAATTATTTGCAAACCAACAAGCAAAAGGCCACAGATAAACGTCACTTTCGGAGACCTTCCTCCTCAATGCCACTCATCAACAAGAGTACAACTAACTTACTAGTTAGTCTCAAGAACTAACTCATCTCATCCCCACATGCAGCAATAGCTCATAATAATAAACTTATGCATATAAAACAGGGGCACATAATAATAGACACCAATATTATGTAAAGTTAGAAATTGATAAACATTAATATACGAGCTGAGAAGGAACTTCCCTGGTATGTCGAGCGTGATCGACTCCTTCGAGTTGTGACTTTCATTGTTATACAATGCTTGTACAGCTACGAGGCTTAATCGATCTCGCTGCCACATACTCGTCGATAGACGGCATGGACAATCAATGAACCTGAATCATGCTCCCATGGCCGACCACTTTATCTGATGTGCTTTATCTCAGTCGACTTAAATTAACTACTCGCCACCATAATACCACTCTTGATCTCAAACTCACAGTTGCGCCATGGAACATAATCCACTGCCTTAGAAGCGAAATACGCCACCACCAGTACAGGTTTCCTGATGACGCACGCCCCCCAAGTTTAACGCAACTCTCCTTCGTAATTCGTGTACCCGAACCCGAAGCGTGGAATTACTCAAGAACTGTTCAGATCTCAAAGGGTAGGTTTGTGTTTATGTGTTTAGGGTTCCAGAGATAACAAAACTGTGTGTTTCTCAATTTGAGGGTTTAGGACGATATATATATATGTACAAAAGAAAGGATATAAATGAAGCAAACAAGGCCTCCACGATAAGCCCACGAGCGGCCGAGCTCTCGCTCTCATATGAGCGAGCTATCGCTCGGCCCTGCCGCAAGCAATAAACGTAGTGAGCTAGCACGCGAGCTATAGCTCGCACCTACCGCAAGCAACAAGCGCAGCGAGCTAGCACGCGAGCTATAGCTCGCACCTGCCATAAGCAGAGCGACCATACGAGCTACCATCCGAGCTATAGCTCGAACTTGCAGTAGCTCATATGCCATGTGAGCTATAGCTCTAACGCTAGCTCGACCTTGCGTAGTCTACTTGCCATGCCATCTATAGCTCTCTCGCTAGCTCCATGCACACAACGTTGCTAACGGGTAACAACACTCACTTAGCAACACTCCGATTTGCATTACAAGTATTAAAATTCCAACAATGAGGACCCCCTGCCCTCTGCCAATTTTTATGGAGAGCGTGCAAGGATTTTCTTGGTGTTCGTGAGAGATTATTTTATTGTCATTTTCTAGAAAACAAAATCTGTGCTATTTGTGGGTTAGAGGATGAAACCATCATTCACGCTACTCTCCATTCTAATGCTGCAAAAGAGATTTGGCTAGTAGCAAATTTGCGGGCTTACTGCCTTTGGCTCCTATGACCAAATTTTTTGATGTTTTCCTTTGGTTTGATGCAAAGGTAACAAGAGATGAGATATTGGATTGTACGTGCTGCTTTATCCTGAGCTGCATGGTGATGTAGTTTTAAATTGATTTGTGATAATGCTACTATTAGCCTTATGGATATAGCTATTGGTCTATCAAAGAATGTGTATAACTAATTAACTATGGTGTTCATGCCACAAAGGTATTTCCTGCTGTGCGAACCAGTGGCTTCCCATCTGCTTGTAGCTAGGTATGTCCTAGTTTTGGGTTCATAAAAGTGAACTGCGATGCACATATTGGTGGATCAACAAGACTAGGGGTAGTGATACGGATGAGCATGCGTGGAAGGGTTTTGGTGGCTGGTGTGTGCAAGGAGCAAGCGGGATGGAAGCCTAACCTTGCTGAAAATGCCGCATGTCGCTTTGGGGTCCAACTCGCTACAAGGATGGGCTACTCCAATATGCATGTGGAAGTTGATGCCTGTAATGTTGCTAAGGGAGTACAAGATGGCGTTGTTGGCTTATCTCTATGGCTTTTAATTATTAATGATGTTATAGCTTTAGTTAGTTCTTTTAATTCTTTTTGTATTTCTCATGTAAAGCGGGCGGGGAACACCTTAGCTCATCTAGTTGCAAGGTGGGACTCAAGAGGTTGTAACGAACTTATTAGTTTTGGATCGGACTTGGCGAAAATTGACATGCCCTAATGATTAATACTCGCAGGTTTTCTAAAAAAAAAAACAAAAAAGTCAAGTCACCTTTCCCAAAAAAAAAAAAAAAAAAAAAGAAGTATAATCAAGTCGAGTAATTTCGGATTTTAAGTCTTTTTTTTTTTCAGATAAGGTAATCGGGCATAGATCAATTATATTGGATCTAGTTTAAGGGATTTCATTATTAATTGCTTGCCCTAAAATAAAATGTTACAATAACCCCAAAAATATTGGACATTGTAATTTTAATATATCATTATTATTATTATTATTTTACTTGCAATGACTTGATTTTTGTGTTTTTGCCGATGACCAACTTCAACCTTTGATATCTTTAATTTTAATGAAAAATAAATATAAAAAGTTAGAATTTATTATCTATACCCGGGTGTACGGTACACCCGAGGTCATTTGCTCATTTAATCAACAAATGAGCAAATAATATTTTTACTCATTTGTATTGAATGAGCAAATGACCTCGGGTGTATGGCACACCCAGATGTACATAATAGGTTCTCTAAAAAAAGTAGTTAGTTAAAAATATAATTAATTGAAATATAACAAGATGCAATTTGACCATATTTTGCTAATAGCCTTACATAAAAAGGGTCACTTCATCTTAAAAAAATAATATGTAATAAACAAAATTTCAATTTAGCAAAAATAAGTTCTTTTCGGTAAATAGAATTTTAGTTTAAAAAAAAAAAAATCAATAACTTCAAAGAAGAAATATAATAGAGAATAAGTAAAATTAATTTCACTTCAACAAAATAATTTTAATTCAATAAAAAAAAACAGTGGGAATTGGAGGGAAAAGGAGAAAAAGACAACAAAGGCCAGAAAATAAATATTAATTGTAAATATCCGATCAAAGGTCCCTCATAACAACCTAAATGAGATATATGGACCTCTTTTGCCACTTTTTTTATTTATTTATTTATTTATTTTATATATATATATATATATATATATATATATATATATATATATATATATATATATATATATATATATATATTAGAACCTTTCTCACAACATTGTCTATTTAGAAGAATATTTCTAACAAATTTTTTTAAATAATATTGGTGGTATGATGAATAAGTTACTTGTTTTCCTAAGGATGTTTCAAGTACTTATTATGAATCATGAAGTCTTTCTTAATGTATTTGGTTTATGTCTTAACTTTTTTTCGTCACCTATAATTAATTCAATTATTTATAGGAAATTTGTAAAAAAAGCCACCCCAAATACACCACTTGTTGAATTTACTATCTGTCTTATATAAAATTAAAAAAACACAACCCCAAAACGCAAAATTAGTAAGTATCTTACCCCCTCCTTTATTCTGACTCGTGTTTCTGTCTTGAGGGCCTGCGTGTCACCACTTTATTAGTAAAAGATAACACTTCTTAAAAAAAATCATTTTTTTACAAAAATAAAAGGTAGCTACCCCATCCCCTTTTCTCCTGCCACCGAAAACAACCAACCCCCACCTAAACCAACCACCTGTCTGACTACCCCCCGCCCCAGCCAACCATTATCCTCTGACGGCAAACCCCACCCCTGCTTGCGAAACCCACCAAGCCTTTGCTCGCAAAACCTTACCCAGGCCCCAAGCCTAACCCTTAACTTGTGCGGCAATTTAATATTGTATATTGCGGATAAAATTACACATATGAAAATTGTCCCTCTAGGTTTTCTCATTGAGAGGGTTTTTTTGGTTCCCTTTAGGGTTTCTCCCTTGGGAGGGTTTTTCTAGTCTCCATTGCTAGATTTTTTTTTGCTTTTTTGAAGGTTTTCTTTCGCTCTTCTCCTATTCTCTCTTTCTCTTTCATCTCTTTTCTTCTGGTCTCAATTGTAAATTTTTGTAGGGGTTTTCACCGGTATTTTTTATCGGTGGTAAGCCCCAAAAACTTTTTTATTGCTTTCAATAAATGGATCCCATCTCTATAATGGTGTTTATCCTATTGGGTTTAATTTCTTCGTTTATTCGTCTGTCAAAATTTGAAGATTTAGGGTTTCACAACCTTCAGGAGTATCTAGAAGACCATATGAGTTTTTTCACCCAAACAACCATTCATCCGTGGATCTCAAGCCGAATTAGAGCTAACTCACAGATTGTATTGCTTCGGATGAAGACTTTTATTAAGGCGATCGTTGATCAAATCTGCGATGTAACTAGTTCTAAGGTGATTTGTACTTGTATTGGAATTTTAGGATTCTTAGGATTTGTTTGTAAGTGCCGTTTGGCTATCTTTCATTAATGAAATCTTTGTTCTTCTTGTCAAATAATAATAAAAAAATAATAATTGTATATTGCGGTGTACGTGGTTTGGTGGTAATTATCTTTGGAAAAGGTCTCGACTTCGACGCCCTAAATGTAACACCCCGTCTAAAACAGAAGGCGAGACGTTAGCGGAAATAACGTCAAGACGGTAATGTCACTCTAAAGGTTACTAAAAAAAAAATAAAGGGAAGAAATAAATAACTGACATAAAAATATTTAAGTGAAAGAAACCTTAATAAACATAGAAAACTTCAAGCGAGGCAGAACAACCTCAAATCCAATTGTCCCAAAAGATATGGTCTAAAGATAACATAGGGAAGTCTATAAAACTGTTAAGAAACAAACTAAACACTTTGCTCTCAGGCCAGACTCAACAGAAGCTACTCTTCACCTGCAAATAACATTTAGGTTCCACAATCAGTGGGGAGTAACTAGCAGTTCTCCCAAAGACAAAGAGATCACATAGCAAGAATCAAGACAAGGTAAGAACAAAGAAAAAGGCATATGAAAACAAAGTCACAAGACATGAACTGGAAGAAAAATAAAGATATTAGGAAGAAACTATTCAATGGAAAATAGGGTTATTTAGTAAATTAAAACTTGAAAACGGAATAAAATAATTGTTAAAGTTCATATAATAATTCAAACAAGCATGACAGGTTAAACAATTTAGTAATAATATTTATATCATAGAAAAACAATTTGACTAAAGTAGGATCGAACGCTAGTGGAAGCCCGCAGTCCACTCCCTAAGGTTTGTCAGGCGAACCTCCAGTCAACTCACAAGAGACTGTGTCTAAGAATGGCCAAACTCTCGGTGCCGAATAGAAGCCAAATATAGTCTTACACCTCCGAACCTCCCGGACGACAACAATTAACCCAGGTTATACTACTTGAATCCCGTAGCCAAGTAGTTGGCATGTTCTAACCATTGGAATCCCGCAGTCCAATGGCTCCTAACTCACAGTCAATATAAAAATCGATAAAATAATATAATTTTAAATAAAAAATTATCAATGATCAGCAGAGATGCCACATATGGTCTTAGGGCCTGTTCTCATACGTTGAATTTCAGTTCAGTTCACTTAAGTTCAGTTCAGTTCAATTTATTTTCAGTTCATTTCAGTTCAGTTCAGTTTATTTTCAGTTCAGTTCAGTTCAGTTTAGTTCAGTTCAGTTTATTTTCAGTTCAGTTCAGTTCAGTTCAGTTTATTTTCAGTTGAGTTCAGCGTATGAGAACATGCCCTTATACTCAAGAATTAACAAATCAAACACCGCAACATGCATAGGTTAAATAGTGTGTTACCAACACCATGAGAAGACTTTTAATTAGAAATATGCACATTATAAACACACATATACATGCTGTCCAATTTTTACAAATTGCAAATACATACTTTTATAAAAAAATCAGAATAATTAGATTATTGCTCTAAAAATTATCAAACTTGCACACATTGACCCTCACATTGATACAAGTACTATAAAGTATAATAAGAGACATAACAAGGTTTAATCATGATTATATACCCAGGGCCGGCTACTAGGGGGAGCTCATTGAACGATCGCTCAGGGCCCCCCTTTTGTAGGCCCCCTTTGTTTTTTTTTTATAAATTCTTTTTTTAAAAAAAAAAACTATTCTTTGATAAATTAATGAAATGTAGTACTAATGACAAGTATAACTGCTTCTTTTTAATCTAAAAATGAATCAAAAGATTAATTTAGTTAGCTTAAGTGATTTTTTTGGGTTCAAATGGAGGAAATGAAGAAGCACTAAAGCAGAGGTTTAGTTTATTTGCTTAATTTTCTTTTTGTTTTGTAATTTTAGATTTTCATTTTCTCTTTATATGAGCTTTCATTTTCCTTTTTTCTTTTCTACTTTCTCTTTTAGTTTATTTCTTTGCTTTAATTACCTAAATTCTACTTCGTATTATGTTAGCTTTAATTACTGAACTTCTCTTCTTTATTAATTTTTTTTTATTTATTGGTTTTAAATTCTTGACATTTTTTTAAATAAATAAAATGAGGTATTGGAAATATAGCTTGTGAGGGTTTGATTGATGAATTTGCTTTAAAAAAATGCTCGGAGGATCGATTATAATCAATAATAATTTTGGTGAACTTTATAATATAAAAAATTATGAAATACATTCTCATAATTTAGGGGCCTTTTTTAAGATTTCGCTCCGGGCCCCTAAAATGTCCAAGACGGCACTGTATATACCCTAAACTAGTCCCAACCAACAGCTTCCATAAAAGTTCAGACACCCCAATATTATCAAGCCAAAGTTCACCTACTTAGATTACTAGTCATTGTACCAATTAATAACTTGAAAATACATTACATAATATGATTACATGAACTCCTAGCATGATTTATAAAGTGATAATTAGAGTACTATACTCACACTATTTTTATAAGAATAGCATACAGTAGTTCGCTCCACCTCACTCCACGAAACCGAAGATACAACCTCTCAGAACAACAATTATATTAGCTACAATTATCACCCAACAAAACTAGAAATTCAAGCAATTAATTTGGTCACCATTAACCATGAAAGTCAACTCCACACTAAACATATCCCAATGAAACTTGAAGGTCCAAAAAGCATATGACACCAACGAGAATTACGAAGCAACAAGTGAACAGAAAACTTGGTAATTAACTAACATGATCATGAGATATTACATAAGTTTTAATCCTTGATATTTCGACATACAAAGCTGGGAATATAGCAGTCCCATTAAACACGCATGTCACACAAAAATCAATTGGAAAACAGTTCACAATTCATCTAATTAAAAATCAGTTTCTATAACGATCGTAGTAGTTTTCGTCATACGACTTTCTCAATTGTTCTAGGCCTAAATCATGCATTCTAAACTAGGTGAAATTTAGTCTAAGGGATAGTACTAGTTACCTTGAAAATAGAGTGCAAGAACGAGTACAAACGAGCCCCAACGAACAAGGATCGAAACTCCAAACGCCCTCCAATGGAAACCCGTTACTTTGTGAATTTTTTTGTGAGAAATTTTGTGAGTTTAGAAACTAGAATGCAGCAAGAATAATGTAATATGGCTGGGCATCGTGAGGTAAAATAGAGGGGAAGGGGAGAAGTTTGAGGGTTAGGCAAAATTAAAGGGATTGGGGGTTACAATCATCAATAGAGAGGTAATTAGAATGGGGGTTACACAAGAAGCATTAGCAGCTAGCAAACCCTTGAATCTCTCCCTTTTACGTGACATAGTACAACGGGTCAACATTAGTGAGTAATATAGTTTGGTCGGTCCAACAGTCTATTATACTAATTCGCACGCTTAACTTAAAATTACTGCTACGACGAACTAGCACTACGACGATCAATACTCAAAATAATATATTATTTTTATTACTTAAATAAGAAAATAAAATTTGTATTAATCTAAAGAAATTATTAGTATAAATATACATTTTTAAAATACCTAAATCACAAACAATATGGGGTATTACACTAAATGCATGTTTTTTTTTTAAAAAAAAAATATATATATTTTTTATTATTTTATTTTTAATGTAAGTATAAAAACTAGTAAATGTTGGTAATATTTTAGCTCTGTCACTTTGTGTATTAACTTTCCATTTCCCAATACACTTATATGCATATATGCATAATGACTTTACTTCTTTCTTATTACAATATTATAATTGTACTTTGTACAAAATTACTCCTATTTTGATGTTTTCTTATTAATTTAATGCATACAGTTTTTTACTGGATTTGTTTTCCTCAATCAATTTTTCCTCATAATATTTGATTATTTACCAGCACTTTGTATAGTTATTTTTCAAAAAGAGTAAGCAAAGAATTTCACATGTCTAACAATAATAAATTTTCTAATATTTGCGCTAATTGAATAGAAGGCCAAATTTTTTTTCTATTGCACAGGGCTTCAAAAATTATTGGGACAACCTTGCCAGGCCCCACCAATGCCGCAAAACCCCTTCCCCCTAGCCCCAACCTTGAAACCACCCTTCTCCTAAAGCACCCACAAATTAATTTTGATTTTAAAACTCTAAATCGAAAAACTAACCGGAAAAGGAGAAGGATAGTGATACATAATACTTTTGCGTTTTGAGGTGATATTTTTTAATTTCGTAAAACACGGGTGATAACTTCAATAAAGGGTGTATTTTGGGTTGGTTATTTAAAATTTTTTATCTTTGAAGTGTACTTATTTCCTTTGTGATCAATGTTGCCACATTATTTTGCAAAAACTTACTATATACTTTACTACATTCTAAATCAAAATTCCTTCACATATAGCCTCATAAGAATGCTTGGTAAATCTACTCTCATATTTTAAAACCTTCAAATATGTTATTAAATCATAATATGGAATATTACATGATCAATATGATGTCAAGTTAACTGAATCAATTTGTTTTAAGTGATATTTTGTTAATCATTAATTCATTTTCAGTTTGAGCTTAAACAGGTTGAGTTATATATTTTATCTTTAAAGAGTAAAATGAGATCAATTAAGTTCATATTGAAACAATTTCATATCAAATTACGACTAAATCATTCAATATTAAAAACAATCCTACTCCCGGCAAGCAGTGGCCCCATTTTACGTATACAATTATAATTATTGATTATTGACACTCTATGCTTTCCCAAGTCCTAAAATATCCTACACATTTGATAAACACACAAACAACTGAACAAGTGCCACACACAAAGTAATTTGTCCCTTTTCAAACACAAAAAAGATGCGAAAAACATACTTTTAAACGTTAGAGAGAGAAAGTGGATAGAGAGAGAAAGGGAGAGAGGCAAAAGCATTAAGAATTGTCCCTCTCTTTTGTACCCACTCCTATATATACCCCAAATACTGCGTCATTTCCATCTGATTAACCAATAAACGACACATTTCCTGCACTTTCTCTCTCCTCCAACCCTCACTTCCGCCATTGTTGAACTAAGTAGGGTTTCACGAAGCTTTTTCTTCATCAAATTCACAATCAAAAAGCTGTAATCACTCTAGAAATGGATAATTATACGCTTCACTTGGCGATGGCGGCGTTGGTTGGAGCGTCGTTTGTGGCGGTTTCTGCGTACTACATGCACCGGAAAACGCTTTCGCAGTTGCTGGAGTTTGCCAAGACTATGGAGAGAGATAAGGAGGGAGAAGAAGGAGAGGAGGAAGAGGAGATTGCGCGCCACCTTTCGCCTCGCCACTACCGTCGTCGGAGAATCGGAGCTTATCGCCGTGCTTCGGCGTCTTTGCCGGATGTTACTGCGATTTCTGGTGGTGAGATTGATGGTTCCGATAAGCGTAATAGTGTTCTTCCTGTTGAAGGTATTCCTGCTGGTTTGCCTCGGCTTCGTAGCCTCTCCGAAGGTATATTTTCTCTCTCCTCTTCTTTTGTTTGGTTGAAATGTTGGTGATTATCAGTAATGGTGTAGTAGTATGGTGTGAATTTAATGGAGTTTTGCTGGAATTAGCTTTATATGTGCTTGATTACATGCAAATTTATTTTTAATGGATATAAATAGGGATTGCTAATTGTTTAATTTTATGTATAAAAAAAAGTCTAAATTATAAGGTTAATTTGAAGGGGAAGTAGTATCTAAGCGAAATGGATGATGAATTTGATCAATTTTTTAAAAATTAAGTTCATGCAATGCATAAAGAGTAGTTTTCATGCCATTTGAGTGAGTGCTGTTTCGTACAAATTGAATGAAATTATGTACTTATTTTGCTTAAGTGAAAACCTTACAACTAAATTGAGAAAGGATTTTAGTATGTGAATCTTTTGGACAAGTATGAGTGTATGATAGTATTCAATGGTGTTGATTTAATTTGATGTTAAAGTTGTCTAATGAATTATAATTTATGGTATCAATGAAAGAGAGAAAAGTGAAGGGGAAGGGAAAATGCGTAGCTTGGGGTTTCTGCAGGGTCAAGTAAAGATGGGCTGTGTTTAGCTTCAGTCAGACCGTTTTAATGTCTGGTTTGTGAATTTTTAATTATAGGTCATTGTTGTTTTAGGAAAGTAGGACAACTTATTTTTGGGACATGTTTTTTTTTTTTTTTTTTTTTTTTTTTTTTTTTTTTTTTTTTTTTTTTTTTTTTTTTTTTTTAAAAAAAAAACTATTGATATCTTTTTATAGTAAAGGATGCGACTGTGATTACCGTTGTCCAATCATCTTGCTGTATTGAAGGGTTAAAGCTGTTATGCTTTGGCCTTTGATTAAGAAGAAAGAAGTTTCACTTTTACTTTGACTATGTTGAGAGTTGATGCATCTACTTTTGTTTAGTGATTAGCAACATGCTAATCTTTATAGCTAAAGCCTACATTACCTCACATAGATACTCTGCATGCTTCAATTTTTTGCTTCTTTGGTTTCCAGGGTTTCTTGAACAAATATGGGATAGTATTTTTAGCTGATAATTGCATTTTTATTGCTTTCTGGTGCTGTAAAGTGTAAAGTTTAGCTGCCATTTTGTTGTCAAGCACCTACTATATTCTATTATGTTTTATGTACTTCCATATTGATGTTAGGATGCTTATAATAGTCAGAAAGTGAAAATGCGAACATTTTCTGTAAGGGATGGGTGAAGGATTGAATATGCAGTAGGATTGTCTAGAGTCTTTCTTTTCAGGAAGCTGTATATGAAATGGTGCAGCAGGATTATGCCCTTTGTTTTACAAGAAGAGGATATTACAATTGATAAAATTTGGAAGTGACATTTATCGGGAAAGGTGTTTCATGCATTGTAATGTATTATGTTAGACTTTGGCACTAAAAGTATACAATTCATTTTTTAGTAGATATATTTTACTACATCCGGGGACTCAATTGTACTTGATCAAGCCCTTATTATTTGTCTCTCTTTAAAGTAAAAGTACACACATGAATGGTCCCCTTGATGTTGTTGTAACCCTTAATTAGTTAAGGTGTACTAATCTTATGTGTAATATTGTTAATTGTGATTTTTATTTTCATGCGTATTAGATCTAATTGATATGATTTTAGGATGTAATTGGTGGTTCCCATTTTCAAGTTGTTTGCTTTTTTTTTTTTTTTTTTTCAATTAATTGCCATTTAGGGGTCTATTTTGTTCATCTTATTTTATATCTCATAAGTTCATAGAGATTAAAAAAAGGGCTAGTCAATAAGTTCAGATAATATTAGATAAGAGTTAGATAAGTTCTGATAAGGGCATACAAGTTCATATACTCCCTCCGTGTTTTAATAAATATTACACTTTGACCGACACATAGTTTTAGGCAATTTATTGATTTATAAGAGGTAAGTAGAGTAGTTGGAATATTAAAAAATTGTAAAGAAAGATAGTGGGGTTAATAATTTATTGAACAGTAATTAATGTGAGAGAGAAGATATAGTTAAAAAAATATTAGTGAGTATAGGTGGTGACCATAAGAGGAGAAAAATATAATATTAAAATGTAGCTTTTTGCCAAAAAAGGAAGTGTAACATTTATTAAGTGTAACACTTAATAAAACACGGAGGGAGTACGATAAGTTCAGGACTAATAAGATATGTGAAATTCAGGTAAAGACAACACCACCTGTGTTTCCTATTTTATCTTTGTAATTGTGAGGTAAGAATTTCTTTTTTTTTTTTTTTTTTTTTGTCATTTTAAAGATATAGTACTATGTGATAGGATCTAGGAAAATTCAAAATGTTTTGGTGTGATTGAACATGAATTGAGATTAGGGATTTTGAAAAGCTCTAATTAAACTTGACATTTAAATAACAAAAACTGATGCTTATATATTGAGTGAGTTACTTTTGCTAAGTTTAATTTACAATGATATTAATTGTTTTTCATGATGTTTGAAATCTATTGTGTTTTCCTTATTTTTATAAATAGTTACAATTTTTATTGTTTGATCTTTGAAGGTTATTTTCCCATTTTTCTTGCTTGTTAGTGTGTGACTAATGGTTGTCTTTTGTATGGGATGTCTGCATTTGACATGGCATAATGAGAGGAGAGTATTCGGGGGCTTCCTTAACTCTTATTCATCCTATATGTCTGTAATTTAATAGATTTCCCAGTCCATCTTCCTAGGATCCTGGGTCGAACTTATTTGTGCTGGTTCTATTCACTTGTTGTATGTGCTTTATTTCTTTTTGGTCTACTCGTTATTTATGATCTGCACTTTATAAGAGAAATATATATGTGCGGTGATTTATTTGACCACTTTTTTTTATTATTATTTTTTTAGGGAAAGCTACCAGCCTTGCTAGTTCAGCTAGTAGATCTTATATGATGAGACCTACATCTCCAAAGTCCCCTGTTGCCAGTGCCTTTGAAAGTGTAGAAGGATCTGATGATGAAGATACCTTCACAGATAGTTCTAAATTAGATCCTACCTATCTGCATACTAATGGAAATCTGGTGAGTTAATATCATGTATTGTATTGGTTAAGTCTTCCCTATTTGTTTCTTGTTGGTTTATCACTTTGCAATTGTATGTGCTATGGAAACTGGAGAGAGCATTGAATTGTTTTAGTTTCTTTTACTTGTGCTTTCTCGCTTGGCTGCTCTCTTTTTTCCTTTCGTTATCTGGGCCTTATAAACTCCAAAATATGAAAGAACAGGAAAAAAAAATGGGAGTTCATGAAGAAAAGGTGGCTGTTGTATCTAAATTTAAACTTCTTGAGCAGGGCCCAGATATGAGAAGTCAATATCAAGACCCAGGGAATAATAATAACGGAGATCAAGTTCCTTTAACTTCCCCGAACATGATTCGCTCTCACAGCATATCTGGTGACCTGCATGGTGTTCCGCCTGATCCCATAGCCGCTGACATTCTGAGGAAGGAACCAGAGCAAGAAACATTTGTCAGGCTTAAAATATCTCCTAGCGGTACATTCCTACTCACCATTGACCTTGATTGGAACTTTATTTTGTGTGCTTGTGCTCCTTATTTCAGATGTTCATGTTCCAATAGATTTCCCCTTTTTTTTTTTTTTTTTGCCCCTCTTTGGGGGACATAAGAGAAGAATTGACGGTTGTTGCAACTTCTTATTTATTCTCTTTTTTTGGAATTACTTGGGGTTGTAGCCTTGTAGGAAAGGTTCAGGAGGGAACTCTTCATTTAGCACCTGTTTTCACTGAACTGTTATTTTTGCTGAAGCTGAACTCAAATTAATTTATTTTTGCTGCTGATGGTCATTTATATCAAACTTAAATCATTTTTGCTGAACTTAAATTTTTTAACACGTCAAATTTCTTAATCAACTCACTGTTATATTTGTTCTTTGATTTACTTACAATATATTTATTGATTAAAACTTATTTTTACTAAGTGCTTGTTTGACTGCTCTAATTTCCTACACTAGGGCTATGTTGTTTGGTTGACCATGCAAAATGGAGAAAATTGAAATTCCTAGGGAATCTGAAATTTTCACATAATGTAGAAATTAATTACCCACCCCCTAGGTACTTCAAAATTCCTATCAATTGTAATTTCCCTAATACCAACTAAACAAATTAAAGTAATTTCCTAGGAATTAAATAAGGGAAATAATTTCCCATGAATTGTAAATTACCATGGGAAGTTAATTCCAATTGCAACCAAATGAGGCCTAACTGAAATTTGACTGAATACTTGAATAGTATTTTCTTAAGATGAAGGGAATAGGGTCTTACTAATTTAAACTTATTTTTACTGGTTCACTTTTATATAGGTTCTTTGATGTTACTGGTCTTTGCTAAACTTGACTTCTTTTCTTTTCTTTATATTATTTTAATTTTTTATTTGGCTAAATCTAACCTATTCATGTAAAACTTCATTTTTTTAAATTTTTTTTTATTTTTTATTTTATATATATATATATATATATATATAAACTGAATTTGATTTATTTAAGGTGAAGTGAACATCGGTTTACCTGCTATATACAGCTATCCTTATCAGTACTAAGTCTAAACCAAAGCATAATTCTTAGTGGTAATTAATATTTTACTGTAGGACTAGAACCAGAGCTGATATAAGTGCATAATTATTTCCATTTCACTCCAGGCAAGTACAAATGTTGCTGCTACTAGAAATCTCAGTCTCTTAAGTTTGAGAAACACCAATAGATCAATAGTCCATGAGCAATTACAACATAGTAATACTAATGCCAGGCTCTGCATGTTGGGCAAAGCCTTCTGTATTTATAATATCCTTAAACCAGAATAAGCACCTGACAAAACTCCACATTGCTTTGGCTGGCAAATCTAGTTGGGATTTAGAGCTTAAATCTGTGTTCCTTTTTCCCTTAACTTTATCTTGTTTGCTTGAACGCCTTAATACCATTAGTGGGGTCCGCTGCATGACGAGGACTTCTCAGGTGGTCACCCATCCTAGTACTACTCTCAAATCTCAATCAATGTGGCTCATGTCATGTGATGTGACAAAGTTTTACTCTGGCTTTCACTGGCCTACCGTCACTGACCTTAACTTTATCTCTGTAGCATTAATTCTTAAAGATTTTTTTGCCCACGGTTACTCTTATTTCTGTCAGAGACACCAACACCGGATGAAATAGAATCTTACTTGGTTCTCCAAGAATGCCTTGAGCTACGAGATAGTTATGTGTTCAGAGAAACAGTTGCTCCATGGAAGAAGGAAATCATTACTGATCCCAGTACACCAAAGCCGAATCCAAATCCTTTTTATTTTTCTCCTGAGAGAAAAAGTGACGTGAGTTCTCATTTACTGATTCACATCCCAAAATTCTATAGAGTTTCTCTTTCTTCGTTGTTGCTCCATTAACATATAACATTTGTTCTTATAGCACTTTTTCCAAATGGAGGATGGCGTTGTCCAAGTTTACGCAAGTAAAGATTGTAAGTATCGTTTTATTGGCGTCATACAATGTATTTTTTTGCTCTTAGGGAACCACGTCTTATCAAGTTTGGCCGATATATGTTTTCTTACCATAGCTCTTCTATTTGATTTTTCTGCTGCATAGCCAAAGAGAAGCTGTTTCCTGTTGCTGATGCAACAACATTTTTCACTGATCTGCATCACATTCTTCGAGTTATAGCAGCTGGAAATATTCGAACCTTGTGTCACCATCGACTGAATCTATTGGAACAAGTAGCTGTTCTATCATTGTCTACATATATATGATTTACATTGTCCCTAAAATTTGTGGTATTTGATATGTTTCATATTGGGCTTCCATCCAGAAATTCAATCTTCATTTGATGCTTAATGCGGATAGGGAGTTTCTAGCCCAGAAGAGTGCACCACATCGTGACTTCTATAATGTTAGGAAAGTTGATACACATGTTCATCATTCTGCATGCATGAATCAGAAGCATCTTTTGAGGTTTATAAAGTCAAAGCTGAGGAAAGAGCCTGATGAGGTAATGCTTCAATATGTGTAACTTTATTAATATCAATTTTTTACTATTAAATTGTCTTTCAGCTGGATTGTACTTGTTGTATTTTTTATATCGGCTCACCCATCTTATGTATTCATGCCTTCATTCATTTTCTCACTGTTTTGCTTATGTGTCTGTGCCTATTTTAGGTTGTTATATTTCGTGATGGGACCTATTTGACTTTGAAAGAGGTTTTTCAGAGCTTGGATTTGACTGGGTAAGGAAGTGATTTTATGCTACCTTTTAAAATTGACTTTTATATCATGCTTTATATATTTTGTAACGTGATGTTAAAACATTTAATTTACTAGCATTCAGCAGTACTGTTTAATTCATTTGGGTGCACAGATATGACCTGAACGTTGATCTTTTGGATGTTCATGCTGACAAGAGCACCTTCCATCGTTTTGACAAGTTTAATCTCAAGTACAATCCTTGTGGTCAAAGTAGACTAAGGGAGATTTTCCTCAAACAGGATAATCTCATCCAAGGTTGGTTAAGATTTATAGTTCTGAGCAAGTCAAAGGGTATGAATTGCTGTGTGTCTGTGCTTTAGTTTTTGACTGTACAGTGGTCATTGTGGGGTATATTTTATCATCAGCAATATGCTAGATTGCTAGCATGTGTGAATATATGAAAAATGAGCGAATCTGTTATAGACTGAGTTTTGTACTAAGTAACTGTAATTAATTGAACAGAAAATAGATTGAAAGCTTGATGATTGATTGCAGAAGGTTTACAGGAATAAGTTGATAACTTGAGGCAATCACTTAAAAGGGTAACTTTAGGCTACAACAACAACAACAACAACAATGACAAAGCCTAGTTTCAAAATGATTTGGGGTCAGTTGACATGAATCGTCATAAGGAACTGTACAATATATAAAGGGACATAACAAAAATTCAGTTGAAAGAGTTTTTAAAAAGCTGAGTAAAATGAGAAAAAAAGAGCATCCAAGAAAAATAAAGGGAGTTTTAATAGAGTACAAATATAAAATTCAAGAAAGTTTTAAAGAGGTGGTTATAACGTTTAGAGTAAAAAACATAAACGCTTAGGCTATTACTCTCAATACAAAATGTCACTCCCAAATCATCGCATAATCTTTAAAACTATTCTACTGCTCTTTATATAATCAAGCCATACAACAAAAGGTAACCTAGCATTAATTGGTGTTTGTCTTCTTCTGCACTTTAACAAATCAGAAATCAGACCCATTTTGCGACTCCCTTAGGCCTTGTTTAGTTCACCTTATTTTTACTTATTTCAGAAAAAATAAGTTCAGATTAGATCATCGTTTTATGTGCAGTTTTTTCTCGCTAAATATCTTTAATTTCGTAATGAAATAAATTATGAAAATTACGTATTAATAAAATACCCATTATTACGATTCTAACAAGACCCCACTTGATATATTTTTTCTGTATAGATTATCGTATATTTAAGGTTAAAGTTTGGTCAAATTTGATATTCAGACCAGATCAGATTAGATCAGACGAGATAAGTTCAGATAAGCACAAATAAGGTGAACCAAACAAGGCCTTAGTGTTTCCTTAATGACCTTACTTCATGTGCTGAAGTGTCCTTTGCCAACTGCTGTGGTTGATTCTTGTCCCCCCTTCTACTTTCATCCTTGTGTCTCTGCCAATTGCTGTGGTTGATTCTTGTCCCCCCTTCTACTTTCTTCCTTGTGTACACCCTCAATGGTGGATCTGTGGAGGTAGATAACGGGTCTATGACAGAATCTATGTCAACCGAAGAATCTAAGGACCAATTATGATGTGAAAAGTTTGATTTTTTGCTTTTGCTTTAGTAATTCCTCCTGCAGATTCATTGTTCTTGCGTCACTATCATCTTCAGAAGAGTAAGGGTCCACAATTCTCATTTTCTTGCATAAAGTGATAAATTTCTAGAATTTGCAGATTGACCATAGTTAATCATTATATAAACCCACACACACATTTTCATCTTAATGTTTTTTGTGATGATCTGTACTGACTGTACCCTCTTTAACCTCCTCTCTCTATTGTGTGTGTGTGTGTGTGTTGGGAGAAGGGGTGGGAATAAGGCTATCCTCACTCTTACATATCTATGTTGTCAATATCTTCTTGAAACAGGACGTTTTCTTGGGGAGCTGACCAAGCAAGTTTTCTCTGATCTTGTTGCCAGTAAATACCAGGTCCTAATTCTCCTTCAATATTGTCGTGTTGTGCAAGTCTGTTTCTCTGTATAGCCAAGTATGGCTGTAGGAAGCAATTATTTCATTATACTTTTTAAAGCTTTTGAACAAACTGGTTATAGAAGATTGATATTATAAATTGTGAAGTGGCTTGTGGTGGAGTTGCAGCACTGTTTAGCTTTAAGATTATGTTATTGAGGAGTTAATATCTTCATCTTGTACACTGTACACTGCATGGTTATTTCATTATGTAGGGAGGGGAGGGGGGAGCGTTCATGATTTGGAATGTGTTTGGATAAGGGATTTTGGAGAGGAGGTGAAGGTGGAGTTTAGGATCAATTATCCTCTTTTTGGATGTTAGATTGAGAATGGAAGGGAGAGAAATAATAGGATCCTTTTTTGCACCCACAAGTTGTCAAAATTCTTCCAAATATGCACAGATTTGGAGTTCGCTTTGGTAGTAAATTATTACCCAAATAGGCTGTGTTTAAAATTAATGTAAAAATAGCTTGCAACTGCCAAAGCTTCTATAATTCCTCTCATTTTGCTTCATATTTCGTCATTAATGTGCTGAAAAACTATGCTGTATTAGAGCCAATTGACTCAATGTTGATTCTGTTTCATGTAGGTGGTCTAGAAAAATGCAATGATTTGATTGCTTTTAAATGTCATGAAATGCTTGCACCTTGTTTTTCCATGTAACTAGTAATATGCTGTACACTTGTGATTGACTTTTTTTGTTTGTTTTTATTTATTATTGTTTACCCTTCCATATCTTGGTGCCTGACATGAAGTTTTCTCTTGAAAGGGGCCCAAGTTGCAGTCTCAAGGGCTATTGTAATTGTTTAGTTAGAAGGAGCCTGGGATAGTGACACCATGTATAATCTGCCTTTGATTAGCAACACTACAAGTGTAGACTAGCACTGATTTTGTGATGATGCTTGTTATCTGTTACGTTTATTAGCGGATAGCAAGCCTAAAATGGAGCCTTGAAAGTTGAAACAATAATTTATTCCTAAATAGAAATTTTAATAGGTCTTCTTATAAGATAAATTCGCATAAGCTCATATTTTGTATAAGATAAGTTCGGGAAAATCAAGTTCGCACCGTTTTATATAAGAAGTTAGGAAAGTAAAGGCTAGCAATGTCCAATTTACAACTAAAAGTCTAAAATTATTTCAAATGTTAAGATTAGTGAAATCGGGTGCATAGAATGCACCCTTAATATGAAGGCTATATATGCCTCCACTTATAAGCAACTCTTTGTGCATAACTATTACCGTAACCATTTTCTTGATGATGTGAATTGGCCAATTGGGTGGTATCGTGGTACTATTATTGACTTAGATAAAATCGTCAATTAATATTTTTTTTTTGTGTTCTTGTGTTCACTTATGATGCATGATAAATCGCATTTGTTTCTACAGATGGCTGAATACAGAGTATCCATTTATGGCAGAAAACAAAGTGAGTGGGACCAATTGGCCAGTTGGGTCGTTAATAATGATTTGTACAGTGAGAATGTTGTTTGGTTGATTCAGGTATGAAAATTTTAAATTCCTGTGGAAGGATTCTTGTCTACCGGTTTGTCTTGCTATCAACTTTATTCTTTGGCAGTATTCTCAATGTATATCGTTCATTTATTTGCAGATTCCAAGACTGTACAATGTGTACAAGGATATGGGGATTGTAACATCATTTCAGAACATGCTTGACAACATCTTCCTTCCTTTGTTTGAGGTTACAGTTGATCCAAATTCACATCCTCATTTGCACCTATTCTTGAAGCAGGTAAGTAATTCAATCATCATCATTGAATCAGTCAACCTATGTAATAAGTGAATATTGAATTGCTTTGCTTTTACTTTTGCCTGTGTTATCAGGAAGCATTACAATATTGTAACTTTTAAGTTGCTGACTCAGATTTAAACTTTAAAGACATATATGTTCTATAGAATATATCATTGAAAGTTCCTTGAAATCTTGAATAGATTTTGGAAATTGTTTATTATACAAGTTAGTGTCAGTTTGATCATAACAATCATGAATGGGACGATGGAAGTGGAGTTAAAGACTATATATGTTCTATAGATTTTGGAAATTATTTTTTTTTATACAACTTTAAAGACTAAATATGTTCTATAGTCTATGTTGTACACAGGTCCCCAGTACACCTAGCTCTCGGTGTACTCAAGGGTGCTTTTTTGTACATTAGATCGATGTTGTTCATTTAAATTCTCTAAATGAGCATTAAATAGTGAATTGAGGAAAAATATTCCTTTGGAGCATCTAGTTTTAGGTGTACCAAGGCTGAGGTGGATCTGTGGATGTTCTCCTTCTCCTCCTCCTTTTCCCCAAAAAATAAGGAATAAAATACAAAATTATTATGGAGACCTTCCACATTGGGTACTACATAGTACATAGGGCTGTGTTGTAATTGCAGTAACTTCAATTGTTTGTGACACGCTGACATCATTTGTATCTTGGGTGAATTCTGCTGTGGTCATGTATTTCTTATCTATCTCTTTTTAGTTTTACCTTGTATCAGTTCTATTGATTGTCAGCTTAGTGTTGGAAAATTGGTATGCATGAGCTGATACCTCTGGTTATTGGCTGATAATCACATTGTTGCTCACTTGATTTCCATTTTGCATTTTGTGGTTTTATTTTGCCGGACCAGTCTTTCTGTATCCAAGACTTGCTTAAGCTTAATGATACACCACATGATTTAGGTTGTCTTTACTCACCTATCTTTGTTCTGAACTCATAATTTCTGATCTGATAATTGCCTAATTTGACTAAACTTTGACCTTTTATGTACGCTAATTTATCAAGTGAGATGTTTATAGATCTGTAATTTTGTATGAATGTCTATTTTTTCAAATGTGTAATTTTCATAATTTTTTTCCTTACGCAATTCAAGTAATTAGCAATAAAAATTGCAAATAAAATGATAAGGTGTGTTTAGAATTTATTTTTTCTGACCTAATCTGAAATAAGTAATAAGGTGCCAAATTATAGTGAACTAAGCATAGTATGATACAACTTTTCTCCTTAAATTTTATGGGTTTCTTGGATATTGTAGTGCTTTTGAGAAGAGAGGAAAAGTTTCATTTGTATTTTAACCCATCCACTTACTGAAAATTGAAATTATTGTGTTAAATCCTATTCCATCTCATCGTAATGTTTTCTATATTGGAATGTTCATATTGGGGGCCCGAGTCCTAAATACTTTGCAATTATTGTATGACTGCAGTATAATATGCTATTGTTATTAATGTTACAGTAGTCTTTGATGTGTGTGCTTGATTCTTATGAAATGAACGGGAATAGTTGTAAGTCTTATTTATTAATGCTACTAATCACATGGAAGGGCCAGGCCAGATATTTCATGTTTGTATCCCACATTGATCAAGTCCTGAAATTTTTGTCTTGCTATCTGTGACCTTATCTTAAATTTGTTTCTTATGTTGTCGATTTTGATTCAGGTGGTTGGGCTAGATATAGTGGATGACGAAAGCAAGCCTGAACGACGTCCCACAAAACATATGCCTGCACCAGATCAGTGGACCAACATCTTCAATCCTGCGTTTTCATACTATGCATATTACTGTTATGCTAACCTCTACACTTTGAACAAGGTATAGCTCTGAAACATTGTTCACTATAATTAACTCAGTGCATTATCTGCATCAATCTCCCATCGACCCACCCACCCCACCCCACCCCACCCCAAGGTCTCCAGTTATGTGTTTGACCACATCAGTCACTTGGGTCTGCTTGACAACAAGTCTTTTGGGGGAATGAAGATTATGGGTTTTATAAAAATGGTTATGTGAAAAGCTTGAAGGATATACATTTTATGATGATTGGGGGATCAAGATGAAATTACTTCAGTCAGTCATCAGTTCCATTCATTTTTATCTTCATACCTGCTGATCTGTACTCTGCAGCTTTAAAGTCAGCACTGTGATGGTCATCAGTTGCACCTAATGGATCATCTTTTTTTTTTCTTTCCCTGATTCAGCTGGTTTAACTAGTTTTCAATTGAGTTATCTAGTTTCTGGAACAAATCACTTTTTCCATTCTGTGTTACACTCTTCTTGTCTGTGGTGTATGTAATGGTAACCCTTGTTTTTTTTTTTCCTTGTAGCTGCGGGAGTCGAAGGGTATGACGACGATAAAATTCCGTCCTCATGCTGGAGAGGTATACCTAGTTTTATTTTACTTTTTAAGGCTGTACATCTCCTCTTCACAGCTCGTGTCCCAAATACTGTAGCGAATGCATCTTATGCATTTAATTGAAATTCATCTATTTATAGACTTCTGATTGTTTTTATATGATCATTTATGCCCTCATGGTTGGAAAAAGTAGTCTATTCTAGGAGCAATGATGCTTTTTTCAATATACAATCTATTTGCATATATGATTTAACTCTTTTATTTGCTGTTCCAGGCTGGTGACATTGACCATCTGGCTGCAACATTTCTCACTGCTCATAATATTGCGCATGGAATCAATTTGAGGAAATCTCCTGTACTTCAGTATCTCTATTATTTAGCACAGGTACACTGAATGTGGCTTGTCTGATTGACAATGGTTACCATTTGCCTCAAGTTTTTTTTCTTATCAAGTCAAGTGAAATATTCTCTGTTTGTATTCCTGCAGATTGGCCTGGCAATGTCTCCTCTTAGCAACAATTCTTTATTTCTAGACTATCATCGCAACCCTTTCCCTATGTTCTTCTTGCGTGGTCTTAATGTTTCCCTTTCTACGGATGACCCATTACAAATCCATTTAACCAAGGAGCCTTTAGTGGAAGAATACAGTATAGCTGCTTCGGTGAGTGTCCAATCTCTTTTGTGTACTTGCTGTAGAATTTTGCTGTTGTGATCTGAAGTATATTACTTGCAACAGGTGTGGAAATTGAGCTCTTGTGACTTATGTGAGATTGCCCGCAATTCAGTTCTCCAGTCTGGATTCTCTCATGCTTTGAAGGTATGTCTATCTCTCTTAATGTTAGTTAAGAGTAATGATTAGGTCAGGTCTTGAGATATTTAATCTGTTTTGAAGATTCTGATGAGTACTCAATACTGGAAGGACAATTGAAATCTATACTATTATTTTAAAACAGGAAGTTGGAAGGACACGTGTCCTCTTCCTTTTTTTTTGATTAAAAATTACATATAACAAAAAAAAAAAAAAAAACTCATGCCTTTACAGATACTTTAATTTTTAAACTAACTTTATGCATGAAAATTGATCATGCCTTTAAAACCTAATTTTTTTCAAACTAATTGTAGATTTACGTTTAACCGTTATTTTAAAAAAGTGTATTAAAAAGGTATTTCACAATATGACATACGTTTAAATTTTTTTTTTTTTTTTTTTTAAAAAAATTTTTTTTGATAGACTTTTACTATGTTTTACTTTTAAAATACTTTTTTTAGTACTTACGGAGTACAATTCTTATATGAAATTGAAATACTATCAAAAATATAAATACAAAAACAATTATTATAACACATTAAACAGCCGTGCATCACACGGGTTTAAGACTAATTGTGTTTAAAATCTTCATGCTTCAACTTGATAATATCAATTAAGTGACGTTAGTATTATAGTAGTTGGTTGCTGTAACTTTGCTACTGTTATTGCTTCCCACAGAGGCATTGGATTGGTGAACGTTACTTCAAACGAGGTCCAGATGGAAATGATATCCACAAGACAAATGTACCTCATATACGAGTTGAGTTCCGCCACATGGTAAGTGTGTTGATTATTGAATGCACATATCACACTTGGTTGAATATAGCATTAATAAATAATGGGAAATTCTCATTGGTAGCCATCAACTTTTGCTTATTTCCATTGGTAGCCACTTTGTATATGAATTATCTTTGGTAGCCTTCAACTTTTAAAATGTTACTTCCGTAACCTTATATGGTTAAAAACGTTAAAATAAAAGTTAACTTTAATTAGAGTCATTTTAATTGTTAATTAATCTTTAAAATCAATAATTAAAAAAAAAAAATCTTTTCTTCTTTCCCCCTCCTCCACCCTCGTACTGTTCCTCTTTCTCTCCTCCCTTTGCTAATTAATTATTTCTCTCTCTTAGAATTCTCCCCCAAATTGTTTGATGAAAGGTAAATCTGAGCCTCCTTATAACTTACTTTGACTCTCTGAGTTCTCCATCGACATGGCTTTTGAGCTTTCTGTCTTCCATTGAAATAGTTTGTGAGGTAAGATAGTTTTTTAATCATCAAATAACAATTTCCCTTTGAAGCGTAATCCATGTTCTCCATGGTGGTTCGATTGTAGTGAGGGCATGGTGGTGATATTTGATTCGATTGCTGGGTGGAATTGGTTGGGCTAAAATTGGAGCTTGCGGCGCTGCTCAGTAGTGTGGCGGTTTGGCGCTGCTGGCTGCGGGTTGGTGCGACGGTGGTTGGTTGTTCGGCAGCTACTATGTGACGGTTGTGGGGAGTTGCCCGGTTGCTGGCTGGTGTTGCGGGTTTGGTGCGTGAGGGAGCAGGGGAGGCAGCATGAGTAGTAGTGTGGAGGGACGGCTGGGGCTGGGGTGTTGGGCATTAGGCGCCGACGGGAAAGGGTGGGCTGTTGTCGGCAGCGGAGGGGGAGAGGAGAGGGGGTGGCATGGTTGGGGGAGGGTGTTTTTTTTTTAATTAATCAAATTATAATATAATTAACCTTAGTTAATTTTTTTTTAATTTTTATAAAACTAACCTCGGTTAAACTTAACAACCAATTAACGGTTTTTAACCATACAAGGTTATGGAAGTAACATTTTAAAAGTTAAAGGCTACTAAAGATAATTCATATACAAAGTGGCTACCAATGAAAATAAGCAAAAGTTGATGGCTATCAATGAGAATTTCCCATAAATAATTTACATGGTTGCACCTGAGAACATTGACGTTGTGCAGATATGGAGAGAGGAGATGCAACAAGTATTTCTGGGAAAAGCAAATATTCCTCAGGAAGTGGATAAGTGATATGTGAGCCATATAATCTTTAATAGTCAACAAAACTGTATAACGCTTCAACTTAGGCACTGAATAATTCCGTTTTTGTTCTTTCTCCTAATGGAAATATTCAGTTTCTCAAGCATCCACTCAAAATTTGCTGCAGATGCAAGAGTCATACATCTACTATGACTACACTAGCCTTTTACAGACTCGTTGCAGAAGTTACAGGATGTTTGTATTCATCTATGTTGTGTACACAAAACAACTCTATTGAGAGATGCAGTATTGCATCTATCGTCATTTGGAAGGATGCAGTAAATTTCCATATAAAAAAGGATAGAATCGTAGTGAAGTATACTTATTAGGGATGAGTTATAATGAGGGAGCTTGTTATTTATAAATATCTGTTATTTAGAGGAGAAAAGTGGAAGATCATCCACAAATTTTGGCCTTTCTAATGCTGCTAGATGTATGTATGATGGGGGGTTATGGTCTTGATTAGAGCATTTATTCATTGTAATCTGTGTATGGAAACGTTGTCGTAAGGTCAATAAAGTCTTCTGTACAATGGGTACGTTGATTTATTGTAAAATGGGTTAAGTTATGTTAAAACATAAAAGTTATGAAAGTCGTCCTTTGTACTGCAAAAATTTAAAATGGATTAGATTAATCATATTAGTCATTATACTATGTAAGCAACTAATCATGTATCTATAAGAAATTATACATTAAAATAAAATTTAAATCAACAATAAATTAAAAGTTGTCCTTGAGGACAGCATGTAAAACATTCGTTGGGCTAATTTAAATGAATAAAATATAGGGAAATTATGCATGGTTTTTAGGTTTTCTACATGGTAAAAACAAAAATACCTTGGATTTATAAAGTTAAATTGCATATGTTTATCAAGTGCTTTTGTATTGTTATTTTTTTTTATTACACTAAAAGCTTGTCTTGATTTACTGAAAACAACTGATTGGAGCTGAAGTGAACTTAACTGAACTGAATGAAGTTGAAATGAATTGTTTATGAGAGAAGGAAATTAGGAACTAAACTGAACTAATTGGAGCTAAACTAAACTGAACTGATTAGAGCTGAACTAAACTGAAATTAAGCTGAAGAGAACAGATCTTAAGTGCCATCATTTAATGATTTTATGACTAACCTATCTTTAATTATGCAATTAGTCAATTACTAACCTACCAAAATAGTTTGTATTAACTATTAAGATCATTCTCAATGGATAAGTACATCCCTTGTAGTTTTGGATTACCGCATCATTATTTTCAAACTACATCGAGTTAATTTACAACCTCCTTATCGAAAAAAAAAAAAAAAATCTACAACCTCACAATGCAAGTTACTGCCTTTTTAAAAATGAAAAAAAAATGCAAGAAAAAAATCACAAACAATATATTCATTAAGTTTTCTATCAAAGGTCATGGGCTGTGCTTAATTTTCTTGGCCACTGGTGATAAACTTGGATAGATTGATAGTGCCAATCTTACTGTAAGTATTATTTAATACAAAAATTCAATAATCATTATTACCCTCTCCGTTTTTAAATACTTGTTCTATTTTTTCATATGTGGAGTTTTAGGATAAAGTGGAGAAAGTAATAATTTTTTTTTTTTTTTTTTTTGATGCAAAAGAGGGGCTAAGCCCCGGGAAAAAAAAGAAACTAAAACAAACTAAACAATAATTAAACGTGGCAAAGCCACCCCAACGATGTCATCATGCAGAATACGGCCTAACTCAGTAGGCGGGAATTGAATCAACTCTGTATTGTTGTTCTGGACGACACCCTGGTTGGCTAGCCAATCCGCTGCTCTATTCGCTTCACGATAAATATGCCTCACTTGCACCTGCCAATTTGAATCCTCAATGAGCTGCTTGCATCTTCTTATTATGTGTACCCCTTGGCCTCGGTGATTATCTTCATTATTCAGAGCATCAACTACCACCTGACTATCCAATTGAACTTGGATTCTGGCTGCCCTCATGCGCTTAGCTAGCTCCAATCCATGTTCGATTGCTCTCAGTTCAGCCATGAAAGCATTGCAATCTCCTAACTTCATCGAGAATGCAAACAACATTTTTCTAGTCGAATCACGAATTAGCCCACCCCCACCTGCTGGTCCTGGCGCTCCTCTGGCAGCTCCATCTGTATTTAATGCTAGCCAACCCACAGGTGGTGCTATCCATTTAATATAAGACTCTGTACGTGCATTATTCTCCCTCGCATTGCTATGCATATCATCCCCAAGAATGCGCCATACCTCTTCAAATCTAGCAATCAAGAATTGATTAATATCAATTGGAGTCTCCTGGGTTTGATTAAACACCACATTGTTTCGCCACTTCCATATCCACCATATAGTAATGGTGAAGTAAGTTGGCCAAATTTCAGGGGAGAGATCACTATGGCTCTGAATTTTAATATTCCTTGCTATCCATTGCTGTAAATTCCCATTGAAAAAACTCGGGGCTGCAGCAGGACCACTAACCTGCCTCCACACTTCACGAGCAGCTCTGCAATCACGCAAGGCATGAAGTGTGGTCTCCTCATAATTGTGGCAATTCAAGCACCAGGGGCTGTTGGTTAAATTGCGTTTAACTCGATTAGCCTGTGTCATTATTCTGTCGTGCATAGCTAACCAAAGGAACACTTTTGCTCGTTGTTGCACTCTCAATTTCCATATGAGTTTCCACGATCCATCATCACCTATGTCATCATCCTTCTTGATAATTTTCATTGTTGATTTGATCGTGAACTTGCCTTTAACACCACTTCCCCAATACAGTAAGTCACCCACTGTTGGATCATTCCTGAGAGCATGTGCTTCAATTAGTCTCAGTACATTTGCTGGTAACAAATCTGCAAAAGACTCCCACTTCCACCCAATCTCAACATCCCACATTTCTTCCACCGTAGCACCATCAAGTTGCTCAGGGATATCTACAATTGCAGCAGCTCTTAGGGGACTCGGCATTGCCCAATTGTGATCCCAAAAGAGTGTAGTAGCACCATTATTCACAGCCACCCTCGACCCCTCACTAATGTATTTAGCATTATCCGAAATGCCCTTCCACACATTAGACATATTCGCCTTAGCCTCAAACATGTCAATATCACATCGACCTTTACAATATTTTGCTCTTAGGACACGAGCCCAAAGTGCATTCGGCTCAGTTAATACCCTCCATCCTAGCTTGGTGAGGAAAGCCGCATTTAGTTGTCTTGCGGATCTAAGTCCTAAACCCCCTTGTTCTTTGGGTTTTTGGAGACAATCCCAAGAAATAAGATGAATTTTACGATGCTCTTCATCCCCTCCCCATATAAATCTCCTAGTCTTCTTATCAATTTTATCACAGATTGACCTGGGAATTTTTGTCGTTTGCATTGCATATGAACTCATAGTGGTTAGAGTAGATTTAGCCAAGGTGATTCTACCCGCTAGAGACACATATTTAGATTTCCATCCTGCAAGTCTCCGATCAATTTTCTCACACAAATATGCAAAGGTATCCCGGGTCACCCTACTTGTTAAAGTAGGCATTCCAAGATAGGTACCCAAGTCTTCAGTTTCATCAATACCCAAGGCATGACAGATTGGAATGATATCTTCCGTGCGCATATTTTGAGAAAAATATGTACGTGATTTGGGGTAGCTTACCTTTTGCCCGGAGGCACTACAAAAACGAGCCAAGCATTCTTGAACCACCATTGCTTGCTCAACTGTTGCTTCCGCAAATAAAATGATGTCATCAGCAAAACACAAATTCGAGAGCTTCGGCCCATTTCTACTAGCATAGATGGGTTTCCATAGATTCTGAATGATTGATTCTTCAATAAGCTGGTTTAATCTCTCCATGCATAACACAAAAATATACGGAGACAGAGGATCCCCTTGTCGAATTCCACGGCCCGGTCTAAATGCTTGTGATGGTTCACCATTCCAAAGCACCCGCAGAGAAGAAGTAGTGATACATTCCATAATAAGATCAATCAGAAGGGGTGGGAATCGAATCTCATACAGAGTATCACGGATAAAATCCCACCTAAGCCTATCATAGGCTTTCTCAAAGTCTATTTTAATTGCCATTAGACCCTTTCCTCCCCTTTTATTCCTCATGGTATGGATGACTTCCTGAACGATGACTATATTATCCGTAATCTGTCTCCCCGGAACAAAGCTTGTTTGAGTGCAAGAGGTTAAATGTGGCATCATAGGTTTAATCCTATTTACTATAGCCTTTGTAATAATTTTATAGGCCACATTACAAAGGCTAATTGGTCGAAATTGAGTCGCAAGTTCTGGATGATCAATTTTTGGAATAAGCACAATAAAGGTCTCATTTAAATTTTCCGAAAGCCCTTTACCGTTTAACGCATCAAGAGCCACTTTGTAAACATTCTCCGCTACCAAATCCCAATGTTTTTGAAAGAACAAAGCTTGGAATCCATCTGGCCCGGGAGCCTTCATTGCTCCCATCTCAAAAACGGCTTTCTCTATTTCACATCTAGCGAATGGTCGAGATAACAAATCCCAATCTCTTGCGGTAAACTCTGGGAAAATATCCATTGGAAGAGGGCCGAGAATAGTATCATTTTCTTCAGCAAATAAATTCTGAAAATAAGCCATAATATGCTGTTGAATTTGCTCCTTTTCGTATAACCAAACACCATCCACACTATCCTTAATTGCATGAATATTATTTCTCCATCTCCTAGCAATAGTACTAAGATGAAAATACGAAGTATTTCGGTCTCCATCACGAATCCATTCAACTCTTGATTTTTGATACCATAACAACTCTTCCTGTTCAAGAACCTCATCCAATTCTTTCCTGAGCTTTGCTTCGAGTTTAATAAGGTCCCGGGATTTTTGTTGTGCCAAACATTTCAGAACACCACCAATTCGAGCAAGTAAAGTCCTTTTCTTCTTAAAAATATTATGAAAAATCTCCTTATTCCACTCTTGTAAATCCTCACCCACTTTTTTTAACAAGGGAACCAAAGGACTATTTTTCTCCCATTTTTTCTCAATAAATCCACGGAATTCATCATGTGTTAGCCAAGCTGCTTGGAATTTAAACGGTTTATTAATCGATGAGATTGGTGCAAAGCCATTCGGTGAGATTAATATGGGGCAATGGTCAGACGCTATAGCTGGTAAGTTCTTTGCCCCTGCATTCGGAAATCTGAGACTCCACTCGCTGTTACACAGCGCCCTGTCCAATCTTGCACTAGTCCATGTATCCACTGAATTCCCTCGAGACCAAGTATGTTTCGGCCCACTAAACTCCACCTCCAAAAAATCCATTTCCTCCACCCATTCATTAAACCGAGTTGTACGTCTAGAAGTTTCAGGGCAACTAGAACTAAGCTCATGAGTGAATCTAGTATCATTAAAATCACCGGCTACTAACCAAGGCTGGTTGTGAGTTGCGGCAAAGTCTTTGAGTTCCTTCCATAAATCACTACGTTTCACAGAATCCGGGCTTGCATACACTGCTGTAAAATACCAAGGGTCCCCTCCAATTCGCCTAATATTCATAGTGATATGTTGATTATGTTGCATAATAGGTTCAACCGTGACAAGATCGGGTTTCCAATAAATCCAAATCCCTCCACTAAACCCTTGTGCATCCACTCTAGTGTGACCCAAGTATCCTAGAATACCAGAAATTCGTTCTGCTTGTTGCCCTCCCATGTGAGTTTCAACGAGAGCTAACACATTAGGCTTATATTTCCTAACTACTTCTTTTAAAGCACTAATAAAAGCACGACTACCCGCCCCTTGTACATTCCAGACCATACAAGAAATAGGTAGAGAGTTTGGAGCTAAGTTCGGAATTGTATCTTCCATTAAAACAGGGATATGAGGTAAAGAACTTACATATGCTTCAGAGATGATTCTCATCAAACGGCTTATTTCATTGGGAATCCTCAGTGTGACCACCAACTCCATCGGTTCTGGGATTGGCTCCATCCAAGATTCCATCCTCACTTCCAACACATTTGTCAGGGGGTCGGCTATGCCCATATATGGAATCTCCATTGGTTGTCCTACACAAAGTATTTTCTCCATCGGGATCATTAATTGGATGACATCCGAGGGAGGAGGAAACGTGTGTGAGTTCCTGTGAGATTGCATTGTGTGATTCAATGTTTGAGGCCTCGTTGTTAGCTTCTTTGTGCTTCTGTGTCAATTTTTCTGGCTGCTCAATATTAGCGTTTTCTTTCCCAGGCTTATCTTTTCCAAAAGAAGATTGAGATAAATCTTTTGGTTCAATCACGTTTGTTATTGAGGCAAGTGGCTCATTATTTTTGGTAACTGATTTATTAACCTTTGACATATCCTTCTTCTTATAATGCTGCTTCCCTCCAATTCGAACTTCTTGACTAGACTTCCCATAATTAAAGGGAGCAGCGTTTGGTGACTTGCCAAATATGCCCTGGGATTGTTCACCAAGGCTAACCGTAGGAATATTCGAGCTAACATAGGCAACATTTGATATATTCAAATCTTTTCGAGTATCCCCTGTTCCCAAATTAATAGCATTCGATAAAATATTATTTTCTTGAGAATCTTTTGAGGAAATATTATCATTATCACCTTGATCCGCAAGAATATCAAAACTATTATTTCTTCCCTCAATATTAGTGCTTGGTTTAGTTTGGTTCCTTGGGAGAGATTGATTTATTTCCTTAGTTACTCCTTGCGCATCTTTTGCTTGATTCTGTCCACCTTTCTCTGTTCTCGAATTTCTTCGTCGACCTGGTTTTTTAACCAACATCCAATCACCATAATCGTCAGTTTCCACAGGCTTAGGCAGAGCTTCCTTGCGTTGAACTTGAACACACTCTAATTGACTATTAACATTATCAATCATCATATTATCAGTAGGAACTTTTGATGCACATTGATCTTCAATATGACCAAGCTTCCCACACTTATAGCATAACATCTTGATCCCTTCATACTGTACTCTCCAGATTTTCCCTTTAAGCCAGAATTTTGATAACAAAGGCTTCGAAAGGTCAATCTCAACACTCAATCTGGTAAACTGACCTCTCTCAGCATAAGCAGTGGACTTATCAACTCTTATAACTTTACCAATTTTAGCTCCAATTTTCTTGAAAAATTCCTTATCAAAATATTCAACCGATAAATTCGAAATTCTCACCCACACAGTTAACACACTAATTGAAGCTTCCTCAGGGAAAAAATTTGGAGTCCATTTTCTTATCGTGAGATACTTATCATCAATAAGCCATGGACCCTGAGTAAGAACATAATTATAATCATCCACATTATTAAACCTAGCTATAAAGTATTTGCATCCAATATCCGTTAATATCAATTCTCCTTTGAGCTGCCATTTGCGCTTGAGACGCTTCATCAGTCCCATATAGCCAAGACTACCATCAAACATTCTAATAATTAGAGTGTTTTTCCACGGTTTGCGCATAGCACGCTTCTCTTCCTTTGTGAGTAAAATAACAGGGCACCTGTCATTACCTCAATACCTTCAGGGGCTTCATCATCATCCGAGACATCATCCTCTTCAATGTCTATATGATTATCTATGTCTGCTTGAGCCGCCAATTGGGTATCTCTCAGGAGGTCCCTAAAAGATTTGGGTGTTGCTCCATTGATAGGTGGTGGGGGATGCATCACCCCTGCATTAGGGTTAGGGTTTGGCTGAAAAATTGGTTGATTTTGCAGCCCATTTTCATTTTCAATTTCCATAGCAGCATATTGAGGAATTGAATCAGTTCCATGATTAAACATGTATTGCGTAATCTTTCTTTTTGGCTTTTTGTTTGATCGGGTTAACTGATCGAGCATTTCAGGGGAGTTCGAGGGATGCTGGTGTGCGCTCATTTCTAGAGAGAATTTTCGGATAAATTAAATATTAATAGAAAGTAATAAAATATGGAGGTATTGAGATTGGTGGAAGAATTAAAAATTGTAAAAAAAAAACAAAAGTAGTGGAGAGGATTGGAGGAGAAAGAATAAAAATTAATAAAATTTGATTTATGTTGAATCTGCTAGGTGAGAGAAATTAATTAAATATTGTAAAAGATTTCCAAATAAAAAAATAAATAAGTATTTAAAAATGGCCGTAAATAAAAAAAAGTGGAGCAAGTATTTAAAAATGGAGGGAGTAGATATAGATTGCTTGGAATTTAGTCGATGCACCTTTGAGTCAATATAAGTTTTTGCTTCGCAACGGACTTCTTTTGCATTGCTTGGGGTATACAAGGCGGATTATGCAAATGTTCCAGCACTTGTGGATGTGACTTTTAATGCTTCATATTGCTTTCATAATTTGAATGTCTTTTCAAATTTCTCATGTCGACTCCATAAACTCTCAATTTATTGGGATTTGGTGGTGAGTTCATTGCTTAATACTTACTTGTACACAAAAAGGCATGACTTAGATTTAAATTTACTCATTTTTGTATGCAAGCTAAGCTGCTAAGTTCATTGAATTGCCTTTCTTCAAAAAAAAATAAAAATTCATTGAATTGCCTAATTATGTTTGTATTCTTTTGGCTTATGTATGCAGGTAAAATTCCGGAAACTTTCGCATTTGGAGGAGGACAACTTTCTCGTTTTGACCTCATTAATTGAGGCATGTCCTTTGATCCACATCTTCAAGTTCGAGGTAGTGAATTCTCTCTATTTACCAAAACTTGAGTTTAAATATAATTATCTTTCATACTTTTCAAGGTGGAGTGTTGTGATTTTTTTATTTGTATAAGTAGAGGTGATTGGCCCATGGTTCGATCTCAATTCCTTGATTTGGGTCCAAATCGGGTTGGAGGCCTGGATCAAGTTGGTTGGGGTTGATCTTGAACCCATGCTAGTTTTGTTTACCTTTTATGAAGTGTAGAATGTTTTTTCTTTCCACGACTTTTGTTTCTCTAGTTGACTCGTTCCTTGGTTCCTATTAATAAGGGGCACATAAATAGGAACAGAGGGAGTATCGATCAAATTGTATCGCCTATTTGTATAGTACCTATATAATATTTAAAGAAGCCGCTAACATTTTCAAGTGGGCTGCAGGTTATTCCTAAAAAGGAAGGAGTGGCAATGTCAGGTGATGATGATGCTCAGAATTATAATCATAAAATGTGTGCACATGAGCACCTTAAGGTTGTAGAGTTTGTTGGATTTGATGGAAATGCATCCATGGTTGAGCTAGCCATTTGCATCACCCAGCATGCTCCCATGCTTAAAAAGATTATTTTCGATCCTCGATGTTCCCCACTAATAGGAGGATTTAGACACATATTGTGTGACAAAGATAATGTTGATGGATTAGACTTTGCAGAACACAAGCGAAGTTGGTTGCGAAGCGAATTCAAGGAGGTGTTAGACATGAAAATTCTATGATAGACAATCTCCCTTGATTTTTTTTTTTTTTTTGGCACTATCCATGCAGAATTAAGCATATTGAGAATTAAATTGTATTTAATGATCTTGCATGTTTTCATTGTCAAAATGTAGTGTTAGATGTTATGAGTTTGTGACTTGCATATTAGATGGGATTTTTATTAGGGTCTATTCTGTTCACTTTATTTTTACTTATTTCAGGTGTAATAAATTCAGTTAAGTTCGGATAAGTTCAGTTCAGTTTTAATAAGTTCTGATAAGGGGTATCCAAGTACAAATTACAACTAAAATATTTTTTAATAAGGTCTAATAAGTTCAAATAAGTACAGATAAGTTCATATCAATGAAAATCAGGTGAATAAGCTCTTTGTCCATCTTCATTAATAGTCAATCGATTATACTGGTTTGGTGACCTGCTAGGGTTGATTTGGGAAGATGAGGCAAAAGGTTGGATTAATATGGAATAATAAAAAGATGGGGTAATATTTTGGGAGAACCGAGCAAAGATTGAATTACTCTAAGTAATTTTTCCTATTGTATAATAAAAGCAAAAATGTGAAAAATTTGTTGAGGCAGTGACTCGATCACTCGACAATAATATGCACTTGTTAGGTTGACATGAAAGCTGCTACCTCCGGTTCTTGTTACTTGCAACTTTGGGGGGTATTGCGGACTCCTAGGCAAAACTTTTAAGGGTTGTTAATGAATTGTATGGGTATGTAAATAGGAGAGATAAATTGGAGGGAATTGTTGTGGTCCCCTATTCACTTTAAGAAATTACATGTGCCTTTTGTTTTCAAGTGGGAAGTTCCCACTTTTTTTTTCTGACTTTTGAAACAAGTGGGAAAATTTTCACCCACTTTGTTTCCCTCCCTTTTTTTCACCAAAATTAAAATCCGAAACCAAATTCCCCCAACAAAGTACTGTTCATTTCATTCACACAAAAGGTCCTCTATAAAAGCAGGACACCCATCCTAAACCCCAATTTCAGAATTCAGTTTAAATGGGGATTGGGGAGGGGGGAGGAAAACAACAGTTCAAGTTTAGTTACATCACAAGTTACTAAATTCAAAAAAGGCAGCCCTACATATTACATCATTCTAAATTAGCATAATCCTAATTCCTAAGAGTTGTGTTAGTAGATGCAGCATCTTTAATTACTGAAATTAGGCTCCATTGAAGACCGTCTAAAAAAAACCAGCCGCCACTTCATCACCAAAAGCCAACCTTAAAAAAAAAGGCAAGGGACTCACGGCAGAGTTCATAGCTGAACTTTTGGGTGAGCTTTATGATGTAGAGCAAGCAATGGATGAAGAATTCATCCAACAAGAAGTTCCTTGGTGGATATGAATCAGATGAGGAACAACAGCAAGTAAACCACGAAGAAGATGCTAGTTATGATGCAGATGATGATGCACAAAATGAGCAACCACAACATAATGGGAGAGCAACCAGAGAGATGAATGTTGAAGAGAAAAGAGCAATAGTTGATGATATTTTGTTGCACATGGAGGGGGACTCACTGTCAAGAGGCTTCTTAGCCAACTTGGCAAGAAAATATTCAGTGCACAAATCTACAACAACAAGGTGGTTCTAGGTAATTAAACGATCCCTAGCTGATGGTACTGCAATAGATGTAAGAACCAAAAACTAGGCGGGACAGGACCAAAACCTAGGGAATACACTGATGAGTTTCTTACATCTGTTCCATTGTACAAGAGAACTACAGAGAGGGGATATGCTGCTGCACTCCACATTTCTAAATCCAACTTACATAGGCTAAGGAAAAAAGACAGACTTAGAACACATACAAGCACAAATCACCCAGCTTTAACTGACAACCACAAAGTGTCAAGACTTAAGTGGGTTTTTAGTCACATCAATCCAATACCAGCACAAGGGGACCCAACATTCACTGATATGCAACAATGGATACACATAGATGAGAAATGGTTTTACATAAACCCATAAACAAGAACATTCTACCTTCTCCCTAAAGAAGAAGACCCCTATAGGGCACAGCAGTCAAGGAGGTTCAAGATCAAAGCAATTTTCATGGGAATGATAGGGAAGTGGCCAAATATGGTCTTTTTCCTTTTATTGAAAACAAGTACATGTTGCATGATAGCAAATATGGTCTATTTCCTTTTGTTAAGTATGAAATGGCCAAAAAGAAAAGCAAAAACAGAGATAAAGGGACTCTTGAGACAAAAGCTGTCCAGATTGTGACAAAAGAAGCAATTAGAGACATGTTACTCACACATGTAATCCCAACAATTCATGAGAAGTGGCCTCAACAACTACCAAAAGACATCATTATTCAATGGGATAATGCTAGGCAACATCGAGTTCCAAAGGATGCAGATTTTTCAAGCAACATGTCAAGCAAATGGTTTCAACATTCAATTCATTTTTCAACCAGCACAATCACCAAACACCAATGTGTTAGACTTAGGATTGTTTAGTGTGATTCAGTTACTTCAATACCAATCATTTCCAAAGAATCTAGATGATCTAAGTTGACAGAGCTTTTAAAGAGTTTGATCCCCTTTTGAACAAGTACACATGGATCACACTACAATCATGCATGATTAAAATTCTAGAGAAGCAAGGTGGAAACAACTTCACTCCCCCACACATGAAGAAGAGAAGCCTGGACAGACAAGGACTTCTACCAGACTTGTTAGAAGTGGACAGAGGACTCATAGCACAAGTTGTTCACTATTTGGACACAATTTCTGTTTCAATTCTAGTTGAAGGGGAAGGCAACATGGAAGTAGATGCAGACTGATGCAAATCAACATATTCAAGAAGTTTTTTGGGAAACATAGATTGCCACACATAACCATTTAATATTGTACTAACTTTTTAAATGTGATTATGTCTTGGTTATGTGTACTTTTGGTAAATATTAAGTCTATACTGTTAGGCACTCATTAACTAAATCCAGCTTACTTGTTTTAAGTAGTCAAACACATTTGAAAGCAATAGAATGCAAAATACTGTTAAACTCTATTTCCATCAAATTGGGGTTTTTTTTTCCAGTCAAAACTTTAGTGAGTGTTGGTACCTCAACGGAAACTTGTAACAGAGGTTTCTGGAGCATCCAGACCACCCAAGTAGCTATCAGTTGAGTCCCATCATCATATGGAAATCAAACAAGGTGATGCATTTATGGAAATAGGAACTCAATGCATCTCAGACATAAAAAACAAAATCACAAGGTGATGCCTTTGATGAAAACAGGGACTCAATTCACAAGGTATTCCATTTCCACAGAAACAACAACAACCTATGATGTTCAAACATAGACACAAATAACAATCGAACAGGGATGCTCTGTATTTTACCAACAACACACAAAACACAACTCAAATTCCAACAAACCAGAAATCAACCGGGAATCAACAAACATCAACCAACAGTAAAATACCGCGACAAATTCTGTAAGTGTAGGGACTCAATATACACAGCAACCAACTCACATTCCAACAACTAAAACACAAAATACGCAATACGAAAATACTAAAAAAAATTAGGGTTTTAGAATTTACGCTGCACATTCAGTTAGGAGGAGCGTTAAACTGGGGGTAGTAGATTTACAGATAAGCATCAATCACCTCACGACGCGACATTCCATCTGGGAGGCCAGATCAGATGCGTTTCACACCAGAAGAAGGGTCGTCGCCGCTATTGGGGGACTCAGAAGGTTGACCCACTTCCCCAACCTCTAGATCTACTAGGTTAGAGTCCCCAGTTTCAGATCCACCACCGGAAACTGCAACGACAGCGTCAGGACCCCCATAATTAGTCGCACCAGAAACCACCACAGCCTGTTCTTTTGGTGGTTCATCATCAGCCTTAGCCTCAGGGACCACTTCCTTAGGCTTCTCTTCCTTGTCGCTAATGTATTCAGCAAGCTTAGCACCAAGAATCCTCCTCTGAGCAATGAGAGAAGCCCGACGAACAAGTTTCATGTTTCCTGTTTCACGTTGTGGCTTACAGGTTGTGGTTTCAGATCTCCTCTTAGATCTACTAGAACCAAGTGATTCATAGCAAAAAAGGTCTGCATCTTTGTCATTTGGGGTTGTCATGGTGGTACTCTTACTAGAGAAAACAGAGAAATGAAGAAGGGAGAAAGGTGAGAACCCTGAAATTGAAGAGAGAGAGAGAGATAGAGGAGGGGGGTTCGGCAGAGAGGGAGGAGTGAGAAATGATGAACTAGGGTTTGGGGGGAGGGATTTATTCTGGAGAAATCTCCAGAATAAATGAGCTCAACCATATTGATCTGATGAATTGAATGAAAGCATTCAATTCTGTTGGTTGAGGTGATGGGGAATTTAAAGAGATGGGGTAATTTTGGTGGGAATGGTTATTTTAATTAATCAATAGGTTAGTTTAATTAGTTAAGGTTAGTAGTTTAAGTAAGTTGATTAAAAAAAAAAGTAAGGGTAAAATGGTAATATTACCCCTAAAAACTTACTAATAAAGGAAAGGAAAAAAAAAGGTTGCAAGTAATGTGAACCATCCAAAATGGCAAAAGTTGCAAGTAATAAGAACCGAAGGTATTATATGAAAGACAAGGAAAGAGACTTTCCTCACAAAATACCTAGAAAATTATTGACTGATAACTTGTTGTAACATGTTTTTGTAGGAAATGTAAATATACGAATTTTTTTTTTTTTTTTTTAAAAAAAAAAAAAAAAAAAAAACACCAACTTCCTAGGATCCTATCAATTCCTAGGAATCAAACAAACACTTGATTCTTTAGGAACAAAGATATTCCCAATTCTTGTACGAAACATACTGCCTAGGATCACATTTGAATTTGTAACCAAGATTCATACCCAACAGAAATTATCCTGCTCAACATTTGTTATTATGTACCACAACTCCACAAGGAAGATTTATTTGGAGGCAGGAAGCCGGAAAGGAGTTACATTTCATGTCAAAGTTTGTGCAAAGCTAAAAAGCCATACAACTACTTTATGATTTTGAAGGTAAGTTGCATAATGCCGATTCCACGTCAAAAAATTCAGTAAATTTTTTCCAGACCGCAGAGTGAATATTATCCGAGATGAACAAATGCCTCAAATTTTGTAAATTTTAATATGCCGAATGAATAAATTCCCTCAGTTGCCTATTTCTTGTACTGCTTTATCTCTTTGATCAAACCATTTGTAAGTCCATCAACATCATTATTCTTTCCAAAGAATTTCACAAACTCCATTTCTGGGCTCATCAAGTACCTGCAAGATACAACAATGCCTTAATAGCTAATAGCAACAACGAAAATCAAGATTGATGTAAATCATATAACAGCATTCCTACCATTTTCATTCAATTAGAATGCAATTGATGAACAAGCACTTGAAGTAGAATTAGGCATAATGGTAACTGAAATTTACTTTGTGATATGCTTAATACTGTAATATTTCGTCACCGAGACATGTTGCTACCAAGGCAACTACCATTCAGACTAGCTAATTCAGTTTAATTGTGATATATCTTGGCTCGAGCCCAACAGCTCCAGCTCAAATTTATAGAAGCTATTCGTGAGACGAGCTTAAACAACAAATATCTAAACCAGCCAAGCTTGAATAAACAATTTGAAAGCTCAATTGAGCTCGGCTCAATCTAAAGCTTGTGCATTTTTTTTATCAAGCTTAGCTTGCATAGGCTAATACTCGCCTCGGCTAGGATCCTTGACATCCCTAAATTTAAACATGAGTATAAAACTGGGAAATGCCCCCTTATCCTATGATGAATCAATCAAAAAGAAGAAAAGTGAGCCTAGACTCTAGAGAGATGCATTAAAGCAAGGAAGTAATACATACATGACTATAGAGTGGTCAACAAGATAATCTGAGCCTTCCTCTGTTGTCTTCATGTAATACACTCTGTATGCACGAGCAACTTTCCGAATCTCTTCTGGATCACCAGTTAATCCAATCAATTTTGGGTGGAACTCTGCAATTAATACAGGTGAAACAAAAAAGTAAGAAATGAGACAAGGTACTACCATGCGTGTATGTTTAAATAAGCAATAACGATTGCCATATTTAGAACGATGAGAAAGTGGTGTGAGCAACACAGAAATCAGGGCCATCGACAACAACAGTAAAATTTACACCTCATGCTATTGCAAATGCATAATATTATCTATGAAATCAAGAAGACCCAGAGATTTATTTTTCTTTCTCTTAAAAAAAACATATGCCCGGAAAATGATAGAAAATTCTGATCTGTACCTTTCACATACTCACTGACTTGTTCAACAGTGTCTCTTTCAGGATCAACAGAGATGAAAACTGGCACAATCTCAATTCCTGATTTTTCTTCTGCACAAGAACAAGATATGTTGGCACAAATCCAAAAACAAACTCAATTCGTGGTCTAAGCATATACAGGAATACACCATGGCTCCCTTGGTCTCAAATTATTTGCTCCATGAGAAAATGGGCATTTTTAAGAACAGTTAAAAAGTCAGGAGAAAATAAGTCAATGAGTGAGTTTGAGGAACCAAAATTTAAATGTAGAGAGAAAAACTCACCATAAAAAAAATGGAGATAATAATAAAATATATATAGAGGCATTTAAACAAGAAGTTGGGATGAGTAATTAGAGGCGGAGGGAGCATATCTTGAATAAAGTATCATATTCTATTGAAGATTCCCATTATGAGATTCCCCCATTTCTGGATAGCCACTTAAGCAGAAACACCGAGAGTTACAATACTTGCACAGAACCACGAAAATCATCCCCTTTGCCCTACACCCCACAAATACAAAACAAAACAGAGGAAGAAGGGTCCAGGCATGGGGAAAACCAGTTTTTTTTTCAATTTGTAAATATAAAGATTGAAACAATAAGCACTGCATACATACCATGTAATTCTTCCATTTAAGCATAACTGCTAAGCATGATAAATTCTAACAATTCCAAGCATTCTTTTACCTAACATGTATTGATAGCAACTAATAGCAATATTACCAAACAGTAGATCAAGGTAAAAGGCAGCAGCACTTCCATTGCATTAATATCAGTTGCAATTTTTATCAAAAAGGCTAGCATGCACAATTTAATTAAACTAGTTCAACAAAACTGCAGCAACTTACTTATCTTATCAACAGCAGAAGCTAGTTTTTGGAGCTCATCGGGGCAAATATCTGGGCAATGAGTAAAGCCAAAGTACAACACTGTCCATTTACCAAGAAAATCTCTTTCAGTCACCTTTTTCCCTTCATGATTGACAAGGTTGAATGGGCCCCCAATAGCTGCCTGTCCAACAGATGGTCCCTGTCTCACCGCATTTGACGCATTGCTTATTTCTGCAGGCAGGTCAAAATAGGAATTTCATTGATTTGAATATTGTTAAAGAAGAGAAAGATAGGCTGAAGACATTGGCCAATTTTCAATGGAAGGAAAGAGATAATTTCAGTCTTTTACACAACTAGGCAAAAAAATCAAAACAAATCTGTTTACGTTAGAAAAGCAAGGAGTACACCATCAGTACAGCAACTCAAACCACACTTACTGATGGGTTGTTTAAAACAGTCTTGAGAAAACTTGATAAACTTAAAATACACTTAAAAGATATCAATAATACTACCTCTGATTTTTTTAGTTGCAACTTTGGAATATTTTATATCTCTCAAATAATACCCCAAAGTTGCAACTAAAAAAAATCGGAGGTAGTATTTCGCATTTAGTATGAATTTGAATTAGTATCTAGAATGACTGGGCAGCACAATCCTCAAAGCAGAAGGGCTCTGCCAGTCTAAATGAACATGTCAACTGTACACAGCCTTAAACCTACATTTAAAAAAATAATATTCCTAGTTTCTACAACTTGAATTGGAGGCCTTACAAGTCAAGGTCAAAAGGGAACACCCATTTCATTGTAATGTAAAATGAGCAGTTTTATTATGATAAGCAGAGGCCTTCAATCTAGCAAATGTCACTGAAATAACTCCAAAAATGCATGATAAGACACTCTTAATATATTCCTGGTAGACCTATCCTTTCACAAATGATTATATAGATAACAAGTAAAACTATAAACAAATCTAGACCATTTGATATCATTGATATGAACTCCGAAAATAAGATATTCCATTTGACCTACACTTTACTGACTTTAGAATTCTCTGTCTCAATCTGAAAGCTCCGCATTTCACTAATTTAATCATGCCAAATTAGTCATTTCACTAATTTAATCATGCCAAATTAGTCATTTGTATCTGGAACATTCATCCTAAGAGTATTATAGTCATATTCCACTTCTATTAGCTAGCCCAAACACTCAAATAAAAACTCACCATAGTAGTCTACCTTCAATATGCCGCTTCTTTTCATTGTCATAGTAGTAAATGATCCCAGCTCCCGTAATAAGTAACAAAAACAAGCTCATCCATGAAACAGGCTGCACATAACCAACATAACATCCATCCATCAGTAATCAGCAATGACCAGATAATTAAGCAACGGTTACTCTACATGGAATTCCAAAACAAAATACAGCCCATAGAACATGCTTACATGTCCTGGTACGGTGATACAAATACAACAAAGCTAAAAATTGAAATCAGTTTTCAAGCATAAAAATGGAAAACTCGTTAAGTATTTCGTGTTAATTACTAATCGCTCCATCCAAATATAACTTCACACTTCCTTATCACCGTCTCTAAGATCAATCATTCACTAATATAATCTTTAATAACATACTTAAAAAACACTCGTTGACATTAAAATAAATCTGATAACCTCCTTCATGAACTCAAATCTTGAGCAATGATATGTAAAGATAATTTCTGATTTGATGAGTTTTTAAAACTCAAAATCATTATCGAATGTCTAGAATGAATCGAAATTCATATTTACTCTCATTCTAAAATCAAAGCAAAAACTAACACATCTACTTGACTGGCAAGAATTGTCAAGCATCAATACCCTCAAAATTCATGAACATTCGCCAACATTCTTAACGAAAATAATCATCTCAAATTAACATATAAAGAATAGATTAATCGCAATACAAGCAATTGAATTTCACGAAGAATTTCCAGATCACTAAAAACACAATCAAATGAAATAACGAATCGAAATTACCGATCCCCGAACAGATTTTCCAGCATCGCCAGATTGTTGTGAACCTTGAGAGTTACCTCCATCACTCGCTTTATCACCCGAAGAATTCTTCGCTTCGGAGTTCTTCGCAGCAGCAGCAGCAGAAGAGGAAGAGCCACCACTTGGTGAAGGTGATGAAGAAGCAGTGCAGAAAAATCTTTCATAGAATCCGAAAGTATTGAATTTCTGATCTCGAACCTACACAAATACAATCAAAATCAATACGAAAAATTGAAATTGGAAATCGAAAAAAAAAAATTAGAAATGATGGAATGATAAGAAGAGAGAGAACCGTGTTGAGGAATGGAAGAGAGCGGTGGGAGAGAGAAGGAAGAAGATGAGATGGATGTGCAGGAGAAGTAGAAGTGAAAGACCGCCATTGATGAAGACTGAAGCGAAGGAGAGTTCGAGAAGAGTTTCTGGAAAGAGCAGCCATTAGAGCGATGTGTTAAACCCCTTCACCACTCTTCTGCTTCTAATACTGTATATGAGGGTTTTAGATTGTACACCGTAATACTGTTTGTATTTCACCATTCATACAACTATACAGTACAAGACATTTTGTAAGAAATACTTTTTTCTTTTGTGGAAGTAAAATCAATCAAAAACAAAATATATTGGATCGAATAATAATACTTGTATATAGTAACAAATACTCCATAGTACACTAATCCGTATACATTTCACCATTCGTATAGTAAAAATTGGTTCGTAATACAGTAATCATATTATTCTGGAATAATACCAAGTTTGAGTTGCATTTTCTTCTAATAATTTCAAATCAGTAAACAACCTATTATATCAAGTTACTTGACACGTGTCAAGTCATGATTAGTACAAAAAATAAAAAACCCTTCCCCACTGGAGAAATCCTTCCTCACCCTAGAAAGCACCCCCCTTTCCCCAACCCACAAAACTACCCTCATTCCCTTCCCCACCTTGAAAAATAACACCCCCCCCCCCCTCCCTTCCCTAACAACTGAAACCTACCCCCTTCCTTCCCCCACCCCAAAACCACCTCCAAGTGGTGGCAACTTGGTAAGGCAGCTTGGATTCCCTTCGGAGGTGGGAGAAGGGAGGGGGCAGATTCAGTGGTAGGGGAAGGGAGGAGGGTCGTTTTAACAGGGTAAGTAAGGGAAAGGGGAGATTTTTGGGGTGGGGGAAGGGGAGGAAAGGAGGTTTCAAGAGTGGTTTCGAGGGATGAGGTGTGGCGAATGGAAACTTTAGGGGTTTGAGTGAGACGGTCGGACTGTGAGGTTAGGGGACGAGGTCGGGAGAGGAGGTGGGGGATGGTTTGGGGTTTTAATTAAAAAAGTGTTTTTACCATTTAATTTGCGAGACGTAGAAATTTAAAAAATTAAAGTTAATAACCTTTTCAAGTGTTTCAACAGGACGTCGATAATTAGGATTATTAAAATAAAACGCACCCAAAAATTGGAATTATTCCATATGGGATTATTTAAAAAACATCGCCTAACGTTGGAATTATTAAAACCAATTTTTCCTTCCTACAAAGCATTTTGTATAAAATACTTTTTTGTTTTTTAATTTTTTTGTGTATAAAGAAATCAAAATTAGTAACTACCGTACAAAAAAAAAAAAAAAAAAAAAAAAAAAATTAGATCAAATAGTGTAGGCACGAAAATAATTTGGGTTAAAATTATGTTAAGAACTCATTTATTATTTTTGCATATCCAAATAATAATTCGAATTAATTAAATACAATTCGATGTGTAATTATTTTTTTTAAAAAAAAACCCAGCCTGCCCATGCCACCTTCTCCACCCTTCGGCAGCCCCACCTTTCCCACTCCTCCTCCGACAACCCCCCTCCACACCCTCACAACCAAAACCCCCCTTGTTGGCACACCAACTGCCCTCCCTTGCGCGGACATTCCATTCTCCCACCTCAACTTCCCCTTCCCCTACAAAAAAAACCCTGAAACCCCCCTCCCCCTCATCCACCCAACTGCCCCTCATCCACCCTTGAAAACCCTCAAGTGGCTAAGGGTTTTCGAGGGTGGTGGGAGGGGTTTCTAGCAGTTTCTTGGAGAGGGAGGATGGTTTTGAGAATGGTAGTTCTGGCCTTCTGGGGGAAAGGGAAGGGCCGAAGGGTGACAACATGGGGGGTGGGTCGACAAAGACTAGGTTGGGCTACCAGAGGGTGGAGAGGTGCCTGAGGATTGGATGGGATGTTGTTAGTGTGAGACTAGATTTTTTTTAAAAAAAATTTCCTTTTTTTACCAATCACAAACATGTCCATTAACCAATTAGAACCAATAAAAGCAAATATTTTAATTTTTAAATTATAAAATAATAATCCAAAATTAGGATTATTAAAAACAAATTACTCAACGTTGAAATTATTAATACCAATTTTTCCTATTTTAAAAAGTCTACAATGTGTTGGGCATGCATAGTACCAAAGCTCAACAGGGTATTAATATAAAGGAAATACAAATTATAGAAAGTAAATACAAGTTTAGTAGGAATATAACAGGTCTGTCAAGTACCTACAAAGTATAGACATACGAGTACAAATTATAGACAGTATACAAATTATGGACAGTATACTACTTTCTTTATTTGATCCACTTTAGAAATTGCCTCCAAACATTTGGCGTTAAAATATATACCAAAATATGTCGTAAAATATATATATATACACCAAAATACGCAACCTTTCACTACTGTTCACTTTGTATTTATTTGAAACAAGATGTCAAACACATTCATGATCCCGTCAAATCGAACAGATGCCAACATTATAATACAATATCAACTATAGTTCGGATCAGAAATCACTACTCAAGCTGTGTAGAGAGCCTGGGTACGAAACAAGACGAATTAGCTCCAATACCATGTTCATTTCTTCAATGTCTGCAAATGATTTTTGAAGAGAACATTAGTATAGTACTAAATATTGTTAAACTGGCAAAATGGCAAACCATAGAATTATTCACCAACCTCCTTCATTTCATTTGAAATTTCTTTGAATTGCTGAGTAATGTCTATTTTCTTCTCTTCAGCTGTAAATAAATCACACCAATTAATCACCAATTTCTGAGAACAAAATAAAAGAAACTGCAAAGCGAATATTATAGACGCAAAGTTGCCTTACCAAGTTTAGAGATATTTTTCAGCTTGTTGTTGGTCCTGACAGCAAATCGTTGGAATGCATGACTGGAAAATACAAATTCACACCATTAGAGTTAGACTAACCCCTAAACAGTAAACGTCACTCATACGTAAAGAATGAAGATGACAAAGTAGTTCAACCAATCAAGAAATGCAATGCTGTTGCTAGTGATACACACTATACACAATGAGATTAAAAGCATCACCTAGCTTTCTAGAGAAAAAAAAAAAAAAAAAAAAAAAAAATTGCAGATGCAAATTATTTTGGAGAAGTTTAATGAGCTGCAACAGCATTGTATTAATTATAAGCCTGCAGCTGGATACTAAAAGATGCTTCTTCTTTTACTATAGCTTCAAATGAACGAGCCACTCAGGAAATGGAAGATCCTGATGACCAGAGAAAGAAGCATCGATACTAAAATCGATCACATAGTTCCAAACCGTAAAATCTTTAAAATTGGCAAAAGTCAAAACACTATCCTTCACTTGCAGATTTAGTAGATCTCAAATAATAAAATAGATAGCAAGAGAAGAAAAGGACAGCAAGTGAGCAAGCACACAGAAGACAGAGAAAGAGAGAGTGGCATACAAAATTCAAAGATCCAGCACACGTATTGAGTAACAAAAGCGGTGAAAAGTGCTTGAACAAGTTAGTTAAAAGTTTCAGTGACATGGATGAAAGATAAACATGAAGCAATAATAACTTCTTACTGCAACATACTTTGTACAGTCTAAATGAGCAGAATATTATTCTAAGCAAATTCATCCATTACATTCAATACAAAGCTTCAGTAAACAATATAATCAAAACAATTCAAGCTCCAGCACAACAGCTAAAACTGCGTGATAAGCAAAAATAAAAGCCTTGATAAAAATGTTGCTTCAACGAAAGCCCATAAAGAAAACAGAAAATTCTATTGAGCCAACCAGTTGAAGCTTAGGTAGATTCTAATAAGCAAACAATGAAATGACATTCCCAAGAAAAATTAACAAAACTACTGATGACTTAGGAGAGAAAATTTGCTTTAACAAAAATGCACAAGAAACTCAACACTACTTAATCACTCAAATGCCTTTTTCGAGGTATAATATACTCAAAACAATTCAAGATGCAGAACACCAATAGTGTGTACTACAAATAACAAAGACAAAAGTCTTGAGACATCTTTTGCTTAAACGAAAGCCCATAAAGAAACCAAAATATTCCATTGAGCCGAAGCTTGGCAAGATTAAAACAGGGGAAAATAAAGAAACAATCCCAATAAATCAGCAAAGCAGTGAGTAAACTAAAACCACTACAAATGAAATCTCCCATTCACCTTAAATGGTCGCTTTTTAGGTAAAATATACTCAAAACAATTCAAGCTACAGCAAACCAGTCATATTTTACTGCAGCCTAACAAAAAAGAATGTCTCGAAAATCTTTTGCTTCAACGAAAGCTCATAAGGAAACTGAAAAATTCTATTGAGCCAACCAGTTAAAAGCCTAATTAGATTCTAACAGAAAGAGAATGAATTCACATTCCAAAACAAATAATGATTCAGCGAGCCGTTCCCAACTTCTGAGGAATCATGATCTCAAGGTAGAAGCCTAAATTCAATTCATCTTATAATCTTAAAATACTACTTCTAAAGTACAACAATTTACTCAAAACAATTCAAGCTACAATGTACCACAGAATAGCAAAAATATGAAAGCCTTGAGACATATTTCGCTTCAACGAAAGCCCATAAGGAAATTGAAAAATTCTATTGAGCCAACCAGTTGAAGCTTAATCCGATTCAGGAAACGATCGAAAGACATTCGAAAACAAACACAACATCAGCAAACCAATTCTCATATAATGTTCAGAGAGTAATGCACAGATTGAATTATCTTGGGTAATCTACGAAAGCCATAAATCAACAACTAAAACAATCTGAATCCACGCCATTCATCTTAATCAATCATCAATCATAACAAATACAATCTCGAATACAACAACATCATAATCATTCAAAAACAACCATAAATTTAATGCGACATTCATCGGATTAGGGAAATCGCACAAAGAAAAGGGGAGAGATTCGATACCTATTAGCGAGACCATCAACAATGAGTTGATTGGCGACATAAGAAATCAATCTTCCAACACTAAAACCCGCCATTGCTAAACTGCAAATTACAGAGAAAAAATCGACGAATGGAAACAATTAGGGTTTTCGAAAACGAACAAATTAGGAATAATCGATTTGATTATCAGAGCAGAAGAGAGAAGAATCAATAATCAACGATGAATAAGATCGATTAAGAGGAGAGAGAAGAAAGGATTGAGAGAGAAATTTCACCTGTGAAGAGGTATAAAGTCAAGATTCAGAAACCCTAAGTTCTAGAACACACCAGAATGTACTATAATTGCAAGAGGAAGATGGCTAAAGGCAGTGAGTCGTCATTTATATATGGAATATGGTTGTATTTTGGGTATAAACGGGTCAGACCCTCATCTTCGAATATAGTTGTATGAAAGTGCTAGGGCTATACACCGGTCCAAAATCGGATCGGACCAGACTTGACCCGAATCTGAATGGACCGGGACCTGAAACATTAATTTTCAAAAACTAGAGATCGGACCTGAATCAACAGGTCTGGTTTCGATCCAGGCCTAAAAAAACAGGTCCGATCCGGGTTTAGACCTGAATAGATCTGTTTATTGATTTTTTTTTTCTTCTTTAAAAAAAAATATTAAAAAACTACTGAACCAGTTTATATATCTGTTGTTTAGACCTGTTTATATACTTGTTGTCTAGACCTATTTTACGGATCTGTTTAGACCTGATTGGACATGTTTAGGCCTGTTATGGACCTGATTAGACTTATTAAATAAAAAAAGGTAGCTTTATCGATTTCAGGTTCGGACCTGAAAATTCTGATGTTCACCCGGACCAAACCTGAAACCTGGAATCATGAATTTTTAAGGACCGGGATCAGACCTAAATTCACTGGTCCGGTCCAAACAGGTCTGTTTCAGGTCGGTTTTCAGGTCCGAGCCAGTTTTTGTACACCCCGTTGTATTTGGGCTATTAACCCATTTATAGATCTTAAATGAACTACAAAGTAAATCACAACGTAGTATGTTAAAGGTAAACTGATCAATGGGCAGGTTGGGCCGGCTCGAGGCCTAAAAAATCAGCCCACCCCTTGAGCCGTTGCGATTCGGGCCTAGCTTCGGATGACATTGCAATTCCCAAATCCGCCCAAAATGACCGGACCATGCGGGCTTTTCGGGCCATTTTCAAGTTGGGCCAAAAAATGAACTAAAATAGCTTTAAAATGCATTCCCAAACTTGTCCAAAAAAAATAAAAAATCGGTCCAGGCGTAGGCCCAACCCAATTTTGGGTCAGAAAAAGTTGCCCAAAACCCGTCCAAATTCGGATCGGGCCATCTTTGATCAGCTCTAATTAAAGGGTCGTTTGGTTTGCACGGGGTAAATGGAATGGAGTGAACAAGAGAAAAGAAAAAGAATGGAATGAAATTCGTTGAAATTTGCTATGTTATTTGTTTTAACTAAGAAAGGGAATCAAAGCCACCAACCCAACCACCTAATTCCTTGATTTCCACCTTCCCCGCCCACCCCTTCCCCGCTCACCCCTTCCCCACCACTTAATCGGCTCGCCACCCCTTTTCTCTCCTTGAAAAGCCCTCCCCTCCCCCGCAAAACCCTGGAAACTAGTCCTCTCCATCCCCCAAAAACAATACCCTCGAAATTCAGATTTGACCAAATCAGACCTTATTAAAATCAAACCACATATCTCCTTATTTCACACGAAGAGAACAAGCTCTTATTCTCTTATCACATAATTACTACTTGAATATGTATTATTTCTTCTCAAATTTGATTTCTTTCAATCTCTTTTAAAGTTTTAATTGCATTTAAAATTGCTATTGATTGATTGCTAGTATCAACTTGTCTTTCAATCCTTTCATCAACACCGATCTTTAATTTCTTATCTTATACTTGTATTTCTTTGAGACACGTAATCGTTATCCATTTAATCGTTGGTACGTACTATCCCCAAGACAAAAATGATCATCTTGAAAAATTTGTGCAAAGCTGTAAACATAAGGAATATTGAGAAGCAAAGTAATAGAGAATGAAAAATACTATTGATCGAGTAAAAAATTATATTACATGGAACCATTTTTAGTTTTAATAGGTTACACACCCTTTCACAAGTGAGCTAGGAAAATTTGATTCCAAGTATCAGGAACACCAGGCAAGCACCAATGTATACAATCAGCATGATGCAAAGGGTCAGCCTTTTGCTCATCAGTCAGCAATTTACCTCCTGTCTCTGTGTATACTTTGGTGTGTGCATCAACTCTATATTCTGATAATTGTGTAACATTAAGGACTGTTATAGGGACCTTCATCTTCCCTATTACATCTCCCACCACCTTCATTATCCGTTTATCGGACCCGGATCCCCAATGCCCTCTCTTCTTCACCGGTCTTGTTTCATTGGAGCACTTGATACCATCCTTATTGTTCCACTCAACAGGCCTGTAAAAGGGAAAATCAATGAAGTTAAGGATGTGAAAAACTTTATTGTCTAGTCAATTTAAGCCACTACTTTTGTGTAGAGTTAGGTGGTGGTAGCTACTATAGTGGAACCAAAATCAACCTGTACTAGTTACGATATTGTTTGACATTGTTTTTTGTCTGTTTTTTTGGAAAATTTGTAAAATACCACCAAGTATTGTACCCATTTTTTACAATACCGCCAACATTTTATTTTATTTTATTTTACCATCTTTTTTTCAAATCCTTAAAAATTACCACCATGACGTCGCTGTGGACCCATATAACTACCTTCTTCTTATTTTCCCTCCTTCTCCCTCTCTAATTTCATGATTCTCTCCCATGTTCCCCCCATTACTCCCTTATCTCCTCTTTTTTTTTTCTTATGCAAATTTCATAGGCAATAATTAGGGTTTAATTATGTAATTTGCTTTTCAAGTCAATCGAAAATGCAAAACCGAGTGTGTAATCATGTTATCAAGAACGTATGTTCAATAAGAATAAGGTAGTTGGTGGGGACCATAGTGATGTCATGGTGGTAGTTATAACGGTTTTCAAAAATAGTTGGTGGTAATTTTTAAGGATTTGAAAAAAAAAATGGTAGTAAAATAAAATAAAAAAAAATTGTTGGTGGTATTGTAAAAAATGGGTACGTGGTATTTTACAAATTTTCCTTTTTTTTTTAAACAAAATACCAGAAATAGAAAACAAGAAAAAAGGTTTTTCCACTTTTTTGTTGTTACTTGTTAGTTTTCAAAATTATTACTATATAATTTTAATTTTAACAAGTTTGACTAATTTTTAGTTCATGATATGACATATACAATATGATTTTAAAAAACAAGAAACCAATAAACAAACAACCACATCAATACCAAACAAAACCGTAATGATCAGTAATTGTTTTTCCTAATCTAGTTTGGAAATGGATCATGAAATTTCAAATGAGTATCCAATCTGCCCATACTCACTTTTGACTAAAATTGCAAAATCTCAAGTATATTTGATAGAGGATCTATTTAGGAATCTGGATAGCACACGCTCCACCATTTTTCAAAAACTGTTAAATTTAAACTTATTGGCAACTACTGCCCTACCAACTTAATAATTGTAGATCCGTTAATGAGAGCTTTTGCAAGGCTGAAACATAGCTACTTAAGGAGGGAAAGAAAGAAGGCCATACCTCATGTGAGTAGGAGACATTGTAGTGAAAAACACCCTTGTTTTGTTAGGATCAATGGTTGAATCAACCCAATTGGCCCATGTCTTTAAACCAAGTCTGTAAGCAACTGGAGCATCAAGCTCTTCATACCCTTCTTCTCCATTTGCAAATGAGCCCCATCTGTTAAATTATTCAATCACAAACCTTTTAAAGGGACGTTTGGTATAGTAATTTTTTTATGTAAGAAACGGATTCAATTAAGTGTTTTCATTTTTAATTGTTTGGTATGGGTTAAAAGTAATAAATACCGTTTCCGGAGGGTAACAAAAACCCCCAATCTATTACCCTTGACAAACTAGTGGAAACAAAATACATTTCTTTACTCAATCACAATCTACTTAAATGGTTTACATTCCACTACGATACCAAATTATAGTAAAGGTAATGTTTATCATTACTCTCTCCCGTACTTTTTTGAATCCTTTCCGTTTTATTTACTAGATTTATACGGAGTACCAAACATTTCTTAAGTTTCTTGTTTAATATTATGACTAAATGATTAAAGACACCTAGTACACTACACTCTTTCAATACCTTTCCTGTTTTTATTTTTTAAACTGTAACGTTCTAACACGCATTGTTTATATACTCAACTTTAACTACTTCTGATTATTAGCAATTGTTAAAACCGTTATGTGGGGTCTTCTTTGACTTATCTAAATGTATAATTTCAAAATATTATGAAGATACTCATGGAGTTATGGTTGAACTTATGGGTTGATGTACTCTTGATAGATGTAATCATCAAAATATTATAATAAAAGATATAGAGAACCTAACTCACATTAAATTAAATTAATAATGTGACAACTAAATTCGAAGAAAATATATATAGATAATAATGAAAACTTACAGTGAATTAATCTTCAAGCCACTCATCCACCAAACATAGGAGTTAAAGAGAAGGAAATCAACACCTAACCAATGTTTGGCATGCTTTGCAATTGAATCCACCTTCAATATCCTCTTCCTAGGATCTCCTACTATGTGGATATCAGAATTTGATTCCACCAGAAATGGGGCCCAGTAAAATTCAATTGTAGCATTGTATTCCTGTTAACACATGCAACATTAATTCATTATAGTTCAAGATTTTTAATTAGTAGGATTAGGATTGATTACTTTCAGTAACTAAAGTGTTTAGCACGAATTGTGACTCTAGTTGATAGACTTATAAACGTGATCAACGGATTATTAAGAGACTTAAAAACTATAATATATTCCCTTCATCTTGTTGTGTCTAAATAACATCTACTCTCTCAAAAAAAAAAAAAAAAAAAAAAAAACTGCTCGTATTACTTTTTGTGTAGCAATGAAAGAGTCAAAAGGAACTCATAGAGCCAAAAATGTCGTATTAAATAGCTAAATAATAATATTATACTCCATACTAAAAAAAAAAAAAAGTAGAATATGGTATTAGATATTAAAATACGTAGGAAATAATTTTTCAATTTATCGCATATAGTGCTATATTCAATAAGTTGAAGAGAACGTAGTTTAAATAAGGTAGTTAATTAAGGTCTTGTTCTATTCACCTTATTTTTGTTGAATTAAAATTATATTTACTATGAAGTAAATAGAAATTAATTAAACTAAATCGAAATCATTTATACTGATTCTCTATTATATATATTTGGCGTCTCAATAGTTACTAAAATTTATTAAACTAAAATTATTTTTATTAATATTATTTTTTCAAAGATGAAGTAAGCAAAGCCTAAAAGGTTAAAGCTTTATTTCCTCATATACTTGTATAAAGTAAAGCTCAAGCATAAGTATTTGAAAATAGTTAAAATGAAGCATTCACATAGTGCACTAAAGAAATCTAGCTAACTAGCTATAATGTAACATCATATAGTCTGATTGATCATGGTTTAAATTTTTGTAGAACTAATTATGTATTTTATTTGATTAATAAACATTATACTTGAATTTGTGCATTAAGAAAATGATATAGTAACTATTAAAGTAACTTGCCTTGGCTCTAAAGACTGAATGAACACGTCCACGTTTCATTGACTTTTGATCTTTTGGTATGATTGACTCCACTAGGCAAACAAAAGATTGCCATTGTCCTCTTTGTAATGAATCACCAACAAACAACATCCTCTTCCCTTTTAGCTTTCTCAATGCTCTATTTGGATCAAATCTGAAGAGTAAAATCAATTTGTAACTAGTTTATTAGCTTATACTTCTACCTTCATATAAGTTTAGCGAGCTACTCCACCATCCATTTCAATTGGTTTAAAGGATGTAATGAAATACAATGATGAAAACACCTATATTTATTTTGATATTTTTTCGATACATATCAATGGATTGACCCAACCATTTAAGTTTCAATAAACTATAGTTAAAAGTTTATAATCATTAACCATAGATAATACTCCCTTAGCTTGGATTCTTTTTTTTTCCCTTTGCATTTGAAATATAGTGAAAAAAAAGGAGTTGAGGAAGTACACCGTAATACAATAAAAAAGAAACCTTGCATGAAACTGTACACTACATTTATAGATGAAATTAAAATAGAGTCCTCTATATTAGTTTGCCCAATGATGTTTATATTTCAAATATGACCCTTAACTTAGAATTGAAACTAAAACCACTTGAATCAAAGTTGAATGATGAAAAGTATATGATATGTTATTTTGTTAAGTTGTACATACGTACCTAGGCAAAGAACATTCATCAGGTTGCCATTGCCAGTAGCGATAATCAGAATCAGGTCGTCCATTCTTCACACACGAAACTTGTCTGTCTAGATATGGGCAACTTCTATCCGAGTAAAGAGGTTTTATCGATCGATTATACACCCATCTTCCTTCAGTTATATCACATATATCCGCGTCATACTCCAATTTATCTTCCTCTTCCATAGCATCTATTTTCGCCCTTCTACCATCTACCCAACAATTAAAAACACAAACATATAATTGAACAATGCAACCATATATACACACACGTATGTACAAGTACATACATGAAGGGGTGCACATTCGTGTTTGTCACGTGTGTGCACACACCTTACAAGGTTGTGCCATGCTGGTGCATGAAATAGTTTACGACTGACATTTCTTACCTGTTGCATCACGGGTGGCTCTCCTAGCCGCGCAAGTGTTGAACCTCATGAAGGAAGTTGAAGAAAGGAAGCTAATTCTTTCATTGTTCAATAAAACCAAAAATGCAAGAGCACAAACAACTCCTCCAAGCATAGGAAGATGTAGTTTCCCTCTATATGATTTCATCAATGTGATCATCATACTAATTACTCCTAGTAATACTTACTTAGAATAGTATCAATTCTAAATAACGATTTGAAGGGAAAGATCGATCGATAAGAGAAAAAAGAAAAGCATTGTGAAGAATTTAAGGGGTTAACTTTGATTTACTTTTAATTTAAATTGGTAGCTGTTGAAGTTAAAAAAGAATTAAACTAAATGATGGAAGACAATTGTTTGTTGCATTATTTTTTAGGTTGTTTGAGTAAATGTAAAGCTAAAGGAACTGATAGTTGAGGGAGCTAATTGACCCCTTTTCTTATAAAAAAAATCCTTTAATTTGATAATTAAAAGTTGGGTATCTCACATTTTTTCCATGTAGAAGAAGCATGTATAAGATATTCTTTATTTTTGTTGTTATTTTAATTTGTTGGACATGTAAGATAAAACCTACCAAAATTCCTACTATTGTCGTACGTGTTTATATATGTACGTATTTAATATATGAAAATAATGTTTGAATTACTTATTAATGAATTTGGTGGAAATCCCAGCTTCATTGTCACGTCCATATATAATTTGGAAAGAATCTTGGGGTACATGCTAATGAATTTGGTGGAAGTTTTAGCTTCTTATAAGCAATAAACATATTTATTAGGGATATTATCAATGGTACACCCGTGGTATTGACTTTTATCAATGATACACCTGTGTTTTTATTATTTATCAACGGTACACCTGTCGTTTGGACTTTTCTCACTAATACACCTATTCCGTTTGAAAAGTTAAAAAATCGTTAAAAATTTTAATTTTTTTTTTAAATCTAAATTATTCTAAAATCTTTAAAAAAAAAAAATAACCCAGCCTCCCTCCCCACCCCATTGCCACCCCCTCCTCCCCGTCACCATCGGTCCCCCTCCCCCCCGCCAGCGGCCGACGCCTAGAGGGTCGCCCGGCGCCGGCCACCCCACCTACGCCCCCCTTTCCCCCATTAAGGCAGCCTACCACCCTCCATTTCCCCCTTTTCGTTTCCCGACCCCAATCCCAAAACCACCCCTAACCACCGTTCTCCCGTCGAAAACGCCCCCTTCCTCTCCCCCCTCCCCCGGAAACCTCCCCTCACCTTTCCCCCTCCCTTAATTGACCCCCTATGGGTCCTAACCCTAAACCACCACCTTATTGAAACCCTAAAACCGCCGGCGAATTAAGGGAGGGTTAGGGCGTTAGAGTCCTTAAGGGGTTCGATTAAGGGGGGGTTTCCGGGGGAGGGGCGGTTTCCGGGGGGAGGTGAAGAGGAGGGGGGCGGTTTCGAGGGGAGGACGGCGTTTAGGGGTGGTTTTGGGATGGGGTTCGGGAAACAAAAAGGGGGAAAAAGAGGGTGGTGGGTTGCCTTGGTGATGGAAAGGGGGGTGTGGGTGGGGTCGTCGGCTCTGGGCGCTGGCCGCCGGCTGGGTGGGGGAGGAGGGACTGGTGGCGACGGGGAGCAGGGGTGGGGGACGGGTGGCAGTAGGGTGGGGAGAGGGTGGCTGGGTTTTTTTTTTTTTTTTTTTAAGTTTTTATAATAATTTTTTATTAATCTTAAATTATTATAAAAGCTTTTCCCTTAAAAAAAAAATTTAACACTTTTTTAACGGAATTAACGGAAGAGGTGTATGAGTGAGACAAAGTCGAAACCATAGGTGCATCTCTGATAATTATTAAAAACACGAGTGTATCATTGATAAAAGTCAAAACTACGGGTGTACTATTGATAATTTCCCTATTTATTATTATATACGAATTACGGAGTACAATACAATATTATTAAATACAGACGACTGGATTTATATTTGAAAAATACCCTACAATCCGTACACAAGCTATAGATTTTTATTTCATAACCATTCTATTAATGTTATTTGAATGCCATTTATTAATAAGTGTGGCAATGAAACATTACTTTTTTTTTTTTTTTTTTCAGGATGAAGTTAATTTTTTTTACACGATTATGCCGAAAGGTTGGGGATTTATCACTTATTAGAATCAGAATCATGCACCTCGAGAATATGAGGCGACCTCTGGGCTGGCCACTGCACCAAGAGGTCTCTCTCTTAGAATGAAGTTAATAATATGAGGTATTCATATCTTTTTCACCATTTATATTTTAATGTTATGCCTTTTATCATATTGTTATCAATTTATCATATTACTATTGTATACTTAAACTATTGACCATAAACTCATAAGGTATCCAAAAACAAAGCTAAGGTGCATTCATATATGATTGTTCAAAGTAGATAATAGTATGCTTAGTCAACTTCTTACATTTTCCTTAAGTAAGATACATGGAGGAGATTAGGTACGTATTCTTACAAGATTGTGATCTATACTATCAAGACAAACTTTTAAATAAATCAGATGTACAATAAATATTGTACATATGTTATAAAGTTACTCTAAAATGAGCAAATCCTAATATGAATAAAAGTTACCCTGACAAAAGTAAAAATTACGAAATATTTATGCTTTATTGATAAAAGTTACCTAATAAATTGTAAGTGACCGTAAATTTGATAAAAGTGACCCCCCGATGTACAGTAAATTACTGTACATTGGATGTATACAAAAGTTACTCAACTATCAAGGAATAAAAAATAAGCAAATTTACTATCTAAAAACAGATCTATATCTTAATGAGTCGGAGTAGAATAACCAAGAGAGACAACATAGTTACATAGTCTGCTGCCCGATTTCCTTCTCAATAGATATGTCTTATCTGAAAGCTCGAAAATGAATCCAAAATATCATTGACATACATGTTATATGAGTCATATAACGAATTAACGAGTGAGACAATATAATATTAATCAATGCTAATTTCGATCATTAAGTTGCATAATAAACAAATATGATTGAAGTAGTGACCAAATGTTAATGGAACATTTTTTAAAATTATAAAATGAAGTAACTAGTTTTTGGTCATATTATATGTATATTGAAAATGAGTGTTTATAATAAAATTATGCGATGGAATATAAATATATACGGAGTATTAAATTAATTACATTTATTTCAATATTATTCATACTATTTAAAATATATTTTTCCAATCATTATATAATTATTGAAAATCAAAATATATTATCTATTATCAAGTATCTTAAAATCTTTAGTTTACTTCATTCTTCAAATCTTCAAGTGTTGGAAAAAAAATTATCATATAAAGTTCATTACATATTTTGGATTACACATTTTAAATATAGCAATAGAAATAGGTTTTATGCAGTGGCGGATCATGGCCAAAAATATTAGAGGGGCCAGGATTTAAAAAGTTTACTTCTTGCTCAAAACTAATCTTTGTACCCCAATATTTTATAAGTAAATATAGGTTATTTAAGTTCATTAACTAATTAATTACAATAATTTACGGGGACCTGGCCCCGAATGGCCCTGGTGGAAGGTCCCCCTCTGATTTTATGTATGAGCAAATATTCATGCTAACAATAGAAATAGATTTAAGGTGACATTCAAACATTAATGCTAACAATTTTTAATTTTTGTTTAATGAACAATAATAATCGTATGACATGGTGCCACATCATCTGTCTAGTAATAAAAACTGTGCAAGAATATGAACAGAGTAACTCAACTCTGGACGAGTTACAGATAAATAAACAAGTCGCCCAACTAAGCGACGATACTGATCAGGTTGGGAGAATGGCTCCCCCTCAGCATATGCCAAACGATGGTTCTGCTCCATAAGAGTATCAATAGGCTTACAACCTAACTTTCCTGCTTCAAATAACACATTCAAAGCATATTTACGTTGAGATAAAAATATACCTTCCAGACCACGGACAACTTCAATATCCAAAAAATACTTCAACACACCAAGGTCTTTCATATGAAAGCAAGTACTCAAATATTTTTTAAAACGAATTATTGCATCATGAGACGAACCAACAATAATTAGATCATCAACATACAAAAAAACATCAAATGTCAATGTTGGTATTTTTTGCTATTCATCAATTTCGGCACTAGTCTTAATATTACTTACTGCATAAGTTATATTCTACCGTTGAGTCGTTGACCCACCTCCATTGTAACCAAGTGATGCACAAGTTATATTGTAGATATAGTAGGCTGGAAAAAAATACAAATAAGTATTAAGGTGTATTTAACAATCTTACATGACTATTTATGTTTCCATTTATTATGAGAAAGAAATAGATGATGTAAGTATTGAAGAATTAGATCATTTGGTATTCTTTCCACCCTTAAAGTTGTTTAGACAGTGATTATCTCATAAAAAGAGTAAAATTATGAAGAATGTTTAGAAACAGAATGAGTACTATATAGTTTGCTCATTTTATCTGTTGAAAAATATACAGTACCTCTCAAGTATCACCACATATAAGTGTCTCACATTAGTTGAAAAAGAGAGAGTTAAACACTTTATATGGCTTAGGGACTACTACTCTTATTATCATATGGTTTAGGGATGAAACTTCATTTGATATTGTGAAGTGAACTTTCTCTTGGTTTATGGGTGCAGCCCATACTCATTTTTTTTTTTTTTTTTTTCAAGTTCACAAAATGATACAGTAAAAGATTTCTCATGAAATGACACTTAATTCTTGTACGTCAGCATGGTCCAGGGTTGGAGGTTAAATAATACTAAAGCACAGTTGTAGAGTCGTTTTTGCTTGGAACCAAAGCATATGAATTGGCAATAAAAGCCAAAACAATAATGACTAATGTCTAATGAGCTAGCTAGCAAACCACATATTTCTGCTCTAGTACTGTGGATTAGTACTATTACCACTGGACACTGGTATTATAGAATGACTACTTGAGAGCGAAACTGTCTAGATTTTAACTAAAGTTTTTCAAAGTGTGATGGACGTTACCTTAAATTAAGGAGTAGATGAACTGGTGTGATTGGTTTTATAGTCTTTTCTCACTAAGTCGCTACCCCACTTTCCAAGTGCCCACTTGTATGGCGTTGATTTCTATCAAACCGGTAAATGGAATTTGTATTAATAATACGACATTTGTCAATCTATCTATAATATTATTAAAACTCATGGGACAACATGGTAACGATATATGTCACTTATATGCCACATGTGCACTACATGTCGTCTTATGTGTCACCTATATGTCACATGTGTACTGCATGTCATCTTATGTGTCATCCCTCTGCTCTCACCATATTTAATTGTATTAACTAGTTTTTAGGCCTTGGGCGATGCCCCGAATTACCATATTAATTTCATGATTAAAATCCTTAATTATATTTAAGTTTAATTAAATGACATATAATATTGTATAGCTTAGTGGCTAGTAATATAGTTTTGAAACTTGAGATCTTGAGTTCAAACCTTGTCTAATCCATATTTTAAGCACATAAAATGAAATACTTGATTGATTGAGGATGGTGCCACGTATAGATGTTTAGTCTCTTTAATAAAAACTCTACATTGGTCTAACTTTAATGCTATATAATACAAGTAGTGTTTAATTTAATTGAAAAACTTTTCATATTAACCTCTTATTTGGTTTAGGTTCTACCTGCATGAACTCTCCCTCTTTCTCCTCATTAAAAGAAATTTCTATAATAACTGGAGTTGGAGGTGGATTTGGATTAGAAATATCTATGAGTGAACTATCTTCCTCCCCTTGCTCTCCATTCCATGGTTGACCACGCTGTGAAGAAGAAGAAGCAAAAGCAGAAGAGGAACTCCCTGACTGATAATTAGGAGAAGGGGGATTTTACCCTACTGGATTTTCGAAATAATAGTCATGGTATGGAAGGTGAAGTTGTCGACAATGGGCTTTCTTGACCCTAACAAGATAGGAAATTAAAAATCTGTAATCCGGGTACCATTGTCCATAATAGTCCCTATATTTTTAGTAGTTTGGGATGTCCCCTGGTAAATAGAAATTAGAAAATTTGGATTTGACAGCATAATAAGGGGGCTCATCAAGCAAGCAACGGACAATCATAGCTGAAATACGATCAGGGCTATCAAAAACTCTGTCCCTTAAAACATTGCTCATGTAGGAACAGTAAAAGCGAATCTTTTGAACATAATCATAGGGGTGTTCATTAGGTTTCTTAGTGAGAGTGCCTACTTCGGTGTATCTGCTAGGAAGATTCGGCATCCTGTAAAGAAAAGGCTTAGAAAAAATTCCCTTTCCCAAAGAAAACAAAATAATACAGTTCTTGTATGAAATAGGTTCAATGTTCAATCAAACATTTTTCTTATTTCTAAACACATAAATACATATCCTCAAGCAATTTATTCACATGATTAAACATTCACAACCTAAATATTTAATGCATACAAGAACATGATTATTTCTAACTTATATGCCCAATTTCTAACCTACCCATTCTCACCAACATGCTTTTTAAAAGCCGTTAACACATAATACTTACTTTAATCCTTGCTTTCCTGCAAAATGAACAAACTAAAAATATTTTTGACTCCTTTTAAATTAAATTTTCGAAATTAAATAAGAAAGAAGGCAAAATTTCGGATCTCCCTTAAAAAAAAAATTTCGGACCTTCCCTCTTAAAAAAAATTTCGGACCATTTAAATAAAATAAAAAAAAAATTCGGCCCCCTTTTTTTTAAAAAAAAAAAAAAAAAAATCAAACCAAATAATAATAAAAAAAAAAAAATTCGGTTTTAAATTTAATCAATAAATATTTAATCTTCCCAAAATAAAATAATTAGAATAAAATAAAATAGAATAAAAATTAGTTCTCTAAAAGTTTTACTAATAAATAAGTACTTGGCCAAGTTTACAATTAAAACACTTTAAAACACGTTTTTGGCTTTAGTGGTAATAAAATCTCAACTAGAGCTCCCAGATACCACTTTGTAACACCCTAGAAATTCCTTTCTTTTTAAGTACTTGTTTTGCCCTATTTAAAACTTTAAATAGGAATATCTAAGACATTACCGCCACCGTGAAAACGGCTAAGGCAACTATCAAAGACACACAACGGAAGACTAATTTCAAAACCAATCAAAACAAGTCAACTTGAAAAGTCAATCAACGAAAGTAAAGTCAAACCAAGTCAAACGAAATAAAATAAAATCAACCTACAACTTGGAATCATCATAGGCCCTTATTAAAACCAAACCGAACTTAAAACCTTTGCGTTAGTCATGCATAATAATAATGTCATAAATAATTAAAGCAATAAAACATCATATACTTATAGAAACTAGCATGATTCGCTCTTCACTCATGCCCATTCATGAATATGCTTCATCACCTAAAAAGCTTCTCTCTACTTGTTTCCAGTACTCTCCATTAAAAATGGGTCATCATAGGGCCAAGATAAAGACAAGGCCAATTATGCAACAAACACACAAAACACACAATCAGCAAAGTTGAGTACATAAGCGTAATAACACACTAGCATACCATTCCCTATCAATACACAACTTATCTCGTTGCACCTGTTTTTCAAGCATACAACAATCAATAAAAGTTCTCACTAGACACTACATAATTTATTTAGCGTTGACTACGCATCGAACGGGTTTCCCACTAACCTCCCCCAATAAATTGAGGTTACTGACACGGGAGCTAACCGTGCCAGCATCAAAAACCACTCGTAAGTGGCGGAATTCCTGCGCATAATAATAAAAAAGGAATGTACAGCGTCTTGTACTCCAGTAGAAGTTATGGTTAAATATAAAACCCCATAACTCCCCCCATATGTTCATACTCAAGGTATATACGTTCCAAGAGTTTTGGTGCGTAATATCTTCCACTTTACGTTATTTACGGATTATTAAACTTGGTGATGACTCTCAAACCATAATCATTCAATCAGCAATAATTATTCAATCAACCAAATATACCAATTTAATTCTTGAATTATTAGTGACCACATAATATTTAATGTTGAATCCTTTTTAATTCTACCTCGGTGCCAATGATACCTTAAACGCGTAAAGCGCCACAAATCCTATCCCTCGGTGTTAAAAACACCTTAAGTGCACTAAGGCACCAACATACAATTTATTCCTCGTGTACATAGACACATATATAACTCTTTCCTCATGCTTATAGCATCAATAAAAATCATATGAACCATAATAAAATTCCTTTTCAATATTCCAAACTAAATTAAACATTTAGTTTAATTAAACATGCTCTCTAACATGCCACAAATAAATGTATGGTTCATAAACAATATTCCAAACTATAATTTTCCATCCAATAATCCATCACAATTAAATCATGCTTCATAATCTAATCACCAATAACATCCAATTCATAATTTCCATTCCAAATCTAGCATGATACTACTTGTAATCAATTAAACACATTTAGCATGCTACTACATCAATAAAAATTATGCTAAGTACGCGAACGTACCTTGAATACGATCTTAATATCGCCACAACTAAAAGAAATTGCTCACTTCAAAGTCTCCTACAAATTAAAATCATAGAAGAGTATTAAAATCCTCTCTACACAAATTTCCAGCAATATATACTGTTATAAAACCCCTCATAATTTAATTAAAATAAGCTGAAATTATATTTAAAACATCATACGTTAATCCCAATTAATGGGTAATTAAAATTCCTTAAAGAAACTTGATTTTTAATGCTCTACCAAAAATTCCAGCACTATTTTTTTATGAAAACTTGCTGTAATTTAGCCTTAAAATACTTTAATCAAAGGTTTACACCATTATATATCATAATCCTTCAATAATTTATAAATCAAGAACCTAGGGTTTCAAAAATTGGGGCTTTTTAATTAAAAACATAATCTGAAAATTAATTAACATAATACTTATAATCAAACATCAAAAATCAAATCCCAAAACTCATAATTAACAATTAGATTTAGGAATAAATTGGTTTTTTTTTTAAAAAAATAAAGTTTTAATTTAATTTTTTTTTTCTTCCGAAAACCATGGCAGCCAACAGCCACCTGGCTTCTGCCGGCGCCGGTGGCTGCTTGCTGCCGGCGACTGGCGGCTGGCGCTGCTGGCTGTTGGCGGCTGGAGGCCACCGCTGCTGATGGTCGGCCGGTGGTGGTGAAGGGGGGGCCGAAAAAGAAAAGAGGGGAAGGGAAAAAGAGAAAGAAAAAGAAAGAAATAAGGAGAAAGGAGAGAGAAGTTTACCTTGGGTTTTCTCCACTCTGGGCAAAGTTTAATTTGCCTCATATGTGGGACATTTATACCCCTTCTCTAAGACCCTTCTCCCTAAACTTTCCTCTTTTAATTTTCCTAATCCCATCCCTAATAAAACTTTACTAAAATAAAACTTTCCTTAAATTAAACCCCAACTTAATTAAATTAATTAATTAAATAAACTTTCCTTTTATAAATATTTCCAAACTTATTAAAATAAATAATTAAAAAACTTTAAATAAAACATTTCAATTTAATTAAATACTTCTCAAAATACTTATTTTAATTAAAATACGTATAAAAATATGAGGTATTACATTAGTAACTTCAATAAAAGTATTAAATCAAATGATTAATTTAAATAATTGAAATAGGGATTTGGGACCAAACCCTCAGAAATTATCAACCTTTCATGCCTAGGGCGAAGGCAACTTCGAGTTTGGTTAGGTGCGTCTAAGTCTCGTGATGGACGAATGGTGTTTGAAAAAGGGGAGACTTAGAAATCAAGAGAAAAAGAATAAGCTTCTAGCTTTGAGAGAGAAGAGAATAGAGGATTGTTGTTGATTGAAACGGGGAAATACGACTCTATTTATAGAGATAAACATCCGGAACGACAGAAAAGAGCTAGAATTCAAATCGGAGTAAAACTACACCCATCGTGGCGTGACAAGATCATCGCGGTGCGACAGGACCATCGCGACGCGATAGTGCTACTGGATAATCTTTACCCGTACGGAATCCTTTTTTGAATATAATTCGATAACTAGAGTCCGTATTTTATCTTTCAAGATCAGATTAAATCCTTTAAAACACTTGTTTTATTCCAACTAAAATTCTTTACTTTTTCTAAAAATATAATTATTAATCCTGATCTCTTTAGAAGTTAAAATAACCTTCTAGATTATTCTAGAAAATTAAAATAATTCCTAATGACTTTAGGAATGATAATTAAATGGACCCTCCACTTGATCATTGGGTCACCCATAAAACTTATTTAATATCCAATTTAATATTTGGGCATAACTTCCTCACTATTCATCGGAATTGGGCTTATAATATATCGTTGGAAAGCTGTTTTCGAGCCCCATCCAACTACACTATTATTGGACCCAGATTACGGACCAAATTAAATTGGATTGGACATTTTCATAAATAAGATAAAAAAGGAATATTTTTATTAAAAATAGAGTGATCACGAGACTCTTTCACATTTCACCTCGTTCGATAATGTAACACCCCCAAATTTCCCTCTACAGAAATACTAGAAAAATACGTATAATTATACCTTAAAGATAGACTTAGGCGTATTACCGCCACGTGATTACGCAAGGCTACCAAACTTACTAAATAAAACCAATACTTTGCAGCGGAAACTTCAATACTCTTTTATTAATAAAACCATAATAATAATAACCATTGTCATGAGTACTCATAATTAAAGACAAGAACCGACATTCCTAATCTAGATGATGACATTCCCGGGATTCCAATGCTCACATATTGACTTCACCTGAAATTAGTCAACACTGCTTACCATTAAGCTAAACAGGGCGAACCAAAACAAATAGAAAATACGAATTAACAAAATATGCTAAGTACGATAAGTGCAAGATAATGTAAACTCAATTTATTTGCAAACATGCTTTCCAAACCAATTTCCAATAAATTTCAATACTCATGATTTAAAACCAATTCTCAATACTCAAATATAATTTCAATAACTCAATAATTCAATAAGAATGATTATTAAAAATCCATTAATTCAAAACTCAATAATAAAAATGATTTATAAAAATCAATTTAACTCAAACTCCTCTCTAAGTGTGCACACCCCCCAAGCTAGTCTCCTACTATTTCAAGGCTATTTTTGGAGAAAGACTAGGTCATACAAAGACCATAGTCTTCAATGAATCCGCATAGTGGGATTAATATAATAAGCATTCTTGTAAAGCTTTTTAAATAATCAATAATCTCTTTAACTCATAAATTCCAATAAATAGCTCAAACTCCTTTTTAATGAAATTCAACATACTTTTAAAATCAAATCTTTAAAAGATGATAAATAATTCAATTCCTTCAAAACATCATATAAAAATCGATACTCCAATTTATTTATTAAAACCAATTAATTAAACAATCTTTATTTCATAAACCATAATTTAATTAAAATCAATCACAAATAAAATCACATAAAACATGTTATTTAATTCAAACACTTTCACAGGTATCTAGCCACCTAAATGTACCTCGATCCTTGCTTAGAAAAACCACACAAAAGAACTCAAGAACCTTGGTTGAACACACTCTACAATTAAATATAACCTTAATTAATATAAGGTTAATAAATAATCACAATAATTAAATTAAAAACCCCCAACTATATGTACATGAACTTTTTAAATTATTTTCTCATAAACATCATTAAAAATCCGATTTTATTTAATTAAAACTAGTTATAATAATTTTTTATGAATCCCCATAATAATTATAATTAATTAAATAAGAAAATAGAAGAAGAAAAGATAGAAAACCAAGGAGAAAGAAGAGGAGAGTGGCGGCAAGAGAGGGCTACCGGCTGCGGTTGGGCGGTGGCAGGGGGTGCCGGAGGTGGCTGGGGCGCCGGAGGTGGTGGTGGTGTACGGTGGAGGTGGTGGTACGCAAGGAAGAGAGAGAAAAATAGAGAAGAGAATAAGAGAGAATTATGAGAATTGGTGTAAGTGTTTTGTCATAAAATGGAGGGGTATTTATAGGCTAGTATGGGCATGAAGTATGGTAGGAAAATGTAGGAAGAATTATGGCAAGAAGAGTTATGGAAATACTTGGAGAAGTGAATAAGTAATTATGGAAAGTTTTGATATTAAGGTGATTGTGCATAATAGAAATATGGAAGGTGTGTTGTCATGAAAAATAATATGGCAAGGAAGTTTACTTGGGGAATAATCAAGGGAAATAAAAGGTAGGTAAATATGATGATAAAATATTTAAAAGATGGAAAAATAGAATTAAGGAAAATACTAGATTTTAAGGAGATAATAAAAATATAATTTTCCAAAATAAATCCCCATAAATCCAACTAGGATCATGTCCGAAAATTTTGAGCTTCCATAGCTCAAATTTTCGGACCACCTAATTGTATTTAGGGAAATATTTTGCTAGTGTTTAGGAATTAAAAATAGTAAAAATTATTGTATAAAATAATTAATTAAATAATTAAATAAATAAATACCAATTATCACCAATAAAATAACTAAGAAAATAAGATTTTCTATACATAGAAAATCCGAAATTCCTAGCTACTATTTGGGATTTTTTGGACTTTTTTTAATTAATTAATAAAATATAGTTTTTGCTTTAATTAATATATCCGAAATATATAAATAATCCGGTTTTTAGGATAAAATAAATGGATAATAAATCTTATCCAAAATCTAAAAATAATAATTAGATTTCAAAATATTTTTGGCGCCAAAATTCAAATATCATTTTGGCTCCAAAATTCAAATAGTAAGTTAATTTACTAAAATACCCTTTTTATAAAATAATAATTAATTAATTAATTAATTTAAAAAAAAAATTAATTAATTAATTAGGAAAATACGTATGAAAATACAGGGTATTATAGATAATCAAATGACATGAAAGGTACTCATCACTGGGTTTGGTTTTGGGGAGGCACATTTTGGTGTCTACAGTAATATATTATTAAAAGATGTGGAGTGATACATATAATTTATAGAAAAGATATATTTGTCCTATATTTTACCACTCTATATATAAAATCTATGTATTAAAAATCTCTTACAGTTTGGTAAAAGATTGATAAGTGATATTTTTTCCTACCATGATAGTTGATAATAGATTATGAATAACTACAAATTATAAGCATTCTTGACTATTTTATGAAGCTAGAAAATTTTATAAATTATATTAGTACTAAGTGTGCATAAGAATGATTTTACTTATCTATCGTATATAAATTTGCATAATAAACATAAATAAAAGGCAAATTTTTATATGTGGCTGGTCACATCGTGTGACAGGGGTTACTTGAGTTACTTGGTCCAGGGTTACTTGAGGGGTTCGGTCAGAAGTTACTAGAGAGGTCGGTCATAGGTTAGTTAAATACTCGATCATGGGTTACTTAAGAGGTTACTCGGTCAGGGTTACTCGAGGGGTTACTCGGTCATGAGTTACTCGAGTTACTCGGTCAGGGTTTACTTGAGGGGTTCGGTCAGGGGTTACTTGAGGGGTTCGATCAGGGGTTAGTTACTCGGTCATGGGTTACTTAATAGGTTACTCGGTCAGGTTTTACTCGAGGGGTTACTCGGTCTAGGGTTACTCGAGTTACTCTGTTAGGATTTAATTTGGGGGTTACTTAAGGGGTTCGGTTAAGGGTTACTTGGTCATAGGTTACTTGAGGGGTTCGATTAGGAATTACTCGGTCATGGGTTACTTGAGAGGTTACTCGGCAAGGGGTTACTCGATCAGGGGTTACTCGAGTTACTCGGCCAAGGGTTACGAGTTACTCGGTCAGGGGTTATTTAAAGGGTTACTCGGTTAGAAGTAACTCTAGTAACCCCTGATCGAGTAACTCGAGTAACCCTTGACCGAGTAATTCGAGTAACCCCGGCCACATGGTATGACTAGCCACACAGGAAAATCCCCCCATTTAAAAATGAGGTGGCCAGTGGCGCAAGTAGAAATGAAGGAAAAAAAAATCTGACTTAATGTGCGTATTGATTGTTAGTTCATTTGAGTTGAATTATTTTTAGGCCATACAATTTAAGAATAAAAAAGGTTGTTTTTAAGTAGTACTTCGTATATCATTATTTTGAGGGTTTAGAATATATGATTAAGACATATTTATAAGTAAATTCATTATTACTCATTAAATCATTTTATTTTAAAATTTTGTGAAATGAATATGAGTATCAAGATTTGTGAGTCGTGCATTGCACGGGTACTATACTAGTATAATACTAAAACAGACACTAGGAATGACACGTGTCATTTCCTGGTGTTGTTTTTTCCCTCCAAAATTCCCTCCCTTGTTTTTTTTTTATTTTTTTAGCCAACGACATTAATTACCTACTATAAGTATGCACAAAATATTCACCAAATCATATAATACATTTGCAATTATATTGATTCATATACTTTCTGTTTCCATAATTAATATTTTTTATTCTATGTAATTTTAGACTACATATCTAATGTTAATATTAAATAAATATAGAGTTTTCAAATTTTTACTAGTAAAATTAAATTAACTTAGATCAAAACATATACATCTAAAAGTTAAAAAATATTTTCCAAGGAAAATTTATGCTTAATTTATTATAATAATAATAATAATTAATGATTTTTGTGAATACGACAGGTAAAACATATATTTCGTATTAAATTGTAGCTACTGAAGCGAAAGATATAAGAAGAAAATTTTAGTTTTTCTCTACGAGAGATAGGAAATGAATGATTCAACTTTTCTTACATAGTTATGTAGAGCAATATTCATTTAATTTTCAATTAATAAAATGAATTTATAAAAAAAATACAAATAACTTAAAATACTATTCAAATTAGTAATATTATTTATAAACTGGGAAGCTAAACGTCGCCCTCGAATATTTAATTAACGCCCGCAAAATAAAATAAAATTACAAATTTACCCTTAATTTATCAAAAAAATTACCCCCCGTACTCTCACTCCTTGTTCACTCTCTTAAACATAATTCTCTCCGTAAACAACAACCACCATCACCACCACCTCTTCATACTACCCACCACCATCACCACCACCTCCTCCTCTTTTAACCACCAACTCTTTTTACCTCCAGTTTCACAATCTACACAACCGCGATAATGATGAGGAAGGACAAAGGAAAGTCGGTCGCCGGAGAAAAGGTTTGTTTGTTTTTTTTTAATTATCTGAAATCGCAGGCAAACGCCTGGTTTTTTTGAACGTCCTAGGCTCAAACGCCCAGTTTTTTAGAATAATCGCACGGTTGTTCGCACGAACTAGGCGTTTGAGCCTAGGACGTTCGAAAAAACTAGGCGTTTGCCTGGGTTTTAATTTTTTTTTAAAATTCGTTTTTTTTATTTTTCGCTATTGTTGTTTATTATTATTGTTTTTTTTTTTAAAAAAAAAATCACAACTTCGTTAGTTTGTTTATAGTTTAGATTTGTACTTTTTTTTTTTGGGTTGAAAATCGAAACCCAGGAAAACGCCTAGGATTTTCGAAAATCCTAGGCTGAAACGCCTAGTTTTTTCGAAACATCCTAGCATATTCGAAAAAACTAGGCGTTTCAGCCTGGGGTTTTCGAAAATCCTAAGCGTTTTCCTGGGTTTCGACTTTTTATAAAAAAATTATCGCAATGTACCGAGTCCATACGTTTTCAAATTTAAAAAATTTGTTTGATTTTGAAAATTACGGTGGTTGGAATGGTTGATCGATGAGCGTTGGTGGCCGTTAACCACTAGAGAGAACGGTTAAAATTTTTGTGTACGGTAAAAGTGTGAAATTGAGGTAAATTTAATTATTTTTATAATTGCGATTTAAGAATAAGTACGTAATTTTATTTTATTTTACAGATGTTAGTTTGATATTCGAGGGCGATATTTAACAACCCCCGCCATGCATTGCACGGACACTATGCCGAAAGTATTAAAGTAGAGGTCCTAATTTACTAATTTAGTAAACCCAAGTCCCTACCCGTACCGAACCTTTTATCTCCAACTCCTCGAGCTCCTTCAATCCTCCAAAAATGGCGGCGATAAACATCATCACATCAAAAATCACTCCATCTCTTCGATTAACACCTTCAACCTCTCGTCAACATCACCCAACTCTCTTTCCTCCCAACCCTTCCTCCTTCACAACCCACAACTTTCTCTCTCTAAAACCCAGCAACATCAGTAGTATTACTCCCATCACAAACGTTAAGCCTCGTTCTCTCTCCATTGTTTCTGCTCTCAAGAAAATCTCAGAGGCTGATTCTATCTCTTTGTCGCCGGAAAATGACGGAAGTTTGACGTCAGAGTGTGGCGTTTACGCTGTGTATGATTCTAATGGCGAAGTTCAGTTCATCGGATTGTCGAAGAATGTTGGTGCTAGCGTTGATTTACACCGCAAGAAGGTTCCGGAGCTTTGTTCCTCTGTTAAGGTATTTATTTTTATCTTTGGAATTATGATTCTGATGGCGAAGTTCAGTTCAGTTCATCGGATTGCTTAATTGGAATTTTGAAGAAATTTTGTGAGGAAATTGCAGTTTTGTTGAATCTTTAATTTGGAAACAGATTTTATTTCCGGAAAATTAGAGTTAAATGTGTTGAAAATTTCTCCAATTCTAGCTTATCTTCGACTAATTGGTTGAATAATTGGAAAATTGAAGAGATTAATTTGTTTGAAGGTGTTATGAAATTTATGAATTACATTTCTGCTGTATATTTGTGATGGATGTTAGGTTGTAATATGATTGATGTAGAAAATGAAATTCATGGCTATAATTGTGTACTCTATGGTTTTTGAGACAATTGGAAGGAATAGTGATGAGGAGATTTGACGTAGTACAAATTGTGGAGAGATTGAGGCTTAGTTTGTTTTAACTGATAACATTTCTCTTTGATAATTGGAAATATAATTTTAAGAACAGTTTTCCTTTGTTTGTTTGCTTGAAGAAATATTATGGAGGAAGAAGAAAAAGAGTGCATAAAGGTGGAGAAGGATGGGAGGATAGGAATGGGATGTTAGAGTTGGGAGGGAAATGTAACAGTCCTTCCTTTCGAAAGGAAAATTGTTTCCACCGTTGGAAAAATAGTATTCCAATGTTTACAAATCAAGCAACAGAATATGGATAAATCATTTCCCGTATTTTGCTGGAAAATGTTTTCCATTCAAACAAACGGAGCTTAAAGCTACTAGTTCTAATGTCAAACTCTTGCCTTCATGGTTTGACGATTTTAAGAAACATTGAGTTTATGCAAAATTATGAATGCCATTTTGAAAATGCTTTTGCGTTAAACATGTCAGTTATATTTACCGACAAGAAAATAGACAACCGAGTATAGTAGTAAGATTGGTTGTACCCTCTAGCCTGTCAATTGAGATCTCAGTTTAACTGACTTCTACCCGTACATGTTGAAAAGCCTTTGCGACAAGTTATATGGGAAACATTAAGAATGAATCTGTACTTGTAAATTAATTTAGGATAAACCTAGTAAAGTAGTAAGACTAGTTGTACCCTCCACCCTGTCAATTGGGATCTCAGTTTAACTGACTTATACTAGTACTTGTTGAAAGGCCTTTGCGACAAGTTTTATGGGAGACATTAAGAATGATCTGTACCGTAAATTAAATTAGGATAAACCTAGTAAAGTAGTAAGACTGGTTGTACCCTGTGAATTGAGACCTAGGTTTAACTGACTTCTACTAGTACATGTTGAAAAGCCTTTGCGACAAGGTATATGGGAGACATTAAGAATGAATTTGTACTTGTATACTTCCTCCGTTTTTATTTTATTGCACCATTAGGACTTTTACACTATTCACTTAATCTTCTTTGACCATCATTTGTGATTTATACATTAGGAAAAATATAGTCATATGGGATCTAGTTAGATTCGTATCGAACTCTACTTTTCAAATATCAAATTTTTATAATTTTTACAAAAGTATAATTGAAGATATTGATAGCTAAAGTAATGCATTAGCAAGCGTGAAATCTCTTATGGTGCAATAAAAAAAGACGGAGGAAGTATTAAATTAGGATAATTTTGATAGGGAAGGCATCTATTTTATCCAAACAGGCATTGAGAGAGGTTTTATTGTGATTTGGAGCATGGGTGATGATTAGGGAAGAGGAGTCATCTGGTGACAAAAAGGATACAATTGATGGAAATGATAATTTTTAATGTTGGTTACTGTATAACATGAAAGCTGGCCATTTATGGATAATGGATACTAATCATATTATTAACGAAAAAATGTCATGCTATGTGAGTAAAACCAAGGTGGTTGCCTAGAAGGGTTAGCTTGTGTGCAGGAGACATTGAACATAGAAGAGAAATTTTGGACATGGGGGAATGTGTAATTTGTAAGATACAGAAACAAAGAGAAGTAGAGAAATGGCAGAATCGGTATCAGTGCCCTACAACGTTAAAACTACCATATATGGCTTCGTTAATTGGATAAGTAAGCCTTTTAAAGAATTTAAATTCTGAATTCCACCTTGAACACGTGGCTGAATATATCTGTGCTGATGGCTGGATTTAAGTTATATGAGATAATAAGACAGCTTATACATAGGCTTTAGCGAAACTACAAGCTACAAGGATTTTTGGTCTTTTCCTCTTGGTTTTGTTCTTCACCCTTAGCAACGCTTAAATCTTGATTTTTCAGTCTTCTGAAGCTCTTTTACTTAATCTCTGTCATGTGTTGGAGCCTAAGGCAGACGATTTTTCAGTCAACATGATTAGGTTCATATCCTCTGTATGAAGTAGGAATAAGAGCCTTGTCCAAAAAAAAAAAAAAAAAAAAACCTTGATTTATAGGATCTGGCATGCTTATCCTTCATTTGACATACTGTTAAATTTTGTTTCGCCAATGAAAGCAAAGTCTAAAGCCATCTTACTGGAACGATTAATTTAAGTATAGGCTAACTTGAGCACAAAAGTAGTGAGTAGTCACTAGTCAGACTGTCAGAGTAAGAACTCCAATCAAAGGAGACGTGTAATCTCTATTTTTGCCTGGTCTGTATCACTCGTGGGTGTGTACATGCCATGGACGTGTGTGTGTGTTTGTGTGTGTTCTTGTGCAAGAAGATGATTGTGGGATTGCACTAATGTTGAAAATCATGCCATTTGTAGTTTCTCTGTTCATAATAGATGGAGATAGTCTGTTCCTGAATTTTCTAATTAAAAACCCTAACTCTATGTAGGTTGGAGTTGTTGATGAACCTAGCAAAGAATCCTTGACACAAGCTTGGAAATCATGGATGGAAGAACACATAGCTGCCACAGGAAAGGTTCCACCGGGGAATGAAACTGGAAACACTACATGGTTTCGGCCACCACCTCAGAAGAAGCCTGATCTTCGTCTAACGCCAGGACGTCATGTGCAGTTAACAGTTCCGCTAGAACAGCTCATTGATAGGCTGGTTAAGGAAAACAAAGTAGTCGCTTTTATCAAGGGATCTCGAAGTGCTCCTGCATGTGGGTTCTCACAAAGGGTGGTTGGGATCCTTGAAAGTCAAGGGGTGGATTATGAGAGTGTGGATGTGCTTGACGAGGAGTATAACAGTGGATTAAGAGAGAAACTTAAAAGCTACAGCAACTGGCCGACATTCCCTCAGGTCTTTGTCAACGGAGAACTGGTTGGAGGATGTGACATCTTGACTTCCATGTATGAACAGGGTGAACTTGCCAATTTGCTCAAGTAGTTATTCATAAATTTTTCGTGTAAACTGATATGCTAAATTATTCATAAAATTTTCGTGTAAACTGATATGCTAAACAATTTTAGAGCTTATGTCGCTGATTAATTGTTGAATGAGTATGTAGCTGTACAGTGTTAAGAATGAGGTGAGCTTGCCATGCTGTATAGGCTGTAATCCCGTGCTTTGTTTTTTAGCACTGGCTTGTTGAATAATGCTGAAGTTAGCATTCTGTAACTCATTGTTTTTCCAATTTTGTTTACTATACTGGAATTGGGATTAGGGTTAAAAGAGAAGAGAACAATAATAACCATCATACAAACCTTCTCATTGCACTCTTTATCACTGTTCACCTTTCCAGCGAGCTTAGAGCTCCTCACCGGTAACGCTGTTGAGAATTACTTGAGATGATCCAAATATTGGAATGGATACTTTAGAGGCCTAAACCTTATCCCTCTTCTTCCATTGTTTACCTATCATCTTCCTCAAATCGGCCCCTAACTTCTATCCTCACTTGTCATCAAAAGAAAAAGGAGGGAAGGTTCAAGGGTCATTGCTATTTGTATACTCCATATCCAACATGTATTAAGATAATTAGATATATATTTTTTAAGGTAAGATAAAGGACTCTATTGACCGACACTTCTACTCCTAAGCAAAGGTACTTGGTGAGGTTCGTACTCATGACCTTAAAGTGACAAGGTGAGTTTCCCACCAATAATTTGATTATGCTGTCTATGATTGTCTTGTACTCTTGTGTAAAATGGGAACGATAGTTGAATCCTATGTCGGTAGGACACTAGGACGGTAGGCTTTAGTAAACAACAGCGCTTTTTATTATTCCTTTTAAAGAATAACGGAAAAACTTTATTTTGATAAAAACAAAAGAGAACAGTTAAAACAGTAAATTCAACTGTCATTCATCCTGTCGACCCTTCTCTTTTAAAACTCTATTAATTTTCGCATCCAATAATTTCATCAATCCTGAGCTCATTATTGCCATCACCATTATTAGTATCGTAGTTTCTAGGGTTTCTTCAGATCAAATTCATGTTCTCAATCACCTAGTTTCTTCAAATTAATCCCAGAAAACTTCCCCCCATTTTCCAGATTACGCAAAATAATGGAAGAGAAAGAAATTGGAGTCAAAGAGGAATCTCCCACTTCTTCTGCAAGTCCTAATTTCCGACTAATTGATGAAATGGAGCTTCTGGAATTCAAAGACAAGTATGTGATCAGAGCCGTCAATTCTCCAAATCAAGGGTTTTCTGCTAGTCGACTTGATGGTGATATTCAACCACTTACCAGTTAAGATCATTATCTTACATTATTAAGATTTTCTGACTTTGTATCTAATCTCTAATTGTTTTAAGTATTTGTATTGCTTAATTTGAATCACTCACTGCAGTATGTTGTTATATTTGTAAATTGCCATTTTATTACACTCTCCTTCTAACATTAGTTCCAACATTTTTCATATAAATTATGAATTGTTAATTTAGTAGAAAAGTAGACATAACGAGAGTTAGTGCAGCATTTTCCGTTTTTGTAAGTGCACATTTTTACCTTATTCATATACTCTGCTTTGAACAATGTTAGCGAATGTTTTAAATACCTTGAGTCGATCATCCAAAAAAATGTTGACATTGATCAAGATGTGGCCCACGGGATTAAGTCGGGGTGGCTTAAGTGGAGAGCAGCCACGGGAGTGTTATGTGACCGAAACATTCCCTTATTGTTAAAGGGAAAATTCTCACGACTGCATAAGACCAATGTTGCTCTATGGTACAGAATGCTGGGCTTCTAAGAAGGAGCACATTAAAAAGATGGAGGTTATGTAAATGAGAATGTTAAGGTAGATGTGCGGGAACACAATAAGAGATAGAATCAGAAACGAGGTTATTCACAAAAAGTAGCTCTGGTAACAAACTAAGGGAGAATCATCTGCGTTGGTTTGGGCATGTAAGACGGAGACCAGAGGGTGCACCGGTACGAAGAGTGGAGGAGTGGGATCGTGGAGGGGTTAAACTTGGGAGAGGGAGACCGAAAATGACTTGGTTGGAAGGAGTTAGGGAGGATATGGAGTATATGGATTTGTATGAGGAGGAGGCATTGGATCGTAAGGGATGGAGGAGGAGGATCTTTGTCGATGATTACACGGAATAATCAAATTTGGTTCATGTAGCCGACCCCACTTATGGGATTAAGGCTTTGATTGATTGATAGCGGGTAATCGGGTAATTGTTAGGATTGTCTCAATGTATAGTTTATGTACATCACTTTATTTATTATTTATTTATTTATTTAATATATGCTCCATCTATTGATAATTAAAGATATTGTTGATCAAAGTTCCGCGTTTGACATATGTTCCTAGTCAAATTGTGGCACTTTTAAAAAAAGAAGGAAAAAAGAGGGAGTAATTTAATGAAAAAGTAATTGGAAAAAAGAGATACTAGACCCATGAAAAATAAGAAATGATGAATCAATGGTTGAACTAAGAAAAACTTTTTACACTGTTTATGAATGGATGAAAATGAGGAGTGTACAAACTATTCTAGTATTCTGAAACATAAGAATTGAATTTTCTTATTGCTAGTACTTCTGTTTGAGAACCCTTATACGATGTTACTACCTTTTTTTTTTTAAAATGTTGGAGCTTCTTTTCCGGATTGCTTTTTTTTGTGCTCAGAAAGTTTTAGTATCACACTCCCTTCGTCATACTATTATAGGTTTCATTTCTATGCTTGAATCACTTTCTTTACCAAGTTTAATATCAAGTTTAATTATGAGCTTTTCCAGATTACTATTACTTTTCTTTGAGGATTTCATTTATTACGAAGTATATCATAATAAGATGCTTGCCCTTGTCAGTTGTATGAATAACTAAGGATAGTTTTGGTATTTCGAGCAATTTTCTTAGATATGACATCTAATAATATGTAGCCTATTAAATTGGGATGTACATAATATATAATGTTATATTGAGTCATGTACATTAACCTGAGATAGTAAGTATTTGGTACTTTTCTATGTGACGGTGAAGGGAAATTGATTATGGGTTCTGTTGTTGCAGGTAATGATGTTTTGGGAAGTCCAGGCAAAACCACTAAAATATGTGGTGTAGTTGGGACTATTCAACTGGTTTCAGGTATTTGTGTTTCTGCCATAATAGTCGTACTGTTTTATTAAATTAGCGCTTGACAATGTGAGAAATGGAAACTTGTGTTTGTTATCTTTGCATTGATGTCTTAATAACAAGGATTGCTAAAGCAGTAAAGCTTGTGTGTGAACTATAATTTTTATAAATGTAATATTTGTGGCTTCTTAATAGTCATCATAAGTGAGAATTATCTAAGCAAGGCACTAATTTGAGAGCAAATGATATAAACATTTATGCACATTTGGCTCTATATGTAAGTAATTTATATTTAGCAACTTTCAGAATACTTTTGTTATATTCTGTTCATTATATGTAAATTTCTTGTTCATATTTTTGGCAGGGATGTACATACTAGTAATAACATCCTCCAAGGAAGTGGGGAAGTATCATGGTTTCCCTATTTTGCGAGTAGAATCTATGAAATATTTGCCCTGTAATCAAGCCTTAGAGAAATTAGGTGTTCAGGAAGTAAGGTCTTGCTTTCTCTATCCCCTCGATATATGCTTCTTTGCATGGATTGTGTTCATTTTGATTAATGAGAATATTCAAATAATTTTGTGTGAGCAGAAAAAAGATGAAGCATACTTCAGGAATTTGTTGAGAGTTGTGGAATCTACTCCTGGATTATATTATTCCTATGAAACAGATATAACTGTGAAGTATGCCATTCTTTTATACCTCCATAATTTTCAATTACTGTAATAGAACAGGGTTTTTTTTTTTTTTTTTTTTTTTGGGGATATCAATGAGTATACTTCTACGATTCTCACATTAGGCTGACTAACAGCTTGCAGAGAAGGCTACAGCTGTCAGAAGGGTGGATGAGCAGTCCAATTTGGAAGCAGGTTACTTGTATTGCTATATTGCTTTAACAACTGTGTTTTGAAGAAATTATGATGATTTTCTACATTATGCTTCTTGCAAATAGCTTCTATAATTAGACTTTCTAATTTGCTTTGTCTCTTAAAAGTTTATTTATTGATCTTGTGTCATAGTTCGGCTGAGAGTTAAGGGCCATCTATGTAGAACATCCAACTATCCAAGACCATGCTAGGAGCAGTATATGAAACTTTTCTTATTGTTTATGTTAGCATATTTCTCTGCTAAATAGCCTTAAGAGGGTTAATTGGTTCAATGAAGATTTTCCATTAGTAACTTCTATAATTTGAAGACTATTTCCACGTTCCTTTCTGTGGTTCTTTGTAGATAGGTTGGCAAAAAGTGATGCATATTTAGTTGAAGATTTAAAGTAGCAATTAAACAATGACTTTGCCTTTTTACCTGATAATATGATACAAGATGTTAGTTCAGAATAAAGTGCCAGGACTGCATAAAACAGAGAAAAGAAAACACACTATTCTCTTAGTGGGTTTTAGGGGCTGGTGACAGTTGCATCTATCTATTTTTTTTAAATTAATTTTTTTTTGACACGGATGGTAGGATAACGCTAGTGCTCTTATTGACACGGATAATTGATATTTAAATTTTATGATTTTGGGCCACACAATCAATATACTTCTCTTTGTAATTTTGGATATTGGTAAATTTGTTTGTTTGGTATTATGTGTTCGTGACGCTGTTTAAGAAGCCATAAGTCTCATATCTCTTATTCCTTGCTTGCATTAGGCTGACCCGCGATTTGTTTGGAACAGAGCTCTTTTGGATGAGCTTATTGAGTGTAAGGTGACAGTTTATGATCCTTTTTTGAAATTACTTGATCTTTGATCCTATGATCATGGGAGAAAATTTACATCTGTAGCTGATTTTTATTTTTTACCTTTTCTTTTTGGGTTGCAGCTTGATGAGTTCATTATGCCACTGGTGCAAGGAAATATCCTTTGATGTTTTTTTATGATTACGAAAGTAGATATTATTCTTCTCACCTTGCATTTTGCAAGATTGCATATTTTTTTGTATCTTTTGTGCATAAATGGTATAACAACCTAGCTTCTGACAATAATCTATCATCACTTTTCTTAACATAAAGTTAAGCTTTCAGACTGCAGAGGTTACATTAAAAAATGCACCTGTTACCATTACGTTGATATCAAGAAGATGCACAAGACGGCTAGGTATTGTGAATTCTGAAGTAAGTTAATATTGCTACATAATTGCTTAAATTTATTATGTAACTTTACTGAAGGAACCAGAATGTGGAGAAGGGGAGCTAACCTGCAGGGAGATGTTGCTAACTTTATTGAAACCGAGCAGTTGCTGGAATCAAAGAATTTCAAGTCCTCTTTTTTGCAGGTAATTGTGCCTAATATATTTAGTAATGCTTTGGGAATCTTGTTCGTTTTTAGCTTTAGAGCTTTAGCTTGCAAATTACTCCTTTCTTTTTTGTTCTACTTACTTTCCATTTCTCTCTTACTTTATCTTACCCCTTCAATCCCACAAACCCACCTTTTACATTTTCTCTCTTACTTTTTTTTTTTTTTTTTGAAACATTTTCTCTCTTACTTCATCTTACACCTATTCACATTTTCAATATTCCCCCCCCACCCCCCTTTGTTTTTTTTTTTTTTTTTTTTTTTTTTTGTAAATTACATCATGTGGACTTTTACACTATTCACACAATAGTCTTTGACCATAGTTTGTGATTTATCCATAAGTAATCTAGTTAGATTTGTCTCGATATCTACTTTTCAAATATCAACTTATTATATTTTTTACAAAAGTAATTAAAGATATTAATCGTCAAATTAATGCATTGGAAAACGTGAAATCACAAATGGTGCAATAAAAAAAACGGAGGAAGTATTATCTTAAATTGTGTAACTAAATAGAATACATAAGAACGGAGGGAGTACTTGTATTGTTTTGAAGTACAAATTATAGTATAATCCCTGTTGAGTGTTGGAATTTGACTTCTGTTTTAGTTGAGCTATGGAAGTATACAATTATGCATTCATTAGGATCCATACCTTTCTTTTTATGCAGCAAAGATTAATAGTTATTTTTCTCCCTTCTTTGTTCTACTCAATGCAAATATGATCAATCATTTATTTGGGTTCGACGTTAATAACAGAAAGTTATGACTTAGGTTTCAATCCTACGAATAAGATTACAAAGGCTAAAGTTATGAACAAAGTAACAAAGTTGATCTGATTTGGGTCTGACTTTAATAATTGAAACATACATCCTTCATTTTAAATTGTAATTGGGCTTATAAGACATTATTGAAATGATTGCTTGAAGGGATATTCACCCGTACATGGTTCGTTGGCTAATCTAAACGTTATGGTCATTATGAGCTTGATTTTTCCTTGTGACATCTGGTAAGTTATTATTGCCATAGGCCGCAATTTAGGGGTAAGGGGAGAGATAGATATATGTGTCTACTAAAGTTATCACTTTGGCCTTTGAATGACGTTAGTTGCATCAATATTTGGCTAAAACGATTTTTTTATATGTCATGCCTAAGGCTCACTTAGTTAATCTCTTAATAATTAAAATATATGCAGTATACCTTTTGAAGTAAATCGTACTTTACGGAAGTTAATCTTTTGTTGTCTACACCATCTCCTATGAAACAATTTAGATTTTTAAATAGTTGTAATTAAATGGTGTATGGAACAAGCACTGGTCCTTTTATGAGGTGGATCGTGCTTGTTTCTTATCATTCATTTTTAGAGGATGTCATTCATAGGTTAGTTAAGTTTAGAAAAAAGCAAGCCATAAGCCTTTAGATTATCAGACAAATGAACGGACCTTGCATAGATGAATGCCCTTTCCTTTTTGTCGATATCTTATAAGTGTACATTTGAATTAATGTGAAGGAGATATGATTCATTTTTTCTAAAGTTGGGCCCTAATCTAACCAACTTTACTATTATGATCATAATTTCAATTATGCTTTCTTTTGGGCTAACATCATTGGTTATAAAAATCTTGTAGCTTTCCATTGTAATTCTATTAGCCATGCTATTAGTTTAATAAATATGGTTTAATGTATGCACATAGGTTTATGGGATACAACATAAGTTTGACCCCTAAACGAGAGAAGGACCAATGTAGCATCTAAATCATAATATTATTTCCCTAGTATTATTTCCTTCTTAAAATGCTATGTATATCTTATTCACCTCTTCATCAATTGATAATCTCTTTCTCGCCTTAAACTATTTTGTTTCACTCATATCCTCTCTTATGGACGTATTGGATCGTAAGGGTTGGAGGAGGAAGATTGTTGTGGACGACTATAAGGAATAATCACTTTTGGTACATGTAGCCAACCCCACTTATGGGATTAAGGTTTTGATTGATTGATTTGATGTCCTCTCTTAAGCCTTATATCCTTCCAAACAGCAACAACAACAACAAAGCCTTACATCCTTCCAAACCTTGTTGGAGTTGCTAAAGTAAGTGGGCTATTGTTGTAATTAGGAGAGGAATGAAATTTGATGATCAATTGAATAAAGAAGAAATGTGTTTTTTTTTTTTTTTTTTTTTTTTTTTTTTTTTTTTTTTTTTTTTTTTTTTTTTTTGCTTTTTTTAAAATGGTAGACTTTTTATTAAGTGATTGGTTTCTTACATTCTTCATCATATAACATTTAATGCATATTTATGTTGGGTAGTTTTTTACGACTAATTTAGGATTATTGCTCTAGAACAATGTAGTTATGTAGGTAGATTAGGTTTGGTCATTAAAGTTTAGATTTTTCTAAGATATTTTCTCCAAGAATTGTCTTAGGGCGTGTTTGGCAATAGCGTTACTGGTTTGACCAAATCAAACCACCACTTAGAGTATGTTCGGCACAATATAGATGGAGGTAATTCTTAGCTGTGGTAGTGCAGTGAAGATGGATAATTAAAGTATGAGTGCTTGGTAAGTAGCTGTTGATTAGCCGTTTGTATGTAAAATTGGATATATTTTTTTCCCTTAAAAGCATCGATTAAATTACTATAAGCTACTATTAATCTTCAAAAGTTAATAATTTTAGCTTTTGATAAAAGTTACCTTCACCACTAAAAGCTACCCCAACCATTACATTGCCAAACATTTTTTTTTTAAAAAAAAATTAAGTAGTGGTTTGAGTGTTGACTTAGTCAAATCACTAAAAATTACTCAAAAACTAGTGCCAAACATGCCTTTATAATAAAAAAATAAAAAATAATAATAAAAAAATAAAAAAAACATTTGACAATTAAGCGGTGGGGGTAGTGTTTATTGGTGGAGGTAGATTTTATCAACAGCTAAAATTATCAGCTTTTGAAAATTAAAGTACCGTTGATATTTATTCTATAATTTTAGAAAAAGAAAATTACATTTAAAGGCAACAACTACTTTACCAAGCGCTCAATTATCTATCTTTACAACTATCTTAACATGGCCTTAGGTAATTCTAGAATACATTAGATTTTCTTAAATAATTATTTCCTAGATTTTTCTACAATATTTTGATAACACTATACAAGAATTTTTCTAGATTAATATTTTTTCAATTAAAAATATTAATCTAGAAAAATCTTGTATGGTGTAATCAAAATATCATAGGAATATTTAGACTCGATTGATAAACCTAATTTGAACTCTTATAATAATCATAAGTTCGTTGTAGCAAAATAACCAACATGCCATAACTAAATATGTACTCTTCCAGGTTTTTTTTTATTTTTTATTATTGTACCATTTGGGGTGGACACAAAGATTAAGGAAGAAATTAAATCACAAAAATGCCCATGTGACTACAAACAAAAGAAAGATAGTAAAAGTTAGGTAAAAGGGGTAGATACCACATGTGAACAGGGTAAATAAGGGATTTTGTGAGTGAACACAACCAAAAAGTGAAAAAAAAGTTACTAAGTAAGGAAATGATGCAATTAATATGCAACTTCCTAAAAAAGAAAATGGTGCAATAAAAAAAACGGAGGAAGTATGATGAAGCATGTAAGAAACCAATTCACTTAATAAAAAGTCAACAATTAAAAAAAAAAATTGCTCATCATCAAATTTAATCCTCTCCTATTTTCAACTATAGCCCACTCACTTCTGCAAGTATCTCCCAACAAACCTATCCTAAAATATTTAAACCACTAAGACTTGTGACACGCAAAATAAGATCCTTGAAGGTACAAATAGTATATTTTATTGTCATTGGGTGCTACACAGAGACAAGTATAATTACTCACGTCTGTAAATTACATTCGGTAGCTGTAAGAGCTATTTGGTTTACTGGATTTACAAATCTAGGCTTTCACTGCTTGTGTAAATATTTAGCATGCTCAACAACCTGTGTGGGAGTCTCTCTTATGTAATTTCACGATATCAACCTCATTTTCTGCTCTTCAACACAATTTTGCTGTTTATTTCTGGCATAGCGGCATCCAGTTTTGTGATTCATGTTGATGACGCGATGAGTATTGTGTAGAGCAATATTACTAGGATTGCGGTCCTACCTTGCCTAGGTAAGGGTACTTAGGTTGAGATCACAAAATCGTACAATCCTACAAATAAACTCTAATATGACAAAGATACTCTGACATAATTTGTCCCTTTTTGACATAATTTGTCCCTTTTTACTTGCTCAAGAGGACGCAAAAGTATAGTAAAAAGGTAGGCGAGTGTGAGACCTAACTCAAGAGAAGAAATAGAGAGAAAACAGTCCACAAAGGAAAATGGGGCAAGGCCGGATGTAGTATTATTTTTATATCAAGATCATGAATGCTAAAATTGCAAATACTCTGTTGATATAACTTAATGTGCCTCACATTTGGGTGATTTCTTTCGGGCTGTTGAGTTGTTAGTATTTAGCAGTCTCTGATATTCACATCCATCATGAGCATGCCCAAAGAAGCTGCAAAACTGAGGCATCATATCTTTATCATCTGTTATTGGCTAGAATATTCTCTAGGAAAGCATGATACTCCTTAAAATTTGTTCGGCTAGACTTGTACTTGTGTTGAATTTCAGGTTCGGGGTTCGATTCCGCTTTTATGGGAACAAATTGTTGATTTGAGCTATAAACCTCGATTGAACATCATCAACCATCAAGATACGGTATATATTTAAGCTTTCAGCTTTTCTGATATGCTTGATGGGGTTTCTATATTTTCCATAACTTCAATTTTTTTTTTCCAGTCACACGTAGTGGAGCATCATTTCCATGATCTATCACAAAGATATGGGGAGATATTGGCACTTGACCTAACTGATGAAGTAAGATTAACTCCATATTTTAAATATTGGTGCTATTAAATACACTATTATTGGTGCTTTATTAATGTTACAAGACTTGTAACTTTTTTATTTTGATTTTGCATATCATTGGTGATGGCAATAGGCATTTATTATATTGTACAGTATAAGGTTGCATGAGGTTTTATCACCATTGGAATAAAATGATAGTTGGAGCTATGTATGGGAAGGCGAGCTTAAGGTGCACCAAGGCGCTAAGTGCATGGGATTAAGCTTTTTTTACAGTTAATTAAGTTGGATCTAAAGAGACACACCTAAAGCACACAAGGTGTGCCCAAGGCTCACCTAAGGCACATAGCTTAAGTTTTTTCAGCATTTTTTTATATATTTTTTTTATATATATTTTTCAAGTGTGTCTCGCTTCAATGAGGCACACCTAGTCACAGCAGGACCCCTTTTACCTTAGTGTTGATTTTTTTTTTTTTTTTTTTTTAATACATTGAGGTGGATGCCTAAAGGCCCAAAACATTGGTTTTATTACATATACATTCCTTATGGTAATGCTCATTAGGCTTGAAGTGTGGATGATGCATTGGTCCTGCTCCTTTATATCACTTGTTACGAATATGTTATGAACTGACTTACTCAAGCTCACAACACACACTCGAGAGAGCAGCAAGCAAGAGATTACTTTTCATTAACAAGGGAAATTACAACACAAATAGCTGATAGCTTTAGCCTATCACTCTGTAGCCAAAATAACTTGAGGTTATCACTCTCCCTAACAACTTGAGGCTGTCAATCTCACTTTCACAATTTCAATATTCAAAAGACATACCCTTCCTTCCCTCTCCTATTCTCTATATACACAAAACAAGTTAGAAGTAATCTCTTAATGATGTTTGTCTTCTAGTTCTTTTGCTTTTCTGCTTTTCTTTTCTTTCTCCAAAATGTCAAAGTTGACTCTTTCTCTTGACCCCTGAGACTTCCTTAAGTAGCTTTGTCTTCTATCTCCCAATTGGTGTCTTTCTGTTTGCTTGGCTGACTGTCTGTCTCCTTTGCCTTGCATTGGTCTGCTGCTGCTGGTTTACGCCTCTTCCTAGTGTACACAGCCCATGGTTGCTGAGTCATCACAGAATAAAGGTTTCCAGTATTAAAGTTCAGAATTTGTCTTTGTTGCTGTAATACCTTTTCACTTTATGAGATATCCAAGTCAACAGCAAGTTTTTAGAATGATGGTTGAAGAAAGCTATCTATTGTTATTTTCCCCAAATAATTTCTTACTTAAATGCACTGAATGAAAATAAAGAGTTGTGTGACTTGTGGCTATAAATATTGTTCAAAACTCAAAAAGTTGTAATTGTGGTCGCTAGACCTTGTTAGGGTTCAAACATTAAGCTTTCTTTTTCACTGTACTTATATCATATCATCAAATATCATTGGTGATGGTGAATGTGATTGTCTTTTGACTTTTTCTTGCATTTTCAGTATGGTGATGAAGGAAAACTCAGCAACGCATATGCTGCTGAGATGGAAAAGCTACCTAGTGTGAGGTGAATTTTGAAGCTGCATATAGATTTTATTGATTTCAAATTTATTGTCTTAATGTTTTATTAATGAGTTGGCCTTGATTTTTGTGGTGTACATTTGAATGGTAGGGAAAATTGAGTATAATTGAGCATAAAGTTAGTTACTAACCACTTCAGAGTCTTGTGATGTCTTAGCTCTGTCATATTACCACAAGTGGAATTTTACCCATGAGTCCAATGTAGTTAATACAGGTTTTAGTTTAAGTTCTGTACATTATCATCTGCAAAGTTCAATTTCCAAGTCTGGGTAGTTTCTATTAGCTCTTGAGATTTAGGTGATTTTGTAAAATTGCTAGTGAACGCATCTAATCCTCCCTCTTGCCCTAAGGGAAACAGAGATGAAAGAAGCACCTTTGTCTGGTTATCAGTTTTCTAAATGTTATGAAATTTTCCTGACATATTCTGTCTTTAGACCATCTCTCTAACTAATTATTGTACATGGTTGGATTTACAGATACATTCCCTTTCGCTTCCACAGCATTTGTGGCAAATCAAATTTTGATAACCTGCACTTGCTGTATGATGAAATTTCTGACGAAATTGGAAAGCAAGGGTAATTTAATTTTCATATGGCTTATGTAATCTTTTTGGATCATCTCCTCACAACCCCCCCCCCCCCCCCCAAAAAAAAAAGGGTGATTTAGACTTTTTGCATAGTTATTTTAATCATTTTTTTTCCACCTCACCAGATACTTCCTGGTAGACTCAGAAGGGCATGTTCTGGAAGAACAAAAGGGAGTTATCAGATCTAACTGCATAGATTGCCTCGATCGAACAAATGTTACCCAGGTTTGGATTACTTGTATTAATGTATCTGCTGTAAATGTGTGCTAAATGTCACTCGTAACTTAATTGGAGTCTTTCTGACATGTATACCTCATGGTTTTTCTATATGTAGAGTTACCTAGCTCGGAAATCATTGGATTTACAGTTGCAGAGGGTTGGCATATTTACTCTTGAAGATACCATTTCAATCTGTCATGAAGAATATGACAAGTTTAAAATCTGTGAGTTATTTATGTATGATATTTAGCTTACTTAATTATGGAATTGTATTGAGTGCTAACCTTTTTCAATATGTATTACTTATGCTGTTGATACTGATAGTGTGGGTTGAGCAAGGGGATGAGTTAAGCTTAGAATATACTGGTACCCATGCGCTTAAGAGAGACCTTGTAAGGTATAGAAATTTTGAAATCATCTTCTGAATCTGTATGAAATTGATCTGTTATCTGTAGATGCTTACCTTGTAACAACTAAGATGCATGGTTCTGCAGATACGGAAAGCAGACTTTTGGAGGACTTATTACAGATGGTATGAGTGCACTTTCAAGATATTATTTGAATAATTTTCAAGACGGTGTTAGACAGGCAAGCAACCATGGTGTTTTACATGATTTTAATTTTCTTATATATGGATAAAGGGAGGATATTTATCTTAGTTTGGTTTTGTGTTTTCTCCAGGATGCAATCGATCTTATCAGTGGCCGCTACTCAGTTGGCCGGAATAATCCATCACCCTTTCAACTTAATGCTTTCGAATCACTTTCAGTGAGTTAATTACTGTTTAAAAGTTTGCTTTTGAGAATATAGATGACTTCTTTCAAGTAATCTTAACAATGTATCGTGATCCAAGTAATTTATGACTGCAGTATCAGATGCTATGCTGGAAACCAAACTTTCTTTAAGAAATTAATCACTCTTGCACGTGTATTTTACTATTATAGTGATAAGAGCCATTTGAATCCATTTGTTTCTACAAAGTCTATTCTTGCCTCCCCCTTCTTTTCTTCACAGATTTTCATAGCCATGATTCATCTGCATTTATGCAGGTTATCTAACCTTATCTACCAATTCTTATCATCTAGAGCTTCTCAAGTTTTCTGTCATTTGCTTAAGTTATATATATGATGCATTATGTACAGCAGAGGTCTTTTTAATAACTCATGTCATTATATGTTGCTACAGTATCTTCCAGTGGCTTCAGCGTTGTTGATTGGGGGCTTGACAATGACGTCATTTTCGCTAAACCAAGGTATGACAAATTGACAATGCACTCTTGTTTCTTCCATAAAGTTATGCATGCACTCAGTTGAAATCAAATGAGCTTTGTTCAGCCTGTTTGCCTCAATTAAAGCTCTGATTTTTATTTTTTTTATTATTTATTTTTTTTCCTGGTAGTTGGCCGGAATGCTCTGCAGTTTATGTCCTCTGTTCTCTGGGCTGGTGTGACTGCTGGCGTCATGGCATTGGTCAAAGCTAATGGAAGGCAATTCTGCTCTAGACCTCGCCTCTGTGGCCTTATATGAAAACCTTCCAACAGACTTCCAAGTCGATTTATTGCCAATTAAGTTATGTATATCAGTGTATATTCTATTCAGTGAAACTTCATAAGTAGATTAATACGGCAATCTCCTGTTTTATGTTGTAACATGCTTTTGCCTTTTGATTCATTTCTTCGCTAACTCAGGAGTCAGGGAGTTGACAATGTTCTACATGACCTTTCAGAGTAATGGAGCTTGAAGAGACCTTCCTGAGCTTTCACTAAAATTTTAGAGCGTAGGGCAAAAAGTGCTAGTATTTAGTCAATTGTTGTAATAACTCTACAGTTTCCATTGTTTATCCTGGAATTGATATAATTATGTGACAGTTCTTTGGAGCTGTTTGTCTGAATAACCTCCGATTAATGTTATCAAATTTTAAGTTATATGAAGTAATTAGTTTTTAGACTCGGGTGATGAATGTATTGTTAGTATATTTTACATTAAGAAAATGACATTAATGTTTGAATGGTTTAGAGGTTAAATCTTTAAGTATAAATTGGAGGTTATGACTCTTATGAGATCAAATCTTGTACAAAGACAAAGATTTTGCTTAATAATAATAATAATAGTAATAGTAATAGTAATAGTAAAAACGAAAATGCGGTTGAAAGTTTGGATTATTTAGGAATATTCAGAATTTAGATTATTAAAAGAAAATCGCTTACAATTGAAATTATTTAAACTAAATTTTTCCAAATTTAAATAAGTACTATGTTAAAAGTAATCTAAATTGCCCAATGGAAGTGGACATACAAATATCCAAATTAAAAATTAAAAAACGCGAGAAAATATATTTAAAAAAATACATGCAAAAAATATAGTCTCATTCGGACGGTCAGACACTTATTGATGAAAAGGCATAAGATAATATAAAAAAAACGATTAAAAGACAATAAATCACATGCTTTTGTGATGCATAAAAAATCCCATAAATTTAAGGGAATAAGTTACATAGTACATTAGTACAAGATTGGAAACCATTAGATAATTAAGAGATGCGTCTTTTATATACATATAATATTTGAGTATATATATTATATTGAAACATATTTAACACTTATAATTATGTGAGCGAGTGGTTTTTGAAAAGACTTTCACACAATTCTTTTTTTATCGAAGGACACACAAAAAGATCGATGAATATTGAACTTTTTCTACATGGAACTCTAGTTGTCCTTAGCCAGATATCACATCATATAAGCACTGAATACCATGATTTCAAGTTACTCAACATTATTGAATTTTACAAGCATTCTCATAAAGTTGACATGTTTTGACTTTCCACAATCGATGCTCATTATTGAAGGCCTCTACGTTGCAATTGATGCATTTCTAAATCTACCAAATGGTTAGTTGGATGTGTCTTTTACAACTGTATTAGAGATATTGGTTCTATATTTTCAATGACACTAGGACCACTACAAAATGCCATTCAGCATTATTAATTTGCTAGCTAAACAATATATATATTTTTTTTAGTTAGCATATTCATAGTCTTTTTGGTCAAGAAGGGTTGATACGTTTTACTCACCAAGTATATATCATCAATACAATTAGGAATAAGAAATGTCCTAGTTTTGATCATCAATTCTTTTTAGCAAATGTTTGAGTTTGTTTTAGTGGGCAAATTGTTAGTGCAAGTGTCTAGTGTCCAGTGTCAAACGATCAATCTTCATAGTCCAAAAATACTCCGTATTTAATTTCTAGTTTATAGTCACAATATAAGGATATTTTACTATCATATTATTAGAAGATAATTGTGTCACTCTCAAGTACCCACCATGTGGTTCCCTCCACTTATAGTGACCCGTCTTCCACATAAGATGTCACATGTCTCATGCACACAATGTTACAACAAAATTAGATAAGGTAGCCTTCGAATGATTCTCAATCTCCCAACCTCTTGGCAACTATGGTTGAACTATTACAATCAAATGAAGCTTGAATACTAACTATCCAACAAAATAAAAACCAATTAACCTTGAAGATGTTCAAAATTCAAGGGGGAAAAAAAATAGAAAAATGCATTATAGATACTTTTAGCATCAAAAGCCAACAACTAGCATATAATAAATTCGACTATCTTTAACATCAACACCATGCTTAAAGTTCACTGCATACAAAAACTAACATTGTCAATCCATTAAAAAACTACTCGCTTCATGCCCTTCGTCCCTTATTTTTCGCTCCATAGAGATAAGTTGCTTTATTAATTTTTGGTTGGAAAAAAATGATGAAGAGAAAAGTGGTAGGGTTGGTTTAAAAAAAAAAAAAAAAAAAGTGGTAGGGTTAATAGAGTGGTTGTGAGAGTAAATGTGTGGTTCTATATCTAAAAATAAAATGAGACAAATTAAAAGAACGGACTAAAAAGGAAATTGAGACAAAGAATAAGGGATAGAAAGAGTATGTACATAGTATACCCGTGGTATACTTCGTATATTACGGAGTATAGCTAATAATCCATATTTTGAAACAAGACCTTGGACAGTAGTTGGACACTCATGTCCATAAAGTTCATTAAAAGCAAAAAAATTATACACTCATGCCATACTGGTAATTGGTTATATTACAACTAAGCAAAGTATTGAGCCGTTACATTAGCATCACCGCATACATGCCCACGAGATTTCATAAACTTGTTAAGTACTTCGTATTAATTTAGGATTATTTGACAATAATATATAGGAGTAGTGATTAAACAAAGACTAATTTACATGCTATTTTTATTTATTGTGATAATTAGGGAAAGTGGGTTCAACACCAACTCCTACTACTTGTGATTGTGAAAGAGATGTTCTCTTGACAAACCGTCCCTTCAATCGAGGCCTCTTTTCAGCGTTCAATTTCCTAACTTCATATCTTATCTTCTTTGAAAACAATCTTGTCCTTCTCTTTTCTCTGTATCTTGATACTCTTGCTTCTCTCCCTTCGTCCCCACCATTCGCGCTTCCTCTCATTCCCATCCATCCCTCTCCTTGAAGGTGTGGAACTCCGGTAGGGAACATACCTCCCTGCCAAAAGTAATCCCGTGAATATTAAAATATTAGTAATGTAACAACGAAATTTGGATGAACATAATTAAGGTTGTACGTTCTTATATTATTTTTGCATAAGCTATACGGGGTATCTTACTTCCTAGAACAAAGCTAAGGTCTTATGTATGATTATCATAAGCTATTTGGTCACATCAATATCCACATGTACAAATCACTAAAGATATTGAATGGTCCATGCTCATGGAGTCATGGTATTATTGGTATATTTTCAACAAGGTATTCAATGCAATGATGTGGAATTGAGTCACCCTAAAATGTGGCATGATAAAGTTTATATTGCAAAAAATGGAATTGAGTCACCCTAAAATATGGCATGAAAAAAGTTTATATTGCAAAAAAAAAAAAAAAAAAAAACTACTAAACATTAAACATATACTCCATACTTAAAACATAAAACATAAAACATAAATACACATAGAATAAATTTAAATACTCGTACTTATCACTACACTACTACAGTCTCTTTCAATTGTATATTATACCTGTAATAAATAGGCTGAAAAAATAGTTAGCTCTAAAGATAATTAATTACTTAATACAGTTAAATAACAATATTTAAAAATATACTTATATAAGTAGTACATTATATGTTCTGTATAAATAATTGAACTAGTTCCTTAATAAAGTTCAAACAGATACCAATAGTTTATTAGGGCTATCAAATCTACAAACAAAAGGCTTTAATGAATTCAAAACCGAATCATAAGTGTGTTTAACTTTTTAAGAAGTTCACATATGTCTAATAAAAATCAACATGAAAAGAGAAAGAAAAAGTTTGATTAAAATGACAAAATCAAATTGCTAATTAAAGTTTAAATTGACAAAATCGGACAAAATCAAATTGCAGATTCAAGTTTGTAGAATATTGATTAAATCAAATTGCTTATTAAAAAAATATATATTTTCGTTAAGTAGAAGTTTAGGGGTGAAATTTCACCTCATGGGTTAGGAATTTTGATATTTGGATTACTCAATGAATAGTCTAAGTAATTTAGCTCAACATTCAACCATTGATTTTGCAAAATACTATCAACTAAATTAAACCGATGTTGAATTTTTTATTTTTTTAGAAAAAAATTTCTAGCTTTATATTTCGGATAGATTTATAAATTTTTAATTCAATATAATCTGATCATGAAATTAATGTCAAAGCAAGACAATTGTCCCAAAATATGTAGTATTAGTCTTGTAAAAACCACTCTTATTGTATCTTTACATTGTAAAAAATGTAATATGTAGATTAAAAAATTTGAATCCAATGAAGACTTGTTAAAAACAAAACGAAACAAAAAAAAAGGACTAATGATTGTTATTTTTTCATACATATTCAAAATTGAATTATAATGCCTCTTAGAGATAGCTTTCGAAATGGTTTCATTTAAAAGGAAATGAGGTAATAATCAAATTCAAATGTATTGGCACTAGACATATAAACTAGAAAATTGATAAGCCTGACAAATGTAGATAAAAGGGCAAACAAAAGGGCAAAAGACAGACTTCCAAAAATAGGCAAAAGGGTAATATATGTAAACTTCCAAAAATAGATCTTAAATAGTTAAACCTAATGATGCTAAAGAGCAAGAAGTGATTAAAAGCATTCTTACCATGCAATAGGGCCAACCATGATGGTCAAATTCAAACTCCGGCCGCCGCCCGGTGGTCCACGGTGATAAACAACCTTGGCTAGCCCATGCATTGATGATCTCGTCATAATTTAATCTCAATAGTATTTTCCTCCTTTTATTATTAGCTTCCACATCTTTACTTCCCTCTAGCTCCTCCTCCACCTCGGCCGCCTCGTGCTTTGGCACCACCACTTTCTTACCATCCTCTTCCTCATCTTCTTCAACACCACTAACTTGAGACTGATCATGATTACTATTATTTCCATAAGTTTGATTTAAGTCAAAATTAAACATTTCACTTTCAACATCAATTGACCAATCAAAGTAACAATGATCAGTAGTAGCACTAATATCCCCTTCTTCTTCAATTTTAACACCCGGGAATAAAAGTTGTAGCTCATCATCCGCCTCCTCGTCGCCGCCTTTTACGCCCTCCTCGGCCGCCTCGTACTCCAGCAAACTCTCAACATCCGCAGCAAACTCCGCTAACTCGTTATCGGAGGGTAAAAACCCCGCCGGTATATAGTTTTCCCACTCATTGTTATTATCTCCTTCGAAACCAATCAACGAGATGTTGAAATCATCTTCGAAACCACCTTCTACAACATTACTTTTGTTGTTGTTGTTACTATTTTTGAACTGCTTAATTTCAAAGGGATCATTAACCTCCAAGTTCGGAACACTACACACCGCCTCGTTTCGATCTTCTTCAATAGACCCTTCATCATCATCTTCATTACATACCTCCGGCACAACACGCATCTCGTAGTTATTATAAGAAGGTTTGTTGGTTTTAGCATTGTTGTTACCTCGAGGGGTTCGCGCCTTCTTCGTGAAACCCTGGTGCCATGAAGGGGATGGTTGTGCGTTTAGCTTAGACTCAAGGCGGACTCGATTATGTCGGCTTGCGAGCTCATTAGCCGAATGGACTGATGAGTCGCAGGCCTGACAAAGGAAAGCATCATCGGCGGCGCAGAACCATCTAGCGCGCCTCTTAAGGCAGCTTTCGCACGCCCGTGCCGTCTTTCCTCCAACAGCATTTGCTGTTTTCTTACAATGGGTACTCATGGTTAGTAGGCTTTCGAGTTTTGAATAAGAAGCGCGGATTCTTGTAGTGTTACAGAGAGGAATGTACTCAGTCAGTCTGTTGGAACAACAGACTAACAGTAGTAGTACCTCTTCTAGCAGAGTTGGAGCAACCGATAAATGAGTGTGCTATGATTGGTATATATTGAAGGAAGGACAAGTGATGGAGAAATTATTGATTTTTTTTCTTTTACAAAAATCAGTGTCGTCGTTTATATATCAAATATAAATTGTTTGGAATGAAAAGTCGTAATCTTTTAACTCTGTGGACAAGGTAAGGTTTAAAACTTTGTGAATTGCGATGGCACATCAATGAAATTTTTTTTGGAATTTAGGGTATTTTAAGTATCTTAGGGTCTGTTCACTTCAGCTTAATTTCAGTCCATTTCACTTCAATCCAGCTCCAATCAGTTTAGTTCAATTCAGCTCCAATCAGTTCAGTTCAGCTCATAATTTCCCTCTTTCATAAAATATTTATTTCAATTCAGTTCAGTTCAGTTCAGCTCAGCTCTAATCAGTTTAGTTCAGTTCAGCTTAGTTTAGTAAATGTGAACAAGCCCTTAGTAAAAACTATAACACAAAATTTTAAATAAATCGAGGATACAATAATTATTGTACATCCATTATAAAGATGGCCTAAAATGATCAAAAGTTATCCTAAAATGAATAAAAGTTGCCCCAATATGCATAAAAATAACCCAATACAAATAAAAATTATTTACGCTTTATTAATAAAGAATCACATTTTAAAGGACTAAAAATCAATTATTAGTGATTGAATGTAATTAAATTACCTTTCATAGAACTTTTCTTGTTGTCTATTTATATAAAAAAGTTGTATTATGTTTAAAGTTATCCAAAAAAGGCAAAAATTTACCCTAAAATTAGCTAAAAGTTACCTTTATACTACTCGATGTACACTAATATTAGTGTAAATCGGGTGTATACAAAAGTTTTTCGAACTATAATGAGTTCTTTCAAAAAAAAAAAAAAAAAAAAAAAGCTATTATGTAGCACAAATTTTTATATGCGGCTTGTTGTACCGTGCGTCAGGGGTTACTTGAGTTTTTCGGTCAAGAGTTACTCAAGTTTTCCTGGATTACTTGAGTTTCTCAGTCAGGGGTTACTCGAGTTTCCGGGGTTATTTGAGTTTCTCGGTTAGGGGTTACTCGAGTTTTTGGGGTTACTTGACTTTCTCGATCAGGGGTTATTTGAGTTTCTTGGTTAGGGGTTACTCGAGTTTTTGGGGTTACTTGACTTTCTCGATCAGGGGTTACTCGATTTTTTCGATCAGGGGTTACTCGAGTTTCTCAGTCATGGGTTACTCGAGTCACAATTTTTTGTATGCGACCTGACCGAGAAACTCGAGTAACCCCTGAATGAGTAACCCATAACCGAGTGAACTCCTCGAGTAACCCATGTCCGAACCCCTCAAGTAATCCCTGTCCGAACCCCACCCCTGATTGAAAAACTCAAGTAACCCCTGACTGAAAAACTCAGGTAACCCCTGACTGAAAAACTCAGGTAACCCCTGACTGAAAAACTCAGGTTACCTCTAACAAAAAAACTCGAGTAACTCCTACTGCATGGTGTGGCCCGCTGCACCAAAAAGTTGCTGATTATGTAACATATGCATTGGTGAATGATGTACATCCTGTTCTTAGAGGAAACATTTCAATTTTAATATTGTTTTTGTTTTTTTTTTTTTTTTTTTAGAGGAAACATTTCAATTTTGTTTTTAGAGGTAACATATGCTGAAAAATTTTGTTTTTGTTTTTTTTTTTTTTTTTTTTTAGAGGAAACATTTCAATTTTAATATTATGGATTTGATCATATTGGAATTATCTAAATTTTAAAATAGATTAGATTGGTATAAAGTTGATGGAAATTCGAATTGGATTAGACTCGAAATCTAAAAATCAAATTTTATTTTGAAATGTTATAATTGAGCAAAACATAAATAAAAAATGAACTCTCACATGAGTCGCATCTTCTCCATAGCGTATGATAATATGCTCATCAAGTTATTGAGTTTAAGATTACACCCTTTCTTAATAGCAAGGAGGAATTAGTATTTAATTTGGAGTTTAAGAAAATTTACTCTTATCTTCTTAATTTTGCAACATTGGATCAAAAGGTCTACTATTGGTAAAAATTAAGATTCAACATTTCACAAAAGCTAAGTACTCCAATCACTAAACACTATTTCTATCACTATCTTGCCAAACACTTATATTTTTTACTAAGTAATGATTTGAATAAGTCAAACCACTAAAAGTTACCTAAATACTACTCAAATCCTATCACCGAACAATATGTTGTATATGGATAAACATAACATTCAAACAATCCAATTATGTACAATTTAAAGATCAACGGATAAACTATTTAATTACGTCCCAATAATATCCCATATACACTTATAAATTTATAATTTAGCATGTATAAAACGCAACTAACAACTTATAAATTTAAACTTTATCCCAATTACCTGTATTACATGATAATTTGATAAATGTATGTCCAAACTAAATTTGTTAGTTTTCAAAAGACAACGATTTACGCTTTTTGGGACCCACTAGTTAGTCTCCTGTTGATCTGATTGGTTGATGGATTGCACCTCAATCCAAATGTATGCAATCTAATTGGTTAAGTGGATTAGCTAATGGGGTCATGTTCCAACGATAGGGCATGGAACTCCAGCATCCGACACCTCAAAATTAGGCTCTTAATGTTGATTTTGTCTTTTTTATTTCAATTATTCTTTGTGGATGTTGATATCCCATTTTTATTTTTGTTTTTGTACATTTATCTTTGATTGAATCATGTCCTTTCCTTTAAGTTGTGGTTGTTTTTTAGATCCACTCCAAGCCACAATATGTCCCTTGACTTACCAATTACCTCGAATTCGATCGATGGAGAATTATATTCAATACAATGAACAGTTTATTGATATCAACTAAGGACACATCAAGGTGTTACTTTTAAGAAAATCTAACTCTAGTGAAAGATTTAATGCGATTTTGTGATACGGTTGTTTTTGGAATATTATTATAAATAAGAGAGACAAATGATTTGATTTGCTAGCTAATAATCCATTTTTTTAATTTTTTTTTTTTAGGAAATTTGCTAATAATCTAAGCAAAAGGTTTGTGATTTCAGTAAAACTCTAGGGCTTGAGAGTAACGTGATTCTATGTTTGGAAGCATATAACATAAAGTATATATATATGGATTATTTAGTACTCCGTGTTAGAGTTTTAAGAGTTTAGGTAACTCTAATTGGTCAAAATGCTTATGTGTCATGTCGATCTCTTATAGATGAGGCTAATTGCTATATGTGGATGTTTGGATAATGTTAGTCTAATATGTGTATGTACGTAACATCAATAATTGAACATACATGTGTGAAGATAAATTGTCAGAATTAGTACATTCTGAAACAATAATATGTAACTTAATCATCTTTGTTCTAATAGACAATATTTCGAACTTGATTCGAGTATATTAAGACTATTGTCATATTTTTCAGTGTTCCGTTTTACATGCGTCGTAGAAGGAACAGGATCTTACCGATCTATATTTAGACAAATGATCAGTATGGAAAGCAAAATTGTAGATGAGATAGAATTGTTGAAAGATCAGGCAAGATTGTGTAAGATTTTACCAGATCGATTAGGATCGTATCAATGATCTTGTTTTCACTTGGAGCATTGCTAAGCTAGATCAATCTTATGAGAGTGTGAAAGATAGCTCAAGTAGTCAAGTGGTTAGAGTTTTCTCCCGGTTTCAAGAGATTTTGGGATTGATTCTCATCACCCGCTTTTCTGACTCTCAAAACACCAAAAAAAAAAAGAAAAAAAAGAAGCTAGATCAATCTTATCGTACACGATTTTGTAAGATTAGTAGGGGTCAATGATCCAACATTTACTTGTTAAAATGAGCCCAAAAGTAAACAACTGTTATGAAATAAGGGAAAAGGGAGAATATAAAAGAGAGAGATGTAGATGGTAATTGTGTTGTCTATCGATCCTTTGATTAGCCCATACTATATATATATATATATATATATATATATATATATATATATATATATATATATATATATATATATATATATATATATATATATATATATATATATATATATATATATATATATAGTGTAAGTATGTACCTTTACGGAAAATTAAGATTCGATTTAAGTGGGGGTTACAATAGAGGTAATTACATATGGGGGTTACAATTGGTGGCATAATACTAGGGAGTTACAAATGATAATGAACATCCACATTGAATATATATTGTAACACTCCCCCTTGGATGGGCATTATCTAAAATAGATTTAATGCGCATATATGCTGCCTCATTAAAAACCTTATCAGGAAAACCCTTGTGGGAAAAAAAACATGGATAAGGGAAAAAGAGTGCAGCGCGCAATTACTCCCCCTCATTATTATATCACTAAAGATCTTTGAGACGACGCAATCCTATACGATAAACTTACTTTTTAAATGTTGCGGTTGGAAGAGCCTTTGTGAATAGGTCTGCTAAATTCTCACTTGAACGAATCTGCAAAACTTTTATATCTCCATTCTTCTGAAGATCATGAGTGAAGAAAAATTTGGTTAAGATGTGCTTTGTTCTGTCACCTTTAATGTATCCTTCCTTAAGTTGAGCAATACAAGCTGCATTATCCTCATAAAGAGTTGTCGGTGCCTCTTTCCCAGATGATAAACCACAAACTTCTTTTATATGTTGAATTACCGACCTTAACCATACACATTCACGACTAGTCTCGTGAATTGCTAAAATCTCAAAATGATTGGAAGAAGTAGCTGCAATGGTTTGTTTCATGGAACGTCAAGAAATGGCAGTACCACCATATGTGAACACATATCCAGTTTGTGATCGACCATTATGAGGATCAGATAAATAACCTGCATCTGCAAAACCAATCAAATTTTCTTTTGACAACTTTGGGAAAAATAAACCCATATCCTTCGTACCTTGAAGATAACGAAGTATATGTTTAATCCCATTCCAATGCCTTCGGGTTGGACATGAGCTAAACCTTGCTAATAAATTAACTGAAAATGATATGCCGGGTCGCGTATGACTTGCAAGTTACATTAGTGCTCCAATTGCACTTAGGTATGGCACTTCAAGACCAAGAATCTCTTCATCATTTTCCCGAGGTCGGAAAGGATCTTTCTCTACATCAAGTGATCTTACAACCATAGGTTGCTCAATGGATGTGTTGTTTCCATAGAAAATCTTTTAATAAGAACTTTTCCTATGTATGTTGATTGATGCACAAGGATTCCATTCTTTAGGTGCTCTATTTTGTAACCCCAAGCAAAATTTTGTTTTTCCAAAATCTTTCATTTCGAACTCTTTCTTTAAATAATTGACAGTCACTGAAATCTCTTCAAGAGTTCCAATGATATTTAAATCATCAACATACACCGCAATTATAACAAATCCTGATCCAAATTTCTATATAAAAATACATGGGCTAATAGGATCATTCTTATAACCTTCTTTTAACAGATACTCACTTAGACGGTTATACCACATACGCCCAGATTGTTTCAATCCATATAGAGATTTGTTCAATTTAATACAGAAATGTTGCTTCTAGCAGCTTAAAACCTTTTGGGAGTTTCATATAAATATCATTATCCAGTGGACCATATTAATAAGCTGTGACTACATCCATCAAGTGTAAGTCAAGTGCTTCTCTTATTTCCAGACTAATAAAAAAATATAAAAGTAGTTGCATCCACCAAAGGAGAATATGTCTCCTCATAATCAATACTGGGTCTTTGTGAGAATCCTTGGGGAACTAATCGTGCCTTATATCTTACAACTTCACCTTTTTCTTTCTCTTTCGCACAAAGACCCATTTATATCCCCTGGCTTTACACCTACAGGTGTAGGACTACAGATTCGAATACTTCTCTTTTTCCAAGAGATTTTAATTCTGCTGCAATTGCTTCTTTTCATTTTGGCCAATCATTTCTTTGTCTACATTCTTTAATGGATTTTGGTTCTTGATCCTCATTATTATCCATAACATCTAATGCTACATTGCATGCAAAAACATCATCGACGTCGATTTGATTTCGGTTCCATGTAATTCCAAACATGATATAATTTGTTGAAATTTCTTCATTATCAGGTACCTGAATTTCTTCTTGTATCATGTCTAGAGTCTCTTCTGGAGTTCCGTCGAAAATTGTTTCCTCAACTTGACCATCATCAATCATTGCTCATTTTCTTTTCCGAGGATTCTTATATTTGGAACCTATTGGTTTTCCACATTTCTGACGTGGTTTAGACTCATTAGCAAATTTATTTTGTCCTTTCGGAACATTTATTTTAAATGGAGCATTTACAGCTGGAATATGTGACTTGGTCACTCTTTTTGGGTCAGCAAACGAGTCAAGCAATTGATTTGCTAAACTTTGTAAATGAATTACCTTTTGAACTTCCAGTTCACATTGTTTAGTTCGAGGATCAAGATAGGATAATGATAATTCATTTCATTTAATTTTCTTTTCCAGCTCTCTCTTTTCTCCCCCTAATGTTGGGAAAAGTGACTCATTAAAATGACAATCTCCAAAACGAGCTATAAATAAATCCCCTGTTGTAGGCTCAAGATATTTAATTATTGGCGGGGATTCAAACCCAACATATATTCTCAACCTCTTTTGAGGACCCATCTTAGAGCGTTGTGGTGGAGCTATTGGAACATAAACCGCACATCCAAAAATTCTTAGATGGGAAATATTTGGTTCTTGACCATAAACCAATTGTAATGGGGAGAACTTGTGATAACTTGTTGGCTTGACGCGAATTAGTGCTGCTGCATGTAATATAGCATGTCCCCATGCAGAAATTGGGAGATTAGATTTCATAAGCAACGGTCTAGCAATTAATTAAAGACGTTTAATTAATGACTCTGCCAGACCGTTTTGTGTATGAACATGTGCTACAGAATGTTCAACATTTATCCCAATGGACATGCAATAATCATTGAAAGCTTGAGATGTAAATTCACCAGCATTATCAAAACGAATAGTCTTAATAGAAGTATCTGGAAAATGTGCCCGTAACTTAATCAATTGGGCAAGTAATCTCGCAAACGCCAGGTTACGAGTTGATAACAAGGACACATATGACCATCTAGTCGATGCATCGATTAAAACCATAAAATATCTAAATGGTCCACATGGGGTATGTATGGGCCCACAAATATCTCCTTGTATACGTCCCAGAAAACTAATTGATTCAAAATTAATTTTAGCTGGTGATGGGCGAATTATCAACTTGCCTTCTAAGCAAGCAGCACATGAAAAATTATTATGAAGAATCTGCTGGCTCTTTAAAGAATGTCCACATGAAATCGTAATTATTTTTCACATCATTATTGAACCGGGATGGCCTAACCGGTCATGCTAAACAACAAAATTATCAGTAAACTTCTGATTTACCATAGCATGAGTTTCAATAGTATTGATTTTTGTGTAGTACAAACCAGTGGAGAATGTGGGGAGTTTCTCCAAAACATGTTTTGTGCCTTGAGTTATATTCGTGACTTGAAGGAATTCGTTATTTTCTTTAATGATTGTCTCAATATGATAACCATTGTTGCGAATATCCTTAAAACTTAATAAATTTCTTTGAGACAATGGGGATTATAAAGCATCAATTATTTTAATTTCAGTTCCCCAAGGCAATTTTATGTTGGCTCTTTCGGAGCCTTCAATGATATTTGTACTACCCGATATGGTACTCACATTAATCCTTTTCATCATCAAATGAGAGAAATATTTTTTATTTTTAAGTATTGTATGAGTAGTTACACTGTCAGCAAGACATAATTCTTCACCATTCATAGCAAACTGAACTTGAGTGGTATCCATATTCTTCACGAAATAAAATACATGTCAAAATATTAAGCATAAAAATAAAGATGATAAATAAATAATCAATAAAAAAACACCCAAATAGTTCATAAATTTATAAAGCAAAAGTCCTTATTACAACCATAGAAATTAACATAAGTAAATAACTAGATAAAGTCTAATACTTAAAGTTGACACAAAATAATATAATTTAATTATTCCCTTTCGGGGCATTGAAGAAATCAGCAACTTCTAAATGAGTTGTATTGCCAAAATCAAAATTATTCCCTTCCGGGGAAATAAGAAAATCAACAACTTCTAAATGATTTTCATTGTCAAAGTCAAAATCACCTTCACCATCTTCAAGAACAAGGTTTGCCTCAACTTTCTTTCCTTTCTTCAATGATTCTTAGTAAAGTTCAACAAGTTGCTTTGGAGTTCTACAAACCCGAGATCAATGGCCTTTTCCTCCACAACAGTAACATATATTGGTCTCACTTTTCTATTTATCATCCTTACGTTCCCACTTTTGGTGGAAATATGAATTTGTGAAATGACCTCCACGACCTCTACCATATCCACTAAATCCACGCCCACGACCGCGATCGCGCCATTGGCCACGACCGCGACCGCGACCTCTACCTCGACCACTACTGCTTGAATGGTCTCTGTTTTTAGTTTCTTTCCCATTATGGGTTGTCACATTCGCTTCAGGGAATGGAGTAGAGCCAGTAGGATGTGATTCATGATTTTTCATTAACAACTCGTTATTTTGCTCAACCACAAGAAGACAAGATATTAATTCAGAATATTTTTGAAAACCTTTTTCTCTATATTGTGTCTGCAGGACAATATTATTAGCATGGAAAGTGGAGTATGTCTTTTCAAGCATTCTGCATCAGTAATATTTTCTCCACATAATTTCAATTGAAAAGTTATTTTAAACATAGCTGAGTTATATTCACTAACAGATTTAAAATCTTGCAATCTCATATTCAACCAATCATAACGAGCTCTAGGGAGTATTACTGTTTTTTGGTGATCAAACCTTTCCTTTAGATTACTCCAAAGGATTTGTGGGTCTTTCACAATTAAATATTCATTTTTAAGTCTTTCATGGAGGTGATGGCGAAGGAACATCATGGCCTTTGCCTTATCTTGGGGTGTTGCTTTATTACCCTTCTTAATTGTTTCACCAAGCCCTTTAGCATCTATGTGTATTTCAGCATCTAACACCCATGATAAATAATTCTTTTCGGTAATATCAAAGGCCACAAATTCAAGCTTGGCAAGGTTCGACATTTTCACTACACAAAATAACAAGACAAGATTAAATAGCATTCAATAAACATATACTATATGAAAACAATAATACTACTGTTAATGATATAATCACATATGATGGGGCTATCATGAGTTATACAATTCTTAACAAATTTACAAGACATTTTAGTAGTCTAAGCAAAATAGTCATCAAACTAAAATCATATAATCCGAATTATTAGAAAAGAAAAGTAATTATGAAACGAAAATTAAATGCTTAAACACCTAAAGTCATGAAAAATAGTCGTCAATTCCTATGCGGTATAACAAGAGTAAACACTATATACTACTGACATATACGAAGTATGAAGCTAATAATCATAAACTTTATCAAAGACAATGACATCATGATATAAACAATTCCTAGCATCATATGATACATGTCAGAAGCGAACCACAATATCAAATTAACATTACACTATAGTTTTGTATATATAAAAGGGGCTCGTAAGTCGTAACTATAAGTAACAGATTTGTTATAAAATGAGTACCTTTGGACTTTTTTTTTACTTGGCTAGTATATTTACGGAGTAAGATCGGTCTGACTAATGCAATAGCTTTGCTTAGAGTATGGTGCTGATAATGTGTTATAAAATAAGGGGAAAGGGAGAATATAAGAGAGAGAGAGAGATATAGATGGTAATTGTGTTGTCTATCCTTTGATTAGCCCATACTATAGATATATATTATATATAATGTAAGTATGTAACCTTCATGGAAAATTAAGATTCCATTTAAGTAAGGGTTACAATAGAGGTAATTACATATGGGGATTACATAGGGGTTACAATTGATGGCATAATATTAGGGAGTTACAAATGATAATGAACATCCACATTGAATATATTTTGTAACAACAACAATTTTCGTCAAAACTTAAAGTTAACAACCCAACTACATAAAGTCATAAAGTATGATTTTTGCATTTACATACTGCTTGAAATATGAGTATCTAATTATCTATTAGTAACATTTTTATTACTTCTATTTTACAATTTTGATAAGATTTTACAATTTGATATTACCAATTCGATCATACACTACTTACCGATCTAATGTGGGATCTCAATCCGATCCAGACAGCCTTGTGTTCAACACAAAGAGTGACTTTAGTGATGCATCCTACGAACATCAGGCAATTTAAACTCAGTTACCATCACAGGCTTCTTGGATAGATTTTGTATACAAACCATCATAAATATGAGGTCATATTATAGCCATGTTCGCAAAATTAGTTGTAATTGTTAGCTCGGTAGCTTTTTAGGTCACCACTAATATCTACTTATACCACTACTTTACCAAACATCCTAATATTTTTTAGCTAATGTTTTGACTTGGTCCAAACACACCGTTATTAACGAATAGCGCCTATGGTGACGGTGAGTTTTCCTATCTCCGATTCTCGCATCAATTGGTAGGACGTTTTGAGAAACCATCCTTGAGAAAATACAACAAACTACGCCAAGCCCAGTAGGCTTCTTTTAGTACAAAATCTTAGATTTTTTAATATGTTAGTTTAAGCCCAGTGGATTTCGATTATTTCAGCCCAAAATCTTGATTTCTTTAATCAGCTAATTTTATGCTTACTTCCAAATATTGGGCAAGATTAGAAGGCCCTGTTCTTTTGAGCTTTTGGACATAGCAGAGTAGATTTCAGCAGAGCAGAGCAAGGCTAGACTTTCACACACTGCAGAAAAGAACAGAGCAAAGTAGGGCAGAGCAGAGTAGAGTAGGGCAGATTTCAGCAGAGCAAGACAGAGCAGAGCAGATCTAAAGAACAGGGCCAAAATTTTTCTTGGCAAGGCCTTCCCTTTTTATCAACCTTATGGTTCTTTAATGTGTTAAGTATGCGACTTTATTAAAATATCTAACTTCATTGTATGCTTATGGGAAAGATTCATACTCATCAGTTTCTTATTTCTTGCAACAAAGGGGGTAGCACGATTCCCAAGTCAAAACTTTTTAAGCATACTTAATGAAAAAAAATAGTGACAGGTAAATGATGTAATTAAGGAGGAGATCGAGAGGGTGAATAATTAATCCAACTAAAAAAGCAATTAAACAACCAAAGTCCAGAACCACCACCGACGAACGCACGCCACCCAAAACCACCAATCCACCACCCAGACTCATGCCACCAAACCCACGAAACCATCAAAACCACCGCCCCACCCTTGCGAAACCACTGACACCGCCAGAGCTAAACCCACAGACACCACCAACACCAACTAAACCACTAGATCTAATACCCCCGAAACCACCAAAACCACCCAGCTCCACGCCACCAAACCCACGAAACCACCAACACCCTCCTCCATCCCTACGAAACCATTGACACGAATAGGGATGGCAACAAGTCGGATCTAGACCGGGTTCGGATGGACCTGGATCCAGATCCGTTTTTGTATTTAGGATCCAAATCCGACCCGGATTCAGATCCAACGAGTTTAACGGATCCAGGTCCAATATAGTTTGCCTAATTTTTTGTAATAAATTAATGTTTAGGTAAAAAAAAAAAAGCATTTCAATCTTCCGTCGGGGATTATTAAGTTCAACCTAAATTAAACTTTTACAACTAATCTAAAAACACAAAGTAACCAACTTGTACACTTATACTTTGAAATAAAAATTATAAATAACGAAAAAAGTACGATATTACAAATGAGCAAGTGAGAAAACAACGACGATGTATCCGATATGAGTATCCAAAATTCATCTCTTGAAAGGCCTAATCTTTATCACTACTAACATCATTAACATTTTTAATAAAGAAACAAACAGTTTTAGTTTTTTTAATAGGAAAATTAAAAAACGGGTAAATGGATCTGGGTTTGGGTCTAGGGGCCAGACCCGAATCTAGATTCGCTTTTTCAGCACGACCCAGATCTAGCCCGGATCCTATAAGTCCAAAATTTGAAGACCCGGATCCGTGAAAAACAGATATGGATCCACGAATCTGGGTTGGGTCCAGATCTACTACCATCCCTATGACCAACACCACCACAACCACCATATCTAGACCCACAAACCCACCCAATGAAACCATCGACACCACCGTACCAAAACCACCAAATCCCCCCAAAGAAACCACCAAACCCACCAACGAAATCACCGAACCCACCCAACATAAACCACCAACGACCAACCAAAAAGCAAAAAACCACCAATCCCAACAAACCACCAAATCCACTAAGAATAATGAACCACCAAATCCGATGAACTACCAATGCAAACATGACACCCCTGATGACCCACTATAGCCACTAACAACCAGATCTGAAGAAAATCCGACGAACCATTAACTTGATTATGAGAGATGAAGAAGATGAAATGAGAGATGGAGGAGGAGAGAGAAAGATAATAGATATGATTATTTGGGTGTGATTTCACAGATAATTAAGTTAGATTAGGGTCATAATGGGTTGTAATTATGTGTAGTATTATGTGTTAAGAAATTTTAAGTAAGGGTATTGTAGACACCTAAAAATGTCTCCCCAAAACCAAACCCGGTGATGAACAGCCTTTCACCGCCATTATTGGTCAGGTTGAGTATTTAACCTTTGCAGTGCTTAAATCCATATTCATTCCCAATACATTTTATAAACCAATCCAATTCCTAGCTCATTTTCCTAAACCATAACTTATTTTCCACTTTTCGTATCCACATCACAAAACCGAGAGAAACTGATTTTTTGGCCCTATAATTTTGATCCAATTATTATTTTTTTGGATAGGACTTTCAATAAGCTTTCCAATAATATATCATAAGCCCAATTCTGATTTAAAACGAAGAAGATATGAGCAAAATACTAAACTTGGCCCAAAACCGACACCCTTTCACTAAAACGGCCATATATTAAAATGTAAAAATAACTTTGACTTGATTTTAATTGGGTTGGAAAGTAGACTTGATAATCTTTCCAATGATATATTATATTCCTCATTTCGAGTTACGGATCAAAAGTTATCATAGTTTTAAAAACGCGTAAAAAAACTGGAATTACCGTGTAGTAGCTAAAATGCCGCGTCACGGCAAAAGCTGACATGGCACGGTGCCTATTGCCATGTCACGGTGTTCTTCACCGTGTCACGGTGCTTTTTCTGTGTATTTTCCGAGCTTTCTCACGCATTTATGAATCTAGACGTAATTTTGTGTAGGTTGTACACATGACACAGCGCCACGTGCCGCGCCACGGTGGACAATGTCGCGTCGCGGTGTCCGTTGCCGTGTTACGGTACGTACCATGACACGGGATTTTTATGCGTACTCTTCGCGTAAAATTTTCACGGGTTTTATCAATTTAGGGCAAAACTGCGCACCGCGACACGGTAATCTATACCGTGTCACGGCACCCATTGTCGTGTCGCGGCAGACACTGACCGTGTCACGGTGTCCCAAATTATGGTTTTTATCTTTTCTAGGGTTCCGTGTGATCCCCTACTCATTTCCTCTATAAATACCCCCTCCTTTCTACAGTTCGGGGCACCAAATCATTCTCTCTTCCTCTCTTCTATACCAAAAAAATCATTCTCTTTTCTCTCTCTCATACTCTAAGCCTTAAACTTATATTCCTATCTACATCATTTCTTCCTTAAGCACTCCAAAGAGTCCATACTTAACCTGAGGTTCCGTCCTTAAACCAAGGCGTGAAAGGTATAATTAACTGAGGGTTTGGATCAAATCAACTCTACTTTTGATTTATATTTTTATTGAAGTTACTAAAAATTTATTCATGATGTAGCAATTTTAAGGAAAGCGCTTAATATGAGTAATTAATTATTTTAATTACTTATTTTATTTTTATATTGCTAGTATCATGATTAGGTTAATTATATTTGATTTGACTAACAATTTATTGTTAAATTGCTTCCAATATTAATTTTTATTCTATTATATATTTATTGATCACCATATTGCATGTTTAAAGGGAATATGTAATTGAAAATCACGCCTAATAAGATAATTTGGACGACCGGCTTAGGTTCCTTTTTAATCTTGTTGTTTAATTAAGTGATCACAAATATTTTAGAATTATATGTTGCATTAATATTCAACCAATTTAGCATAGTTATAGTTTGGAGCGAATTGAATCTTTGTTTGCATTCCTTTGAGATCGCAGGGAATACTTTTCACTATAGGAATCGAGTAGAGGCCAATACGGGCGAATGTGACTCCATGACTCACTTCGTACCATCATCCCCGATCCCCCTTTCGTGGTTCCGAACCATATGGAGTTAGTAATCTCATGGATTATGAATGGGGTGTAACCTTCACGGGTCAATCGTTGTTGCCTATCGTTGTCCATTTATTCGTGGTTGCCTTTTATGATTCGTGAACGGTTTACAAGTTCCTTAAAAACTTTTTGGCGGCTTCCTACTTTATTTGTCCTTAATCGTATACGTCAATTCCCCCTTCCTATGAGTGCCAAGCATATTCACAACATGCTTAAGGTAGGCGCACTTCAAACGACGCCTACATGTATTGGTCATTTTGACACACTAAAGTTTCCAAATAAGGAAAAAAAATAAGTTTGTTGCAAGCTAAGAAATGTGAACCACCCCAAAATGGCAAATGTTGCAGGAAATAAGAAACTAGGATGGTTGAAGTGCGCATGCTATAGCTAGTCATTTTCGTTGAACTATTTGGTTTGACCTTATGTCATTACTTTAGTTGTTCACAATATTAATAAGGAAAAAAATTAATATAAATGTTCGTAAATTATTATTAAGATTTAAAAAAAAAAGGCAATTAATGAAGACAAATACTCCCTCCATTCCTAAATAATTGACACATTCAAACTTGACACACATGCCAATTGTCGCACTAAGTTTGACCTTCGATAAACATGATTAAATATTAATTAACAAAAATAAAATTTTTAATATTATTATACGTTACTACAAATTGATGGTCAATGTTAGTACGAAGTATATGAATAGTAAAAAAGGTCACACGTGTCAAATCTTAAGGACCAAAGGGAGTAAGTAAAAAAAATTTAGAGGGTATGATTGTCTAAATACTATTAATTAGAGTTATCTCAAATTTTTAAAGTTACGGATAAGTAAATGTTCACAGATTGTCCTTAGAAGTTAAAAAAAGGACTTTTTTCTCTCTTTGATCAATCTTTTCACACAAACTTTCATATGTGGCCACATCGTATAGCCAGTCACATTTTTGAAAGAATGGTCGAGGTTACTTGGTTAGGGGTTACTCGGTCAGTCAGGGGTTACTCACTCGATCAGGGGTTACTTGGTTAAAGGTTACTCGGATTGTCATGGATTACTCGGTTGGTCAGGGGTTACTCGGTGGGTGTGGGGATACTTGATCAGCGGTTACTCGGTCAATTAGGTATAACCTAGTCAGGGGTAACCTGGTCAGGGGTTATTCGTGTGTTAGCTAGCCGTCCTTATCCTATTTGAATTTCCAGGTTAATTTTTGAAATAATTGATTTTAAATGAAAATATTTTTCTTTGTTTTTTTTCATAAGCTAATTGACATTGGATTGATTAATATGTTAAATGGCATAAATCCTATATTGGAAATGGCTTGTGGTAAGATGGATTTGCTTTCCTCTTGTGTGATGAGGTAGTCGTGAATTTATAAAATTTATTGTTCATTTCCTACTAAAAAATTTTTTTAACTCAATTTTAAATTCATAATTTGTAAGCAAACTCCAAAATAGAGATACTCTATATTAAGGTATCTCATCTATAATAATTTGATAGCATAATTGATATTAAAATTTATATACAATCTTATAGTAATTTATACTAATAATTTTTTACTTGTGAATATTCCAGCCTTGCTTGAGCAAAGAACTAGTCGATAAAAAGTTATAGTGAAAAAATAGCACCAAGAAGTGATACGTGTCATTCTTGGTGTCTATTTTAGTAATATGTTATTAATTACGCTATTTTATTTATGTTAGACATTAATAATATATTTTTTTATTCACTAACTATAAGGTGCAGTCCGCACCCAGTATGTTTCGTATGGTGTCGGTGGAGACAATGAAGACGACGATGACGATGACGATAACAATGGTGGATGAAGAGAGCAATGGCGGATGACGACGATGACGATGATGATCTGAATTAATCCAATCATAATTAATTCAAAGGGGTATTGTTTCGAAATTGCTATATATTGAATCGAAATTGATGATTGAATCGAAATTGTTGTTGAATCGAAATTGCTATTGAATTGAAATTGCATTTGCAATCTCCTTCATTGCATTTGATGCTTGGTTTACGTGGTTTGCTGCTGGTACGGTGTGCGTGGTTGGGCACTTCGCCTGGCTACGGCTAGGCTCCGGTGTGGCTATGGTAAAAGATGCGGTGTGGCTGGGCAGGGTGCACAGAGGTAGAAGGTCTGGTGTTTAGGGGAGGGTGGTGGTTGGATGGTGCAAACGTTGCACGTCCTAGCTGATGCCTTGTTGGTTGCGTGGCGGAGCTTGCGTCCTAGCTGTGCCAGCCAGTCGACGCTGTAGTGGCTGGGCTTTGGCCTGGCTATAACAGTGGCAGGCTGTTGTGGTGGCTGGATGTGAGTCTACGATTTCCCTAATTTTTCAAAAAAAAAAAAAAAAAAAAAAAAAAAAAAAAAACTGGTGGTGATGGTGGTGGTTGTGGTTGAATTGAGGCTGCTGGTGATGGTGGAGAAAGCAATGATGTTGTTCCATGTTAGTGTTTGTTTTATGATGGTGGTAAGTTCATTAACTTTTAACAAACTTGCATGAAATTGGTTCTTGTTGGATGAAATGGTTAATTATGTGTATAAGCCAACAAAATACCGATAGTAGCTGATTAAAAGAACATATCAGCCTATTGATGTCTGATATCAGTCAACATTAGGGACATATCAGACATTAATAAAAACGTATCAGTCAACACAAGGAACATATCAGCCAACATATGAAACATATCATCCAACAAAAGATGCATATAAGCCAACAGAAGAAACATATCAGCCAATAAATGAAATATGTCAGCCAACAAAAAGATGAAATCATCAAACAAAAGTAACAGGTAAGTTAATAAAGTAAACACATCAGCTAATAAAGTTAAACATATAAGCCAACAATTAAAATATACATATCAACCAGCTAAAGAAACATATTAGTCAACTTGAGTCGGCCAACCCAAAAAACATACCAGCCAACAAGTGAAACATATCAACCAAGCCTGCCGCAATGTCGCACACATAATTTGTGTGCGGTAGTTTGCACCCAATACCTTCTATTTTTTTTTTTTTTTTTTACTTTACTAACTATATACATTCAACATATTTTAATTTTTAAAAATTTATTTAGTTTAACATATGTTGGGCAATCGAGTACTCAATCAGTTTCAATTCCAAAAAATTAAAAATTTGAATTAAAATTAGTTTCAACTGGTTTTTTAATTTATTACATGGAATTAGAACCACATGCCTAATTTTGTTCCAAACCCACCGATTCCTAACTTATTTCGGTTCAAATTTCATTTACCCGAAATTTTTGCTCACCCATAATTAAGACTGTTAGGAGAAGTACAACTTAAGATGGAGTAAGTCGCTACCTAAAAATCTTATGATTATATTAAATGACTAAATGTCCGGATGTAAAAAAATTACCCTAATTTATGTTTTTAGTTCTAGTTTTAAAATTTATCGAAATTTTTTCTTCTCAGTTCTTATTAATAATGGAACTCAATTTGATACTTGTATACAATTATAACGAGTAATCAATGATTATGAAATTGACGTAGAATTTCAACAAATCAACTAAATCAACTTATTCATGGGGAAATTAAGAGCGGTATCATGTAAATAAGAGAACTATATTACACAAAGATTATTGCAGTGTTCAATCGTCCGGCGTTCAATGGTGCGGCGTTCAATTAGAGATAATTCAGTGATGCAATCATCTCCAATGATGTGCTAATGACGAATGATAATTGACGACTCCATTTATTTTTAATAAAAAATTATTAATAATATTTATAATATGAAGAAATGATGATTTAATTAATATTGTAATATTTAACATGAGAATAATAATAAAAAAAAATTGTAAGTAATATATCAATACATATAATTCTATGAATTAACTATGTGCAAAATAATGTGTATGTATTTACTAAATTTGTTAATTTATAAATAATTTCATATCATAAATTTTTCATATCTTAATAACTAATTAATTTCAACTATAATATGATGCATTACACAAGCTTAATTTATCTACAAATTATATAAAAATATAAGATATATTATTTTTGTTTTGTAAAGCATTAGGAATAAATTTATTTATATTTGATTAAAACTAATTTAGGATATTTTAACCACTTATAAAAGTTGTTAGATTTGCCACTGCGAACGTAAACAAATAAGGCGATAAAAATCTTTCTCGTATAATCATCCGTTTTTTTTAAAAAAAAAATAATTATATACGTTTTTAATTGTAAATTATGATATAAATTTATTTATTTTTTTTGGGTACATTATCATATCATGTAAATTTTTTTATTTTATTTTGTTTTGTAAATTCTGATATTTAAATTTTAATGTATATCTAAAGATAATTTTAAGTTGCTAAAAATAAAAATTTAGCTTTTTATTTTATTAAAATCCTAATAAAAATTCTAATAAATTATTATTTGTCATTTTTACCGCAAAAAAATCTCATTCATCACTTGTGCCTAGGTTGTGAGTGAATTTTCTAATTCTCAAATAAAAATAAAACTAATTTTTAATTGGTCGAAATAATATCTTGATTATGTGGCACTTCGAATGCTCTTGAAAAATAAAAAATGCCTACTTGATTTATAACTTAATGGAAGCCCGTGCGATACACGGTTTTTTTATCTAACATTTTTAATTATTTGATTTATTGTATTTAATAATTTCAGACAAAATTACAAAAGTTTAATTTTTATTTTTTTACTGTAATTTATGATGAATTAATTAAATATAAATAAATTGTAAATATGATATTTAATCTGTTATATAAATACTTTAATGTGAAAAGATAATTTTTTTTTTAATATTTTAAATGATTTAAACCCTAAATCATTATTCATTGTTTTTCCATATCTTTTATTTCGTTAGAATCACCAACTTCGTTCAAAACCAACCTACTACATTCATCTATGGATAAATTGAACCGTGAAATGTTAGCAAAACTTAAATTGATATTAATTAAATCTTACATTTATATTAAAATAAATCAATATATTACCAATAAATGAAAAATTATTGCGATATAAAATCAAATCTATGCATTTGAATTTTTTCATCAACTCCAATAATAACCAAAGCTGCTCCATCTATATAATAAATATACATAAACAGATAATCGTTAAACATCCCTAATAAATATAATGTAATTACAAATATAAATTTAAACATAAGGTTTTAGAAATTAGGAAAAATTATTAGAAACTACCCACTTAATAGGTCATTTTGTCAACAACTATACGCTTAAAATTTTTATCAAAAAAAACTACCCACTAAATTTAAAAATTTTGACTAGCACTACCCATTTTGGTTTTCTGGCAAAAAAAAAAAAAAAAAAAATGTCAAATTAATGAATTTATTATGAAGGAGTCTATTATTAGCAAAATATATATTTTAAAATACGCATGTGTATGTGTATTTATATTTATTCACCAACAAATGTATTGCATTTTATTTTTGTTAACCAAATGAATATCTTAACAATATGTAATCAACTTGTACATAGTGTGTCAAAAAAAAAAAAAAAACACTGTATATAGATTTCGTTTTACACACTATTATTCATCTCTCTTACATAGTATTTTTTTCCTCAATAATCAACCGACTTAAAATATTTTTTATATCTTTCTTGGCAAGCTCATAATTAAATTCAAATACCTTTACGAAAAATTGTTGTTGTAATAAAGGTAGAGACACAACATACTACTCAAAAAAAAAAAAAATACTTTAATATGTATGTTACAAATTGTGTTAAGAATTTGAATTTTTTTTTTATTTTACTTAAATTTATGGTATCAATATATATATTATAGATCTTTTGTAACTTTTATTTATGTATATGATTTGTTTCTCAAATAGATTTTAAAAAAAAATAATAATAATTGAAAGACACACCAGAAAATGAAACGTATCATTTTTAGTGTGTTTTTAGTATATAGTTATTGATTCTATTGTTAATTGGATATTCATATTAATTAGAATATGTGGTTTGTCGATATAAATAAAATTCTATTGTCAATATAAATTTTTTTTTTTTCAAAAGAATAATAAATTATTCTATGTATACTTTTTTTTATTTTACACAAATCTGTTCAATCTAATCTAACGTGGCATCTAATTAATCTAATCACAACAATATCTATTTCTAGCTTATATGGCGCGACACTTGGTGAAAAACTAGAATGCCAAGTGTCACTGTCTCTTTGCCTGGGTGCGAGACCGGCTTTATTGATTATTGATGATGTGATATGATATAGTTTTGAGCCCGCATGATGCCCGGATTGTCCTAAACGTTTTAGCTTGAATATTAAATACAATTATATAATCGTTTTTGATAATGTAAAATATTTAGACATACAATATCATGTCCCTTATTTATTTAATAGTTTATTTTTTGTAGTTTTGTATGTAAATAGATATCTATGTTATTATTGACTTGAAATTTTGTTTTGTTGAACTTAAATTATTATTAAACTGAAAATATTTTTACCAAAATAAAATTAATTTTACTGATTAAAACTTATTTTTACTGATTTTCTAGTATTCTTTAAAAAATAAATTAAGTATCCATGCATTTTTTATGCGGCTAGCCACACAATCTGGCAGCACAAAGTAATCCCTATGAGACTGACCGAGTAACCACTGTAATAATAACTGAGTAACCTGTAATACTCACTAAGGGCCTGTTCACATTTACTTAATTTCAGTTCAATTCAGTTTAGTTCAGTTCAGTTCAGTTCAGCTCCTAATCAGTTTAGTTCAGTTCAGCTCAGTTCAGTAAATGTGAACATGCCCTAAGTAACTCTTATCTATATCACTGATTGAGTAAATAATATAATACAAACCAAGTAACCCCTATAGCACCAATGAAGTAACTCTTGTAATAGTTGGTGACACAACTTGGCCAACTACATATAAAAGTTTGTAACTAAATATATTATAAATGGATCTTTTTTAAAAAAAAATATGTTAAAACGAATTTGATGATGAAAATAGAATTGAGTTATAGGATATTTATTAAAAGTTATGATTAATTTTGTATATTTGAAATATTAGAATTCTATCGATAATAAAATTCTATAGAACTATTTTATTTTAAAAAACTATCCAAAAATCACTTAGTTAGCCTCATATGTGTTACAATAATGCATATTTATCTTCTACGTGGCGTGACACTTGGCGAAAAATTAAAATGTCAAGTGTCACTGTCTCGTAGCCTGGATACGTTAGATTAGTGGTTAAATGATTAAAGAATTAATTATTGTACTGATTTTTTCATTTTTTATGTTTTTTTTTTAATTCAAGTCCACAAGACTGTAAATTATTGTTTAATAATTTATGGTCAGATGGAACTAATTGGAAGGTCTTCGTTTGTTTTATTTATTTTATTTATTTATTTTTTTATTTGTGAAATTGTTTTCTCTGAATAGGGGATTGTTAAATATCGCCCTCGAATATCTAACTAACACCCGCAAAATAAAATAAAATTACGAATTTATCCTTATAATAACGATTATAAAAATAATTAATTTTACCTCAATTTCACACTTTTACTGTACACAAAACTTTTTACCGTTCTCTCTAGTGGTCAACGGCCACTAACGCTCATCGAACAACCACCCCAACCACCGTGAGTTTTAAAATCAAACAAATTTTTTAAATTTTGCAAAATCAAATTCGTTAGATCTTATGGACAACGACGAAATACCAAAACAACCTTAGACGCTCGCCAAAGGCTCCTCGAACCGTACGGAATCGGTACATCGCGATAATTTTTTTTAACAGAATTCGAAACCCAAGAAACGCCTAGACTTTTCGAATACCCTAGGCTGAAACGCCTAATTTTTTCGAAACATCCTAGGCTATTTGAAAAAACTAGGCGTTTCAGCCTAGGGTATTCTAAAAAACTAGGCGTTTCACCTCAAACGCCCAGCTTTTTCATATAACCATACGGTTGTTCGCACGAACTAGGCGTTTGAGCCTAGGACGTGCGAAAAATCTAGACGTTTGCCGCGAATTCAGAAAATAAAAAAAAAACAAACAAACATTTTCTCCGTCGGCGACCGACTTCCCTTTGTCCTTACTCGTCATTATTGCGGCTGTATCGTGAAATCGGAGGTAAGGAGTTGGTGGTTAAAAGAGGAGGAGGAGGTGGTGGTGGTGGTAGTGATGGTTAGTATAAAGAGGTGGTAGTGGTGGGTAGTATGAAGAGGGGGGTAAATTAAGGGGGTAATTTTTTTTGAATAAAAAAGGGTAAATTTGTAATTTTAATTTATTTTGCAGGCGTTAGTTAGATATTCGAGGGCGACGTTTAGCTTTTCAATTTGAGTATCTATCATTTTTTTTTTGAGGTTTTGAATTCTCTTTTTGCCTTGATAATTATTCGTGTCTTTTGGATATGGGTTCTTTAATTTTAATTTACTTTTCTTTTAAACCTTCTCTAATTTTACTTGATAATGATAATAGTTTACTTGTGCTTATTAATGGAGTATATGTGTGCTTGTGATACGTGCTTTTCAGAATTCATGGGCTATTTAATAAGTTTTCATATTGAGTGCACAAGATAGAATATTTTTCACCTAATTCCTTGATGCCTCACTGGTCATTTCTTCACAAAATACTCCGTATATCTGAATCGACTTAGGAATTTAATGATGTCTTAATCAGTTAATTCTAAGATAATGTCCTGCAGCACTTGTATGAATGTAAACCTCTGTTAGAGATATGAGATATTAGAAAATAAAGATAATTATTACTATTCTTTTAATGATATTATTGGAAAATATATCACACATATATTTCCGATATCTCATATCTCTAACAACCTGACCTACGTGAGTCATGTTTTTTTGCAATTTCCATTTCATCATTGAACAAGTTTATTAAATGAGCTTTTTTTTCGTCATGGCAAACAGGAAATTATTTCGTTAGTGTTTTTAATTAGTCCCCTTTTTACAATATGCATATTCTTAGATTTGTTGTGAAATAATGCCTTTATTATAACTTGGTAAAGAGCCTTCTTCATTTTTTTTTTCTTTCTCTAGTTGTGGCAACGTTTACATTGTATGATGTTATTCGATCACCCTTTCACTCTTGCAGGGCAAGTTCTATGGTAAGGAGAGACGACCATTCACTAACTAATGAAGATTGTGAAATTTAAATTTAAAGGACCATTCTTCTTCTTTTGTGTTTGTAGTTTAAGGATAAATATATATTATGGTGTATGTTGGTTAGATTTCTGATTTGCATTTTCATAATGCTTTTTTATTGTCTAGGTTATTGGAGAAAAAGAGAACTAAAACACAATGACCGAAGATTGTCTTTTGTCTATGATCCTAGATTCAATGTAAATATTATTGTGAGATTGAGTGATTGTCATACTATATGGATTATGGCGGGGAAAGTAATTCAAGAGGTGCATGGATTATACTGATGCTATAGGTTAATCTTTTTATTATACTGTACAGCTAGGTGTTAGTGTAGGAAACCATTGGATTTACTTTGTTATACAATGTGCAAATGACACATTCATCATACTCGTTCTTATTTATGCTATGAATATTGTAATTATATGGAAGACTAAGCTTGTGTGTTGGACCTTTATTATTTATACCAGTCAATTGAACATAAGTTGTAGCCATAATTGAACTTTGAACACTTGAATGCCAATACGACCTAAGATAGTTGTTTTACCCAAAATAGTGAGTAACTGAACACTTGTATATGTTAGTGTAAGTCTTCATGAACGATGTATTCTGAGCGAACTTTTTTATTGGAAAATTCTCTGTTAATTGTTAATCTGGCTCCCTTTCTGCTATATCCAGATTGATTGTTTGATTTTCTGTGTACTGCCATCGACTTGTGTATAATAAGAGCTTAATTTAAATTTTTCTTACTTTGCTTTTGGCGATGTTTATATTCAAATTGCTGCTCATTGATCAACAGCCTTTCACTCTTGCAGTGCAAGTTCTGTGGTAGATAAGTGTTCCTTGGGATTACTGATTAGTTTTTCTATCGAATGGTCTATAAATTGGAATTTACTAGCTTATATGTAGAATGGAAAAGCTTTCTACTAAAGCTCGAATATTGTTTGTCTTTTTATGTAATTGTAGTGTTAGGATATTTATACCATCTTTTATACTCACATATTGTTTACCTTTTCTTTTAATTGTAATTTTAGACTATTTAGACCATCATTACATTTGTTGTTAGACCTGTATTACTTGGAGATCATTTGCTGTTTATATTTTTGTGATGCTCTGTTGTAATAATGTGTTATTTTTGTCTTATATTTGTCCAGATTGCTGGCACTATTTCTGAGAATGCAGACTTGTCAAGAGGGTAATTGATCAATTACGATGTAGTCGTGTAGATGGGAACATAACATGACATTTTTACTCCTCAAATTAAATTCATATTTTGAGGTGGGGAGCCAAATCAGACGCCTTTTTTTGTAAAACAGATGTGAAACTAACGGATATGGAAAAATTCAAGTATGAACTTGATTGCGTAGTTGGTACTAATGTAGCTCAGTTTAGTCATTGCTGAACTGAATTTCAGTTTTTTGGTTTACGGAAACTTGTATATCTTCAATCAACTTGTGGTATTTCTTGATTTATTTCATTGTCTGGTTGTGCCATTATCAGGATGTTCGTTTTAGTTTTAATGCTCCTTTTTATCAGAGAATCAGACTGTTCTGCAGGGGCGGAATTAAGGGGGCTTGGATAGGCCATGGCCACCCCATGATTCTCTTTAAGAATTAATTTTACAATTGTTAGCAACCCATTTTTCACAGCTAAATTGGTTTTACATGTGAAGATGAAAGGGATTTCTTCTGTGAAACTAAAGTTCGAATCTTACTTCACTACGTAATATTTTTATTTTTCCCTCAATCTTTAGACATCAATGCATGAACCTACTCCCCATGTTTACATTATTTGTTATTTTGCTAGTGGTCTTGCTTTAATTTGGGGTCCTAAGTTATTTTTTTTTTTTTAAAAAAAAAGTCCCATTAGCATGGACTCCCTTTGTCCTTTTTTTTTTTTTACCCCATTTGACCTTTCATAATTAGTGGTGTTCACGGTGTGGTTTGTATTTTTTTCAAATTGTACCAAACCGCACTCGCAATTTTTTAGATGCACCCTGCTGCATCTAATTCTGTGTGGTCCAGCATTAAACTACACCGTTTTAGGGCCTGTTCTTATTAACTGAACTGAGCTGAACTGTGTACTGAACTTATTAGAGTTGAACTGAGCTGACTTGAACTGAACTTATTAGAGTAGAACTGAACTGAACTGAACTGAACTGAACTGATTAGAGCTGAAGTGAAATAATCTGATGAGAACAGGGCCTTTGAACTAAACTGAACTGAACTAAAAATAATCTTATGAGAATAGGGCCTTTGAACTGAACTGAAAATAATCTGATGAGAACAGGGTCTTACTACTCCTTTTCACTACTTCATATTTCTAAATTTAGTTTTCCACTTCCAGAACTTACGATAATCGTACTGAGACCTCATGGAGTGAAGGACCACCATCAACCAAAACTTACCGCCTCTACATTGCCGATTGCAACTGCTTCTTGACTTCAATTAGTTTTTTGATCGGAATCTGTTATTTGGATGGTATACTACAAGAGGGGGGTGAATTGTAGTAAGTTCTTAGTACCTAATTTTCGCAGAATATAAAACAGTTAAAGTTAGGAAATTAAAGAGTGCAAAGCGGATTTTACAAGGAAACCTTCCAGGGCCCAACAGGAAGTAAAACCTCGACCCTCAAAAGGATTTTCAACACAAATATTTCACTATATTAGGGCAACTCCTAGTTACAACCTACTACACACAGACCTTTCTCACAATTTCCTCCGCGGACACTTGCTACCTGATAGGACCCTATCCTACCCAACCTAAGTCCCACTTAGGTTCACTCAGCACTCCCGGAGTGCCTACACTCGGCTCCTCAGCAGAAGCTCACTCACTATGCACTCACCGCTACCACACGAATTTTAGAGACTTTCAAACTCCTTCAAGAGACTTTCAAACTCCTACACGAATTTTAGAGACTTTCAAACTTATCACACCCCAATACCCAAAATACTCAAACCCTTTTTCCCATTACAAGATCTCATTGAATAACTCTAAATACACATATATGAATAAAGAGATAAAACTAATATGTTGGACACTCGAGATCTGTCTGGAACTCACTGGACGTATTATAACCAAAACCTGATAAGAACTTTGACCAGGAGGACTAACTTAGCTTCCTGGTGAAGGATAAAACCATTAAATACGACCACTACACTTCGTCAGCCTCAACTTTGAATGAATACATATGAGCATATTTATAGTACACTCAAATTATTCATTTCATCTTGAAAAAGATAGGTTTTATCAAAAGATAAGTTTAAAAGATATTTTCTAAAAATAAGTTTTCCGAAAATAAATCTTTTTGTTAAGAATAAAATCTGTCATTAATAATAAGATATAATTAACATAAAATCATATTTTATTCAAAACTTATCTTTTTGTTTAAAACTACTTTTTAAACAAACTTATCTTTTTCCGAAAGGGATTTATTAGAAAATAAATATCTTTATTCAGTAAAACCAAATCCCTAAAAGATATGCACGTATTAGATAAATATATATTATTAAAATCGACTTTTAAAGATAGATGTGCATACTTAAGTTCCTATTAGGTTCGGAACTCTGACAGTCTCTGAGTTCCTGACAAGTCAGTAACTCTAATTTCATTGACTGTCTGGAGTTCGCCTTGGTTCTATATAAACTTGTTCCAGACCGACTTTTATGTCCAACATACTTACATGAATCCTAGAGCAATATACTTCTACTTCTCCGTCTTCATGTTGTTTCTTTGAAACTCTTATTCTGGAATCTTGTAGTCTTAACGTATTCTAGATCTCGGGGCAATGTTCCACTTCTGGAACCGCAGGCCAAGTTCCAGCATTACACTAGAATTCGCAGACCAAGTCATTACAACCTGGTGTCTCCAGCATTACACCAAAGCTTGCTCCTGTTAAGAAGCTCTTGATGTGTTCCTATCAGGGAACACTTTGTAGTTCCATCCAGTCTTGTTCGTAGAACTTCTTTCTCGAACTCTTCTTCTGCTTTACTTTCCATCCCTAGTCTTCTAAGGTTCCTCTGTTTCAGTCCTCACTTCAACTCCCGGAGTTTACTTATCCTTGCAAACATCAAAACATTAGAAGACTCTTATTAGATAGAAGTTTGCTCAATCATTAACATCATCATACTTATCACACAAACTGAGCAAACTTCTGAGGATAACAAAATAAAATAGAAAGTTATTTATATTTATAAAAACAATAAAGAAAACTAAAACAAGACCAAACTAAGCTAGAGCTAACATAAAAGCAAACTAGAAAACTAAAATAAATTAAAAGACTCCTACACATACATGATCCATGTATGCATAGGATACTTACCTCATGAAGCTAACATATGTATACCTATTTACATAGTTACCTTTATGGTTCCTTTGCCATCATCATGCTTATCAACCATAACACTCATCATTGCTCTTGTTCCTTCTATTGCTTATCATATGTTGTTCAGGTTCCTTATATATATACTTGTCATTACTCAGGTTCCTTGTATATATACTTGTCATTACTCAAGTTCCTTGTACCCTGTTCCAAACATAACTTGTTCTTTCTATGCACAACTTAACAAACACATTAGACAGATAATTATCATTAGTTTATAATTATCAAAACCTAATTACTCAACAGAATCCCACCGGAATATACCTCCGTCGTAACAGAAAATTTGATGGATGGAATAGAATCGAGCGGCAAATTAAAAATTGCAATTGCTTAATTATTTACTGGTTTTGTTTGAAGAAGATAGTGATGATTGGAAATGGAATATGTGGGACTTGAGATGTTGAATTAGACTAATAGAGTGGCATATATGAGCTTGGTTCAAGAGAAAAAAACTTAGACAATGCAAGGAAAGTATGTCTCTGACTTGTTTCATGTTGTCTCACCTGGAGAGAGAGAGAGTAAAAAGTATACTTCCATATCTCTAATTTGTCGTAGCTTGGTTTGAGAAAAATCAATTACACTCTTTCAAAAAAAAAAAAAAAAAAAAAAAAAAAAAAAAAAAAAAAAAGAAAAGAATTCAATTACACATTTTTTTTATATAATTTAATAGTTGAAATATCTTTTAATTTAGTTTGTACGTTTTTTTTTTTTTTTTTTTTTTTTTTTTTTTTTTTTTTTTTGGGGGGGGGGGGGGGTCTGTATGGTCATTTTCACGTTTTATTATGATTTTGAATATCCATAATTATTCAACTTTGTATATGTTAAATGAACCTATAATTATTCAATATAATGAAGGTAAGTTTAATATTATGAAATATTGTCCCATAAAAAAAAATAGAATCATAATTTAGTTTTATTATGATTTTGATTCCTTTTGTCCGTAATATTTGAATATGTTTGTGATGATTACTTATTGTGTAATTCAAATTTAATATTTTTTAAGTATTATGATTATTTTAAGTTGAATATCTAAACATCTTTTATACTACCTCCGATTTTTTTTAGTTACAATTTTGGAATATTTTATATCTCACAAATAATACCCTAAGTTGCAACTAAAAAAAATCGGAGATACTATTTATTATGAACATTGTTGTTAGTCATATGAACCTAAGTTATAAACATAAGTAATTATGTATATTATTGGTAATAATATGAACATATATATATGTTACATTATTCCTTATGACTATATATTGTGCATTTTTTATAAGTTGAGTATATATTATTGACACATATTTTTGATTTAAATTTTGAACAATTGTGATACATTGCCTACGATTGTTGTTGTCGTTGTGTTATATATCTGAACAATTTTGTTATATATCTAAACATTTGATATTTTGCTTTTGAACATTTATTTTGTTTCTGATTTATATACCATTAATATTTTAAATATTTTAACTCTAACATATATACCAAATTAGATATCTAAGAATGTTATATGTTTCTTATGAACATTTGAGTTTGACACTTGAACACTATAGTCATATATATTAGGTTGCTTAGAATATTTGTTATTGAACATGATAGTTTACTTTTATGAACCATAATACATTATTTATTAAAAAGATGTATATAATGCTTTGGCTGATGAATAATGTAGCATATATTATATTTATGTAATAATTATAATTTAAATATGAACATTTTGTTATTTGAAATGAACATAATGTTAAAACATGAAAGACAATGAAAATAAATCTTTACCCATACATTATATAGGATATATATATATATATTAACATGAGTAATAATAAAAATGAACATGCACTACAAGAAAATTACCTTTTCATAGCGACTATTTTAACCTTTAGAATTGATTGTAATTGCTACAAAAACCTTTCCCAATAAATGGTCATTCGATACAACATCTTCCATTGCCTTAGTCTTTAGTAGTGGTTTTCAATATCGCTGGGGTTGCCCTCAATAATCGATACGAAAAACTACATATTGTAGCGATTATAATTGCTACAAATGTTGAACTCATTTTCTTCAAAAAAAAAAAATCATACATATGATCTTTACAAGATTTGAACATGCAATCTCAAACTCTTATATTACATGTTTTACCAATAAGCTATAACATATTTTATGTAATCTTTGTCAAACAATATGTATATATCTAGTGTAGAAAAGGTTTTTCGTATCGATTTTAGCGATTTAGTGGTGATTGTAAATGATATGGTTTCACATAATTTTATAAATGTGCAAAAATAGTGTGGATATGTATTATTATGTTTTCCATATCGATTTTATATGGGAAAACCATGGCGATTGTAAAATGATACGATTTCCTTAACTATTTCACAAACATACTTGCATATTGTAGCGAGTGTACAATTACTACAAAATAATCGCTACGAAAAGACAATTTTCTTATAGTGATGATTAATAGTAAAAATGAACATGAGCATTCAATAAATGAATTAGGAAACACTAACAAACTAAATATACTTATCTAAAAAAGAACTATTATTTAACCCATTTTCAATAACAAAAAAAAAAAATAATAAAAAAAGTACGAACTAATCTTCATAAATATACCATGTTATAAACTCGTATTCTTTTTTTCAAATATAGTAGATACAAATATCCCGAAATCTTCTTTAGTCCTTACCTATATATCCCATCATATTTCTTCATAATGGACCATTGATTTGTGATGTGTGCAATCTTGATCTCTTTTTGTTGATAATGAATGAATAATGTAACAATGGAGGGACAATGATGACTAATCACTCTCCCCTAGAACACTTCGATCCTTTGGTTTATTCCCGTCATTTTTTGGACGACTAACACTAAAATTACAAAGTAATAATGTTGGAATTAGCTTATAAACAAGTGGTAAATGAACATAAAATACTAACTTAATGAACATTAAGTATAAAAAAATGAACAAGAAAAATCATGAAAATAAACTTTTGGCCATTTATTATATTGAAAATGAACATGAGTACAAATTTATCTGAACATCCGGCTATAATTTATGAACGTAAGTATTTTGAACAAAAATTCAAGAAGAAACAAAACCTTTGACCTTGTACTCTATAGTATATTAAATTTGAACATGTAGATAATGAATGTGAGCATCAAAGGACTTTTAATGAACAATGGGTATATTTCAATCAATTTAGAAGCGAGATCATGAAAATAAACTTTTGGCCATATATTGTATTGGAAATGAATAGGAGTATAATATATCTGAACATGAAAGTTAATTTATGAACATAAGTATTTTGAACGAAATTGAATGTGAAAGAAAACCTTTAACCATGTACTATATTAGAAATGAACATCCATGAAAAAAAAGATATATTAGAAATGAACTAGAATACAATAAATGTGAACATTGAAGGACAATTATTGAAGAATGTGTATAATATTTGAATCAATTTAGAAGCTAAAAAGAACATGCATACAATACCACACAATTACTTTTAAATTTCTTAATGCTTCACGGAAATAAACACAAGAGTATAGGTTTTGAATAGGGAAATTTGTCAAAAATAACACCACCTTTGGCCAGTCTTCCAATAATAGCACCACCTTTTGATTTTTCCAGAATAACACCACCTTTCACATGCATTTGCCAAAAATGGTACAAAACCGGTTGGTAACCTGGTTTACAGGTTACCTATAACACGTGTCACAATCTCATTGGTTGATTCTTTTTATTTTTAATTTTGATTTAAAAAATAAAAGAAAAACATAAAAAATAATTTTAAAAGTATTTTAAAAAACTACAAAAAAAAAATCCCACCACCCCAATCCCAGCCACCCTCCCCGCCCCCAGCTTGCCCTCCACCCAGCCGCCGGCGACCAGACTCCCCTTCCCTTGCGTCGGCACCACCCCTCACCCTAGCCACTCGCCACGACCCTAGAAAACCACTATCACTTCCGAAAATCCATCCACAACCCCCACCACGACACTAATTAAAAACCACCCACAACCTCTAAAAACCAACCACCACTCCTGAAAATCCACCTACCGCCCTCGAAACCTTTTCAGCCACTCCAAAACAAACCCACAAGAAGAATCAACTGGGTTGGAAGAGAGAGAAGTAGAGAAAAATTGGGTTGTTTCATCGGAGCTAAGGAGGGAGATTTCGTGGGTTAGGGTTTGGCTTTGGTTGGTGGCACGACGCGGGAAGGGAGAGGGTCGAGGTAATGATTAAAGGTAAAGGATGGGTTGGCCGGCAATGGAGGGATTGTATGGCCAATTCGACGGGGTGGGGATGGGGTTGCTGTTAAGTGAGAGGGGTGGTTGGGTGGTGGTCGGGGTTGTGGAAATCGGGAAAAGGGAGAGGGGTGGGGGTGGGAGTAAGGGTTGTCGCCGGTATGAAGGGGGTGCCGGAAAGGGGTCAAGAAGGGAAGGGGGTGCCAAAAAGGGGGTCGGGAAAGGGAGGGGGGTGCCAAAAAGGGGGTCAAGAAGGGGAGGGGTGCCGGAAATTGGGAAGAGGGCCGGGGAGAAGGTGGTTTCAAGGTGGGTGGTCTGGTGGATGCCGGTGAAAGGGGTGGGCAGGGAGGATGGGAATGTGGAAGAGGGTGGTTTATTTTTTAATTTAAGTTTTTTTTTTAAATGTTTAGGTTTTTTAGGTTTTTTTTTAAATAAAAAATATAAAAATATAAACCGACCAGTCAGATTGGGACACGTGTTCCAGGATTACCTGAAAAACAGGTTATCAGTTTTTTGTTTTATTTTTGGCAAATGCATGTGAAAGGTGGTGTTATTTTGGAATAATCAAAAGGTCGTGCTATTATAGGAAGACTGACCTAAGGTGGTGTTATTTTTGACAAATTTTCCTTTTGAATATTGATATACTTTTTAGAAAATTTTAAAATTATTCTACATAAAAAAAAAAAAAAATAAATCAATTAATAATGGCAGAATATGAATCAAGAAACGGAAAATTATACTTACAATTAGATTTGACGAAGGAGATTCAATTTTCTACATTAAAAAGAGAGAGAGAAAGAGAAAGAGAGAGAGAATCAATTAATGGCAAAAATTACGAAATAAAAAACAAAAATAATATAATTTTCATTTAAATCTTACCTTTTTGGTGATGATTCGTGTTGTGAGTTTACTTCTTGTCGAACTTCAAATATCCACGGCTGAAATTGCAAGTGAGGAGAGAGAACGGTAGAGTATGAAAATGGAGAAGATGGTACATGTAGCCAAACAAAACTCTGATTATGGAGTTTGAGGACCAGAGTTTGAGGAGAGATAAAGTAATATGAGGAGGATGATTTAATTGCCACGAAATAAAACCCATCGTTTGGGCCTGGTCCACCTATCAATTGTTATTGGGGATTGTTTTGTTGCGTGTTTATTTAAGCGGATAAGGAATCTGGGCTGTTATTTGGCCTGGTGTACCTATTTCTAGGTGCACCATGGTGCACATAATACCTACCGAACCGCACTTATAACCAAACTACACTTATAACCAACCCCCATTTGACTTGGAAATGTATTGTTCAGCATGTTTGTGAGGTTGATGCTTGGTATGTTTTTGAGAAAATAAAGGAGAGATTTGTTTTCATGGAATGTGTTAATTGGTGGGTATGCAAAAACCGGGTGCAAGCTTGATACTCCCCTACCCCAGTTGAGAAATTTTTCTTCATTGAATGTAACGTTTTCAAGTGAAACGTTAGCAACTTAGCATCATTTGAGTTCGCCAGGAACAAAGGGTCTGCATACCCATTATGTTTCCTTGATTCTTTATCTTGACCTGCCATTCTTAGTTGGAAATCAAGATGTAGAAAGAGTACTTTCTTCGTTTTTTATTAGATACATTACTTTTGTAATTACGGATCCTTTAGGTAATTTTTGGAGTAGAGAGAGAAAGAAAGAAAAAATGAAGAGGGCTCATGTGATAAAAGAGATATAGAGAGAATTTATTAACTAAAAAGGAAAGTGATGCATCTATATTGAAATTTTCATTAATAGAAAGTGATGCACCTAATAAAAAACAGAAGAAGTATAAAGTTTTAAACTTTATAACCTTAATGCTCTGATACCATGTAAACTTATCTTTCATAATTATATATGTTCTGTTTTTTTTTAAAGGAAAACCACTTTGATTTCAATCAAATCTATTTTGATTTCTGTATTGCGAATTTCCCCAACTACAACCAACATAACTGCTATACATTCAAGGACACCCTACCAACCCTATACAACTCAGTTAAATACAACTCAACTTCAATTCAATGTGATTAATAGCCAGTTGTAAATAAAATAAAGAGAAGAATAAAAGAGTAAATATATATGTACATGACATAATACTTATATTTACATGTATTTTCTACAGTATCAATTGATTCTAAGATGAATTTTGTTAAGTTCGTGGCCTTGTCATACTAATCTTTGTCGATGGATGTGTTAGGGCCTGTTTACTACTTTAGCTTAATTCCAATTCAGTTTAGTTTATTTCATTTCAGTTCAGTTCAGCTCCGCTCCAATCAGTTCAGCTCAGTTTAGCTCCTAATTTCCTTCTCTCATAAAATATTCATTTCAGCGCTATTTAGTTCAGTTCAGCTCCAATCAGTTCAGTTCAGCTTAGTTCAATAAATGTGAACAAACTCTTAATGTGCTTGGTTCATAACACTAAGCTTTATATTGGTATCATTGCCATATAATATTGGCTCATTAGTCATTACTAGTTCCTTGGGCCCATTGATGTGAAGAATTTAAGATAAGAGGGTTTAAAATATCTATTTTGAGTTAGTGGTCTAACATAATTGATTGCTCCAAGTTAGAGGTGATAAAAAAAATCGAGTCGAGTCGAACTTTAAGATAATACGGCGCATCCAACCCCGTAAAAAGTAGCGAGTTTGTTGGGCCAAAACAGGCTTTTTCAGGTTTTTTTCAGGCCGGGTTCGGACTTTTAACTAAAAATGCCTATTTTGATTTGCCTAAACCCGCCCTATTTTCAGGCTGGGCCGATGTTGATCATCTCTACTCCAAGTGGATACCATTTGGCCTCATATGTGTGAAAATAATAACTCACATACAAGTTAAAATTAATGGTCTCACTTTGAGACTTTGAGTAGAGAAAAAAAAAAATGATTAATATTTTAATTAGGCAAGATACCAAAAACATGAAAATGATTAATATTTAAATTAGGCGGTATACCCAACTTATAACGAATTACTAATTAATTTTATAATGAACTCTCTTATTTTAAAAAAAAATTAGAAATAAATCCCAACCTTCACACATTTTGTTTCAATAATCCTAACTTTAGATTATTCTGGAATAATCCGAACTTTGGGGGTTGTTGATTTTCTTCAATCCCTAACCGGTCAACAAAAGTCAATGACCTATTATATAAGGTCACTTGACACATGTCAACTTCTGATTAGTCCAAATATTTTTTTAAAAATAAATAAAAAAAAACCCAAAAAAAAAACAAAAAAATCAGAAAAACCACTGCATCCCTAACTTCACCACCACTGCCTTCCACCACCAGCCCACTCTTACCTCCACCACCACTACACAGTTCGCCGGACCGCCGCATCACCCCCATTTCACGCAACATAACCAATAAATATGGGGGAAAGCCAGCGCAGGGGAGGGGAAATAGCAGCAGCCGGAATTTGGGGTTAGGTCGGCGGTTTTTGGGGTTTGGCTGGTGGGCGGAATTGGGAGGGGTTTTATTATAGGTGGTTGTGTGGCGGTTTTGGGGAGGGAGGATGGTGGTTTAGAGGGTAGCTACCAAAGTGGTGGCTGTAGTGACGGGGGAAAGTCGGCGGCTGACGAGGGGGATGGCTGGGATGGGCGGGATACCTGATCTCTTAGGGTGGTTGGGGTTTTGGCTGGGTGGTTTTGTTTTTTTTTTAAATTTTTGGTTTTTTGTTTTTTTTATTGTTTAAACCAATAAATATACGACACGTGTCACTTTAACAAAAAAAAATTAAAAATAACCCATTCAATCGGTAATCGATATTTGGGATTGAAGAAAATCAACAACCCCCAAAGTTTCTAGAATAATCTAAAGTTGGGATTATTGTAGCAAAATTCATGTAAGTTGGGATTATTATTTCTAATTTTTCCAAAAAAAAAAAAAAAAAAAAAAAAAAAAAAAAAAAAAAAAAACTCTCTTAAGTTTGTACTCTCTTTTAATTGATGGCTTGTACTTGGCCCAATACATGTATCCAACTTAACTAGCTCTATGTTCACATCCTTCGGATGAGGATGTGTTTGGGCTTGGAAATCTTGATTCTCCTAGTTCTAGGCCGATGCCGTCGCGCTCTCTACCGGGTTTATGTCCAACCCCAATTCCTGGTGGCTATCGATGTGAGCAAGATGAAGTATGGCGTAGAAATTTGGGGATTAATCGGCCCTTAAGAGCTGAGTTTGAAGCTCCGGCCGCTTTTCACAATCAAGGTCATCCTCCGCGTGTTGGTGGTCCGAACAGGTGCACGCAGCTTGAAGGGTATCACGACACATGGCGTAATGAGCCAACACGTGTTAACCATGCAGAACACATTTGCTCATCTAGGTGCAATTTGCTGCCACGTGAACCCCCACCTCTTCCCCACCAAGTTTTCTATCCTAATCCTAGGGGGTCAGCTACAATTCAGACACGTGGTCATCTCAATGCCACGTCACCACCAGCCCATGTGATTAATATTTCCTCTGACTCAAGTAGCGGTGGTGATTCTTATCATGAAGTCTCTAGTCCAAGTTCTAGCACTCCCAATCATGGGTCGATTTCCTAATTGGACTACTCTTCTTCTGCAAATTCGACTGGACTGTCTCTCAATAATTCAAGGCCTGCCTCACCTTTGGGCCTTCAGCAACAAAACATAAATGATCCGTATGTTCTACTTGGTGGTGGCGAGTCTGCTTCGGCGCCGACGGTTGTGCCTTTCCATTTCTCACCGCCTCCATTAGGCCCTTCCGGTCCGATCTTCCCGGACCCCTTCGGTGCAGGCCCGAGTACTTGGGTTGTTTCACCTACCATGGTTGAGCCCGCAACACCGTTGCTCCCGCTTCCGTCGCCTTCTCCTTCTCTTGCGGACTCATTCCCGACTCATAGTTCAGGGGAATCCGGCTACATGGCAGATTCTTCAGCTAAAGGGTTTGCCTTTTCTCAAGACACTCATTCGATTTCAGAATTGCTACGGGATTACCAAATTCCAGGTGAAAGCACTGAGGTTCATTCAGAGGGTCCCACTCTAATGGATTGCTCCCCTCCTATTTTGGTTCCACCTTTTCTAGTCCGCTCAACTTCTGATTTTTCAGCTCCCCTGGTTTGTGATACAGGTCAGGGGATCGAATGTGGAAGTGGGTTAAAGAAGTATGTCCTTGTAAGCGTCGTTCTTCTTCTCCGGACCCTCAGGCTCAGCGTTCTCAAATTTCTGATGCAGGTTCGGTTTGTCTTTCTTTCCTGAAACCGCTCAAGATGCGTAAATGTAGTGCAGATGGTTCGTCTTCTTCGGGTACTCAGTCAGTGGAATCTGAGGGCGAGGTGGCTACCCGTAAGGAGCCACCAACTTGGCCATGAATCTAGCCGCGTGGAATTGTAGGGGTCCTGGCACAGCGGACTCCCCTAAGGTTCCGTATATCGCTTCTCTAGTCCGCTCTTTTGGTGCAGATATTATGTTTCTCATGGAAACTCTAGTGTCTCTTAGTATGGCTGTACAAAAGTTGTCTTTAGTTGGCTTTGATGGTTTTTGTGGGATGGATTCCCTAGGTCTTAGCGGGGGTTTGGTTGTTTTTTGGTTTGCCCCTGTAGTAGTTAAGCATATTAGTATCTCTACTAATGTTGTTTTTTGTGAAGTGAAGGTTCCTAGTCAAGTAATGAAATGTATTATATTTGTGTACGGATCGCCTCATATTTCGTTTAGAAATTCAGTTTGGGATGAAATTGCCAACATTTTATCTTCGGTTCCGAATGCTGTTTTGTTGGGTGATTTTAATCAAGTTGAGTACTTTTCTGATAAAGTAGGTAGGTCTCCTGAGATTCCTGGCCGTCACAGCTTTATAGAGTGGAAATTGAATTCTCAATTAATGGACATTCCTTTTTTTGGACCACACTTCACTTGGACCAATGGACAACTTCAAAACCCTACTTTTGAACGGATTGATAAAGGATATGCCACCTCTTCTTGGTTAGATTAATTTCTGGATGCTGCTGTTGCTCATCAACCAATTTTGTTTTCTGACCATGCAGCTATAATTTTACGGGAATCTGGTGTATCCAGTTTCAGGAAATCCCCGTACAAAATAGAAAATTGGTGTTTAGGCCTAAATGAAGTTTCTTCTTTGATAACTTCGGAATGGCAGCATTTTCAGCCAGGGTCTCGTATGTTTTCTGTCTCTCGTAAGCTGGGGGAGGTTAAGAAAGGTTTGATGTCCTGGTGTATTTCAAATAAGAGAAAATGGGGTATCGATTGGAAAGATTTGCAGAATTTGGCTCCTTCTGCTCATTCTGATCTGGGTTCTGAGCAGGGTCGGGGTGATCTTTTAGTTTCTCGCCGGGATAAAATCTCTAGGGCTCAGACTGCCTTTTTATTCTAGAAACAGCGGTGCAAGATTCGGTGGGATGCTTTAGGTGATTCTCATTCGAGTCTTCTTTTTCATTCAGTTCAGGCTCGGCGTCGTCGGAATAAAATTATGGGTCTTAGGGATGATAATCATATCTGGTTTTCGGAAGCTTATCAGATTTCTGATCTCCTTCTAGATCATTTTTCGGGGATTTATAACAGTGATGGATCTTAATCTAATCCTTCTCCTTGTCATTGGGAAGACTTGGAGATTCCTATGCTTTCTCCTGATGAATGCCAGGTTCTTTTACATCCTTTTTCTCCTTCGGAAATTAAGGATGCGATGTTCCATATTGGTTTTGATAAATCCCTAGGTCCGGATGGCTTTACAGCTGGGTTCTTTAGGACTCACTGGGCGGTGGTGGGTTCCCAGATTGTTGAAGTTGTTCAATACTTCTTTGCTCATGGATATCTACTTAAGGAGTGGAACCGTACTTTTTTGGTGTTACTTCCGAAAGTTGATCATCCGGAAACTCCTTCCCAGTTCCGCCTCATTGGTTTATGTAATGTGTTATATAAATGCATTGCGAAGTGTCTCACTAATCGTCTTCGTCGTGTTATGCCGTCCTTGATTTCCGACACCCAGAATGCCTTTGTCCCGGGCAGGATAATGGCGGATAATGGGCTGCTAGCCCATGAACTGCTCTCCTACATGTCTACTTCGCCTTCTAGACTTTGTTCGGCAGCTCTAAAACTTGATATGAATAAAGCATATGATAGGGTAAACTGGGATTTCTTATGGGATACCCTTCGTCATTTTGTCTTTCCCCCGTATTGGATTCATATCTTACAACAATGTGTTACTACGGTTTCACATCAAATTTTGGTAAATGGTGTTCCTACTCAGCCATTTCTTCCCAAGTGTGGACTTCGTCAAGGTGACCCTTTATCACCGTATCTTTGTGTCCTCTGCATGGAAGTGTTCTCTTTAATGCTTCGCCGTGATGAGAAAAAGGGTCTTTTTCAAGGGCTTCGTGTTTCGCGTCGGGCTCGTTCAGTTTCTCATCTTTTCTTTGCGGATGATGCGTTATTGTTTTTTCGTGTTTCTCCGTCACCGTGTGAGCACATTCTATCTGTTACAAATGAGTTTTGTGCAGCCTCAGGTCAGATGATTAATCTGCAAAAATCGTTTGTTAGATTTAGTTCTAATACTCCTGATGACTATCGAGTTTATTTGTCCTCCTGCCTTCGCATGAATTCTCGATCTTCTATTGGAGATTACCTGGGTCTTCCAGTTGATTTGGGTCGAAGCAAATGTAAAAGTTTTCAGTTCATGGTGGATAAAGTGGTCCGACGCCTGACTTCATTTGCTTCTCTCTATCTTTCTCCTGCTGCGAAATTGGTGGTTATTAACTCTATTTTGGTGGCCACTTTCAACCATGTCCTTTCAGTTTTTAAAGTTCCTTCCACTATTTGTGACCGGATAGATTCTTTACTCTCTCAGTTTTGGTGGAGTTCTGGGAAAGAATCCAGAGGTTTGGCTTTAGCTCCGTCATCTATTTTACATATCCCTAAAGGTATGGGAGGTTTGGGTATCCGTCATATTCATTCTTTTAATTTGGCTCTATTAGCTAAACAAGCTTGGAGACTGAGGCTCAATCCCCAACTCCTAGCTTCTTGGGTTCTTAAAGAGAAGTATCCTTCTCTTCTTTCCTTTACCCCTTCTATTAATTGTGCTAGGCCTTCTTGGGGTAGACGTGGATTACTTGAGGGGAGTGTTGTTTTATCTGCCGGTATTGCCTGGAAGGTTGGTTCTGGTGCTCGGGTTAGTATTATTAATGATTGTTGGGTGCCAAATATAACGATTGCTTTTAAAGATTCTATTCCAGTGGAGAATAGGCCTTCTTTGGTATCTGAATTGATGCTGCCTGATTCTTGTGCCTGGAATGCATCCCTTGTTCGCCATCTTTTTCCAGATACAATTGCTTCTGCGATTCTTGGGTTGGAACGTCCGTTGCAGACAATTGATGACTATGTTTACTGGAAATTCACCCGGGATGGGTCCTTTTCTACTAAATCAGCTTATACTTGGTTAATATCTTAGTATGTTCCCTCGTTTTCTTCATCCCTCCCTCGAGTTTGGTGGAATCCTTTGTGGAGCTTACCTATTCTACTGAAATGGAAGATTTTGGCCTAGAAAATTCTCCATGATGCCCTTCCAACGGCTGCTTTTCTTGTTCGTAAAGGTATGCCGATTGATCCTACTTGCTCCTTTTGTCGTTCCTGTGTTGAGTCTGTGGATCACTTGTTCCGAGATTGCTCCTTTTCTCGGTTCATTTGGGATTTCTTTCCGTGGGATACGGGGCCTAGGCTAAACTCCCAGCTGCCCTTTCATGGTTGGTTTTCTGATAATATTTCTAGCTTGATAGGAGGTAAGGAGTGGGATGTTTTAGATCTTTTCTTAGGTACTTGTTGGGCTCTTTGGTTAACACGGAATAACATCAGGTTTAGATCGGTTGTTTCCTCTCCGCAATCTGTTTTAGATTTGGCTTCTGAGTGGTGTTCCCGTAGTAAGAAAGCTCGTGAATTTTCAAGCTCTTCTCCTAGTTCCCCTCCTAGGTTTTCTGACCTTCCTTTAACCCGAACTCTTAGGGGTGACTGGCAGTCTACTTGCAGGGTCTTGATGAGTTTTGATGGTGCTTGGGATCGAGGGACACTTGCTGCTGGTACAGGTTGGTGCTTTCATGAGCTCTCGTCTTCTCAGTTTTTAGGGGGAGGTGCTCGTGCTTGTTTGGCTAGTTCTGCTCTTCATTCTGAATTGTTAGCCTATCTGTATGGTCTTAAGCATGCTCGGCAGCGTGGATTCACTAGTGTTTGCCTTCATACTAACTGTATGAGGATCATTCCTTTACTTGCGAATTCGGGTTCTACGGATATTTTTGTGGTTTGGGTTCTACAAGAAATTCAGGGTATTTTGTCCTCTTTGGTCAGCTGTCGGATTCACAAGGTTTCTCGGGGTTTGGTTGCGGAGGCGCATTTTCTTGCTGCAGCTGCTAGGCAAAGGGAGTTACTTTTTACTTTATTCTAGGTTTTTTCTTTCTTAGTTCTCTTTGTCAAAAAAAAAAAAAAATAAAAAAAAAATAAAAAAAAAATAAAACACTTAACTTAACTAGCTCTAGATTCGAATCCGAATGCCGGTGTCTTAACTCACCCATTCAAACGGGCCTAAATCTAAATGCCAAACAATTGCAATGAATAAATCATTATCTCTATATTGATTTAAGTTGGTTGAATGGAATCTGAATTAGTTAACCCTACTATAATGATATAGTCATTTATCTCAAAATCAGTAAATGAATGCATTAAACCCACATGCATGCATCGGCGTGCCTTTTGGTGGAGGAAAAATGGAAAGCACCAGGAATACTAACGTTGGATAGTCATACATTGGACCTACTCTTTTTCTTCGTGATGCTTCCATGTGTAATTCAACACGTGTGTAACTTCCCCACATTTTTGCCTTTTTCTTCAAGTATATATTGGGACGATGTCATTTTTTGCAAACTACAACTAGGATGGCGTAGGACTTTGTTTCCAGCCCAAATGACACACAATAGCTCTGACTCGACAATCGATAAATAGATGATATATCATATGCATTTTAACAACTTGGAAAACGGTGAATTGATAATTTTAACTAAATTAGCTGGTTAAAGTTTTCAGGTAGTACAATGCGAAATAAATAAAATAATCTTATTTATAATAATTTAGTAATAATAATTTTTACAATTGGTGTGACTTGTAATCGAGTACAATTGCACGCGCGTGCAACGTGTTGGTACGGGCACAGACCTGAATCCAAATATTGAAATGGTAGCGAATTTGGGGAGCTGCAAAGCACGCGCAATAGCAGGAGCTGTGCGCGGCAACAAAGGCTTGCGCTGGCATAGGGGTCATGCTATATATGCAAATATGCAATACACATGATAATGTGTAGTTTTATGTTTGTTACAGGGTATTACATTATATGACTTAGTTTAAGGAAGCCATCGTATATCACGTTGATAAAAATAAATAAATAAATAAATAAATAAATAAATAAATAATTATAATTTAGATGACAAAATTGTTTAATAAAAGTATTTAGTTAATATGACATTTTCGTACTTATATCAATAATTATGAGACTTATATCTAATAAAAGTTGTTGATTCATTTAATCACCTCTTAAAACTTTATCTTGATGATTTAATCCCTACTTTATATTTTCACTGTTTTGTTTTAATAATTGCAACACTTCTCCTTTTAATACACGCTTGTCGTAAACATTATTATTTCTCTTCGTATTATCGGTTACCCTATTATTCGGTTAATAAAATGTCTCAATTTACGTGTTGTATATATCGGTGGGGTTACTTCATGGTTAAGGCAGAAGCAAGTGTAATAAAATAGTAGAGTAAATAGAGAGAGGTGCATAGAAGGAGACTGGGTACATTGGCTGGATGAACCAAAGGCAGAGTTGGTGAGTTGCTGTTAGGTGTCAAATGTCAACTGTGTGCTACCTCCATGTGTAGGCGTCCCCTTGGCCTTCTTAGGTGTGCGTTTTTCTCGTCTTTTCCCATTCGCTTGATTGCTATGGTTGGTTTTCATACACGTTTGCCTACTTCTTCGAGATTCCTTTTTCATTTTTTTTTTTTTAAAATAATCTATTATACAACTTTCGTTTTTTACTAGTTAATACGTTTTGACTTTAGTACTATTTATATACTTTTATTTAACCGGTTTTATGATTTATACATAATAAAAAATATAGTTATGTAGGGTCTTGTTAGATTCGTCACGGTATATATTTCAAAATATCAACCTTTTATAATTATTGTTTATCGATAATTAGATATATTAGGGCTCGTTTAACATTGCTGTGGTTTTCTGTTTTTTAAAAGTATGTGATATATGTCCCATAATAAATCAAAAATTATTTAAACTTATTAAAATCATGATAATTTTGAAAACTGACAACAGAAAAGTAGAAACACCTTTTTCTTATTTCCTGTTTTTGGTTTTTTATTTTTTTAAAAAAACAGGAAACTGAAAATAAAAAATGATGCCAAACAAGCTTTTAACGGTTGAATTTATGTATTGACAAATGTGACTAAAGATTCATGTCAACTAAAAAGAAACAGAAGAAGTATATCCTAACAAAATTCAGATTTTTTTACTACAAAGTGGCAAGCTATTGCTTTGGTTAAAATAATTAAATTGTGTTATATTCAACTGATTTTAAATATACTTTACTTATTTTTTGTGCTTATCATAACTAATTTAATTTATTTTTATCCTCTAAGACTAGTAGTAAAGGTGGGCATGGATTGATTTATGTAGAATATGTAATGATATTATGATATGCTGCGTTAGTGTGCCTATATTACATACTCAAATGGATGTGTTTCGAAAATACCGTGTTAAGTTCGTGTGGTTTTTTTAAGCAAAGCCCCCGTGCATGACTTGATGCATTTGTACTGTCATGTCATTTTGTGTAGTGTTGTGTTGTTCCAGTTCATCTCCTTCCCTATTTGTAATTTTTATGTACTTGGTAAATTGGTTAAAACAAAAGGCAAGTCGATATACAGAGCAACTCATTGTGCTTGTGCCAAACCACGTCTAACTTTTGAATATGAAGTCCATGCATATCACATGGTCTATTGGTGTGCCTCGATCTCATGCCATATTGAGGCTAAGTTGTAGCGAGCTCATGCCAGGTCGAACCATTTTCATGTCATGCTTAACTAGTCCTTGTATGTGAATTGAGATGATAAGAGAAAATTTATAACATAACATTAACCATCATGTATTGCAATTTATAATTTCATAAAGACTTAAAATTTTATGCTTATTAATACATAACATTAACCATCAATTATAATTAAATAGGATAAATGTTAAAGTGTTACAAGTATATAAGAACGGAATAACCGAAAAATACACCGTCTTATCCAAGACTATATTTTCTAGGACGGACCCAAGACCTAACTATACAAATAATACAATGGGTGGATAGAAATAAACCTATATATAATATTATATAGATTCCTCCGCCGTGTCGAAAACATACTCCCTCGTTGAGGAGTCATTTGGTCACTTGAACCCACTTAATTTGATTGTATCATAACATATAGTTTTATTTCATATTATTCCCATTTATATATCATAGTTTGTCCTTGAGGCATCAGCATGCAACTCGTTTTTGTGGTCGCGAGGTTGTCACCCGTCACCCCTTAAAACTTTATAATAAAATAAAATCCGAATACTTTATATAGCAACCTCAACCTCATCACATCCCATTTTATTTTTATACTTTATTTATTTTATAAATTTTCTCTTATCATCTCTTTTCACTCACAAATTATATTTTTCCCTCAAAACATGCCAAGTGGCTCACCGTTACCAAACAACACCAACGCTAATTACTCCTTTGAGGAGTTCCTCCGCGGTTGGTGCCACCGCTTGGACCGCCTCTCCGCCGAGATCACAGCCGCTGTCGATACGAAGGATGGCGAAGCGAGCCAGATTGAGGACATGGATGCTAGGCTACTAATAGCGCGAGCTCTCCGTCATTTTGAGGAGTACTATGAGCACAAGTCTCGTGCTGCTCATCTCAATGGATTTGCTCTTTTCTCCCCTAACTTTTGTTCGTCCTTTGAATGTGCTTTTCTTTGGGTTGCCGGGTTTCAGCCTCGGGTTCTTTTGCACCTCGTCTCCAACTCCGTTCAGGATTTGTCAGCTCAGCAGACTCAAGCGCTTGACAGGTACATACATACTCTCTCCGTTCTTTTTTATCTAATGAATCTGGTGATGTGTTCTGTACACTTATATGTATCTATGGTTGACACGTGTATTGCATGTGCAATTAAATGCATACAGGCACGTGTCTTGAGACTGTGCTGATTTATCATAGGCCGTGCTGGCTGGTGCAAACTATACCTTCTCTAGGTAGAAAGAAAATGTGAAAAAGGGCTATTGAGCAAGAGTGCGAGTGGGATGTTCTCCACACGTGTGCCTAGATTTTATTTTTCTTTCCTTTTGTTGATTTGTTTAATTATTAGGACTAAAGTAGTCAAGATGTAGACTTTTCTAGGCTAAAAAGATATATACACAAAGGCTTGAAATATAGATATTTGGACTAATAATTAGTTAAGGTATGGATTGGTTAAGATATTAAAATAAAAAATTAAAATCCGAGATTAAATTTTGTTTATATTATTATTGCTCTTTTACAAATATAATGTATATGTATATTCCAAAATGGAAACTTTTATACCAAGAAAAATGTACAATTTTTTTTTTTTAATAATTTAGAATAGGTGAGTGTATGGAGAGTAAATTTTAGAGTAAATGGGATGTGACCCAATAAATGGAATATTTGGATGTTAAATATTGATTAAAAGGGTAGTGGGTAGTTGCATCATTTGCATGTAAACATATAGGCCTTGTTTGGGAGAAAGCTGAAAGCTGAAAGCTGGAGCTAATTGAGTTAGCTGATTTTGACTAGCTGATTTTATTAACTGATTTGACTAACTTATTGTATTAACTGATTTTATAAAAGTGTTTGGTAAATAGCTGATAGCTTAAAAGTGATTGAGCATGTGAAATGACCAATAAGCTAATTGTGGGGTAGGTAGTTTAGATAGGATTTTAAATTAAATGAGGTTATAAGTGTCATTTCACAATAATTAATGAATAAGCTAATTGAAAAAGCTCCTAAAATGAGCTTTTTCAAAAAGAGCTTATTTAGTGGAATAAGCTCTTTCAATAAGCTTACTACCAAACACTTGTATTAGCTTGTTTGACTAGTTAATCAGCTAAACTTAGTCAAATAAGCTAATATACCCCCAATAAGCTTTCTCCCAAACATGGCCATAGGCAGTGAGGGTAAAGTGATAGTGTAACACTGAGAACTTGTTTTGAAATTATTTGCAATGTGACAATATGTGCTATAGTGCTCTGCCAAACCATACTTCTGATCTTTCTTTCTTTATTTTTTTAGCTACAAACATTTTACGGTAAACTTTTACAAATTTTGACTTTGAATTGATCGATTGCCGGCTCATTTTTACATCTAAAAAACTATATAAGTGCTATTTGATTATGTGTTAAAGGTCTAATACTTAATATATTATCCCTAACAAAAAATTTATAGTTAGAGTGATGCAAGGACTTGTTAGTATCTTTTCATCATATTTATCGACATAGTAAGAAAATGCCGTTTGAAGAATCAATGTAAATGGAAACATGTGTCAACTTTACAGAGCGAGAAACATGTTATTTATTTTATTTGACGAGAAGGTTAGGCCAAGATTGTATTTTATATGCTGCAAGATACAACCTTTCTTAACTCATTCCACTATAATAAAACATGCATGTAGCTCAATGAAAAAAATCTTAATTTTAATTTCTCATCCGCTTTCATTATATGTGTTAGAACTCATAAATGAATACCCATTTTTCCTCTCAAATTAATTTACTCATTCTTCACTTATAATCTCTTACACTAGTAACGTCCACCAAACTTGCAAATTATCATTTCTTTCCAATCTCAACATTCGTTGAAGATAGTCATAATTGGAATAATGTAGTCCAATTTAATAATCAAATTCACTGCTTAATCTTTCACTTTCCTCTAGTGTTGGTTCTTTAACTTGCATGCATGACCATTGCCTTCTAACAACTTCATTGAATCACAACATCGAAGTATCAAACATAATTGTTTTCGAAATTTAAAATGTGGAAATGAGCAACCTTTTCACTTATAAAATTGCACATGAAAATTTGGAAGTTATGTTTCTATTGGATGAATTAATTTGTTGTTACAATCAAATCACAAGTCTAGTGTGAATATGTAATTATTGTGCATTGTTTTAATACTATCCAATTTTATTTTATTGTTATTTTTTTTTTTTGGGTATTGTTTTATTTTATTGGTTATTTGCTGAAATTTTTGACCAAATGAGCTAATTTATAAAGATAGGTTTATTTTAAAATTTCTAAGATTTTCAATTTCTTTTACCTCTGATTTTTGCATATTTGTGCAAATGAGAAAAAATTAAAGGACCCAATTTTAAAATCCCAATGTTTTCTCTTTCCTTTTGCACTCTAATTATCCCAAAGTAAATTTGTCAATGTTTATAAAATCATTTTCCTTTTTTTAGAATGGAATAGGGAGGAGTGATTTAATTAAATAAGGAGTAATAGTGATTCGACACTTAAAAAAACCTTAAGAGATCTAATTTCTCAGTACAAGTATTTAACACCTCTAAACTAATGACATCGCTTTTGATATGTTCTTGAATAATTTTAGATGTCTTTGCATCGTTCTTGGGGGAGCTCCATTGTTGTACAGTCGCGAAAGTGATAAAATTTGATTAGTTATCAAGATCAACAAATTTGCAAGACAAATCTTCTAAATCTGCGCCCCTAAACTAATTGACCCATAATTCTACAACTTTGTAAGATGAATCTTTCAAACTTATACCCCTGCACACACGAAAAACAAATAAACGAACAATACTAACAATCCCACCATTAGAGAACCGACTAAACCCTACACAGAGGGACTGACTATAATCACCATATTGTTGGTGATTTTTATTGGCTAAAAGTATCAAATTAATGAAGAATTTGGGGCTTACTATCGATAAAAATCGATGACAGCCCCTAAGTTTTACTATGCTAGCTAGGTTTGAAACAGCCCCGGCCTTGGCATAGGCGAGAGTTACGACAGCTTAAGGCCAGGGTTGGTAGGGGCCCATAAATCTCAAATTTTATTGTTCTATATCTAAAAAATAAGCATTAATATTTCATAAAACTTAATGTAGCCCAGCGGATTAAAGCGGGCAAAGTAGTGCTGCGCTACTTCCCTCATAGAAGGTGCTACGCTACTTAATGTATTCTTAAGGGTATGTGTTGGAATCTTTTTAATGAATAAATTATTATTTTTCAATTGTTATAATTCATACGTATTGATAATTAAAGATATTATAGTCAAAGATTTGTATTAGTATATGTGCCCAAAAGAAATACTAATTCTGATTTGTATTATACTATACATGTTTGGTGTATTATTTGTGAGACATAAAAAATTCAAAAATTGCATATTATATGAACCAGATCAGAGATAGTAGAACACTTATTAAAAAGAATGGAGAAACTATTATACTAAACTGCCAATTATTTTATCATGAAAGGGCCTAACATCTTACTTTGCCTAAGGCCCATAAAATGTCAAGAACCGCCTGGGTTTGAAGAGAGAAAATAGGTTTTTTTTAGATAAAATCATTTTCCTTGATTTAATAAATTGAGCAAACATGTGAAAATTAGATTTGATCTGAAGGACCAAATATATTTTATTACTCTTGTTAAAGTAGAAATCACAATTCGAAACTAAGAGCTTGTTTGGCATCATTTTTTGTTTTCAGTTTCCTGTTTTTTTGAAAACTAAAAACCAAAAACAGGAAACAAGAAAAAGGTGTTTTCACTTTTTTGTTGTCAGTTTTCAAAATTATCATGATTTTAATAAGTCTAAATATTTTTTAATCCATTATGTAACATATGCAATATACTTTTAAAAACCAAAAAACCAAAAAATAGAAAAACACAATGATGCCAAACGGACCCTAAGATATGTGATACTTCGTGTTTTCTTTTGCAAAAGATAAAAATCAAAATATTGTGAACGCCATCATAAATAAATAAATAAACAAATAAATAAATAAATATCTAAGAAAGGATTGGGTCATGTATAAAACGTATTGCAAATTCTATGTAATGACCCGGACATATTGTCTTAGCCAAAATACTAGTTCAAGACTAAAAATGTGTATGTGTTTGTTGTGAATTTGGTATCCAAATGGATTGTAAATTTCTTTCTATTGTAGTAGATCAAATAATTGAAATTGTTTTTGGAGAGAAAATTGAGAGTGATTTTTTTTTTCTTCACATGTGTAACATTTCATATAATTAATCCTCCCACATCGAATGAATGGTATAATTGATTTAAGTTCCGTTTGAAATTGTTTTTTATTTTTAAGTTTGGAGAGTTGAGTTTTTGTTTTGTGAGAGAGTGGTGTATTTTCTCTATTTTTTAACACTTACAACACACCCTTTTTCATGATATCTAAGTAAAATAGGTCTTCAAAAAAAAAGTAAAATAGGTCTCACGTTATTTAACACATTTAAAACGAAGTTTAGAGATTGTTATGAATATACTTAAGTAAGCCATAAGTTTTAACTAAGGGCAATAGTACCAAATTTATAAAAAAAACAAAAATTAATAGTACCACATTTATAAAAAAAAACAAAAATTACTTTCCAATTATACTTTCTTGCAAATATTATGACATTTTCATGTTATAAAAGCATTACAAGTATTTAAAAAAAAAGGGAGGAAGTCTTGAGTTATTACTAAAATGTCAAAATTACAAAAATAAAAATTACAAAAATGTCTACCTTGCAAGGTACAACGACAATGCACAAGTTAAGAAGGTTTTACCAATGCTTTTGGCAGACTGAAAAAAAAAAAAAAAAAAAAAAAAAAAAACCTTTAAAGTTAAAGCTAAAAGCTGTTTTTCTACTATTTCCTCTCTTTGTACTTCGTATTAATTAATCTAATTATTAGTTAACATAAAATTTCGATTATTAATATTTTTCCTAATCATATTTTTTTTAGTAACATTTCTTCCGATTTTTTTTGTTTTACCATTTTAAATCTTGATACTATTCATTATTAAGAAAATCTTCTACGAATAAATCACTCTTAGAGCATGTTTGATAAGGGAGTTTTTTTTTGGTTGAAAACGGATTCAATTAAACTAGTATCGCTATCAAGTGTTTGGTTAGAACATTTAGATGACAATTACCATTATTTAGGGTTATTAGTTGATTTATTTATGGAGTACTATTCTAGAACCTAAGGTAAGAATTATGAGTAGTCGACTAATGTCTTATTTGATAAAATACCTACCTCGCTAAAACCTAAGGTAAGAAAAAAAACCAAAATACTTCCTCCGTTTTGAATTAGATAACATGTTTTGACTTTTGACACTAATCATTAACTTTGCTTTGGCTAACATGTATGATTTATAGGTATTAAAAGGAAGGAAGGAAGGGAAAAAATAAAACGTAATTATGTGAAATCTTGTTAGATTCATTTTAATGAGTACTTAATTAAAATTCAATTTTCAATTTTAAATATTTTTTACAATAATATAATTAAAGAAATATGACAAGCGTGATAAAGAAACATGTCATCTAATTTAGAACGGAGGAAGTAGCAAAATGAGGGCTGGGTCCTAATCCCTTATATTGTGACCTAAAAAGGATCCAGGCTTTAGATCGTTGCGCAGGCTCACAGGTTTGTCCACTTCTAGCCAAACATCTGGGATTGTGCACTTCATTAATCTCCCATTCATTCTTCATTGTGAGGCCCTAAATTTGAGGCTTCTATTTAATAAAATTAAACCATTCAATCAAAAGTTATATGAACCTATAAGATGGAAATTCACAATTTGTTTACGTGGAACTTTCTAGAGCAACCAAATAATTTTATTAGGGACAAAATTGCAAATTCGAGGAAAATATAAATTATGTATTTTGTATAGAAATGTGAGCATATTTGTTTTGCTTTCTAAGCAAACTATACATATTCTATCAACTTAGGAACACTTTGAGAGTGAGAATCTCTTTTCCTTCTCCTTCCTTTTTAAATTGTCTAATTCACAAATACCACACCAAAAATAATCGTGATTTTGAGGTTTAATTGAATTTCTTCTCTTTACCTACATTTGGGTAATACTTAAGGTATATTATAGATGTTACTACTACCATGGTTTTTATTTATTTATTTCACTTACCTAACAACTTGTGCTAAAAGCCTAAAAGCATTAGCAATTAAAGTTGAGTTAGGACGAAATAGGTTTAATTTCAAAAAAATTAAGTGGTTTTTAATTTTAATGTGTATATATAGCAAAAATAACATTTATTTTTTCATCAAAAACATGTGGAAGAACACATGGGTGGCCTTGGTGAGATTAGGGATAAAACTTGCACGCGAAGTCGTCGTATCCTTGAAGAGTTGTAGGCTAGGACTCTTCGTCTATCTTTCATCTTTGGTGTTTTACACTGGTGCAGTCATGCTAGATGTTCTATACCATGGTACTATGATTCTCTCTAGCTTGGCTTTTCGGGCGTAACACGGCCTATACATCAAATATATGGCCAAAGTTTCATGAGCATCTTCTAGCTAGCGGTTTTCATAGTTCATATTTCTGCCTCTTCCAGTGGTCTCACAGTTATTTGGCACTAGTCCGGGGCTCCCTCAGTAGCCCTTTGCTCTGTTTTGCTCTTGGATTTTTGGTCTATTGTAAATAACCAGTAGTATTTCTAGTATCTTTATACTTGTATTAGTTAGGTTTTACATGTGCTTTGTTTGATTTTCGTTCAAAGGTTTTACTTTGTAGAGGGTTTTAGGTTATTGGGTCGTAGTAACAGGATTAGAACTAGGTTATTTAAGAGTTCTCGATTCTAGTACATGTATGTCCTATCTAAAGCACATTTAACCCGAACGATAAATCTAATAGAAAAAAAGAAAATAGAATACGCTGTTTTAAGAGCTGCGTATAAAAAGCTAAAGTATTAATTATTAAGAATAATTAAGCACAATATAAATGCACCAATTTACGCATGTTTGTAAAAATTTATAAACTTATCGAGTACCAATTTAGGAAATACGTGATGCTTAAATGCATTTTAAAAGGGTAAAGAGCTACATATGAAGTATAATAGGCAATAAACAAGTCTATTTTGAATTGAAAGATAAATTAAGTGTTGCAACATACAAGCTTAATATGGGATTATGTGCACAATACATCCACAAAACAATAAGCAATAATAATAACTCCAATCATACGTAATTCACTAATTTGTCATTCTTCTTGATCTTATTTGAAAAGATTCCTCGTATATACTTGTATGTGTATAACTTGCAATTTAGCGAGATATGGCCTTGTTTGGTAAAGAAATTTTTGGAAACCTTTTCGCTTATTGAGCACTATTAAAGGTTTGACCATTTTAAAAAGTTAATTTGAGCTTATTAAAAGAGTTAATTGAGCCCAAAAGGCTCTTTTAGAAAAAGCTCATTATATGAGCCTTATGCAATTAGCTTGAATAATTAGCTTTTGTGTATTAAATACACTGAAACAACTAATAATAAACATCTATTTACCAAAAACTTTTACATAATCAGCTATTTACAATTAGATAGTAAAATAAGCTAATATAATCAGCTAGTCAAACCAGTTAATACAATCAGCTAACAGCTAATTATCAAACGGGGTCTCTTATCCTTTCAAGACCCTATCTATCACTTGGATTGGACTTTTAATCAAGGCTTAGCTAATGGCCCCTCGGTATAATCAATATTGTTGAACATTCCTACTCTTAAGTTCTTTCTTAGATCCATGTCTTGTTTCATTTTGCATAATCATGAGGGCTTGTCGGCCTAACCTCCAACCTCATTTCGGTCAAAATCTAGATCCATAAATCTGATATTGCATAAAGCTTTAAAAAAAAAAAAAAAAAAAAAAAGAGTATCGCATAAAGCTTTAATAAGCTTATATAGGCTAATTTTATAAAGAGCCTAGTAGCATTTTAATTTAGAAAATATAATATATTGATTAATAGTCCTGCGACATATCTAACCGAACTTTGAACGCCATGAACACATAACAAGTTTAATTAAATAAAGGTTTATTTCATCAATTCTATAATATTTGAATAGTTCTTGCAATGTAGTATGGTTCTTGTAAATAAGTCTAGAAAATGTGCCTTTCTAGTGAGGTCTCACAATTGGTGATTTTGTGATTTCATGAAAATATTTTTCGATTGCTTCATATTAGGTGTATTAAAAATCAAAATCAGTCTTTTGCAATTTCACTTAAATCTTGATCAACAAACCAATAATACACCATAGGGGAATGAACAATAATTATTCAACAATTAGAAATCCATCTTGCCTATTAGAATATACTGCCTTTATTATATATTAATTTTATCATTTAGAATTTATGCACGTGTAAGGAAAATTTTAGTATCTTAATTATTGAACTAGATTTTAACTATTATTTTGACAAATATACAATCATTAATGTTTAAAGCAAATTGTTAGCATCAATATGAAATGAAGATAACTAGTAGAATCTTATCATCCTAAACAAAATTGGGAGGGGGGATGTTATGTTGTAGTCTTGTAGATCAACCAACTTTAAGAGATTATATACTCATGAATCCATTAGCTTATATTTTGAATAATTTAAATCTAATTCTCCCATGTATAAATGTAAAAATGTAGGTCTTGTTCTTTGATTTTCATTGAATGTATTTTCATTCATATGATAGTAACTAGGACAAAATATGAGTGGTGCCAAAATGAGTCAACGGTGTTTGAACTAAAATTGAACAAAATAATAATTTGTCATCAATGCCAAAGTAATTGAAGTTCTATGTTATTCAATTCGATGCTCAAACTTTTTGAATAAATCTTGATATCTTAATAAAATTCCTAAATAGGCTGAAAAGAGATACAAGAATAAATGAAAAGGCAGTGGAAGATGAGCTAGCAAGGATACAAGAGACAGCAGCAGCACCACCACTAATTGATGCCATGCGGGAGGCTGCATGGCTATCAGAAGGGCAGTCCTTAACAACAACAAATGAGCAAATACAACAGTTGAATGCATCGCTTGAAGCTGTCATAGCTAATGCCGACTCCTTGAGGGTGACAACAGGAGCTAAAGCAGCCGAGATTTTGAGGCCAACTCAATGTTTGAGGTTCTTGGTAGCTGCTATGAGACTAATGCAAAGAATGAGGAGTACAGGAATGGAAAGAGATAATCTTGGAGGAGACTTGGATAGAAGTAACATAAATATATATATAGGTTGATGCTTCATTTTCGATTATTTTAAAAAGAAAATAATGCAGCTAATATTGAAATAGATTTTAAAAAATTATAAAATATATATAATTATAGTTTTGCACGAAGTATGTTACTATGATTGTGACTAGCATAGATAAGTCGGATGATAAAAGAAAACCCCAAAAAACAGAAGAAAAGAAAAAAGAACAAACCTCTTGTGATATTCCAGAGGGGTTTGTCTTGGTATAGTAGTACTCCTATATGTCCTATAGTAGGTTGATTGTTGTTTTTAACCTTTGAAAAGAAAAAAAAAAGGTTGTCTCATATTTTATGGTTGTTTTTGAAAAATTGAAATTTCTTTATGTTAGAGAGATGTATTAGATTATAAGGGGTATGAAATTAAGTACAATGTGGGTATGATGTAATGTTTGTGGTCTATTACTTTGTACAAAATTAATGTACAATTTTTTTTTTTCTCAAAGGAGGGTATCCTAAGATGTATTTTCATCATGCCTACGTATGTGTATACATGACAAAACTTAATTTAAATTAACGGGGTCAAGAGAAATAATAATTATGAAATTGAATTATTTAATATTGAAAAGAACAACATACAAATTGAGAATGATATATCAATTTAAGTTACATATACATGTATCAAATATATACACAGGTGCACTTTATGTGCAATTATGAAAGTGTATATACAAGTTTTTAAATGATTTAGAATATTGTTTTCAAAAAAAGAAATGATTTAGAGTATTGAATTTATTTACATTTTGATTAAAATTTAATTTAGTTGATTTTTACCTACTAATAAAAATGCTAGCTCCATTCAAACTTTTATCGACTTCGGTTTTTTTTTTTTTTTTTTTTTCCAATTACGTTAAGTAAGCTCGCTCAATATCCATCTGAACAATGCGGATTATTATTGGTAGGCTTGATTTTTATTAATTTATTTTATTTTAACAAAAATCACTACATAAAAGTATGTTACAAATAAGTTGGGATAATATTACTTTCATTTCATTAACATCACTGGATTATTAAGAGGGATATTGACTTTTAATCATTATGTATACTATGCAAATAATACGCATTGGTAGATACTTTCGAATTTGCAACAGTTTGATACATAGGTGCATAATAACATTGCTAAAAACAAGTTTAAAAACTATACTTGATTACATCGTCTTTTAGTATTTTTCCATGTAGATGTCTATCCCAACACCTACATTGTGTTTCATAGAAGTATAACAACGGGATTTCAAACATACTAAGGTACATAAGCATATCATATGAAGCGCTTTTTTGGTTCAACAAGCAGCAACATCCTAAGCTAGCTCACTAGTCCTCCTTTCATGGGTATGCGAGGATAAATCTGCAGCCTGAAATGCACATAGTAAAAAAGAGGGGAAAAAAAAAAGGATGTCAAACCAAAGTTTACACAAAAGAATGAGATAAGCAACACAATTTATCTATTTATTTTAGCAAAAAAATGTATGAATTTTGCTGCAAGGATCATGATAAATTAGCAGCCTGCATTTACAAAGTTAATATGTTTGAATGTGGTATACAAGGTGTGGGTGCAAGCCTCACAAATGAAGGTGAATGTATGAGCTTGGACACACCATTAAAATACAAGAGTATTTATTTGCAAAAAACACAGGCTGACGTAATAGGATGATCAAAAATCAATCATGCCTGTGGAGGGAATGGAAAGAGGCCACACTCAGCAGAATACACAGAATACACCACACCGTGGGGTTCTAAACAACTGCTAAGTTGATACATCTCCTGTTAAAACACAAATCAATCTATAACTGCTCCTTGCACAAATACAGAAAACCAGTATATTCTCAATTAAATAAGTGTTAATTATAGCATAACCACCAATCAAACACCGCCTAAATCAAGAGGAGCTACTACACCTCAACGGCTGTACATATTCAAATTTTGCTTTGTTAAGTGTTAAGTGAGCTTAGAGTTCCTCTAGACTTTGATTCTATCTTTACATTTACAACTGAACTTGAGCACATTTCAGGCACTAATTGAATTAATAAGGTAACGGGTTCAAGCTAGGCTCTTTAAAACTAGTATTGTTGTGTGCCTATTGAACGGATTTGATATTTTGGCTTGCCCAGATTTTGCACATCCAAGAACATTCTGTTTTCCTTTCGGGAAAAAAAAAAAAAAAAAGAACATTCTGTTTTTAACACTCACTTTGGAAAGAGGTATACATAGATCTAGCCCTTTTTGTGGAAGCTGCAACAAAGGAAACATGAAATAACCAATACCATTTTGCTTATGGTACCCACTTTAGCTCCACCAACTGAAAGCGCGTACTGGGTATGGGGATCTAACTATCCTCCAATGTGATTGAACTTTCTCAATACAAGATTCCTAATGTATTTTATTTTATTTTATTTTGTTTTTTTTTTTTTAAACATCGAAAAAAGCATTATATTAATCATAAAACAAATTACACACTAAAACACTAGGGGTAGGACCATACAATCTTTTTCTATTGGAGAACCAAAAGCTTTCGGAGGAACAGGATGCTCTTTTTTTAGTGTCACTCATCCTAGAAAATAAGGAGTTAGTAATACTGGAGGGAGTTTTATTTCTTTGACGACAAACAATTTTCCTTCTAACTCTGGAGCGGTGGGAAGAGGCAAATGTCTTCAACGTGTGAGAAAGGCACATTTTGGGGTTTGTAGTAGACTTCAATTGGGACTGGTGCATCTGGGTAGAACATTAACATACTTTCACATGATGACGCATGGGTCACTATACCTATACTCGGATCTTCTTGCGTCAAGATTGGAGTTTTTTCACATCTATCATGCCCCTTCAAAAGGGGGGTGACTAATCTCCATTGGTGTAGAAACTTCTTGAGTTTCAACACTATCCTTCTTCTTTGCAGGATCAAGTACTCGAATGCTAATAAAATTCTTCCGGGAAGAACAATAGTAGAGTAGTGTTCGTCCCTTGGAAACCGCCCCATACATTGTCGGGGTGAGATGCAAATAGGAATCAATTCGTTTTCGATTCGAAAACCGATAACTTTACCCTGTAAGATTTGACTTCAGAAGAGAAATGTTATCAATAACGTTGGGCCTTTCATCTTGATCAGAGCTTACCTTCCAAATCCAAAGATTTGCCAATAACATTCTTTCCCACTATGGTGTCATCTTCAACACCAATACATCTACAAACACACCCATTTTCATGACCATCTCCTTCTTTCCTTTTCCCCTTCTTTCCCAACTTTCTTTTTTCTTCTTCCTTCCCTAACTGAACAAAGTCTCTAAACCTCTCATCCTATGTTGTAACCACAAGTGCATCATCAACAAAATTTTGAGACCAACCCAATCTAGAGGTCACCTCCTTAGTTTTTGTTAAAACTCTTTGTTGTTGGAATCAATCCTAATTGCTTGCGAAAGATCCATGAAAGCTAAGTCGGGTTTGTTCGGCTCTAAAGCTGCTACCGCTCTTCAAAAGTAAGCTTTCACATTTGAGTTATCATAACACAGCACCGCCGGGCACAACTAGCCAACTTTGCCAAAGTTCCTCTCTTTGACATAACATGCCCCCAAGCGCAGATTAAGAGACACAGCAAGGCTTGAAAAAAATGATTTATCATCATCATTACAAACTAGAACAAAGGACAAGGTCTTGACTGCAAAAGAGTATTTTGCAATGGCTAAAACCATATTACTCTCCTTGTACAACTGGTTTCCCTCATCTTTTAAACTCCTAACAAATTTCAGAATACCAAAAGGATTCTTCGATTCCCCAAATATTTTCTCTAACTTATGAGAAGAGAAACCCTCCTCTTCAAACCGAGCAAAACAAAAATTCCCCCTAAGTTCCTCAAACACTTCCATAGTACTTGAAATAAGAATAGAAAAACAAAGAGCAACACTGGTAGCTAGAAATTTAATGCCATAAAGAGCAAATAATATGCTTCCATAAACTGAACAAAATAAGGGAACACAAGTCCACAAACCTTGAACCGAAGAAATTAACAACACCAAACACTTCCCACGAGGCTAACAAGCCAAAGAACCTTCTATAATTGACCAAAAAATAAAAAAAGATACTTGCCAGCGAAACGAGGTTAAAGCTTAATGGAGGTGGAGGTCGTCGGTGTAAGGTTGACTTGGCTCCGCTTCCTCTTCACTGCCGGTGGAACCGCAAGAGACTTAAATAGGTGGGGAGCTCGACCACGACAAGGGACGAGAATCTGAAACAGGGGAGATTCACCCACAAAATAAAGGAAAATTAAGGGGGTGCTCGTCGGAGAACCGGTCACGGCGCCGGAACCCCGACGAGACCCTAGGTTTCCGGCAGTGGCTTTGTTTTGGAGGAGGAGAGAGAACAGAGAGTTTGGAGGAGAGAGAGAGTTTTTAGCTTTTTTAACAAACATGAATCTTAATGCATTTTATTACAACATTATATAATTGACAATCTACCCGGAGTTATTTCGAACACTGGACAAATTTAGCTTAGTGTTATTATTCCTCTTCCCATTTTAAGCAGTAAAATAGAAAAATATGTAGGATAACAGTTCGAGCAACATAAGCAAGCCTTCTTATAAACAAACAACACAAGGACTCGAATTCCAACAAAACAGTTTCCAGCCCCCTTCTTGATCAACAACTCTGCAAAAAGCACGTATTTCCAGCATAAATGGCCTTTTATCAAGTGTTGTATTACTTGTATATACTTCATCCCTTATTTAATACTAGCAACATAGAACTTTCACTATCTCCAAGACACATCTTTGATTTTTAGAGTATTCAATAAATGTTGATAAAAAAATTATATAAATTAAATTCAAGAATATTATTTGAAAAGAATCTAACAAGATCCCAAATAATACATTACATATATTAATTTAAAAACGATGGTCAAAGTTTAACTTTGACATAGAAAAGCCAATTGCTGAACGCATCAGAGTGTAGCAGATTTTTTAAAAAATCAAGTCATCTCGAACTTTGCACACATCACATGCCATTGGCCATAGCCATGTTGTATTTTCATACTTTCTGATTTTTTAGTTCTTTACATCTCTTGTTGAATAACAAAATATAGACATTTAGTTTGATGGGAAGCCAAACTTGTCTCTATTTTTATCTGAAATTCTTCTTGGTTTGAAGACTTTAACCAAGCAGCAAAAATAGCAAGAGCAGAGCATATACATAAAGCAGAAAACAAATCAAAGAAGCAAAGAGAAATGGTTACATGCACTATAAGCGGCTCCTTGCAGCAGGTTTGAAGCTGGGAATACCAGTGACTTCCCTTGCTGTCACCAATGAATTGATGTCATATGTTCCTTCATATGTGTAGATGGGCTCAAGGTCACAGAATGCCTGGAAATTGCAATGTCGGAAATAATAAGATACAGGAAAGACTGCCTAGTGAAACACAAGATAAAGAACTGTCGCAAGAAAATGGTCGACCTATCATAACAAAATATCCAAAAGTTGATTTTGAACTCAGGAATAATATGTTCAATGGGTTTGGATGTAAAAGACAGGTACTTGACATTTCGATTGACAAATCAGTCCAGCAGACACAGGGACTAAGTCACAAAACAGAAAGTAATTTATAGGTCTCATGCTTGAAAATCATCAAAGGATCTCTCTTGATCTATTAGTTTCTCTCTCTGAATCATTTATCAGTCAGCTTGCCAAGATCAAAAGTCTGAGCAACTCTATCATACTCCCTTCTCGTCATTTCCAGAGTTTTTGGTCTACATATTACCAGTACTCATCTTTAAAGCACAGAAAGCTATCCTGTTTCATGTTGCTTACTAATGGCAAGGGATCTGACAAGTACAGATGATATAATTAATCTGACAATACTGCAACATCCTTCTTAGTAATAAGCAAGTCATCTATGTCACTAGAAATTCCAGAACTATTAGATTGCATTACAGCATGATCCAGGACAGGATAACAAATTTCGCATTTCTATTTATAACAAACGGAGAGAATCCTTTATATTTGGTTGCAAATAAAACCATCTGACATAAATCACAAGACAAAATTGTTCAGGGGGAACCACATAACTAATGGTAAAATTTCTGTCAAAACAAAAAAAACACTAATGGTAAAATTGGAAAGACAATAAGAAAGAGAGCCAGCCCCTGGGAAAAGAATTGGCCAGCAAGTTTCTCAGATTTTCGTGGAGATTGGATCTGATTTGACTAACAATTTGACAACCATGGGAGGCCAATATCAGACAAAAATCAATATTCTTGTGAGAAGTAGTACCCCTCAACTTTTTTTCAGGATCATTTAACAATTGAGTTTCAGCAATGCACTATAAAAAACATCACTAAGAAACCTGAAAATGTTTTACTACAATCAGAACCAAGGAACAACTCGAACAAGGAGACAAGACAACAAATTAACCACTTACAACATTAGAAATATCATAAGCTACATTTATCCTCAATAAAATGATTGAGCAAGGCTTATATTCATTTGCTAAGCAGATTAGGTCCATTCAACCAAAAAGTAAAAGCAGCAGCTAGCGCGCATGATTTCATAAAGACAAGCACATCAGATTAAGACATACAATACAATATAGAAATATATATACTCTTTTCTGCCAATTGACTAACTATTGGGAAAGCTTAAATCTATAGAAGAGTCAGCTGACATGTTCTGTTAAGTAAGAATAAAAAATTAACTTTTTTACATCTTTAGCAACAAAAGGATTGACATTCAGTTCATATATATGATGAAACTCCAATGTAAATTATTTTCCCCACAATCTTCAAAAAGCATATGATAGACAGTAAATAGGCAAGACAACGCAAAGTATTGAAATTAGGATGAGTACAAGACCTTTGCAACAAGAAAATCAGCAAGGATTCCATTGCCTCCTAGTAATTCGCGACCAAGAGCCACTGTCTCCCTTGCCTTGACAGAAATCCATGACTGATATATTCACAGATGAATTTGTCATTAGAACAGCTGTTACAAGACTTTAGATAATCATAGCTTGTGAGCTAAATTCACCTTTCCCAAGCTTGCATGACCAGGGGTCATTTTTCCACTCTCGTACAATTTACAAAGGCGCCAACCAACAAGAAACATTGCCTGAACATTTCCCAACATCTGCACAAGCTTTTGCTGGTTTATTTGGAATGCTGCCAATGGTGCACCAAATTGCTTCCTCTCTTTTAAGTACCTTCAGGAGCAGTATTCAGTCCAAGTAATGTTAGCATGTTAGGGAACTACCATTTCAGACATTAATATCAGTAAACCATCATAATACCTGAGACACATGTCATAAACACCCATGGAAATGCCAATAGGTTGCCAAGCAACCATGACCCGTGAAACTGCAAGTACCTGCTCAAATCAAGAGAGCTGCGTCACATAATGCACAATGCACAAATAATTTGACAATTTGTCAGCAGCTTTACAGAATAACTAAGCACCAAAGGCATTTTCCTACTGCTATTGAGCTTGTTTGATAAACCCTACTTTAGGTCACAGGTCAAGTTGCCTTCCGTGACCTCACTCTGCCCTCCTTTCATCCTTATTTATTAGCCAGCCCATCAAAGATATCACATTAGGCAGCCAACAGCAATTGCTAAATCGGAAAGGAGTTCTAAAGCATATTTGGATGCTAGTTAAAAGGTAAATGGATAGATCTTAAATCCAAGTGTCCATTAAAAACATTGGCACCTTACTTGTAAACATATTTCAGTCAAGTTTCATGTTTTCAATGTTCAAATTCTTAAATACATAACTAAGTTTGACACTCATCAATATTTAAGCATCACCTACACTCCCTCCTTCCACCATAGTACCATACCCTCCCAAATGCAACTTAGCTTTAAATAGAGCATCTGAGGTACAAAGCAACAAAAGGCACTATGGTCACATCAGAGAGCATTGAGGCACAGTGAACTTCAAGCGGTGAAGCTGGTTGCCTCGCCTCCACAGATGCCCAAGATGAGGCTACTCAGCCAGCTATGTACACTGTATACTGAAATACTAATGCAATTAAATGGAAAAATGTTATGATTATTTTTAAAAAAAACATTGATTATCACTCAACTAGATTACCCCATGTGTTGAATTATTTAAATAGGTTGTTTTCAAAGGATAGTCATTATTCTTTATTTGGGAAATGTGTAGGCATATTTTCATCGGAGGAATCCTTCATCAGTTGTTGTGAATTACTTTTTTTTTTTTCAATCTTTTCGGTCTTGGTTCCGTAGGAGCATGTCATCTGACTGTCAAGACCATGGGGCATCCTTCTCGAAACCAATATTTTCTTAGTTTTGGAACTTGGAAGGACTAAAAAAATGATGTCATAAGTAATTAAGGCGGGAAAATTTTCATAAGAAGCTGACACATGTCAATCAATAATGTCAGCAGCGGCTTGTTTTAGTAATAATTATAGTAGTGACGCATGAAGTACAAATTCTTAGGTGTTCTAGGGTACATTATTTACTCATTTGCTCATTTGGATGGCTCTAGATGAGTAAATTGCATCCCAAAACAAGCAACAATAGCCTTGGGTAGAGCAAACTACCAGAGTATCCAAGAACATAATGAACAGTATGTGCATTAGGCTTACCCTCTCCCCTCCTCCCCACTTCTTAACTCTGCTCTTAGCTCTTTATTATTCAAGCAAGAGAAAACCTCAGTGGCTAGATATCCTAACAAATACCTGGCGAACAATCCACCAATCATTTCAAATCATTAATTTGAGTAGAACAGGAAAATCAGCAAAACAACCAAAAGCTGAAAATAATCAAGTTCTTTACTCTTGCTTTTAATAATTTGATTCAGGCTTTATATTCGGACATAACTTGACATATAAACATACATAGATAGCTAGAGAGTCAGCAGCAAAAGCTCTCTCAAAATTAGAAACATAATGAGCCCGCATTAATTCTCCAACATATTAATTCTCTTAACTAGCAAGACCCTAATCAGAACAAGGAACACAATACAAAACAAGAGTAAAGACCTTCAGCAACTGAAGTTATGTATCCCTCCATTACCTTATTTGTGTCTTGGAAAGAATTGACACCTGGTAGCCTATCCTCATCAGGGACAAAAACCTTCTTTAAGACTATATCTCCATTCTGAACAATCCGCAAGCCTATCTTGTTCTCAATTTTAGTAGCAGTGAGCCCAGGCAAATCCTTTTTAACAATGAATCTGTAGAGTGTGGACTGTTGATCAAGAAAACAGGGGAAAGAGGACAAAAAGTATGGAATCAATGAATTAAAACTGCAGTGTGTCCAAGTGTCCAACATCAAGCTCTTGTTGCACCAAACACTCGAGATTTAAATCAGACTAATACTGATACATCATACACGAGCTTTTAAAATTACCAAAAGGCAACTTTGCGATGATGATAAACCATACACAATGCCAACATTGTTTTATTCTGAACTCCGAGCCAATCAAAGGTATGGCTTCTTACATCTTGACCTCCTAAACCATCCGAGCCAAGTTGGTGATCAGGTGATGTATCAACAACAGGTAAATTAACCACATCCAATGACTCTAAAAAGTATACCCCCTATCATGTGGAAAAGAAGAGAATTTATAACCTTTGATGGCAACATTGTGCACTTAAAAAGTTGAGCATACTCTGATATTATGGGAACTACCTTTATATACTGCCTTTTACAGATAACTGTAAGACAATTGATTTAGTGAACAATATCATATCACAAAGCTAGTTCCTTCATTTTTTTTCTCCCTCACTACGCACAAATGGGCCAAGCATTGAGGGTCATACTTAAAGACTAATTGAATTGTGTTTCTATATTTTAAAGGGAACATGACATCTAAGTTTAATGGGAAATGCATTTAAGATAACCACGCGTGTAAAGGTTCTAGAGGATCCTAGAGCACTGATCAAATATCACAAACCTAGAAGTATCTTGTTTTAATTATCAAAATCATTATACATTTGCCTGTAACTTCCTTATGTAGATCATACTGTATTTCAAATTTTCTCCACTTGTGTTTCCCCCCTTCCCACAAGTTACAACAGTGACAGCTTCAGCGACAGATTTCCCAAGTCCAAAGTCCTCGATGAAAAGTGTTACAAAATATTCACTAAAAGCATGGAATCATAAATTACTTTCAGACATTCAAAACCTCTGGCAAACAGAGAGAAATAGCAGAGCTTTGAAGAAAACAAGTCAACAAAATACCGTCAAGGCGTCAATCATTTAACTGGTAGCCAGGGGCCTTAGTGACAGTTTAGACACATAAAGCTTAGGCTGAAGACTCGATGTTCTGCTAACTTTATACATTTACATCAATATCATCATAGCCCAAAACCTTTGATTAGAGGTAAGGAAGATAGGGTATCACATTTGATTAACTACGAAACAACTGCATGCTACTTCACAACACTTTAATAGGTATACACCGTTTAATAAGCCATTTTAGTTTAGTACATTATCATCTAAAAGTCAGAAAATAGAAATCACAATGGACAGGCTATTGCCTAATGTGGTACTTCCAAACTATCAGGCAAGAGTAGAGCAAGATGTTGCAGCAGCAATAAGGGAAGGCATCAAAGACAGAGAAGGGGCATTCTCCAAGCATATCTTCAGTAGTAATAGAGATATTTGATAGAAAGTAAATGCGTCACTCCATCAACCATACTCAGATTCAGTAGGATTGTATCAATTGCAACAGATAATCAATTGTTCGCATTTAAATGCCACGTAGCATAATCGCAAGTGTCGAACACTTTATTTACTTATCCCTAAGACCATAATCGAAAATATAAAAGTAAATTCTTACGAATTCTTCAGTATTTGTCTAAATGCAAACTTTCAGCAAAAGTTCTATTCCTTATAAATTTTTTTCAGCTCTTCTACATTAATAAATAAATTTTTCTTTCAAGGATGCTGTCAAAGGGCTAGATTTACTCAATATATTAGAGGATTTTCACACTTACCCATTTATCTGATTTGTTGCAGTGTTCCTAGCAAATATGATGAGTAAGTCTGCAAATGTGCTATTACCTATCCATCGCTTTTGACCTTCCAATATCCAGCCTCCAGCAACCTATAAATAGCTATAATAAGATACGCCTCTTGAGAAAGGAATGGGAAATGCATGGAGAAAAGAGGGATTTTAAACCTTTGTAGCAGTTGTTTTCAGACCACTTGCATCACTTCCATTGTCAGGCTCAGTCAATGCCTGACAGACAAAGAAAATGAGGAAGATTATATGCATAAATTACAAAAGCCAGCCAAATTAATGAATGGCAGCAAAGGGGAACCTTACCCAACATGATATAGTTTTTAACTGTGCCAAAGAAGGCAAATACTTCATTTTTTGATCTTCTGAGCCACACAATGCTATCTCAACAGACACCACAATATTGCCAAAAGTAAATTATCAATCAGATATTGCCTTCCAATAAAACTAGATAACAGACATATATATACTAAAATTGCAAGTTTATCAGACAGGGAAAAATGAGTTCATATATACAAGAAGTTGAGGAGGTCACCAATTGTGAGCATCGCCAGAGAAGAATGGACCAATATGAATGTCGAACAACTAGCATCAACCCTAGCAACCTCAGCCGTGGCAATAGCATTTCCTGTAATGGAAAGACCGGGGCAACCATAACCCTAATCACTGAAACTGGTTAATACCTCATTTAAGGTGGTCACAACAAAAGAAAGTCAAACCCAATTTATATTAATTACCTTAATACTCCCACCAGCAATTTGCAAGGCCCCCAACTTTGGAATAATCTGGAATGGAAACTCAGCTCTTTCCCAGTACTGCAATTAACAAAACATGTTACAATCTCTTGCTTAATTTGGCAACTGAAGATAATACAAAGATGACGTAGAATTATTTATTACATAATGATAAATAAGAAGGCATGATGGTAGCAATCAAAGTTACTAAGTAGAGGTAACCACCTCTGCCATGATAGGAGCTACTTCTTTTTCCATACACTCTCTAACTTTAGCACGAATAGCCCTCTCCTCATCATTCAGCAGATCATCAAATTGATAATAGTCGGATGCTGCAGTCCAAAGGAGGCCAGGAAAGAATATATAAATAAACATCCAGAATGAAACTAATTTAGTAAAGCATCAAAGGAAACTAGCTGAGTAGGATATATTAAAAAATAAAAATCAATAGAAAACAGAATTTGATAACTAAATTGGTGAAAACAGAGAAAATCCTATAACTGATGCAGACATACAGGAATATAAGTTCAAAAGTAAATGAAATAAGACAGTTCATTAATTGATCCAGCCAGCAAAAACCTCTAATATCCACAATTGCCTCCTTTATGAACATTTTTGTGCATGTTTTAAGCCTCATGTGTCACAAAAGAGATAAGTAGATTACATATAGATTTTTTGAGGAACACTACTAATTAGATTGAGACTATGTCACTTGTTCAAAAGTATACTGAAATGATACTTTGAATGCATTAAAGCTTTACAATTATCAAAATCCAATACGTAAGAGAAAAATTGAGGCAAGACTTGGATAATATGGAAAAGCAAAAAGAGTTTTAACACAAAAACAGGTATTGGAATTCAAAATAAAAAATAAAAATAAGAAACTCATGCATCTGAAGAAGCTCATCCAAATTTTATCAACTATGAAACCATGATTTCATAAATTGCACTAGGATACTTAGCCAACTTTGTAAATTCTAAGTTCTGACTTTCCAACTATTTTCTATTACAATTTGTCGATTGTCCTAAGGGGAAAATAAGGACACGAAATTCAACAAAATACTCTAATTCTCTCATTCAATTCTATGCATTATCACTTTATCAGCATATTACTAATAGTTTAAAATTTTAAATTAATTCTGAAATTAGCAACTGTGATATTTTACATTACTATATTAATTATTACTTTCAAAATAAATTTATGTCACATATATAAGGACATATGGGTTTACCTAAGGCATTAAAAAGTTCAGTAATAACTTAAAATTTATCAAAACTTTACAGGAATAAAGAATAAAAATCTCACCACAAGGAGGAAATATCGATGCAGGTTTTGCTTGGGGGAATGCTTCTGATATATCAAGTGGTGGCAGATTGAAATATGAACTCCTCGCATCCTTGAGTGAGTCACCTAGTAGCCAAACAACACAACATCCGATCAATAATTAAAGTGACAATAATCACTAGACTACCCAAAGCTATTTTTTATTTTTTTTTCTGAACTTATTGTATCTTAACTTATTTTATCAGAACTTAAGCTAAAATAAGATGAAACAAACAGGCCCTAAGGTAAGTTAATAGTGATCATTATAAGCACGTATGCACTTAAAGCAGAATAATTAGGGTACTTCAATTTAGCTCATTTATGCGAAAGGTTTTCCGATTTCAAAAATGATCAAATCACCAGATTAGATCAAACTTGATCTTTTTATCTGCATTTACTTAATACTCCATACTAAAATCTGCTCCATAACTAAAAAATTATGAAAATTTCATATTTGAAAAGTATATCTTAATACAAATTTAATGACATCTCAGTTTATAATGAGTTAGTATTAGGTATTCCTAGAGCACCTAGTATTGTATTCCAAGCTAAATCTAATAAATAGGCTAGAAACCCAACTTATAAAAAATAAAAAAAAATAAAAAAAAATAAAAAAACACACACACACACACACTAGAATTTATTTCATGAAATAACAAGTTAACAAAACGAAATAACATAAAATAGAAGCATATTATTCCAGTTACTAAACATGATATTTTTTGTTATTGAACATGTTATTTTAGAACTACACAATGTTATTCCAGATTTTATAGCTTTAGAAGCATACTATTTTTATAACTAAAAATACTTCGTATTATTTTAGAACTAGGTCAAAATCCCGTGCAATGCACGGTTGTTAAATATTACAAAATAATACATAAAGTATATAAAATATATTTAGAAATAGTTCATTTGAATATATATGGAATATGATTGTCAATATGAAAAGAAAATATCATAAGATATAAATAGTCACTTAAAGATTTTGCAAAAAAAAAAAAAAAAAAAAAAAAAAAAGGAAAATTTTTTACAAGGTAATGACAAGCGTTATTAAGGATTTGCTTTTAGTATAGGTTAATAGATTAATTGATAAATGTTTCTGATTACATTATTTTAGAACTAATAAATGTTATTTTATAAAAAGAAGCATGTTATTTTTATTACTTTGAATATTATTCCAATTCTTATAAAACATTATGTTACTTTATAAATAGAAGGCTAGAAGCATGTTATTTATATAACTTGCAAATTAATTGTTAAAACACATGTTATGTTTTTTTTATTGACGTTATGTTATTTAGATTAAACTACGGAATGTATGATATTTTTCAAAAAGAATCATCAAATTTGCAATTGCGCAAAATGGAGTCGCCCTGCAGGCTGTTTGGTTCCCCTGTCATCACCTCTTGGCGATGGTTCTGCTTGCCGAAGCCTCATTCAACAAGGACCGTACAACTTGTTTTGGTTTGGGATGAAGCCAAGCCGATACAAATCGAACATCATCGGCGTCGATGCACAACAAATTTTGCAAAATCATTTTCAATTTAGAGATGTAATTGACAAAAAGAGGAAAAAGAGTGATTGATTAGATTGAGAGAAAAATCAAAACAAAAAATTTGCAATTGAAAAAAAAGGATTAAATTCATTGAGATTGAAAGAAAATAGAGGGAAACAAAGCATATCAAGAAGAAAAGGGAGCAAATCGGGAAGAAGGATGGGACACTAGAGGAAGCGCTGAAATCGTTGTTGTTTTGAACCCGGAGTACCATGCTCACGGTACTCTGGGAGTAAGGAAGAAATTACGTTTTATAATATATCATCTAGTTTACAAATAAATTAAAGTTTGGCCAAATCTGAAAATCAAATCGAACCAGATTGGATCATATTAGAAAAATTCAGATAAGGTGAATTGAACATAGCCTTTGCCTTAATCATCAAAGCATTCAAACTCAATCATCCATTAAAATCAATAATAGTACTAAAATTCAAAGTCAAAATCGTATTCCAAACGAAACCAAGTAATTGCTATTTGCCAAAGCCAAGCAATATTAATTAGCATTTATTTACAATATAAGAGAAATTAAACAACAAAAATAATTTTAAAGCCAATGAAACAGTATTTTTTTTTTTTTTTAATTAAGAAAAATATGATGTATATATTTTTATCTCCTCCCCATTAAAAAAAAAAATAAATTAAATCCAACAAAATTGGAAGAATTTAAATATCAAAAGATGATATCAAATTTAATGCGAAAACATATCGTAAATTTCATGATCTTAAGAATTAAAATTCATGCAATTTAATACATTCACCAAACTTTAATTATAAAAAAAATAAAAAATAAAAAAAAAATTAAAAACGAAAAACTCATGATCTAAGAATCAAAACTAACCTTTATTTGTAGAAGAAATTGTCATTTTGCGAATTCAGGAAAAGAAAATTGGAGCTGAAGAAGAAAATTAGGAATTTAGGAGAGAAGAAAAAAGAGACTTAAATGGCACGGAGTTCGAAGAGGACGAAATTGGGAAATGAAAATTGAAGACGATCTTATTAATTGAAGAATCGTGATTATCTGAAATTGAATACAAAAAGTAAATGACGCGACAAAGGGTACACCCAAAACAAGATAAAAATAAAGGCTTATGGAGATGCGGGGTATCGATCCCCGTACCTCTCGCATGCTAAGCGAGCGCTCTACCATCTGAGCTACATCCCCACTTTACAAATTAGTTTTTTTTAATACTATAATAATAATAGTATGGTACTATTTGTGTGAACCCTCGGAAAAAAAATTAACACTATGGGTTAAGAAAAACTCTCTAAAGATTTAATTATCCAAACATCTGATCCACATAAGAAAATTTAATCTTTTTTAAAATAAATAGGTGGTAAAATTCAAAAAAAAAAAATTGTAGGTGGTTACTAGTTTAGTCCCGTGCGTTGCACGAATTAAGGGTCTGTTCTCTTACGTTGAAATTCAGTTCAGTTCAGTTCAGCTGAGTTCAGTTCAGTTCAGTTCAGTTCAGCTGAGTTCAGTTCAGTTCAGTTCAGTTCAGCTCAATTCAGTTCAATTCAGTTCAGTTCAGTTCAGCTCCTAATTTCCTTCTCTTATAAAATATTCAGTTCAGTGCAATTCAGTTCAGTTCAGCTGAGTTCAGTTCAGTTCAGCTGACTTCAATTCAGTTCAGCTGAGTTCAGTCAATGAGAACAGGCCCTAAGTAGCCATTATTTGTTTAAATAGTTGTCAATTTTATATTCGAAAAAAAAAACAAAATCTCTTTAATTAATTTTGAAAGAAGCTTAGTTTTGGAATATAGGAGAAAAAAAAAGGATAATGTCAAAAATAGTTTAGGCGGGAAAATTTTTAATAAGAAATTGACATGTGTCATTTAATGATGTCAGCATGTTTTGTTTTAGTAATAGTTAATAGGAGGTATTCACGCTTATAATTTTTGAATGTAGGTTTTCTTAGAAAGATAAAAAAAATTAGAAAGAAAATAAAATATGATGTCATAGGCAATTTTAGAGGGAAAATTTTCAATGATAAAATGTCACGTGTACAAAAATGATGTCAGTGGTTTTTACTAGTTATAGAAAGATCACTAAAATGAGATGAATAGTTGGTGATTATTTCCACAAAAAAACCTTTTTTAAAAAAAAAGTCCGACAAAACAAAAGAAAAACGAAGCAGTCCAATCTAAGCCAAAATAATACACCCAATATAATAAGTTGCTTGACTTGAACAAACACACTCAAAAGTATTTCAATCTCTCAAAATTCAAATCTTCCAATTTCACTCAATCTTTCCTTTATCATTTTCCAAACCCGATTCCCCTTTGATACAATGTTCACTAAACGCTTGTTACAGAAAGCCGCTCATCATTATCATCATCATCATCATAATCAAGTACACCATTTTTAAAAAAAATAAATTTCAGCTCTCGCTTTAAACAGATAATGAATATACAAATGCATTGTTTGAGAATGCATATTTTATATAATAAAAATATATGCGTCTTTTATATAAAAGAAAAATGCATTGTATATATTCTAGAATCAAATATTGTATCTATTAATTAGTGATATTGTTATCATAGTTATGCTAACATAAATCCATTCAATAACTCAATAAGTGTGCTAAATAAGAATGATATAAAAGAACATTGTAGAGTATGTAACAAAATAAATTAAGTTATAATTGGATTGAAAGAAATCCAAAAGGACACTAAATTTCATACGACATCTACAATTGATAAATAATGATAATGATAACAGAGCTAACAAAACCAAATTTCATTCAATCGCTTTATAGCTAATGATAATAGATATAACAATTTAGCATATTCTCGATTCGTTGTCTCATACAACTTTTTGAGTGGATCCGCCAAAACTTCAATATTTTGTGAGGAAGAAACTTCTTGTGATGATTTTGTAACACGGATTCGAGCAATAATCAATCATAGCCCAGTAAAACTGGAAACCCTATCAAACGCAGATAACACCTTGTCTTTCGAATGAGTTTGAAAAATCTTTTCTTTCGAGAAGAAGATTGAAAAAACCTTGTCTTTCGAAGGAAATAAACCCTTTCTTTCGAGGGAGACATTATTATAACCTAAGAATTAAAAAAAACTTAAAAGAAACAACGACTGGGGTTTTCCACCGGTGAAATCCAATGAAAGCCCCTTCAAAATTTACAATGGAGGCTAAAGTTTTGGAGATAGAAGAGAGAGAAAGGAGCCTAGGTTTTTTTTTTGTTATTGAGGAAATTTTTTTATATAGGAATATATTTTTAGTTACATGAATATACATACTACCTCCGATTTTTTTTTAGTTGCAACTTTGGAATATTTTATATCTCTCAAATAATACCCCAAAGTTGCAACTAAAAAAAATCGGAGCTAGTATATATATTTATAATGAATTGCAATATCACAATAAGGTTTAGTTGATATATTTAGGGGTGGAAAAATAAGTTTTAACTATAGAGCGACATGTGTCAAAGTGTAGCTTGAATGTTCTCTACTTCCCTACCTTTTGAAAAGTAAGAGATAACTTTTATAAATAGTGTTTGGACAATTATACCCTCTAAAATATTTATTTACTTAATTGCCCTCATTAATGTTAATTAGCTCTTATTTTATATTCTTAAGAATAGTGTGTAGACAATTAAACCCCTAAAAATATTTGTATACATATTTTCCTTCATTAATGCTACTAACAACTAAAGTTGTGATGTAAGGCCAATCGAAAGAGCTTCACAAATATTCTTCGCTATGGTGTGTGCATCGCACACGTTAGCCACCCTAGTTAGTATAATTATAGAAGATGTGCTTGTGTTGAAATTCTTGATTTCTTAGAACCTATATGTAAGTGTCGTTGGCTAAATTTTACTAATGAAATCCTTTTTTCTTGTAAAAAAAAAAAATTTGTATTTTTTTAAAATTTAAAATAAAACAATAAAGGGTTGAGACGACAAATTATAAATAGACGGTAAAATTATTGTGTTTTTAAGAAAACCCTAAAAAATTGTTAATCACACAGAGTTCTCCTTCGAAGTGGCTTCTAAATAGACGATAATATGATTTTTTTTTTTTGTTACGAGTAGTTGGGTGCGACTTAAAACCGCTCTCCTCTATTTTTTTTTTTTAAATACTAGTCTCCACTGTTGATTTTTGAAGTGGCTTCCATCGGTTCTTACTGGTGAAAAGCCCCAACCTTTGTTTCTTTAGTTTTTTTTTTTTTTTTTTTATAATAATGAATTTTCCCTCGAAAGAAAAGGTTTTCGATCTCCTTTGAAAGACAAGGTTTATTCGACCTATTTCAAAAGACAAGGTTTTTCTCCTTCTTTCGAGGGGGATTTCCTTAGGTTAAAATCCTAAATAATAGATTCGATGGATTACTGTGATTCCTGTGAAGTTGTTTTATTGTTGTAAAATTATACAGGGTCGCGAAGGTTAACAATTTTTCGAATATGATTAGATGAATCCGATGTAAATCATCCTCACGAGTACAAGGAATCGTTAGATTAACTCTCTAACAAGGCTGTATTTTTCATCGTATAAGTGGGAGATGTTCTACATTGAAAGATCTGCTCGACGATCTTAGTTTCTATGAAAGACATTTTTATTTGATTCAAATTATGTATTTATTAAATTTGACTATGTTTGTGAATATCGTATGATTGTATCAAATTTTTTCTTTTTTAAAATAATCGAATATCAATTTCACAATACAGGCTTTTCCTAAGATATAGTATATAGTATTGGTTGTAAGTATCAAGTTTTTTCTTTTTTTAAATAATCGAATATCAAATCCATACTCCAGGCTTATCCTAAGATACAGTATTGGTTGTAATTTAGGGTCCTATCTTGACGAATTTTGAGATGTCAAGTTTTTAATGCCTAATTTTTTCATACAATCGTAGGCGTCCCATCTTCCACCAATAAAACAAAGAAAAAAAAGCCCTACAGATATCTTTCCAGTCTCTAATTAAAACTATTAAATAAACCGACAATTGAAATTCTCTATTCATCTAATTAAAACTATCAATGCTATCAAATGTAAATGTTGAAATTACTTGATATTATATCAACTTATTCTGATTCTAAACTACCAGATATTCGATGTGCGATAAAAAAAAAAACTTGTAACACCATCCATCCATATTCATTTTCAAAGTCAATCCGATAAAAATAATCCCTTTTCCAAAATAAAATTGGATTCTAAAAAAACTCAGCTTCTTTTTCATGCACGGGATATCATATAAATCCTCCACATACCCAAGACACAAATATGTCTAATGGTGACTATGACTTTAACAAAAATTATTTTCCATCAAGTAAATTAAAAAATCACATTTCTTACCTTTATTCTTCACTAATATTTCTCTAAAATAAAAAAAAAATATCTCGCCTTACAAAATCATTATAAAAAAGTCTCAATATAAACTGAACAAATCACTTTTTTATCTAAAATATTTCATCTTTCATACAAGAAGTATCTTTATAGAAATTTTGAAGCAAAAAGCTAAAAGTTAACACAATTATTTTCATAGTTTGTTAATTTGTAAGGATTTCACGTAATTTGTTATTGCACGTATTTATTATGTATATATATTTGACATATATAAGTATGTGTATTTTTAATCTGATATATTATTGGCTATATGTATTTGCGTAATGTTAAATAATTCAATATTAATCATGATTTATCTTTTCGATGATATTAACAATTTTATTTAAAAAAAATGAAAATTAAATAGAATATGTAATTTTTTTTGTGTTCCACTCGAATCACCCTTAGGCTAATTCGGATTCGATGACAAAAAAAGAAAGACTACCCGATGTAAAAAAAAAAAAAAATCAAAGAAAGTCCATGATACCAATATTGATTTGGTAAAATAGTTTAATGTTTTGATTCTAACAATGTTACTAATGTTGACCAAATGTTTTTTTCCTTCTTTAAAGGAGATTCAAGGAGAATGTTTTATAAAAAGTGGGTTCAACTGATTTTGTGGATAAGGCAGAAATGTTGGGAGGATGGGGGCAAGAAAATAGTAGGTGACTTGTGACAAATAGAATATGTATTGAGAAATCATAAAATATTTTCCAATGCTTATTTTTTCAGAACACCGACAGACTATAGTCGTATCACCTAATCAAAAGTAATTCCTAAAATCACTAATTAAAATAGATAGGGAACTAGGGTCGAATCCATAGGAAAACAATGTTCTTTTATTTCTAATAAATTATTATAATCTAAAATATTAAGTAACCAATGTATTCTTGTGAATTATACTAAAGGGAATAATTAAACTAATGCGATTAAGAATTAACAATAAATCAAAACCTAGGGTATAGATTCACCAAATAAACTCCGGGATGAAAGACAACAATCAATTATCAATGCATAAATTAACCAGATTATAAAGGACTTTCGCTACGTATTACATTTATAGAATTAACTTAGCGGTATTAAATCGCATCTCTCGAATCTTGACTTAACCATTTATAAATTAATTCCACTCATTGAAATTAGGCCTTAATATTAATTCTCATCTGTCGAATCTCGAATCAATATTGTGTTACTTATACAAGTAAATCTGCGCAAATCTAATTGCATAACATTATAACAATTAATAGGAAATTAACCCAAAACATTAACGATTAACAACAATAGATCTTCGTATTAATCATGAATCCCCAAGAACCCAAGTATTAAACTACTCACACATAATTAAAACTAAACTAACCTAAGCAATTAAACTAAGCATTATAAAAATAATAATAATAAACTAAAAATGAAAATAAAATTACTTCCTATTAAATTTAAACTAAAGTTAAAACAAAGGAACTATAGTAATAAACTAAATAAACAAAAGCTTTCAAAACAATTAAACAAACTAAAGAAAAGTTCCGCAAAACTAATAACAAAGTCAATCAAAACTAATAAAACATGAAATCTAACTTAATCCAAAACTAAAGAAAAGCTTAAAGAATAAAAGCTAAAATCCTAATAAACGAGTACCGAAAATCAAAACTAAGACTAAAGCAAAACAAAAAAGCTTATCTCCTCCCACCTACGATACTACCCCATTTTATATTCAACTTGGACCTTTGATTAATTGGGCCTTGAATTCCTTCTTATTTATATCTAAGTAATGGACTTGCAACAAATACTCTTGTACTCGAAATGAACCGAAGCATTAATCACCGAACTAAATGTAATTAGTTCAACCTTAGGCTTTAAATATTATGGTCATAAAATATGATCAAATTCCAATATCTTGTACTGATTCAATAAGCTCGGAAATTATCATAAATCTACAAATTCCTATAAAATAACACCAACTCTACAAAAACACTAGTTTACGTATATTAATAATAAAATAGCTTCTAAGACCTCAAATAAGCACAAATATATATATATATATATATATTCATCAAACTCCCCCAAGCTAAACCTTTGCTTGTCCCTAAGCGAAGCAATGAATAAATAAATCAATACTTCACCTCAAATACAATTTAAATCAATAAATATAATTCAAGGTAAATCCGATAAATATGCATCAAAGTCGATCAATCAAATCCAGCCAATTACCAATCTTCCCTAACAATTGTAAACCACAAGAGCATATAGAATTCAAGATTAGTGCTCACACACTCTTCTCTTATTTATGTGGCGAGTAAAAGATATACTCAATCGCTCTCCAACTAACCCTTTAAATGTGAACAATGCCCTCCCAACTCACGCACTCGTGTGTTTAAAAGACAAGCACTCAACCTAGTAGTCGACTTGAAACATGTCAAATCAGTTTTTGCATTGATAAACAACTAATTTCACATTCATACAAATCTATGCACAAAGGTCGGAAGGTCTTCAAAGCTTGTAATGTAAGGCTAGGGTAAAAGGGTATGAAATATTTGGGAAAATTTGAGAGTAAAGTCATGCTTAAGGGAACAACATTCTGATAAAACCAAGGTCAAAAAATAAATAATGACCAATCATCTCCAACATAACTCAACTCAACGCTACAAAAATTCACCAAACAACTAATCCAATATTAACAATATTTCCAACACTTATAAATTCACTCTTACAAATATGATATTATAGAACTTGAGTGAACGAACAAACAAACTTTGCACTTTTTTTTTTCAAATTTGATTTTTTTTTTCTTTTTCTTGAGCAACCTTCAATTAGAACACTTGAACATTGAATCAATTTTTCTTTTGCTCTTTTTTTTTTTCTTTTTCATTCACATTGGAATTTTTTCAACTTTTAAACACCTTTTCAATTTTTTCCAATCACAATATCAAAAGAACAAATTACTCTTCTTATTAACCTACATTGTGCAAAGTATGTGCAAACTACAATTCCCTCACTCCACTAACTTATAGCTCCCTCAAGCCAAGCTTGGGACTAGTAACCAATGGGGCTTAATTTGCTTGTAATGTGGCAAAATAGATAATAAAAGAGCACAAGCAACAACATGGGTAGCGAGAAGGGAACAAATGTATCTAATATCATCTGAAGGCTACCTAAAAAAATAAATGCCTTCGTCCTCCTCAATGTGCATAATAATGAGTCATACAAACATTACTCAAAGTTAAAAATAAATACCCAACTTCATTGACATACCAAGAACTAACACACACTTCAAACACTATGTTTACAAGTAGTTGGGAAAAATTGACGCATATTAAGCTTTCAAGGCAATTAAATATTAAATCAATACCAACTAATCCACAATATCTTTCAGATATTAAGGTTTCAAGGCAATCAGATATTAAATTGATGCATAGTTAAGTTTATTTCAATTTAGTTCAGCTCCAATCAGTTCAGTTCATTTTAGTTCAGCTCTAATCAGTTCGGTTCAGTTTAGTTCAGTTCTTTTCTTTTGCTAATTTTTTTTGTTTTTATATGATTTAGCTAATGATATTGTTAATGACAATTTAGTTTAGGTGGGCCGATATATTTAAGTTCATCTTTATGTCTAATGATATTGCTAATTAATGATAATTAAAGCCAAATTTCATACTTTTTAGCATATATTACTACAACGACAACGACAATAATAATACTTACCCCGTTTTTTTTAGTTGACACCGTTTGACTTTTACACTATTCACACAACATGCTTTGATTGGTTTATAGATACGATAACACATATTCATGTGGAGTCGTGTTTGAATCGTTTCAAATGTATATTTTATTAATATCCACTTTTTATAATCTTATAATGTTGATAATTATAGATATTAATCGTTAAAAACATACGTTGGCAGGCGTGATAGTTAAAGGTGTCAACTAAAAAAAACAGAGGAAGTAATAATAATAATTATAATAATAATAATAATAATAATGTTATGAAATATGGAGAAAGAATCAATTTGTGTATCTTTATTCCATATGATGGGGGTATATATATACATACAATATAATTAGGGTTTGCTTGGATAACAATAAACCCTATATCTAGAATATTTTGGATGATACAAAAAGGATAATGGATATCCACAAATAATATTTTATAACATTCCTCCTTGGATGTCCATTATCGAAGACTATGTCTCGTTAAAACCTTATTAGGAAAAACCCTATGGGATAAAAACCTAATGAAGGAAAAAGAGTACAACATTCTTCATAATACGCTCGAAATGCTGCCTCGTTAAAAACCTTACCAGGAAAACCCAATGTGGGACAAAACCATGGTTAAGGGAAAAAGAGTGCAGCGCGTAATTCCCCCCACCCCCCCCCCCCCCCCCCCCCGATGAATGCATAACTTGAGGCCTTCTAATGCAATGACTCCAATATAGTTGAGTGTCTTCTCACATGACACAGAATATTATCATTCCTTGATTTTCGATCCTCCCTAATCTTCAAATCTTTAAGCGAACAATTGAGTCTTCATATCCCTATGCCTATAATAGTAATACATGTGTTTGTCCACATTTCATTCGAAATCACTGTTTAAAGTTACCTTAACCATTATACTTATACCTTCTTCCGGAGGCCATGAATAATAGAAATTGATGATCATTATTTGATCAAACAATCCTTAATAATTATATGGCAACACATGATATTATTAATGTTGTTTTTCAATCTTGCATGAAATAATAATATAACACGTGTAATTATATACATTGATCTTGGTTCTTCTTGACCATAAGAAAACAATCTTACACATAAGTATCCCGTTGATATTCTTTATATTAGAAGTTTCATATGGCACGATAATTCTCATGCAAATATTAATTCTTGATCTCACTAATTCTCATATGCTCAAACTTTAGGTTGAGATGTCAATAATAATCACATAGACCAAAAGTTTGATATAATTACAATATTCATAATATAAAATTTGTAAGGCTGGATATATAAATACGTTGTACATAAGCTCATCAGAAACTCTTCTTACATGATTCATAACATGCTATAAAATCAACGTCATCAATAATTTCATCAAAAGTATAGGCCTATTGAAATATAAATATTTCTTTGTAATTTTCCGTCAAAGTTACAAATACGCCATACTATCTTTTGAACAAAAATTCACATATACCACAATTATTGTATAAAAATTAATGCAGCAATATGAGATATAGAAAACAAAATAAATAATGAGTAATGCATCTAACAACTTTCGATATATGCAATGAATAATACATTAACCTAGACTCACACATGCATATAAACATACATAGGACTCAAAATAATGCAAGACACTGTACAGTGTGGATTTGAAAATCCTTATTTCATTGGACTTCTGGTCCTTGATAAACTTAGGATGATTATCATTATGTCGACATCAAAATGGACATATATTCTAAATCCCTTATTCACTAGTCCATTATATCATGCATATGCATTATTTATCGGTTCCATCATATACCGATATCATCATATAATTCCTCAAGGAAATTTTTTAATTTGCATGCTATTTTGACAATGATATCTGAATACATTTTTCATTGGTACTATCATAATTTTTCTTACATTATAGACCATCTATTGTAATAAATCAGATATCTATACCACTTTGGAGTATTTATACACGATGGTATATATACTGTTACACTATTAAAATTGTTAACTGTACTATCTTGTCACATATCATATCTATATTTTGGAACTGATCATACAACCTACACTTCAGGTGTAGTGATTCAGGTATAATTGACAAGATTTTATCTCAATGTATACACATAATTTAATATGACCAAAATGTATCTTGAACGCTATGCAACATGAGTAATAGCTGAATACAAATCAAATCATAAATGTGAAACATATCTTGATAGTATATAGAAAAAACTTGGCATATAACTTTTCAAACTACCATTATAGGGATCATCAAATTATTTTATTTTTTTTCGATTTTTCCAACTTTTGCTGATTCTTCTCCCCCTGAGTTGGTAAAATATCTCTTTTATTGGGGCGTCTAATTCTATACCAACTTATCATATAAATTTGCATTAAAATTCATTTTATTGGGAGGATCACAATTAAAATTTGTCTTTCGAAAGATTTGTATTAAACAAGATTTATCTCATCTGGAGAACAATTTCAATGAAGAATCATTTATTCATTAACTTTACATGTCATGTGTATTTATTATTACATTTTCCATAATATTTTCTCTTTTGGAGATCAATGTCAATGGGAAGACATGTGTTGTGCAGTTGTGCGTTTTTCTTTCTTCTCCTATTTCATATGTGCTGACATGTAATAGCCCCAATTAAAAGAATTGGTATACAAGCATAAATTACAAGCTTGTAATTCTACTAGGTGATGATCTTCTAGATTTTTAAAGACTTAAATAGTGTATTTGGTGAGCTTGTGGTCACCTAATACTTGACAATAATATATAAGTTATTCTGGTAAACTTTTGGTCACCTATTGCTCTTTTGTATATATGAAAATCAAAACCTATTAACTCTTGAAATTTTCATCAACACAAATTATTATAGCTCAATCTCAATGTTATGTCTTTCCATTCAATTCATTTCATATATCTAACATTGAGAGAGTGTCAGCACATTATCAAATGAAATTTCAGGTTTCCATAACGGGTATTAAATGAACCTAGATGACCTAATTTAATTATCACATCCAATCACATCTCTGAAATTAAACTCTAGTCAGTTTTCCAACACTAGTGATCACTTTATTAAACTTACTTTATGCATGGTTATGAGTATGATGTGATACTAGAACACTAACATGTGTTTCTTTATACAATTGGCAAGACAATCGACTAATATTTTATCTAATATTAACTCATACTCTGCTGGAGTGCTTTTGATTATAATCTTGATACATGCTTAAGGTTGTTGAACATTCTATACTCTCCTGGAGTATTCTATACAACACCGGTACATATCCATTCTACTAAACATAATCTCTTATAGAGATCTATCAGAATGTATCACTTCCTTAAATTTGCTATTGTAAATAATTGCCCTTTTGCTGTTTGAAGATTCGTGTTTTTGGAACCTAATGGGTTTGACTACCATGCTTCAGGCGTGCTTTAGGTTCATCAATAACTAATGTTGTTGTTTTGGAACATTAATTTTAATTGGGGCATTACAGTTGGTATATAGGCATATAGCTAATGAAATCTATTCATATCCATCTTTGATCTGGATAGTGTCGTTCTAAATCTTAAATAATTTTGTGGTCACCCTTATTAAATAAATCATTGATACTAAAGCTAATATATGTACCAAACTGACCATCAATGTATCTTATTATTCATGTGCAAGGATTACATAAAATAAAGAAATAAAAACTATCTCCCCCTAATCCGTGCATATGGGGTATGATCAGATAATTAATCCAACAACCTTTAAACCCCTTGCATCTTTAAGTCATAAATTCTTTTGGCAATAACATGTATCAAGCAAAGTAAAATTATTCTTAAATAAAACTCTTACTTGATCCTTTAGCCCCAATTATATTAATCTTTATATCATAAATTCTTACAACTATGGACATACATATTACATATTTCAACTAAGTTGCTCAAAGTGTATCTTTAAATTCTTGAACTCGTAACACTATTTCATGCTCAAATAAATAATATATTATCGTGTTTGCAATTCTAATGAACTTTTCCATTATGTGTGATCAATAAAACATCATGCAAATTCTTGTTCACTCCTGGGAGTGAGTTAATCTAGTATCAATAATTCTCACCCAAAGTTGTAGATGAACATAGTAGAAGAGTAGAGAAGACTTGAATTATTCTATTAATAAGTATGTGGCCTTAAGTAGGCTTACAAGAGTATCAAAACCTAAGGGAAAATAATTATCGGGTGAATTAGTCATGGATGAATTATTCTTTTGAGGATCTTAGTTCTAAGAATGTGCAGTACTTGGTTGATGTAAATAATTATGGGGTGATAGTCTGCAATATTTCGATTGTAATTATGCCTTCTCAAAGGCCTTTTTTTTTTTTTTTTTTGGTATTAGTTAATGATTCTTGATGTAATTACCCTTATGGCATTAGCCTTTTAATATAATTATCTTTTTCGTTGCTTAAAAAAAATAAAGCCTAAGGAAAAATAACAAATTGTAAAGATAATTTACAAAGTCAGTGCTAGATACTAGAGATAAATACACGCTATATCTATCTATTCCTAGCTACCCAACAAACCAAGAAAATAGGAAGTCTAACCACTTTGACTGGTAAAGCAATTAGCTTTATGTTTGTCATCAATCAATACATAGTAAAAGTAAACAGTTGGTCAAAATTAAGGATGCAAATTAGAATTGATTTCCTAGTCATTATTTTTGGGCTTTGGGTTAAACTACCGTTTAGGAGTATTGCCTAATTGCCTCACATAAAAAGAAGCCTTTACTTAATCTTAACAACTAGATTAGTCCCGTGCGATGTATGGTTTTAACAAATAAAATTGTAGTGTTGAACTCGCATATACTCTACAAATAATCTTTTCGAGTGAGGCGTTTGATAACTAATTAAGATATTTCTTAAAATAGTACTTCGTATTAAGTTTATAATGCATGACAAAATCACACATCAATCGGGTAGATAATGTTAATTTTACTTTAATATTTGTACATTTTTGTCATTGATAAAATCATAAGCCTATGTTGTTAAGTGATATATTACTAATAATACAATCAACGCTTTCAATATAATTGACCTGTAGTGGCCAAATTAAAATTAAATGAAACAACACCCAAATTATCAAATACAGAGAAATACTACAAAGTTCAATTTATCAATCTTTGAAAGGAAAAAAAATATCAACAACAACATATTCAATAGTATGTCAAAATATTAAGGTTGATGATTTTTTAAAAATTTTTAAAAAAAACACACATAAACAAAATTTTTGTATTAAGAAAATATTCTGATTTGAAAAAAATAAAAATCAAAATTCTTGTATTAAGAAGCAACACCAGCAATATGGTTAATCATTATTTAAAAGCAAACCAATCATTAATATGAATTCGAAGTAGAAAAACAATTATCCGTTAATATCCCTACCTTTTAGGAAAATGGTAGTCATTTTATTTTTATTAATTTAAATTATTGATTTATGTAAAATGTATACTAACTTGGGATAAATACAAAAACAACTATACCAATTCAAATCCCATTATTTTAGGAAATAATAGTTTACTGCTGTAACTCTAAATGATTTATTTAGGTACAACGTATCTAAACTATCACATGATAATTTTTTTTTTCCTAAAATAAGCCATCATACACTTTTGGGCGGGAATTTTTTTCATAATAAGCCGACACGTGTACAGGTTTGGGGGAAAGATGACGTCAGCGGTTGCTACTTTAGTATATTTACTAGATTAGGCTCATGCGATGCACGATTTAGATATTATTTTACGATTTTAACAATAATATTTAGCTTATTTGTGTGTAATATGTACATACGTAGTACAAATAATTTAATTAACATCTAATAAATTGAGAAATTAATAAAGAGTGGAAGCCCCAATTCATATAATTTGTATAAAATATACGGAGTAGGAGAAAAAGATAATGTTTATAAGAAAATGAAATAGTTTGACCTTCCTTTAATTTTTCCAATCTTGCATAATTAGTCAACTTAAATATAAAATCTGTTAGAGAAATGTATAGTTAATTTATCATTTTTAAATTTTTATTTATGTTGAAAAAAAATATAATGATGCCATATTAGTTTTGGCGGGAAATTTTTTTATAAGAGGTTGACATATGGAAAGTAATGACATCAGCGGTTGTTCCTTTAGTTTATTTATAGATAGATAGATATGATTCTATAATATTTTTGCATAGCAAATTAAATATATAGTTGACTTTATCAATTCTTATCTCTAATAAAGAAGATGCTAACTTTATTAATAAAGTTTCATACGTGGCACAATATTGAAAAAAAAATAATTATTTTCTTCTCTTCTCTCCCTCCTCTTTCTCTATCCTCTTTTCTACTTCTAAGTTAGGGTTACTTCTTTCTCCCTCTTCTCTCTCTTCTCTTTTCTTTTTCTCTAGAATTTGAATTTTTTGATGAAGAGATAATCGTTGATGAGAAGTTGAGTTCGAATTTTCAAGGTCGGAGCTCCTCGTTATTGTCGCCAGAAAACAACTTAAAGATTTTTAATGCCAAATTCGGCCATAAAAACTCTAGATCTGGAATTTTCATGGTCGAATTTGGCCTTTTTAGCCATATTTGAAGTGAAATTCGAAGCCATTGTTAATTTTAAAGGTATTTGTTTGACTTAATTTTTTTTTTTTTTACAATTTGGTTGTGGGTTCGGTTGGATCTATGTTTGTTTATGGGTTTGGTGTATGGTGGTGGTGGAATGGCGTATTGGGGGTGGGGCTAGTGGCGTATTAGGGGTGGTAGTGGGTCAAGGGCTACTAGGCCGGGGGTTACTTAAGGGGTTACTAGATGGGTAGGTTGGGGGTTACTAGATGGGTTACTTGAAGGGTTACTTAAGTGAGGTTACTTAAAGGGGTTACTTGGGAGGTCATTTGAGGGGTTACTGAAGGGGTTATTTGAGGGGTTACTTAAGTGGGGTTACTAGAGGGGTTACTTTAGGGGTTACTAGAGGGGTTACTGACGTAGCATCTTGTCGCACCGTGCGTTGGCCGCACCAAAAACGCGTTGAACTTTATTATGTATAAAGTTATCAAATTACGTTTTCGAAAAAAAAAAAACAGAATCATTAAACTCTTGTACAATAATATCAACCATCATCTAATCAAGCTTATATAATGATTTATTATAAAGAGTATCAATGATAACTATTAATCATTAACAACAGTATACTAATTTCCTTAATTAATAGAGGTTAAATAAAAATATATGAGAATTAACTACTCTAGTCACATATAATTAATTAATCTCAATATGTTGAGAATAAGCATCAATTAGTACAGTAGAAATATTCAAGCATAATAATCATGAAATTATATGTACAACAAGCTATTTAATCAATTCAATAAAACAATAGATTATGCATCAGTCATGATTTGTCAGTAGCAAATTGGCATATCAACAAACAAATTAAAGAGTTACATGGTTATACCCCTATATTTGTTCTCGGTGAGGATTGATATCTAGACCCCATGACAATTGATTATCTTATTTCTTCACTTTATCAAGTAGTAGCAATTAGCAATTAATCACGTCTACAAAGATTGATCTTGTAAATTTTCCGATTGGTTAGAGAATGGTGCTGATAACATGTTATGAAATATGGAGAAAATATGAGAGATGGAGAAAGAATCAATTTGTGTATCTTTATTCTATATGATGGGGGTATATATATATACATACAATATAATTAGGGTTTGCTTGGATAACAATAAGCCCTATATCTAGAATATTCTGGATGATACAAGAAGGATAATGGATATCAACAAATATTTTATAATAATAATAATAATAATAATAATAATAATAATAATAATAATAATTGTTCAAATGGTTATATTTTTGGATACACATTTTTTCAGTTGAACTCATTAACAAAATGAGAGTACTACAGTTGAGTTACTAGTAGTTTTCATAATCGATTAGTTCTTCATCTTATTATTGTCCATCAAGCTGCTCCATGACCTCGGCATTCCTCTGAATTGACTGCCATATCTGATCAGTTATTTGCTCTCGTACACTATCCATAGCTGCTTTTCTGTTATCATCGTACATAGTATGATCTTTGTTGGTTCCATGACTTCAACTTGGTACGTGAATGGAATCCCTATTTCATGTAAATGAACATAATTGCATATAGTACAACAAGCAACGATTATTTGCAAATGATAACAAAAGTCCATTGCGGCATCACTTTAGGTTGTAGAACCTTCCACCTATTTTTCAGAATCGAAAAATCCTCTCAATTATATTTCGACAAGAAGAGTGTGGGTTATTGTGGAGAAGTTCCTCTGTTGAAATGAGGAAGAGGGTTTCATAATTTGAGGGTAAAGGGGGGCGTTGAAGCATAATCAATATAATATTATTTAATTCTAGCGTTCTTTTTTTTTTAAAGTATTCTAGCCTTATTTATATATTATTATTATTATTATTATATATACATATATATATATATATTTAAATACAGTATTAAAAAATTTAAAGACCGTATTATTTTTATTTTTTTAACACTTATATATATTTCTTAATCCACTTAATATATTATTATTATTATTATTTTTCATATATATATATATATATATATATATATATATATATATATATATATATATATATATACATACATAAACAAAATATCATTAATTTATATTTAAAAATCATCAATCCACAGTCACATATTTCAGTTCAACTCAGCTCCAATCAGTTCAATTTAGCCCCAATCAGTTCAATTCAGTTCAGCTCCAATTGATTCAAACCCTCAACCGGTTCTACCTTTCACGCCTTGGTTTAAGTATGGAACTTCGGGTGTTGTATATATGGACTCCTTGGAGTGCTTAGGGAATGAATGGTGTAATAAGGAGAATAAGTTTAAGGTTTAGAGAGAGAGAAAGAGAGATTAAAATGTGTGTTGGTATATAAGAGAGGAAGAGAGAATGATTTGGTGCCCCAAAACTGGTGAAATTAGCTTCGTATTTATAGAGAAAATACGAGGGGTGAAGCACAAAACCCTAGGATTGAAGCACCGCGAAAAAATGAAACCTAGAAATTGTCGTTTCATGGCGCTAATTGCCGAGACACGTTAATGTCTGCTGTGTCACGGTATTTTTATCGTAGTGCGGTAATTTCCAGTTTTTACGCATTTTTAAAACTATGATAACTTTTCATCCGTAACTTAGAATAAGGCATATAGTATATCGTTGGAAAGCTTATCAAGTATAATTTCCAATCCAATTGAAATCAGGTTAAAATGTTTTGTAGATTTTATGATATGGTAATTTTAGTGAAAGGATGTCGGTTTTGGGCTAAGTTTAGTGTTTTGCTCATATCTTCTTCATTTTAAATCGGAATTGGGGTTATGATATACTGTTGGAAATATTAATTCAAGGCCTATACAAAAAAATAATATTTGGATCAAAATTATAGGTCCAAAAAATTAGTTCAACTCGGTTTTGTGGTGTAGGCACAAAAAGTGGAAAGTAAGTTATGGTTTGGGAAAATGGGTTAAGAATTAGGTTGATTTGTGAAATGTATTGGGATTGAATATGTATTTAAGTACTCTAAAGATTAAATACTCAACCCGAACAATAATGACGGTGAAACGTTATTCATCATCCGGTTTGGTTTTGGGGAGACATTTTTAGGTGTCTACAGAAGCCCCCACTTTGACTGAGTTTGTGGAAACGTAAGTTTCGAAAACGATAGTCAAAGTAGTCGATAAGGATGGAGAATGATTTAAGACGTTATGCGATCCTAAATCACTCTGTATACGTTGATACCTGCAGAAAAGCGTTAGTTCCACAGATTAAAGAGTGAAGAGATAGAATGCGTATCTAACACCAGTGCATGGCAACAAACACGTTTAGTAGTTTTCTATGTAGACTCCTACGCCTCAAGCAACCTACTGAATGATGATCACTGAGTATTTGAAGAATGATGATGGTTTGATTATCCCTGAACGTGAGTCGTAGATGGTTCGCTTATCCCCGAACGTGGGCTATAGATGGTTCGCTTATCCTCGAACGTGGGTTATAGATGGTTCGAATATCCCCGAATATGGGCTGTAGATAGTTCTCTTATCATTGAACGTGGGCTGTAGATGATTCGCTTATCCCCGAACGTGGGCTGTAGGTGGTTCGCTTATCCCCAAACGTGGGCTATTGATGGTTCGCTTATCCTTAAGCGTGGGCTGTACCTGAGACCTGCAAATGGGATTTGCCAAAAACTTGCATAAACTATGATTAACTTGACCAAACTTGACTTGACACGACATGACATGTGTATGACTTGTGATTGTGTGTGTATGTGTATGATTTGAGTGTGTGTGAAGACACAAGCAAATGAAAATGCAAAAGCAAAAAAAATTCCGTCATTTTTTGTCATGAGTGGAGGGTACCGACTTTTTCCCGAAAAAGAAAGACGTAAAAAAATGAAGTAAAAATTTTGAAAAAGTTTTTGAACTTCCTCAAAAGAAAAGACATGAAAAGGAAGAAATTTGGAACTTCCTCGTTGAGCAAAGCGAGATGAATCGCATGGATCAAATTAAATTGCTCGTCTTGAAAATAATGTATGCATGATGAATGTTTGTAGGCCAGGAGGCTAAGGACAATTACATCATGTGACACGATCAATGAATGCACTTAGGTCATAAAGCTAAGCACAATAGTTTGTTGTCAATGTATATTGCTTAGGTCAGGAAGCTAAGCATCATATAGTGTATGAAAAACAATCTTGATGAACGTTGCTTAGGTCTGGAAGCTAAGCACGTATATAGATGAAGTGATTGCTGAGTATTTCCTTAAATAATGAATCTTGATGAGTATTGCTTAGTTCAAGAATCTAAGCACGACATGTAATGTATGAAACAACGAATATTGTTTAGGTCAGGAAGCTAAGCAAGTATGCCATGTTTCTTTAAATGAATGTTGTCTTGCAAGATTATGAAGCACACGCAATGTTGAAGTAAGATTTCATGATAAAGGGTTCATAAGGGAAGGATGATATGGTTATGTATGTGTGAATGAAGTATGTGAAAGTGATAATAAGGCTGGCTGCAAAGGCTATGTCGATGGGAATAGATGTGAGAAGAGTCAAAGATGATGACTCTTTAGGCTAGGTAGGATAAATGATGTGGGTTCAAGTCCCCAAGTCTAGCTCTAGATGAATAGGGATTAACTTTGGGTATTCTTAGACTCAATCATGCATGAATATGAATATGAATATGGCCGCACCTCAATAAGAGGTTGCCTACGTATCCATTAGGAATCAGGCCGAACGTAACTCTAGCCGAACTTTGCACAAGTGTATGTATATCTTAAAGAGATCTTTCAAGAGTTGTGACGTGGTTAAGTAAGTGGTTTGAAGAAGAAAGGGTGAAAGGCTCAAGACTCGATAGAAGCCCCCAAGATGTGTAATTGTGTGTTTGAAATTTAAATTTGCAAGTTTTATTTTTCACTTTTATTTTTTAATTAATTTATTTTTTTTTCCTTTGAATTTTTGTTCTTTTTTCTTTTTTCATTTTTCTTTTTCATTCTTTTGAATCAATGTGGGCTACCTCGGATCATGCGGTCCATCACTCACTTAGCATTCATGTTTCTCAGGCACGGTACCAAGCACTCGATGAGAGATGCAATTTGAGACGTGTTCATATCAAAGACATTGGAACACTTGCCCTTAAACATTGTTTTATTTATTTATTTATTTATTTTTGAACTTGCTTTTAAATGTTACACAAGTCACACATCTTTCCATCCCAAGGTTAGGTGAATGTGGGTTGAATAAATAAGGCTAAATGTTAGGCGAGGCATAAAGTGGTTAATGAAAAAGTGGAATAAGCAATGTGTGTGGATGGTTTAAGGGGAAATGATGGGCTGAAAAGGGTGCATAAACCATTGGTATACCTTGTACTTGGTTCAGCAATTTATTATTATTATTATTTTTTATTTTTTTTTATTTGCTAATCACATGATCGAATGTAAGGAAGAAATGGTCATTTATGAAGAAAGTGAGAAACATGACATAAAGACAACACATATAAGGAGAACCTATGCTAGACTTTTTAGGGGGAAGGATTTGAAACAAAAGAAGAAGAAAGTATGAAATTTTGGTGAGAAGCTTGTGTCGTGCTTCGTCTTCATGGCTGTTTATGAGTTACTTCTTGCCGCATGGAGGGGGGGGGGGGAAGTTTGTTGTTGTTGATGCTTTGATAGGAAGGAAAGAAGGAAGGAGTGACGTTCCTCTTATTCTTCCAATTGTTGCCTAGTGATTTTGGATCAAGTATTGTGGAAGGAAATGAGCTCACTTAATGCATTGACTCAATACTCGGATTGGAAAGGAAGAGTGTGAGAAAGAGTTTTGAAACTAGATGGGAATACTCCACTCATTCCTATTATGACGGAAAATGACACACGTATGGTCCTAGTATACGATCATAAACATTATGGTGCATGACTCGAAGACAAAGTGTGTGCAACTCAACAAGTGTGATTAGGTGAGTTTATAAGACTTGTGGTATGATCGCATGGCTAGACATGAAGACGTTGTGAGAAAACAAAGGACCCAAGGATAAATAACGATCATTAAAATCGATAAATAACTAAGAATCCTTCCCAGTGGAGTCGTCAAATTTTATGCGCCATTCGAAGCTCGCGTACGTAAGCATGTTGTAAATATGCTTGACACTCATAAGAAGTGGGAATTGACATATACGATTAGGGATAAGGAAATTAGGGAGCCGCCAACAAGTTTTTAAGGAACTTGTAAACCGTTCATGGATCATTTAAGGCAACCACGATTAAGGGACAACGATAGGCAACAACGATTGACCCGTAAAAGTTACACCCCATTCATAATCCATGAGATTACTAACTACATATGGTTCGGAGCCACGAAAGGAGGATCGAGGATGATGATACGAAGTGAGCCATGGAGTCATATTCGCCCATGTTGGCCTCTACTCGATTCTTATTGTGAAAAGTAATTCCTGCAATCTCAAAGGCATGCAAACAAAGATTCAATTTGCTCCAAACTATAATTATGCTAAATTGGTTAAATGTTAATGCAACATATAATTCTAGAATATTGTGACCACTTCAATTAAACAACAAGATTAAAAAGGAACCTAAACCGGTCGTCCAAATTGTCTTATTAGGCGTTATATTCAATTACATGTTCCCTTTAAACATGCAATATGGTGATCAATAATAACAATTAGTATAAACATTAATATTGGAAGCAATTTAACCATAATAACGTTAGTCAAATCAAATAACAATGGAGCTTGCTACTGATTGTTCATCTGCAATTCTTCCTTCATTATTGGATGAATGTAGTTTATTTATTGCTTTTTTGATTCAATGTAGTTATTTTTTTATTTATTTTTTTTATTTTTATTGATTAATTTTGTGTGTGTTTTTTTTATCCTTTCTTTACGGTTGATTATGAGTATATTCCTTGTTTAAGTTTATTTACTAGAAAAAAAATGAACATTTACTAGAAAAAGAATGAACATTTATTAGAAAAAAAAATGAACATTTAGTAATTGAACAGTGCAATATATAAAAATGAACATTTATAATATATAAAATAAAGAGACTATGAAACTGAAAAAAAGATTGTACATCTATATATAACTGAACATTTCAATTGTAAATAATAAACATATCATTTCATAGTCTCTTTAATATTATTGTTTAACATCTATGCAATAAAAAGTGCACATGTTATTTTGTACACTTTCGTGTAAGTAAATGTTCATTTAGTAATTGAACATTGCAACATATAAAAATAAACATTTATAATATAAGATAAAATAAAGAGACTATTGAAATGAATGGTGTCCTTCGAACAAGTGTATTATTCCGATAGAGGGTTCGGAATTATTAGAAAGCTAATTATTCAGTGAGGTCAAGTGATCGGAATGCCTGGGTGGAGGCCGCTTCCGATCAGTAATATTAATGAATAATTGATATTACAGCTTAATCTTGACTGAACCCTTCGGGTCACACCCAAGCAACTAGCGAACCGAAGCGACGAATTAATTCGGAAGGAATTAATGAGTCGCCCGAGTAATTAATATTTAGACGTCGGAAATTCGAGCTTGGAGCGTTGGAAGTCGAGTAGAAAATGATAAAAGACGAGACGAGAAAAACTAATAAATCAACAAATTCCCAAAATACCCCTAGCATCGGAATGCCCCAAGCAAACCGAGTGCTAGGGGCATATAGTCTAGCATACGCACCAAGCCGAGCCTATGGCTGGCTAGTGCGTGCTAGCGCGCCTATGTTAGCATGGTTGCCGCAGCCATGTGCGTGCATTGGCTAGCAAGCCATGCCGCAGCAGCCAGCCGCAAGGGCCAGCACGCTAAGCACGCCAGCCCGCAGCAGCATGGCTGCTGGCCTTGCGTGCTTGCTAGCAGCTGGGCCTCGGCCAAGCAGCCCGCACGCAAGTGCGTGGCCTGCTGACCGAGTGTATGGCAGCAAGGGCATGGCAGCCCACTTGGGTGCCTTGGTGCCCAAGTGGGGCTGCCATGTGGCGGCTATCAAGAGAGAGTGAGTGGTGTAAGGTGGCGGTTTTTAGGAGAGGAGTGGGGAGCAAGTTTGGTCCCCCCTTCTCCAAATGGTCCTCACCTAACCTCTCATGTGAGCTTGACATTTGTTGATTTATTAGTAGCTTGCTTATTTATTTTATTTTAGATTTAAAATGAAATGAATAAAATCAAAATCTCCCACATGGAAAGATGATGGGAATTTTGAGAGCCTTTGCCTATAAATACCAACCTTGGGTGTTGGGATTCTTCACTTGAGTAAGTGTTGAAAAAGGTATCACAATGTGAAAACCTTTGAACACTAATTACTCGGGTTTTGAGGTCGGGCCTTGCTAACTCCAAGGCAATAGACCGAGTTCGGTGCTCTCGTTGCGGGTGGACTTCGAAGGAGGTCTCCGTGTGAGCGGAGCTAAAGGGCTTTCGAAGTAAGAGCTCAATTAAGTGAGCAAAGCACGCGACAAATGTATTAATCTCTTTCTTAATCTTGTTGTTTATTTTAATTATGCATTATGGTTATAATTATTGTGAGTTTGGTTTTGGGGTCGGGTTTCTTCCCACGGTGGGTCGGACTCACTGAAACCCAACAACTATGACACTGAAAAAAAATATACATCTAATATTATATAAATGAACATTTATTTATTAAGAATAAACATCATACTGCATGAAAATGAATATTTAATTATTGAGAAATACAAATTTATTTTAAAATATGTTCAGCTAGAAAATGTTCATTTTTGTTATACTAAATATTCATTCTGAACGAAAGACCATAAATATTTACCTGGTCTCGAGACCAGCCTTCAACTATTATAACCCAAGGTACTCAATTTTTAACTAAGCGTACTCGATTGTTTGGCTGATTTAATTTTTTTGCCCGAAAATTAGGCCAGAATACCCGAACGATAAAAAAGAAAATTTGAGTACTCAAAAGGTGAAAAAATCAATAATTAAGGGTTCATTTATTGTGCTAACTCAAAAAAAAAGTCCGACCAAAAAAAAAAAAAAAAACAAAGCAATCCAATCAACGCCAAAATACACCAAACATAATTAATTAGTTGCTTGACTTGAACAAACACACACTCAAAAGTATTTCAATCCCCCAAATTTCTCAAAATTCAAATTTTCCAATTTTCCTTTCTTAATTTTTCAATCTTTCCTTTATCATTTTCCAATCCCGATTCTCCTTCAATACAATGTTCGCTAAACGCTTGTTACAGAAAGCCACTCATCATCATCATCATCATCATCATCATCATCAGGTACACCATTTTTTTTTAAAAAAATAATTTCAGCTCTCATTTTTATTTCAATTTTCATTTTTGCTTGCTAAAATTAATAAATTAATGAAAATTTCTCTCCGATGCTGATGAATTAGCTCAATTATTATTTATTTTTTTTATTTTTTTATTTTTTGTTTTTGTTTTTGAGATATTTTTCAATTTAATCTGGGTATCCGTTTATTTTTTTTTAAAATTTTCTCTATTTCTATTTTTCATTCATACTTTCTAATTATTCCCATTACCCCTTTTAAAAAATGCATTATTATTGTTATTATTATGAGTTGAAGAATAAAAGATTAATCCTTCAAAGTCATATTCGAGACATTGCTGAAAATTGAGCATGTAAATGTATTGGGAAGGCTTGTGTATGGATGAATGATATATTGTTGTTGAAATTAAGAATCATGGTTGACAATGCAGCAGGATTTACCACATGGAAATCTTAAGCCGACGGACTTGGATCCGCATATTCGAATTCACTTTGGTATTCCTAGTACTGCATCGATTCTAGCTATTGATCCAATTCAACAGTTGTTGGCTGTTGGAACACTGTGAGTTTTCCAACTTTACCATTACTTTGCTCTATAATTATGATCCCATTTATTGTGTTAATTAATTCTTATGTGGATTGTGGAGTAAGTTGTTTGAGTATGGGGTGATAGAGTAGTTTGTATATTAATCAACTTTGGTCTTGGAAATTATACCATGTTAAAAAATTTATTCATGAGAATTGGTGTGGAGACAATCAAATGTGAAAATAGGGAGTACAATGTAGGACAAGGTAGGTTGCTAATTTTTGATGCGCCTACCGGCTATTGGGGACAATTTTTGTTTTCTATGAATACAGAATACTGATTTGGCTGGCTTTTTCTCTTCTGTTCAGGGCTTTCTTCTTTATATGAACATTAACACAACTGTTTTATTGTGTTTCATGCAGTGATGGTAGGATAAAAGTGATTGGAGGATATAATATTGAAGCTCTCCTTATGTCTCCAAGAGAGATGCCTTACAAAAATTTGGAGGTACTTTGACTGAAAATTCAATCAGGTTGTGTTTGGATATACACAATTCATTTCAAATGAAAGATTTCAATTTCAGAATTTGAATTCTTATAATTTAATTCCAAAATATATGTTTGGAAAATAGTAGGATTTCAATTTCTGGATTTCAAAATATCGTCAATTTCTTCAAAAAAAAAAAAAAAATAAAAAAAAAATTATGCTATTTAATTTTAATAACAGCGTTCTATTTTTATTATTATGAAATTACAGTTTGACTGTTTTATGTGAATCCATAATCAAAGCTTTTACTTAAGATTGTAAACCCTAATTTTTTCCCTAATTTGATTATTAAAATGGAAATCATGAATTTAACTTCCAAATTAATGAAAACGTAGCTTACTTTAGATGAAACTACAGCTTTATAAAACCTGAATCTTGCTTCAATCGAGCAAAATAATCTTGTAAACAACAAGATTTGTTCAAATAATGATGTGTTTTGGGGGTCGATTGTGGCGACGGCGGCGGCGGCTGATGGATAGTCAGAAATAGAAAAGGAGAGAGAAAAATACAACAACCAAAAGTGAGGAGAGAGAAACCATGGATGTGGAGGTTGTCGAAGAGAGAGATGTGTGGAAGGTTAGATTAGAATTTGAAATGACAAGGTTTGAGGTGTCATTTTGAAATTCTGATTTTGGTCTTATTTTTAGATGGGTTGGAATTTGGCCCAAATGCAGAATTAAAATCCTTGATTTGCCAAACATGTTATTTGGGCCAAATCCAGATTTTCAAATGAAATCTGTGTTCCCAAACAAGCCATCATGTAACTTGAATAGAGCTCTGTTTTTTTTCACCCCTTTTTTCATCTATTAGCTCACTGCTAATGTAAAAATATTATTGTCATAGATGTTAGTGCGAAATTTTACATAAAAGGTGTACCTAATATATACTCTGTAGATCATTAAGTCATATAAATAAGACAATATAATTTTTTAATAATTATAAATTCTAGATGCTGTCTAACAAAAGATGATGCTTTTCCCAGCTGTATTTCTGCCATATATAAGACATTTGAAAATCACGAACCAAATTTAAGGACAAATTGTGTCTCGAGAGAATTACTACTGAACAAGATTCTATTTAAGTCTTAAGAGTAAAAAAGACTGCCAAACCGACACATCATCAAAGCAGAAATGTACTTATCTTGAGGTGTCAAAAATAATGTTAGGAGTCTAAGGACAAGTCCAATAACACCGCAGATATAAGGCAACAAGGGACTTTAACGAGTTTGAACCTTATTGCAAGCGTCAACTTTTACCTGTTAAGATGTGATAGACAAGGTTTGGCAACCCCTTAGGTTTCTTATGGACCTTAACGAGTTGATGTTTTTAATTATTACCAAATTTATTTGAATTATTAAATCATAGTAATGTTAACACCCCAAATTTTGAACAGATTATTAACTTTTTTATTTCTTTTTTGTAAAGCTTTGCCTGGAATTTCTATTAAAAATAATTATATTTGAATGCATGTTGCCCGGAAGGTGTGGTTAGATATTAAGACAGTTGATGATCACTATTAGTGGATTCTGTAAATTGGCCGGAAATCCTCATCCTTTTCTCTCTTTTTGACAGTTTATGCAAAACCAAGGCTATTTGGTTGGCATCTTGAACGATAATGAAATTCAGGTGAGTTCTCATCATCTCTTCATGTTAATTTCATTGTCTATTATTTTCAAGATTTTTCTGGATCTTAATTGGGAAATTGTGAGTGTGTACACCTTATTAGTCTGTGCAAGCTGATAGGGGGTGACTACTCGAGTATTTTTTCACCCTTTTAACAGATAGATTATTAAGATGATGGACGATATTAGGTGAGTTGCTGCAATATTGCTTTGTTGGCAAATTCGCACATCCATATCAATGACATGCTGAGTCATAGTCACTTGATATGCACCAAGCCACCAATTAGGGTGTGGATTGGCCATTTAGCATGTGATAAGTTACAGGTGGAGTAGGTCCTTTGGCTTTATCTAAATTGAAGCTGTAAGAAAAATCTCCTTTTTTTTTTTTTTTTTTTTTTTTTTTTTTTTTTTCGTTCTGTTGATAAACACACTTGGACATTAGAAATTAAACAATATTAAGAGAAACTGTGTTTAACCATTTAACTCTGGATACATGTGCCATAGAGGAATGAGTTCTGAAATATTTTGAATGATTCTAACGCATAATCCTTGGAACTTTGAATTTAGCTCGAGACGTAATAATTTTGAAATATAACATGTTTGATGTATTATGGAAAGTTTGAGTTTCTATTCTAGTAAAGATATCCTTCTTTTGCTTCTGCTAAAACCATTTAGCCTCTCTAACTCTTTGATAAGCAACAAAATCTAAACATTTTAAAGGAAGTCATATCATAGCTCTTTAATATGAAGTTAATGAGCCTGAAACTCAAGCTCATAACCTTCTTATGGATATCAATTCTTTGAAAGCAATAGGATTTTGAATTAGGGAAAGATTCTCTTTTCTAAATTTAAAATCCTTTTTCTTAAATTCAACTTCATCAATTCCTACTTTGTCTAGTAATTGATGGTTTTTAGTTAATACCAAATTTTCTCACTTTACACACCTTTTTTTCAAACTCTTTCAACTGACTACCTTGTTACATCCCTTTTTCTATATCCGGCGATACCTTATGACGATTCATGTTAGCCGACCCCAAATCATTTTGAGACTAACCCTCCGTTCCTCTTTACTTTTCCCATTTCCATTTTTTGTGTCCCAAAATGTGCTTCCCATTTTCTTATATGGCCATAAATTATTCCCATTATGCCCTCATTGGAAAATTTTAATGACACAAGTATCCTCAAATTTTCCCTGAAAATGTGTCCACTATGAATAAAATCACAAGCACCATCAATACTCTCTAAGTTCCAAAATGACTTAAATGCAATCTCTCTCTCTCTCGATTAACTATAAAAAAAAAAGACAACAATTACTTTTTAATCATGTTATGTCCCAAATTCCTTCAATTGTGTGAAAAAATCCAAAGGAGAAAGTAAAGAGGGACAAGGGAGTAGGATACACTGGTTAACCTTGAAAACTAGGCCTCTGACATCACTGTACAACATTCTGGCTAAATGTTGAGGAGTTAATGAGCCTTTCTGCAATCTTCATGCTGTATCAGGTATGTAAAACCTTGTAATGTACTGAGTTCGGTCACCCAGCAAAATCAACGTAACAACAATGATTTCTGATTTTAGCTAGCAAACTAATAAAGAAAGAAGAAAGCTTTTAGGTTAATCGATAATGGGGGGACGGTTTACAAAAGATAAGTAATAGCTTAAGGCTATCAATCTTCGAAAGTTAGTTTAGCTCACAACTCTCCAATAATGGCTTTAGGCCATAACTCTCCAAAAGTTTCACACCAAATTTCTGCCTACCTTCCTTCTCCTCCTCCTCCTCCTCTCTACCTATTTATACTACTTAGCCAAATAGTACAGCTTTAATTACTAACTTTACTACCCCTTTGTCATTATCCCAATTGCCAACTAAGGGCTGCAGCTTTAAGTTGCTGTTGCTTGGTGTGGTTGTGCCTCAGCACCTTGGTTGAGATAGTGCTCAGAGGTGTCCTTTCCTCTGCTGGGTATTGTTTGTATAAGCACATGTGGCTTGCTTTGATTCGTTACAAACCTGCATATAGCATAACTTATTTTAGAAATGCTATAATACATGGTGCCTTCATTTTCAGGTTTGGAATTTGGAGAGCAGGTGCATTACATGTAGTTTGCAATGGGAGTCTAATATCACTGCTTTTTCCGTAATTTCAGGTTCCCCATTCATGTATAGCACCAACACTGACCTATAAAACATTTTTATGACATGCGCTATTTTAGCACTAGTATTCAATTTTTTATGAATCTTTGTCATGATCCACCGCGTAGGTTTGTTGGGGACGAGCATGGTATGGCGTCTGTGTTGCAGTATGGTACCGAAGATGAAAAACTTGTAAATATGCCGTATCATATCTCTCCTGATTATATCTCTGGTGATTTTTAGTCTTATCTTCTCACATTTTATTAATTTTCATTTTGCTTCTTGAGTGATAGAACTGTCCTGGTAGAGTGGTTTGACATATTAGATTGGGGCATGAATTGCCAGATTACCAAACATTTTCTTAGGACATTTTTTTTTTATTAAGTTTTACATTTTCAATTAGCAATTTAGCATACTAGGCCGTGTTCTAGTCTCTTCATGTTGGAAGTGCAAATGAATTTTGTTTAGTCAGTTAAATGTTGGATCTGGTGTGCATGATCTATTCTAGTTAACTAAGCTAAATTACCTTGTAACTTGTCTTGAGATGTATTGCACTGCTTTCATTGATTTTTTTTGTGTTTGAAGCAACTTTAAAGCCATGTTGCTTGCTTTGCAGAAAAGACGGGCATCTCATTCCCTAATGATCAATCTGTTGTTGGAGTTCTCCCTCAACCTTCTAGCTCTGGCAACAGGCAAGTCATTCCTCAACTTAGGGAAAACCCATATGGGGAAATTGTGTTTTGGACTTTTTTGTATGGTGGATAGGATTTTGTTAAAAAATTATATGGTGCCCTTCATATTGACCACATCCATGTGGTATCCTTTTATTAACTTCTTCATTGAGATTGATTTACTTGTGCACATCATATCTAACAGTCTGTATCCTCTTTCTTCCTCTGAAAGTTCATTATAACCTTTTAAAGGCAACTTATAATGCTAGGATAGAAAGATAATTCTTGAACTAATTGAACAGAAAAAAAGAGAAATCTTTTACCTGCGCCTCCTATAAGCCATGCAGCTATCTGATAGTATCATCATGCTTGTTGGGAGAGAATGAGAGATTGAAGGTAGTCGGAAAAAAAGTTACTTGAATATTTGAAAAGTTTCTGTATAAATTGTTGTCAAGACTAGGAACATCATTTGAGTTATAAAATGTATTGCGCACTATATCAAAATCCCCAAAAATGGGTACATTGTGTGGAATTTCCCAAAAGATTACTACTACAACATCAACAAAGCCTTATTCCCAAAATGATTTGGGGTCGGCTAACATGAATCGTCATAAGGAACCGTAAGATATAAAGGAAAGGACATAACAAGATAATTAGTTGAAAATTTTGGATTAAGTTTTAGGGAGTTTTAAAAGAGAACCAAGAATAAAATAAAATAAAAAAATTTAAAGGAATGGTTAAAACGTTGGAATAAAATAAACACAAAGGTTTGAGAAAACTTTAGCAAAGGAAATCAATATAATTCATAAAACACTAGAGGGATAAAGTAATAAAAGTAAATTCTAAAAAAAATTTAAAAAGTATATATATAATTATGACACGTCGTTGACGTGAATTTTCTCCCCCCACACCGCCCTATCCAACACCATATTTTCCTCAATCCCCAAAGCACTCATGTCACTCTCAATCACCCTCTTCCAAGTTTTCTTAGGTCTTCCCTTACCTCTCACAATCCCAACACTTTGCAATTCTTGAAGCCTCTTTGCCGGAGCGTCACTTGGTCTCCTACTTATATTGCCAAACCATCTTAAGCGATTCTCCCTCATCTTGTACTCAATCGATGTAACCCCTTCTTTCTTCCTAATCATCTCATTCGTCAACCAATCCTTTCTTGTATAGCCATACATCCATCACAACATACACATCTCCGCCACATTCATCTTATGTACGTGGAAATGCTTACCCAACATTCTGTACCATATAACAATTTAACAAAGCAGGCCTTATTGCCATTCAGTAGAAAGTCCCTTTATATTTATGGGGCATGCCGGGATCACATAAAAAACCCGCCGCACTCTTCCACTTCAACCACCCGCTTTAATCCTATGAGCTACATCTCCATCCAATTCTCTATCCTTTCCCCAGGTATCAAAAGGCCTCAGAACCTTGGACAATCTTCCGATCCAAGGTGATCACCTCTGCCTCACTGTTTTCTCACACCTCTAAACTTACATTCCAAATACTCCATCTTACTTCTGCTCACCTTCAAGCCACACATGACTCCAAAGTCTGTCTCCACAATTCCAACTTACTTTCCACGCCTTCTTTTCTCTCATCAATTACTACGTAGTATTTTTTTTAACTGAATTTTCATTCAATCTGCTGCACTCTGGACATATTTTGGAATGTACCTGATGGTTGTTTTCACTGTGGTTATTTTGCAGATTACTGATTGCTTATCAGTATGGGTTATTTGTATTATGGGATGTTCTTGAATCTAAGGTTATAGTCTTAAAAGGTGACAATGATTTGCGTATAAAAGATCATTTATCTGAATCTCCAAGTAACTTAGCTGCGGATCCACTAGAAGATATGGAACATATGAACGAGAAAGAAATTAGTGCTCTCTGTTGGGCATCTTCAGTTGGCTCAATGCTTGCTGTAGGATATATTGATGGAGACATTTTGCTATGGAACATACCAAGAGGTTCTTTCTTGAAAAGTAAAAATGCTGGTGTATCATGTGATGATGTTGTGAAGCTTCAATTATCCTCAGCTGAAAAGAGACTTCCTGTCATTTTTTTGTGCTGGGGTGAAAGCACTATATCTCAAAACAGCTGTGGTGGCCAACTTTTTGTGTATGGTGGCTGTGAAATAGGATCTGAAGAAGTTATAACGGTTGGTAAATTGAATTATTTATTTCACTTTTTTGGTTTCCTTATCTGAATGGCAGTATGTTTGTGTATTATCTTCCTTTTGTTGCCCATGTTATAGTACGAGTAGAATATTACTTAGTAGATTGTGTGCTATACTGCTCTGACCTATGAGCTTACGGCTTTAAAACATCCTCTCCGGCAATGTGTTTGGATAGCCTTGGATACCTTATACTCTTTGGGATACATAATCTAGTTCAGTACTCCTGTGCTACTAGATTATTCAAATTTCTATTTGACTGCTAGTTGCTCATCATTTTTCCTGAAGCTGTAAGTGAACTTGCAAATATCATGGTATCGCACATTTGCAACTCTGGATTCTTGAATTGGTTCTTCTATCTTAAGGACTCGTTACATTTCGTTGTGCATCAGTTTTTGCTTATTGCTTTTGGACTACAAATTTTTGTGATGCTGAAACAAGATAGCTTCTAAAAGAAATTGGGGTGTTGTGTTCAAGCCATTTGTTTTGTACTTTCTTTGGTTTGCATGTGTGGTTGGGAGTCTTGGTATGGAGACCATCTTTTGAATTTATTAGATCGCATGTATGATGTATGTTTGGGAGTCTAGTTATGAACTATGATGTTTTTTTTTAATTTTATTTTTATTTATATATTCTCCTCTTTTTGGAATAGGGGTTTGCTTGGCTTTGCTCATTCTTGTACAGTTGTGGGTTGTGACAGGTAGTGAGTCTTCAATGGTCTCCTGGCATGGAGATGCTAAAAAGTGTTCGTCGTGTGGACTTTTCCCTCATTGGGGCCTTTGCGGATATGGTTACATCATCATCTCTAGAGACAACAGTGAAGAGCAACTTTGATGGCCTTTTTGTATTGACTAGGCCAGGCAAGTTGCAGTTTTATTGTACGGAGAATTTGTCTGCTTTACTTTCTCAGTCAGAGAAAAAATCATCTGTATCTGGTACAGAGTCGCCTGTGGTAATACCCATTTCTGATCCTCTAATGACCATTGCAAAAATGAGCTTGCAACCTTCTGATGGGAATTTGGCAAAGTGGCTTTCAGAGGTACAATGTGGCTTTCAGTGTAAAGTGGTCATTAAGATAGTCTCTCAGATTCTTTCCTGATGTATTTCTTTTTTTGCTTTCAATTTTAGATGGCTACAGTTTCTTCGAACCTAGCTGAAGGGAGTAAGTGGCCATTGACTGGGGGTTTACAAAGGGAAATAACCTCTGATGAAGAAAATGCTCAGAAAATTATCTACATAGCTGGCTACCAAGATGGATCTGTCCGAATTTGGGATGCCACTAATCCGATATTTCCACTCGTTTCCGTTATAGAAGGTCAGGTTAGTGTTCATGTTCCATCAAACTTGATGATGTATGCATTTATCAGCTTGAGTATGTTGATGATGAACCTTGGTCATTGTTGTTTTATTCAAAGATATCATTAATTATTTGCAGGTGCATGGTGTAGCTAATGCTGGTTCAAATGTTTCTGTTACGAAGATAGAATTTTGTGCATCAATGATGAATTTGGCTGTTGGCACTCACTGTGGTGAGGTGATAATTGCTTCTCTTGTTTTTAAGATGACTTGTTAGCAACAATCCACATCTATGTTTGAATTTCACTTTTCAATCATGTTGTTTTAGGTCCGTGTATACAGTCTCAATAATGAAGCTGGGGGAACAAAGCTTCACTGGATTAGTCATTCTGAACGTAGTGGTATGTAGTGTATATCATGTAAGCAATGTATTTATAGATTGATATCTTGATCTTCTTAACCATAACTCACAAGGTTTTATGTTATCTGCAGTCTATGATGTACCATTACAGAAGGGCCCTCAATGCAGAGCTGTTTTCTCTTTGGTGAATTCTTCAGTGCAGTCACTTCAATTTTCTGCTTCTGGAGCCAAACTTGCTGTGGGATTTGAAACTAGTCATGTCCGTAGATTCTTTTTACTTTGTGTTTGATTCGTCAAGTAAAGTACAGTTTAGTTAAATGGATGCCATTTCTTTTACTAATAGTTCCTTCCCCCCACTTACTGTTTTAGTTTGCTTGATGATCCAACTTACTCTCTTTATGCCCTATCTTTCAGGTAGCAGTTCTTGATATGATCTTGCTGTCAGTTTTGTTTTCAACAGATTCTGTAGCCAACTCTAGTTTTCCAGTAGTTTCAATTATTTCAAAAGAATTTTCAGATGCTCATGGCTATAGCAGAGGCCCAAAGCATTTAGGGACAGAGAATATGGAACAGCCTGGAAAAGAGTTGTTGTTTGCCGTAACCCAGGATGCAAAAGTTAGTGTTGTTGATTGTCAGACTGGCAGTCCTATCAGCTCCCGGCCATTGCATTTGAAGGAACAAGCAGTCAGTATGTATGTCTTAGGCAAGTCATAAACATTCAACAAAATAATGGTTTATTTATGCCTTTTTTTCTGTTTGGGCTTTGTTGTTAAACTTGGTTTTGCATTTTAGAAGGCAGTTGTTTCATGTCTGCATCATCATCGGAGCACCATGATCAGTCAAATAAGGAAACCAATATCGTCGATGAGTCTAAGCAAGATGTTTCTTCAAAAAGAGGTGACTTGAAAGACACTGGAGCTGGACATCTCTCCATGGATGGAGAAAGGTTGCTGGATTCTGTACTATTGCTTTGCTGTGAAAACACATTACGTTTATATCATACCAAATCCATAATGCAGGTAACACAATAGGCTTCTGATTTCTTTGTAGATATCATTCAATTCACTGTGTATAGGCTTACATGCTGTTGTATCTAGGGCGAAGACAAACCAATTTCTAAGGTGAAACTTGCAAAACCATGTTCTTGGACTTCCATTTTCAAAAAAGATGACAAGGTTGTTGGTCTTATCTTGGTCTACCAGTCTGGGGACCTTGAAGTCAGGTAAAAAACCAAAAAGAACTAGCTCAAAGTTACATGACACAATGTTAGAGATATGAGATATCGGAAAATATATGTGTGATATATTTTCCGTAGATATCATTAAGAGAATAATATATTTAGGTTTATTTATGTCAAGATATTATTTAGAGAATATATCTTTAGGATTTAATGATTTATGGTTATGCTAGTATATATTTTAGAATACAAAGGTTTATACAAAACCTAAGCTCATAAGATAGAAACAATCTTCCTAAAATATATACTAGCATAACCATAAATCCTAAAGATATATTCTCTAAATAATAGCTTGACATAAATAAACCTAAATATATTATTCTCTTAATGATATCTACGGAAAATATATCACACATATATTTTCCGATATCTCATATCTCTAACACACAATGATGTTTGTAGGCTTTGAGCCTTGGAATGCATGCTTCATGGCCTTTTCATGCATTGACTCTGCAGGTCGTTTCCTGATTTGGAGCTACTCACAGAAAGCTCCTTAATTTCAGTTCTAAGGTGGAATATGAGGCCAAATATGAAGCTGGCGAGTTGTACAGACCATGGACTAATTTGTCTGGTAACATGTTTCTGTGTCATAAACTCATAACACACTAGTTTTGAAAAGTGTTCATTAATCACCTGACCACTTATAGCTACTTTCTAAACAATGATTCACTGACTCAGAAGTCTAATCTTCTTATAATTGCAGGCAAATGGAAGTGAGTTGGCATTCCTCTCTTTGTCTACTTCTGAATTTGAGACAAGGTTCTGCCTTTAGTAGTTAATTGTATCTGCAATTTTCTAATACTTCGTATTTATCTTTCGTTAGAAGATGTTAACCAAGTATTTACTTTGTTGAAATTTTAGGTTTTTGGAGTTTTTGCCTTCGCTTCATGATAAAGTTGTGGCTGCTGCTGCTGATGCAGCTATTTCCGTCTCGATGAAACAAAAGAAACAGGTGAGATTCACTAGCTATATGGTATTTATTGTCTCGATCTTCATGTTAGTATTCACATAATACCTTTCTTTGAAGTGTAATGACTTTGTGTGTGATAGGCTCCTCCTACAGGCATCATTGGTGACATTGTGAAGGGCTTTAAAAAGGAAAAATCAAATAATGCCATAGACAATCCTCCTGGTAACTTGTATAAGTTACGGGAAGTTTTTTCAAGGCCTGTTGTTCCTGATTCATCTATAACCACTGTAGAAGAAAAGGAAGAGGAGCTTGACATAGGTGCTAGCCCCTTTTAATGAGAACGCTGCATTCTTAATTTCTCTTTTGGTTTCTACTGATTAATATACCTTTGCTTCTGAATCAGATGACATTGAAATTGATGAACCAGTTATGGTGTCTTCAACTTCATCCCACCAAGGTAATCTTGAACTCTATGAAGATTAGACATTTACTCATATCCTTGGTCCTGTTTCTCCTGTACTTCCTCTAAAACCATATGCTTGCATTGGCATTTCAGCAAAGGAAAAAACAACTAAGTCAGAGAAAGACAGATTATTTGAGGGTGCTTCTGATAACCCTAAACCCAGAACTAGAACACCTGAAGAAATTATGGCAGCATATAAGGGAACTGAGGTAATTAATTAGATTTCATTTCACTTTGGATCTCTTTTCCTCCTCTTCGCAGCCAATATGGGAGCCTCGGTCTCCTTTTCCTTTGTTACTCTAAGTGTATCTTGTGAAGGTGCTATAAATATATATATCCAAGTTTGCGCTTTCTAATGGATATTTTTTTCAGTATGCATCTGCAGCAGCTGAACGTGCAAGAAACAAGCTTTTAGAACGCCAGGAGAAACTCGAGGTAATATTAAATTAGACCGTTTTAACAAGATCAAAGTTGTAGCTGAAGATATGTTTCTTTCAAATGCCCTGCTGTCTCACACACTTGGCTCTAGTTTTGTGATGCATCTTATTTAGCAATTTGTGAATTCATGAATAAGTTCTGCTTATCCTTGTGATCAGAGAATCAACCAAAGATCTGAAGATCTGCGTTATGAAGCTGAAAATTTTGCATCGATGGCTAATGAGCTTGTGAAGACAATGGAAAGTAGGAAAAAGAAATGGTGGAAGATATAAAGTTGAAACACCAACCTTATTTATATGCTTAATTTCTTCACTGCGGTGTGATGTTTAGTCTGTGTCTGTGGATTGCAAGAGGATATTTGGATTGATGAAGCTATCTGTGGTTGCAAGAGGATACTTGGAAGGATGAAACCGCACGTTCAGAACCTTGCAACTTATAATTGAGTGAGGTAGATGTTTGTACAGGTTTCCATTATGTTTGGATTGGTTCCAAGCAAGTGTACAATTATTGTATACAGTGTCCATTTTTGCAGATATGTATAATGCCATTTTTTTATTTGAAGTTTGGGATGAGGAAGTGGTGAAAATTCACTCGAGTTTGATGTAAAGTTTTATCTGTTCGTGAGCATTAAGCTCGAATATTTGATATCTATAAGAGCAAAATAACACAATCTGTGAAATTTCCGGGAAGGACTTTTGTTACGTTTTGCTCTGGGCATCTCTAAGGCATTAATCTATATTCTGTATGAGTGGAAGGAGATGCACCTTCCATTTTTACTGGCTTATAGCAGATCACTTTGCTTTCCCTTTGAAGTAAAACCCAACAACATATGAGTATCCTGTGCACTCTATGACGAGGAAAGTAAGTACTCCCTCCGTTTCGTAATAATTGTTGGGTTTGGCAAAGCGTGGAGAATGGTTCAAGGCATAAGAATGCATATTTTAGGAGTTTAAGCTATGGGTTATTGCTTGGTGTATAGCAATGATGGGTGGCAAAGGGCTGACTTCGAATGAGAATATCTCAAAATCTAGAGATGATTTTGAGATGATTCGAGTTGAAGTTGATAGTTTTTCTCAATAGCTTTCTAACAACTGGTCATAAGCTTGTTTTGGACAAGGAGTGACAAAGTTATGATCATTTTACAAATTGCTATCAAGTCTACTATGTTTTGCGCATTTGTGCAAGATAAGGTGTGTCTGCGGCTTGGAGATAGTAGATTTTACGCGTTCGCGCAATGTATTGTAGTTTCTTGATTCTTGCCATGCGTTATATGATTCCTAAATGTTTTATTTACGCTCAGGGGTATATATGCTCATAGTCGTCATTGTTTAGGGGGGAAAGTGGGGGAAAATGTAGAGAGAGAACCTCAAATATAGATCTAAATACTTACAGAGTTTGTGAGTTTGGAGTGGGAGCTTTTAAGGTGAATTGAAAGTTTGTAATCTACATTGTAATTCCTGAAAATATTACTCCTTCTATTTTTATTTAAGCACCCCGGTTTGGCTGGCATACGTGCCAATGCACAACTTTGACTAATGATATCTTTAATTCTTAATAAGTACTTCCTCTGTTTTTTTAGTTGCAACACTTCTCTTTTCACGCTTGTCGATGCATGTTTTCAATCGTTAATATCTTTAATTACCAACATCTAAAAATTATAAAATTTTGATATTAAAATTCTATAAATCGAGACGAATCTAATAAGATGCTACATGACTATATTTTAACTTAAGTATAAACTGTCAAAGTTAGTCAAAAGGTAACACATAAATAGCGTAAAAGTCAAACTGTTGCAACTATAAAAAAACGGAGGAAGTATAAATTATAAAAAGTTGATAAATAGAAACTATGTTTTGAGACGATTCTAACAAGTACTCATAAATTATATTGACAAACTTTTAAAAAAATCGGATGTACAATAAAATATTGTACATCCGTTATAAAGTTACCCTAAAAGGAGTAAAAATTACCCCTGAAATGAATAAAAGTTACTCCAATATGCATAAAAGTAACCCAATACAAATAAAAATTATCTACATTTTATTAGTAAAGAACCACATTTTAAATGACTAAAAATCAATTATTAGAGATTGAATGTAATGAAATTACCTTTATTAAACTTTTCTTGTTGTCTATTTATATAAAAATTGTATTATGTTTAAAGTTACCCAAAAAAAGGGCAAAATGTTACCCTAAAATTAGCTAAAAATTACCCTAGTACTGCTCGATTTACACTAATATTAGTGTAAACCGGGTATATACAAATATATTTCATCTTACGTATAAAGCACAATCATTAGTTAAAGCGATGCATATAAATAGTGTCAAAGTCAAACTAAGTCACTCAAATTAAAATGGAGGGAGTACTTAACGGAGGGAGTACTTTGTAGTGGATTGTTAGGTATTTCTTACTTCTTGAGTTTTCGCATTATATTCTCATTGTCTTGCTTGTTTTGTTTTTTCTGTTTTTTTTATTATTAATTGCCGTTAACACAACTTAGCTAGCACATTCTTAATCCTTTCAATAATTGTAACCCTTCCTAATTCGGTAAGAATCTAGTATTCTTTTGTTGTTTCTCTCTCCCACTAACCCTACTTGTATAAATATTTTATTATTTCTAACTCAAAACAAAAATGAACAAGAAGGCAAAGGGAGGTCTTGTTAACTCAAATTTAAGTACCGTTTTTTATGCGCTACAAACCGACAAGGGGAAAAAAAAAAAAAAAATTCATCCCACTTTTCATGTCTCATTTGTGTTCCACTCATTTTGATTGGTTGTCATAATAATTTTTTGTCTATTAAATTTTAAAGGAAAATTTGTCAAAAATAAGTCAACCTTTACTTAATTAGCTCAAAATAAGTCAACCTTTTGATTAATTCAAAATAAGTTGAATTTTATAAGATGTTATCTTTAATTAAGTCAAGTGACCTTTTACCTGTCCAACAAGTCACTTTCTTTTTAAAAAAACAAATTCTTTTATTTTTTTGGGAAAAAAAAAAACCTCCACCCCAATGAGGCTATGAACTACCACCTGCCACGGCTTCCAGCCACCACCACCACCACCACCAAGCGTCCAAGCCACTTAACCACCGCCACCACCACCCACCACCAAGCCACTTAACCACCATTAGTCACCCATGAAACGTAGCAGATGTCCACCCTTAAAACATGAAGATCATCACATCACCCCGGTTGTCGCCTTACCTCACTGGAAATCGATGTCCTTCATTAAAGTGCACTCCTTGTTCTCCATTGAGGAGCCACCTTCTGATAATTTCTATTCTCCATTGAAGAAGCTTCTAAGTTCTAACTGAGGTAAGTTAGTAAGTGTTTTCTTTTTGTAATCGTCGCATATCAATTTCACAATCTCAGGTTTATCGTTAATTTAATTCACAGTTTACTCAATTTAGGGATCTTCGCTTAATCTAGTAATTGAATCAAATGTGTATGTGATTATTCGAGCCTAAAGTAGGATAACTGATTGAAATTTGGTTAATAATGTGTTGCGGAAGCCTTTAATATTAGTATTGAAGTATGATCAAAGAGTTCTAATGATAGTTGGGTTGTTATGTACGAAGTCATTGGTAAAGGGTACCTCCTTTTTTAATTATGGCTTTAGGGAGGAGAGAGAGAACTGTGGTGAGGGCATGAGGGGGGTTGGTGGAAGAGAGAGAAGGGTGCAGTGGAAGTAGGAGAGATTTTTTTTTTTTTTTTTAATTTTTGGAAAAAGGAAGTAAAAAAAAAGTTTAAATAGTTTAAATAAAATATTACAATGTTAGACCAATAAAATTACAACATGTGTCATATTAACTTGTTTAACGGGTTATCAACAGGTCATAACTCATTCAAAGATAATAACCTATAAAAGTCGACTTATTCTTAGATAATTAAAAGGTTGGCTTATTTTGAGATAATCGAGTAAAGGTTGACTTATTTTTGACAAATTTTCCAATTTTAAAAAGTTGATTCTTGTAATTATAACAACCAATCAAATTAAGTGGAACACAAATTGGACATGAAAAATGCGACACTGGCATGGCTCCCTCTATGTTGTCACTACTAAGTTATGAATTACTTGTTTCAATAAATTACAAACTACTTTTGTATGGTTAACAAGACAAAAGAGGAGGGGGTTAAGGAGAGAGGGGATGGAAAAGAGGAATCTCTGTTTTCCTTGCAAATCTCTCTGATTATAAATGTACGATGTTTAATAAAGAATTAAGAATAAAGAAAAAAAATAAATCCTCCCTCTCCCTCTCCCTCTCCCTCCCCCTCCCCTATTTATTGATTTATTTTTTTTTTTGAAGGAACTCCCCTAATTTCTTTTTATTCAATTAAGAATCCAGTACTTCCCTCCCTTTCCCTTAGACCTTTATCTTCATTTTTTCTTATCTAAACAATTTTATTTTATTTTTTTAAAATTTGGAATTTTTAAGTTGGTAATGACCCACCCCAGTTTCAATCAGAAAGTCCCATAATCCCTGAGACATCAGCTTTCTGCCAACAGTGAACTAACCTGTGCCCTTCTTATCAGAGTACTAAGGATCACATCCTGAGCATACTATACATAATACTAAATACAATATCTTGCAACTAACTTCTTTATCGGAGACCAAATTGAGCTTGATTATTTTCCTGTATACTTCGATGAGCAAAAGATTGATTTTATTTACATCAATATCGGTGTTCATAGAGAGGCCACAAGGCACAACGATGCCTTAAGCTCCAAGACCCCGACCTTAGGTTTCATTGACTAAAGATTTTACCTACCTATAGTTCAACATTTGTTTCTCAAAAAGCTGATACCACCACAGACAAACATAAAGGAATAAGCATGTTATAAGTTAGAAACTGAAGTACAAGCTATGATTCCAAATTCAATTACTTAAGTCAGATAATTATCATTTTCCTGCCGGTGTATCAAAAATTTACAGGCAAAAAGTACCGGCTGATAGAATTTCTCAGCCAACAGAACTAGGGTAGAACAAGGTTCTGTTTGTCTCCAAGGCATGCATTTTCTGCTTAGTGCTTACCTTCTTTTTCCCCGATCAGGATGGGAGTGTTTTAAGACCACAAATTTGCCCCTGCACCATCCACAATTTTAGTTACAGCAAGCCTTTTGCCAATAAAGTCCCTCAATTCAATTTCACCAGGAAACCTTTGCTGTGCCAACTTTGAAAACACCTACATTGTTCAATAAATACAGACAGGTGATCAGCAACAACATAAATTCGAGAAGCATGTGAAACTATTAGCCAACATGGGACTCTTTTGCACAAGGAAGAATTATCAACACACTGATCCAAAGGAAGACTACCAAAATTTGCTCACTACAGCTTATAGAAATCAAAAATCAATTCTGACGAGTAAAAATCAAATTTAACCAGCAAAATTCAATTTTAATCTATAAATTCTATTTTGATCAGTAAAGATAATAATCAGCAAACAGCATAAATCAAATTATACAAGAAGCAGTTGAGTTCAGTGATAATAGTTGAACAGAACAATGACTAAGACAGAAGCTTCAGGTTCACTAAGATAAAACAATTGTAACTCATGAAATCACAATATAGTGAAAGAATTCAGCAGATTCAAAGAAAATTTCCCAAAAATATGAAAATTAATCTATGGTCCAACCTTTTGTCGCTAAAAATGGGAAAAGTCAATATAAAAAAAATTAATAACAAAAGTAAACAACTTACCGGTTCTCCGTCAAAATACACTTCAAAAGCACCAGAGCTTTGTAGGTAAGACTGAATAAAATTCCCAAATAGCCAGGTTGCAGAAATCGTTCCAAATCTATTAGCACGTAATGTGTAAAACCATGGAGGTGGAGTCATTCCCAATCTAGGAAAAATCTGATCACCTGCCATTATAATGGCAAAAACTCCAACTTGAGCAACGGGAACTAATTTGCTCAGGATACGTTTTGGAGGTGGTGGAGGATAATTCGCAAGAGCAACATTAATTCCAGGAAACTGAGTCTCCAGCATATTCTTCATTGCCACAGCAGTGCCCCTGATGCAGTCAAATAACTTGATCTCAGAAAATTTCTTAAACTCAAAAGGCAGAAACGCCAACACAAAACAGCTCTACGGTTAAAACACACAAGGCAGAGCAGATAATGATGTTCAATAAAGCTTCAAGAGTGGATCTTGAGCCTACAAGAAATGCAACACAAAACAGTTCTATGGTTTTTACTACCTTGTTCCCATGAATACCACATGAGTAGCTAAGATCCATGAAGTCCTTGTAACATTTTGTAAGGGATTATGTAAAACATCACACACATTCTGCTATTCAAACTAGTAGATACCACTAATGATTGCAGTAGCACGGATTTTTTCTGGCAGTCAGCTTGTTGCAAAGTATTTAAAATATATCCTTTAAAATGAACAAATCTATTGTCTACAAGATCAGTAGTGGAGCCAGAATAGCATCCAAGATACTCTACTCCTTAAATAAAGTCAGTTTTTAAAACTTACTTATCATAGGAAGTCTGGGGGGCAATAAGCTCGCACCAGCACACCCCCCCTCCCCCCCCTCCCCCCCCCACCCCACAAACAGACACACAGACAGAAACAGATGGACATGTGCACGCACACACACACTCCTAATAACTAGAAATTACAAACAATTGTAATCAAAAGCCAAAATATCATCACCAAAAAACTATGTAGTAGACTTTAAGAAAAAGTAACCAAACCACCATGGAAAAAGTTTTACGCTGTGGCCGTGGGAATGAGGAACTTTAAAAGGAAGGGGAAAGAGAATGGAGTTTAACTTTCCATTTCCCATAGCTGGATAAGACATGACTGAACGAAGCAAAAAAGGAAATGGTGTGATCCATTTTCTTTTCCCTTTAACCAAATCAAATGCTTTCAGACTGGGAAAGATTTGGAAGTAATGAAAAAACTCTCTCCTTTCCCTTCCCTCCATTTTCTTTATAATTGCTACATCAAAAACAAAAAAGGGAAGAGAACGCAATCACTAGTATCAAGGTAAATTGAGGGTTAAGGTTTGGCTGCATAGATGGTATAGCAATTGACAATTTGACATTTGATTTCCAAATAATTTTCTGGCTCAAGGAAGCTACTGTAGGTCTATAGGCAAGGTCATATCACAAATCCATAACCCAAAGCATTGGCACATACCTTTTCCGAGATTTCAAACTTGTCTATAGTCATGAACTTATTTTTGATACTTTTACTCTTCTATCCATAGTTTCTATCTGTTTAATACTTCTTCTTAGCATCAAGAATACCACTGAGGTTCAATCTAGTTATGCTAACTATATCTTATTGGCAAAGAGGAAAAGGTTGAAGACAAAAATTGCCTTGGTGTATAGGATACTCTTGTACGGAAAGAAATTAAAGGATTTTAAAAGTCTAGTATGCTCCTATCTAGAGTTCAATTTTTTTTATGTCCCTATTACTTAGGCCATTGTATAGAAGGAGTTAAGTAAGATTTTAAGGGACACATAACTTTTTAAGTTTGTCACACAAAAAAAAAAAAAAAAAAAAAAAAAAAAAAAAAAAAATGTTATTGTACATGGTATCTTGAGTGCATAGCAATTTAGTATGGCCTTGTCCCTCCTATACATGGGTAACAGATCATCAACACCCAAAAATCTTATTTGTGAGAGAAAGTAATCAATTAAGTTCAAAATTATGGATAGGAATTTCAATTACACCCACAGTAGTGAGATTAGATACTGTTGATTGAATTTAGAGCTTTTGAAGGTTGATATTGGAAAATTAACATATAATTTGAGATAAAAAAAAAAAAAAAAAAAACTATCGACATTGAAGCAAATAGATTAAACCAGCAATAAATATTTTGCACACATGAATTTTTTTTATTAGCTAGGACGTCCCAAAATATTGTTCGATTCATTCTACATTAATGCTCAAAATGATCATCCCTCACCCCCCCCCCCCCCCCCCAAAAAAAAAATTTAAGAAAAAAAAAAATCCTTTTCACAACTCAGGTTTATCTCTAGTGATATTGCTTGTAGCTGATTCACTCTTCTGTTCTACAATGACTTCAAACAGATTATGAACCCCAATATCCGACAAAAGAAAAGACACTAGAGCATATGAGCAGTTGCAACTTGCAAACCTCAACTTAAAGCTACCACTAAAAAATCTCAAGATTAAACTAATCATATTCAATTACATACAAAAACATATCCTGATATCAGAATATGAATTCATCTTATATTGCTGCTAAATGAAGCAAATTTTTAATATCCGTCCACATCATAATAGTCCTTCAATTTAGCTTACATAAAAGCTAAGTTGCTCTCTTGTTACAAAATGCCTCCACCCACACTAGAAAAACACAACTTTGCTGAAAAATAATTCATTGCTCCAATTTCTTGAGTTGTGGAGCCTGTAATTATACTTCAATTAGTTGAGTTTGAGTCTAAATGTTGAGTTTGATCTAAAGAATAAGGTAGATATGAATACTTGCAAACACAAGTCAAAGAAAATGCAATCAAATCACTAACGGTTTGTAAGGTAAGCAAATCGCTCACATCAAGAACACTGCTACAATTGGTATTTTTACAACAGATGGAGTGGTTATTCATAAGGTAATTAGTTTTCCAGACACGGAATACTCACAACCTGATCGGGTAATATGAGGTACTTCTGCTTTAAGAGGAAGTAAGTGCAAGAGGGTATCACTTAACCATCACTGAACTCTCACGTAATAGGTACACACCAAAATCTGAATACCAAATACATCATGAAGAACAAGAAAAGTTCCCCGACCTCCAAACATTATTCACACAGAAATAATTAATACTAAACGTCTCTATTTGTCAGCAACACCAATGAATTTGGTTCCACGGAATCGCAGATGCTGTGATATATCCAAACACCACATTAATTAAGAAGAATCAAACGACAACTATACCATCACAAGTTGCAAAAACCCTACAAAACTCAATCCGTATCCCAAGTTTCGGAAAAGTACACTTGCATCAGATGAGCGATTTCCCAACATTATAAATCACCTATAAATCTATAGTAATCGCCTAAGTTTCACAGTACGAAAATTCATCCCAAACTCACGGTAATGTCCGTGCCCGTCTTCCTCCAATCCTCCTCCAACCTCTACAAACATTCCTAATTACAAAATTAGGACTGAAATTCACCGCCAAATGCAAACATCTACATTACAATATCGAAAACCCAAATAAAATCTAGCTCTATAATCAATCATAAACAAAATAGACTAAGCACTCTCAAAATTCCGAGCCTTAATCCAAAATTACATCAAATTTTAAATCCCAAATAAATCAAAAAACGTAGGAAAAGAGGATTAGTTACTTGTAAGAGCAAGAGGAGCAGAAATCAATAGTGACAGTATGTCCATAACCCAGAGCATTCGATTGCTGCAAAAAATAAACATATATCAGCAATCAAACAAATTGAATAAAAATTCTAACAAAATCGTCAAAAACCAACGAAAATCAAACCTGAGATGGAAAATCTAGGGTTTGCTGAATTGGGGAAGAGGGTTTAACAATATGTTGTTGATGATGGTGATGATGATGATGAGAAGAGGATTTGGGAGGAGGAGAAGAGAGAAAGAGATTGAGGATATCAGTGGAAAACAGGAACAGAGGAAGTCCGACTAGAAGAAGCTGAATTCGATCCATTATCGCCTGAATTTTGCGATACCAGAAGAAGAAGATGAAGAATCGGGTTTTGAGATTCTCGTACTAATTTCTATGTTTATAAATGGTCAACTCTCTTAAACGACTCGAACAGGGTGATTGGTTGACAATTTGTGGCGATCGTGTTCCCCAGCAACTTGAATTCGACTCAAGGTGACTTGATCTCGGCTCAACATGTTAATGAGTTAAGGCGTTAAGCTAACTTGAGTCACTTTGTCTAAAACCTACACCTATTCTTGTAATAGATTATTTATTAATAAATTTGAAGGGGGAAATATGTGTTACAAAAGAGAGTTAGTAGTATAATGAAAACTTATGTGTCGTCTAAAACCTACACCGCTATATGCCTACACATAATCTTGTAAAAGAATTCCTTGTTGGTGTTACAATGGATGTGGGTGGTTCGTAAATATGTTGGGTGCCTTTTGTTGGTTGTTGTGAGTGACAATGAGGGAAGTGGGGCAATAGCAGCAATGGGATGGGATCTTGTACTGGTGATGAAAGAGAGATGATGACGATGTTATGTGAGTAGAGAAGTTGAAGGTGGTAGTTGTTGGTGCCCGCTACTTAGCTTGCTATGTTTTGGTGCTTAGAAAGGTGATATTCTGGCTGTGGCAAAGAATAGCGGTGAGAGAGATGGGGTTATGCTTGATGGAGGGAAGCTAGTCATGTGGTGGGGTGTAGTTTAAGCAGCAGATGAGGTGTCGGATAAGGTGATTCTCATCAACATATTCTTGGATGAAATTATTTGAGTGGTAATGAAATTCAAATAGTAATTTTTTAATAACAAATCGAGCTCTTTTTGTGATATTAAACAATTAAATATTCAGATTTTCACCTTTAAACTAACCTTGTCAGAAATTGAACTACCAATTCAGCTTCAAAGTTGGAAGATGTCATTCTTATCACTAAGTTAATCTTAGCTTAATTGGTAGATACTCTATACTAATATCACTTATAAATCTGATTATATATAACCTTGAAATATTATACTTATGTAAAAACTACATAACCTCTACGATCAACCCTTAGCATAGTTGCACAAAATCGTGTATGGGGGTGTCAATTCGGTTAACTGGCTGAAGTCTGGGTTAATCCACGATGGGTCGGGTTTGTTCGGGTTAAGGTTACCCTTTTTACACGCCTCGTTTTCGATCAAGTCAATTTTGGGTCGTCGAGTTTGTTCATGTTTGGGTCGGGTCAACTTTAGATTAATTATAATCGATTTGAATAATTTCTATTGGGTTCAAAACGGGTTTGACTGTGTCAATTTTGGGATAGATGACTTTAGGTTAGGTTGTTCCGATTCGGCTGATTTCGGTTCGGTTTGGTTTAGTTTGATTAGGATAAAGTTCATTCAGTATTGGGATAATTCCTATTCAGATCCTTTTCGGGTTTGGATGAATTTGGGTCGGGTTTGTTTCGGGGTATTTTTGGAATCCCTCAGGATACTGGTCACGCTCTGCCGGCAAGTAGACTTGGACACCTGCAAAACAATGGAGCTCTAGTTTATTGGAGATCCGCCTCCAACGATCTAGTAAGTAATCGGAAAACGGAATAAACTAGAGAGAGAAAGTAGAGAGAAGTTGGAGCTTTTAGTGCTCTATTAAATGTTATGTCACAATCCACCCCTCCCATAATAAATGATTGGGGTATTTATAGGGATGGAAAATTGTGCCTCTTTAAGGTTGATACCCTAGATTTTTATGCCCTGATTGGCTACGCAATCAGCTGACGACACATGTCAGATGGGGGCGCCGTTTTTGCGGTATTCTTGGGATTTGGGCCTCTTGATGTAAGGAGGCCCTTTTACGCTTTTACAGGTGCTCACTTGAAGCTGACACGCGTCACCTTCCTATAGGGACACATGTCACCCTTTGATTGGGCCACGTGTCGCTATGGGATTGGACCACGTGTTGGGGTGTATTTTTACCCTAAACATTTGCCCCTCAGAGGGGGTGACTCATACACCACGGGCCGCCTCCTCTGATTCTCTACTCATCCTGGTGCGTCCGAATATACAGAGATAGAGCATCTTTCTGAGTAGGCGGATGAGATCGTCCGCTCATTTAGGGGATGACTTCATGAGGCTAATTGCCTAGCTCTGTCTGCTTGAAACTCCTCCAAAGGGACGTTTGAGTCTGGGAGACAGGCGGACAGAGCATGCCGTCTGGAATTTTGAAAGGAAGCTCGGACTCTCGGATTTCCAAGAAGGCAGTTTAAATTCCGCTGACGTGGCCGTCTATTTGGATGTACCGTTAGCTCGTCCGTCTCTTTTTCCGTCCAAAATAACATAATTGGCTTTTAACCTTTTTGAATTCTAGGATAACTTTTTCAAAAAGTAACCGTTCGAATTCTTGGGCGGAAAAGGTGAATTTACCATTTTAGCCTCATAAATTCTGCCTATAAATAGAAGAGGTTTGAATTCATTTTGGCACTTTTAGCTTTTGAGAATTCTAGAGAGAAGTTAGAGCTTTTTAGAGAGAGAAAGTGATTTTTCCCTTAATCTTCAGAAGCTCCGCCGTGTGATTGAGTTTTCCAATCACGTATTTTGAGTTTTCCGGTCAACCTTCAAGACTTCCCAAATTTTCAGAGTTTTCTATACGTACAGAGGTAAGCCGACTGCTCCTTTTACTTCCCTTTTATTTTCCTTTATTTTTTTCTTTTTCGTTTAAAACCTGGCTTAACACCGGCTTCGTCCGTTTCTCCTCATGAGGCCGGCCGTTTGCCTGGGACTGAGGAGTCTAGAGTGGACGGAGACAAGCTGTCTCCTTCATGGAGTGGGTCCATTCACCTCTCATCCACCTATTCTTCTCTGCCCCTTCAGTCGCAAATGGCTCGTATGAGGCAAACGTACGACAAAGATGCCGCTAGAAACCCGGACGGTAGTCTGGTGAACCCAAGGGTCCCTTATGACCCAAACAACACGAACGTCAAGATTGAGTCGACCACCAATACGGCCACAACTAGTGGCACTGAATGTTCTGTGGTCGAAGTGACCACTTCTTTCGAAGAGCGCCAAAGAGCACAGGGCATCTCTTCTACTAGGGGGACGTCTGGGCAAACTCCAGAACTAAGGTTTCCCCAATATTCCAACTCGATAATGGATCCGACCGAGTTTCTATCTCAAGATAGGCCTCCTACCTCTATTCAGGCGGACGCTGGTCCGTCCGTCCCAATTCTAGAACAACCCCATCTCCAACATAGCAGGTCGGACAAACCTAGAACTGGCATTGTAATTGCCGAACCGGCCGACTTGCCCCCTCGCAACGCTCTTCCTTCGGGAAATCAAGCGGGCGCAAGTAAAGATAAGGGCAAAGGTCCCTTGGCGCTTGAGGGCGTTGTGGTTTTTGGAAGCGGCCAGGGCTCTAGGAGCAGGAGCTCGGCCGAGGGCGCTGCATTGGACAATGTATTTTCCACTGAGTTTGGGGCCGCCCCTCACCCTAATGAAGAGGAGGCGGAGAATGAGGCGGCGATAGAGGAGCCCGTCGCCAATATTGACAACTTTAAGGATCCATACGCCTGTACGGTTGGACGGCCTTGGGCTACCTTCATGATGCGTTGGAGGAGTATAGGGAATTCCTCCAATTGGGAGAGGGTTTTAAGCTGAAAGCGCCCAAGCGCTCTCTGTCTGTGGCCGCCTGTGAAGAAGAGCGGCCGCGCCGAAGGTCCTTTAGCGTTTATCGCGCTGCTTTTGACGTCGGACTTCGCTTCCCCCTCCACCCCTTCGTGCGCACCGTCCTGGACGAGTATAAAATTGCTCTCTTCCAGCTGATGCCGAATAGCTGGTTGAATATTTTCGGCTACTTGGTGACATGCATTCGGAAAGGCTTCGAGCCCGATTTTCCGGTGTTTTGTGAGATGCACTCCATGACTCACCTGGAGGTGCATACGGAGGGCTGGTTCATCCTTAGCACCACAAAAGATTATTTGGTGGTGATGGATCGCGTGTCAAAATGGCGAGACTAGAAGAACCGATTCTACCGCGTCAAGACAAAGGACGTTAAATTTAACTTGCGGATGAATTGGTTTAATGCTAAGCCGATCCAGCTTGGCCGGGGGCAGCACAAACCATACAAACCACCCGTCCACCCTAGCCAGGCGCACCAACTTGACTATTTTGGTGTCAAGAAGGTACAAAGGGGCGGCAAGATGGTGGTCGTGCCAAAGAACTAGATTCCTTTGGCCGGCTGGCTTCGGGACCCGGTATTTATGTCGGCATGCGGCCCATACCGGAACATTCCCCAAGGTGGGGCTTTGAAACCTTCATCGTTCGTATGATAGATTTTTATTAAATTTTTTCTAACTCTTTTTCTTCTTTCCTTGTGCAGAAAAAGCCCTCGCCATGTATAGGGAATTATTTCAAGAAACCCACACTTGAGCCCCACTGTGATCATACACTTAAGGCGTCCAAAGGGAAGGAAACTAGAGCAAAAGAGTCGCCAACAAGTTTTAGGAACTTGTAAACCGTTCACAGGGTGAAGGTTACACCCCTTCACGATCCATGAGATCGCTAACTCCATAGTGGTCTAGAGCCATGACTGGATATTCAGGGATGAAGGTACAAATCCAACCTAAAAGAGATTGAACCTGCCCTAAAAAGGCCTCTACTTTATTCTTCTCATATTTATGTGCGCTTTTTGACTAACATGCAATCAATATATTAATCCTAAACCTGTTTAATCTATGTTGGTTGAATATTAATGCACAAACAAATCTATTATTGGAGATCACTTGAATTATAATCATATTAGCCTAAACAAGATTATTAATTATCTTATTAAGCGTGATTACAAATACAAATTCCCTTTAATCCTGCAAGAGAGGGCGTGATCAAGCAATAACAATAAATATATCAAGCAACACAATATTGACACAACAAACCATCATCATCATGATATTCTCATCAAAGCATAATAATATTAGCAAGATCCTAGGCATGATGCTAACAAGATTAATAACAAATCCTAGCATGTAACTAAACAATAAAGATCAAAATCTTTATTCCTAACATGATAGAAGAAATAGGAAGCAACCTAAACATGATACTAGAAAGCATACATGATACCAGGAATTAAAATAATATAAACATGCTTTCTAAAGAAATATAGCAATAAAACAACTTAATTTGTTGCCTCGTATCTCTTTCTATCAAAACAATACACACGTTAGTAACTTCAAGGAAAATATTAAATCAAACAATTAATTTAAATAATTGAAATAGGGATTTGGGACCAAACCCTCAAAATTATCAACCTTTCACGTCTAGGGCGAAGGCAACTTCGACCTTGACTAGGTGTGTCTAGAACTCGTGAATGCGGTATTGTGTTTGTAAAAAGGCTAGGCTAGAAAGAGAGAGAAAGAATAAGCTATTGCTTTTAGAGAGAAGAGAATAGAATTAGATGATTGTTGATGATTGAAAATGGGGAAATACGACCCTATTTATAAGAAAAATAGTCCGGAAACGATAAGAAAAAGACCGAATCCAATCTGGAATATAATTACTTCTATCTCGACGCGACGGCTTCATCGCGGCGCGATGGAGCTGTCGTTTCGCGATGGTATTAAAAAGATAAGCGCGCTATACGGAGTCCTTTTCCTAATATAATTAAGTAATTAGACTCTGTAATTATCATAATTAAAATCAAATTTATCATAATAAAACACTTGTTTTATTCCGAATAAAATTCTTTATTTTCTAAAAATATAATTATTAATCCTAATTCCACTAGAACTTAAGAGAACCTCCTAGATTTCTAGAAGATTAAATTCAATCCTAATGACTTTAGGAATAATAATTAATGGGCCCTCCACTAGATCATTAGGCCGTATATAAAACTTGTTTCGGGCCCAACTTAATATTTTGGCCATAACTTCCTCATTATTCATCGGAATTGGGCTTATAATATATCGTTGCAAAGCTCTTTTCGAGCCCAATCCAACTACACTATTATTGGACCCTTATCATGGACTAAAGTAAATTGGACTGGACATTTTCATAAATAGAGTACATTTTCGAAAACAGAAAGAGGTATTTTTATTTAAAACAACCGCAACACAAGACTTTTCACACTTTCACTTCGTTTGATAATCAATGACATGAAAGGTATTCATCACTGGGTTCGGTTTTTGGGGAGACACAATCAGGTGTCTACACCATGCTGGACAAGGAGCAAAAGGGAAAGGTTGACATGTCCGAGCTAGACCTGGCTCGATTGAGACTGTACGAGGAAACCAAGGAGGTACGGTCGACTAACTCTAGCTAGTAACCTTTCCTTTTTTTCGTGCCGGTATGTTGAGGGGAGGGGTCCTTCCCTTCTTCTCTTGAACGCCTTTCGTCCGGGTTGGTATGTTGGGAAGGGACTCCTTCCTGTTTTTGCACGGACGATGATTCATTACTTCATATCTTTTTTCATACTAACATTTGGTTTATCTTTTACAGTTGGCCACTCCTACTCCCAGGTCAAAACGAAAGCAGTCGGCCACTGCTACCAAGGATGGCCAGGCGTCCAAGACCAAGAAGACGGGTGCATCTAAGACCCCTTCCGACCCGGCGGCCAAGACAAAGTCGCTTATTACTCCTAAGCAGTCCAAAGGAGAGCCACCCCGACTGTCACCAAGCGGGGACTCCAAGTCCATGGATCCGGCAACTGAGTCGGTCCATGATTAGTCCGTGAAAGCGGACGATGGGGGTAAGTCGTCCCTGGCAAAACCGACCGGCCCCGTCTCAACTCCGCATGTCGAGAGAGTAGGAAAATCTGATTGGTAGGCGGCTGCAAGTTAGTCGGCTAAGGAGCAACCCGGCCGTATCAACGAGGGAGGTGACGAGCCGCTGCTGCCCCCTCCATTTGTATTCCCTTCTTCTCCGAGCTTCTCAGATGGTAAGTCAGAGTTGTGTTGTTTTGCAACCATTCTTGTCTTTTTTATAAGCCCATTTTGCTCAAATTAACATCATTCATGGCCGAGTGTAGATATTGCGGAGAAGATGCACATGAAGCTGCCCGGCCAGTCACTTACTGGAGATGACCGAAAGGCCATAAGAGAAGCCATGGTCTGGGCTGTTCCCCAGGCGCAACGTGATAAGCTGAGGGGAATAAATTAGGGCTTCCTCGGCCCTATGATTAACTGCAGCGCCGAGGTAACCATTAGTAGTTTCTGCCTCTTTGAATTTTACACTTAGAATATTTTTCACAATTTTGCTTTTACTAACTCATCATTGTCCGTCTGCAGCTCTTTCTTAGGCTTAATGCCTTCCTGGATTGAAAGGATAAAGAGAACAAGAAACTGAGAGAAGGCTGGGAGCTGCTGCAGCAGGCTAAAGACGCTAACACTAGGAACCTTGCCCTTCAGCGCATCCACATCTAGAAGGCCATGCAGGCGCTCACCGACAAAGCGGCGCGGCAGACCGAGGACCTTTTCAAGTTGGGCAAGGCTCTTGAAAGGGAGACGCTGGCCTGGGAGGCCCTTCATCAAGAAAAGGACGAGGCGGTCTTGAACGCCCAACAATGGAAGGAGGGTTTTGAGACCTCCGAGAAGCTGAAGGAGGAGCTATCCTCAGCCCAGCATGCCCTCCAAACGGCCTTGGACCAGGCGGACTCCTTCAAGCTTGAGGTGGAACAATTGAAGCAGTCCATTTCGGACTTAACTGAGCAGCTGAAGGCACCCCGGCCGCCCAACCCCCTGTAAGTCGTCCGCATCGAGCATGATGCCGAGGAGAAGCTGAAAAGCCACTTCTTCGAGTTGATGGTCGACGAAGGGGAGGCCGCTTACTACGAGGAGTGCTTTACCAAGCGCCTCAGCTATATCTGCTTTAGGGAGGAGGCAAAGAAAGCGGGGCAGCCCCTTCCCGAGCTCGTTGTCACTTTGCCCAAATCCGGGGAAGATGAAGAAGATGACGAAATGGAGGAGGAGGAGAAGGTGGAGCCAACTGGTGAGAAGGTGCCAGCTGAGGAGCTGTCTGTTACTGCTGCGGCCGCTGACGGGGAGCCGGCCTTAGAGGAGCCTTTTATTTTTGGTTTTTTGTTGAACAATTTTATTTGCTGCCTGTTTTGAGCGGTTGTGTAAGATATTTTGCTGCCGTCTGAGCGGTTTTTAATTATTTTTGAATTTGCCGCCTTCTGAGCAGTTTTTATGAATTTCCATACTTAGCAAATTTTGCACATTTTGTTATGCTTTTTATTGCTTTCGTACGAACACTGGGGGTATGCCTCTTTACTCGGCGTTCGCCTAGTCCATATCCTAAGTAGTTTGATTAACTTAGTAGTTTTTATACCTAGAAGGGTATACGACTAGTAAGTTAATCAAATCATAGTAATGATTGCCCTTGGACTAGGTGAATCGCCGAATCAACATTGTGTATACGGCCGCTTGGTTGTCTTTATATGATTCGTCCGTTGAAACTATCGCTCGAACACACTCAGGAAATTTCAAGTAATATTTCAACTTAAAAATCTCCAAGTTACGGCTGGACTAGAATGCCTAGGTATGCCCTTGCCCCTTCTTGGGGAATAAATGCCTTTGGCAAATTTGGACTACCTGGTGCCTAGTCGTCCGACCTGGTTGAGGTCGAACGCTTCCTTTGGCCTTTCAATCTCTGGCTAAATTAATTAACTTAAGGATGTCCTTACAAAACAATTGCACGACCGCTTGGTTGTCCCTTTTGCGGCCGAGCTGCTTAATTGCAAGCAACTTTGTTATCGTTTTTATTCGGTCTTTTGTTTAGTCTCTATTACGACCGAGCTGCTATGTTGCAAGCAGCATCGTTATTACTTTCACTCGGAATTTCTACTAAATAATAAATATACATAAACAAATAAGATAGCAATGCTTGACTTTCTCATTAATTTGTCAAAATTACATTGTTGGGCCCGTACGGCTTTAATTACATTGCTCGGTCATCTAGACCTAACTGTATATACAACTTTTGGCTAAATAAAAGAAAACTTTAAACATAGTATTTCTTCAAATTGTCCGTGTTTCAAGTACGAGGAATAGGACGGCTGTCTAAGGCTTCAAGACGATAGGTGCCATATCGGACCTCTCTTCTAATTCGGTAGGGCCCCTCCCAATTTGGGGTTAACTTTCCATCCTCATTGGCTCGGCCCATCGCTTCCATTTTTCTTAAGACCAATTCACCCATTTTTAGCGGCCTCTTAGACACTCGGCGATTGTAAGCTCTCATCATTCTGAGACGATAAATTTCATGTCTAAGCACCGCGTTGCCCCTTGCCTGTGGAAGGAAATCTAGGGCGGTCTTCATAGCTTCCCAATTGGCGTTCTCATCATATAACATTACTCAAAGAGTAGGCTCATACATTTCAATTGGGAGCACTGCTTCAGCGACATAGACTAGGAAAAATGGAGTTTCTCCTGTTTAACTTTTCGCTGTTGTACGTATGGACCATAAAACATTGACCAATTCGTTTGCCCGTAGGCCGCTCGCTTTTTAAAGCTTGCACTTGATGCCACTGGAAATCAGTTTGTTGTAGGCCTCAACTTGGCTGTTGGCCTGCGGACGTCCAACCGAGGCAAAACAATGAGTGATGCTTTGGTCACTTAGCCAACTTTTGAGTTGGGGCATTTCAAATTAGGGTCCATTATCAAACACCATTGACTATGGCACACCATAGCGAGTGATTATACTTTTCCAGATAAAGGCGGACACATCCGTCCACTTGATTCCTCGGACGGCCTCAGCTTCGACCCATTTGGTGAAGTAATCTACTGCCACTAACACATACCTCCTCTGCTCGGACGCGGGAGTATACGGCCCCAAGATGTCCATATTCCATTTGGCAAAGGGGAGCGGACTACTTATGGCCGACAAACTATTTGCAGGTCGGTGAATAAGGGTGGCAAACCTCTGGCACTTGTCACATTTTTTCACCATTTTCATGGCGTCCTGAATTCATGCTCGGCCAATAATACCCCAGATGGGTAGCCTTTTCTGCTAAGGCCCGTCCGCCTATATGGGATCCACAATGCCCTTGGTGGAGGTCGTCCAACACACATCATGCCCCCTTTTCAGGGTGATAACTCCAACACATCGTCCAACACAAAAGTATTCTTGAATAACTCCCCTCTCTTCATTTCGAACCAGGCCGCTCTCTTCTTCATCAGCCAGCCCTCTTTTGGATCGGCCGGAAGTATCCCATCCCTTAAATAAGAGACGACTGCATCCATCCAAGTAAAGCTTCTGTCAATGATTTGCACGGGCTCGGCATCAATACTCCTCTTCTCCTTAACTTCCCAAAACACTGATCTGGTAGTATCACATGATGCCGAGGATGCTAACTTAGAGAGAGCGTCCGCTTGATGATTTTCTGAATGGGGGACTTGCTGCAGCGTGAAATGCTCTAGGCCCTCGGCCTCATCTTTTACCATCTGTAGATATGTCATCATGGCCGGCTCTCTGACCTCATAGTCACCATTCACTTGGCTGACTATCAGCTGAGAGTCCGAACTTACATCAATTTTTGTTGCCCCGGCCGCCTTACACATTTTAAGGACGGCCAATAGAGCTTCGTATTCGGCCTCATTGTTGGAGGCTCGGAATTGAAATCTCATTGCATATTCAAACTTATCCCCCTCAGGAGATTGACAAATGATACCAGCACCGCATCCGGTTGCTGTTGTACTACTGTCCACATAAACCTTCTAGATCTGGTCCCATGCCGGCTGCAAGTCCGGCCAGGTCATTTCAGCCAAGAAATCAACAAAGGCCTACCCCTTGATTGCCTTCCTGGGCTCAAACGTTAAATCAAAACCTCTTAGCTCCAGGGCCCACTTAAGCATCCGGCCGCTGGCCTCCAAAGTTGTAAACGGCTTCTTCAACTGTTGGTCTGTATAGACCACTATTGAATGAGCTAGAAAATACGGTCGTAGCTTCTTTGACGCCATAAACAAGGCTAGGCCGAATTTCTCAATGGGTTGATACCTAAGCTCAGCGCTATGTAGTACGTGGCTGATGAAATAAACTGGGATCTGGTGGCCGTCTCTTTCAACAAGCAGACGACACTTAAAGAATGCTTTAAAATGGCAAGGTACAAATAGGCTTTCCATCCTTGAGTGGAATGACGAGGCGAGGTAATGTATGCAAGTGTTTTTTTAATTATACGAATGCTTCCTTGGTCTCCCCTGTCCACTCGAACGTAGCTTTCTTCTTGATAGTCTGAAAGAAGTATCGGCACTTATCCCCTGATCTTGACAAAAATCGGCCGAGTGCAGCTAAACAACCAGTCAATCTTTGCACTTCTTTGATTGTCCTTGGTGACTTCATGTCCAAGACAGCTTGAACTTTTTCAGGATTGGCCTCAACTCCGCGTTGATCGATCAAAAATCCGAGAAATTTGCCGGACTCAACACCAAAGACACACTTCTTTGGATTTAACATCATCTTATGCCCCCTGAGTTCGGTGAATGTTTCTCGGAGATCATTTAGATGGTCGGCTGACTTTTTTGATTTGACAATCATGTCATCAATGTACGCTTCCCTGTTCCGGTCGATCTGATCTCTAAAGACCGTGTTGACTAATCTTTGGAAAGTGGAAGGGGCATTCTTCAAGCCGAACGGCATGACTTTGTAGCAGTACAGCCCCTGCTCGGTCACAAATGCGATTTTTTCTTGATCTTCTTCCCACAAAGGGATCTGATGGAATCCGGATTAGGCGTCCATGAACCTCATAAGGGCATGCCCGGCCGTAACATCAACCAAACGGTCAATTTTAGGCAAGGGAAAACTATCCTTGGGCATGCCTTGTTTAGATTAGTTTAATCTACGCACATTCTCCAAATTCCATTCGGCTTTTTCACAAGAACAACATTGGCTACCCAGTCGGGGTAGTAGCATTGCCGAATGAAACTAGCGTCCAGCAGCTTTCTTACTTCTACTGCGGCCGCCTGATTCCTTTCTTCCCCATGGTTTCTTTTATTCTGTCAAACAGGTTTAATAACTAGATTCACGACTAGCTTATGCACGGCCAGGTCTGGGCTTATACTTGGCATTTCACTAACTTCAAATGCAAATGCATCTTTAAATCCCCTCAGCAGCTTAACTAGGCTGTCTCCAAGAAAACCCATAGCTATAGTGCCTACCCTGACTGACCGATCAGGTTGATCAGGGTCAAGCACTATATCTTGGTGATCGCCGGCCGGCTAGGGCCTCAATTCTTCTGGCCGGCCGACGGTCATTAACTGCTATGCTTGGTCGACCATGGCCGACTTACGTTTCTGGCCGACCTGGTTTGTTTGGAGAGACTCTTCTTCGATTTTTGGCCCGGACAGCTTTCCTCAACTGCGCACTGTTGGCTTTACAGCTAGCTGATTACATTTCTTAGCCATTTTCAAGCTTCCTTGGATTGAACCGATTTTCCCATCCGATCTCTCAAACTTCAATAGCATCAAATGAGGGACTATTACTGCCTTTGTTGTTTAACGTGGGGCGGCCGAGTATGACATTATAGCCAGTGAGCTCTTTGACCACTAGGAAGCGGACAACCATGTCCCTTCCTTCCCCCTTCTCCCCGATCCGGACGGGTAAATTGATTTGCCCCACTGGATGTATGATGGACTCCCTTGTCGTTTCAATGAATACTACAAGAAGGGGGGTTGAATTGTAGTATGACCGAATAGTCAAACTTTTTGGGGAATTTAAACTAAGTAAGCTAGAGGAATAGAAAGATAAGCTAAAGGAACTAAAAGATGCAAGAGAGATTTTTACATGGAAAACTCCTTTGCCCTAACAAGGAGAAAAACCACGACCACTTGGGATTTTAAGAAAAGAATCTTCACTAGAATAGGGCAAATGGTCCTATTACAAACTAAAGACTCTAACTTCAAGTTCCTCAACGAACTCAAAGCCCCGAGGAACAAGTCACCCAACTTGTTACTCTTCTCTTCTCTTTCTTTCTTCTCACTTCTCACTTCTCTTTCTCTTCTCTTCCCCTTCTCTTTCTCACAAATAGAAGTTCACTAAAACTTCCCAATTCCTCAAAATACAACTCGAAAAGATTAACTCTAGTATAAGGACATTAGAACACTCTTTTTCACAAGTGTGGAATTGACTCTTGACTCGATTAAAGAAAACAAAGGTTGAAATCTTATTTGAGCAAGGGCAAGTTTTTCCAACTGAAATCAACAACTATATATAGACCAAAATTCGTTTAGGAAAAACCTCTTTGTGCAGCAAATCCATAACACCACTACTCCAACCTGCTAAGAAGATCATGTCCTAAATTCAAGGAATACGAACTCCTCAATATGCAAGACCATGACTGAATAAAGAACATGGGGAGTATGCCGCAAGTTTTAGAAAATATAAAATCAGATTTTATTTGTTAAAAAGATATTTTTGAAAATCAGAATAAAATAAAATCCTTTTTGTTAGAAAAGATAAACGTTGAAAAACTGTTTTCCTAAAAACATGCTAGCACTATTTAGACCAATTCCACACAGCAATTTTCGAGTATAATTCTATCCTTATACTTACATAAATCCTAAAATTTATAAAAATATATTTAGTCTTCATGTTCTCTGATGAAGCTTCTACTCCGAGGCTTCTGTTCCTCAAGGGGAACTTCTCTTCTCTGGTGAAGCTTCTGCTCTGAACCTTCTGTTCCTTGAGGGGAACCTTCTCTTCTCAAGTCTTCATTTCTGAAGCACCAGTTCCTGCAAATGAACTCTTCTTTTTAGATAGCTTTGCTTCTGGCCTTCTTGTTCCTCATGGTATCTTTACAAGACTCTTAGTTCTCCTGGTCTTTACAACTGATCACACACTTAAACAATCAAGAACTTATTAGTCTGTAAGTAAGTGAGGTTGTGTCATCATCAAAATCATTAAGTCCAACAATATTCCCCCTTTTTGATGATGACAAACAAACCAAACTTACTTACAAGGAAACAAAGATAATCCAACCTATTCTAAAAGAAAGAAAATGCAAAAACAAAGTACAATGCAGAAAGGGAACTAATACTAAGAAATAAAAGCAATGCTGAAATGAAAAACTAAGGAAAAACTTGTATATACATTATACCTGCTTGTAGAGAGTAGGCAGCTTGTGAAGATAGACCATAGAATGATTAAGTTTCCTTGATAGTTTGCATCTCTTCCCCCTTTTGGCATTATCAAAAACCAACACACAAGCAATAGTATACCATAACACAGCACCATCTAAGTGGTTTGGTGTTAAGAAAGGAAGCATGCATAGAGAACAAATATTCACAAAGCATATAGATAGAGAAAACATAGACATTAATCATCCAAAACCGATTTAAAACATCGGCCAAATGTACCAAATTCACAAGTTTAGCAAAAGAAACAAAAGTACCCAATAATTACAAACCAAAAGAAATTGTTCCCAAAAGCAGATAAAATAGAGTTTCATCAAAATAAACAGACAGCAAGGTAAGGTGAAATCATGAAGCAGCACTCTGGTCATCATCAACAGCAAGATCCTCCAGCTTTTTGCTAATTTGAGATACAATGTCCTTGACAATGGACTGTCTCCCTTTATTAGTGCTTGTGACCAGCTTCTTCACATCAGCATTAAGAGTGATCACACTTTTCTTCAAATCCTTCATCTCTGCTTGGAACTTCTCCTGTTCCTTGAGCACTTTCTGGAGCAATTTCTTCACCTCTTTCAAACTCTCCTCAGCTGCAAAACCTGCAGATGCATACCTAACAGAAGTAGGAGTACTAGGAAAGCTTCTGCAAATCCTCCTGGGCACCAGAAAGATCAATGCACACTGGAGAAGCATTCCCTTTCCTTTTCAACAATCTCAAACTCTTTCTCTTTTTCCTTCCCCTGTTTCCAGTATCTCCCCTACATCTTCTTTTTCCTCTTCCTCCTGCTCTCCCTCATTCTGAATATCTTCAACAACCTTCTCAATGACCCCTAATGCTTTCTTTTCTTCCTCCTCAGCTACATCACTCACTTCCTTTGGCCTCTTATCTTTTTCTTCTAGCACTACTTCAAAACATCCATTCATAATTTTCAGTTTATGGTTTTCAAGAAATATGGGCTGTATGAATTCGATGTTTTTGAGAGGTGGGGGCTCTTTCTTGGCAAAGGAAGTGCCAAAGCTTTCGAAACAAAGGTGAGTAAGTTTCCATATCTAACCTCCATCCTTTTGGAACACAGTGGATAAGGTGTTGAATCATGATTGAGGGAAAATTGATAGGTATTTTTCGGGCTAGGCAGTAGATTAGGACAGAGGCAAGCTTGTTGGCACTGTCTCTCTTTTGGAGCGAGGAATTATGTCATTGAACACAAATTTTAGCAGAATTTTGTCAAGAGGGGTTAGGTCATTATGGTTTATGTAGGGTTCCTCAGGGTCACCTCCTAAATGCTCAACAATTTCATCAATGTTAGTTTCAGGAAGGGGGTTTCTAATGACATTGGTTTTGAAATACAAATCATACCCATCATTCGGCACATCAAACAACTCAGCCAAATACACAGCATCAAATTCAATTTCCTTCCCATACACCGCACTATGAATAGTACCCTTAGAGTACTTAAAATTTTTGCAGAAATCTTTCATAGCATCAACATACAAACTCCGATTAAAACATTCACTCAATAAATTTACCCAATTTTGAAACTCAAGCAAATCAAGTAATTCATATAATTTCACATATCTACACCAAGGTAAATTGAGTGCCAAACCTGTCACAAAGTGTTCGCCTATCTTCTCTTGCTTTTTCATGGCGGTAGGTTTGTCTCGGTAATTCACACCCAGTTCCAGAACACTTTCCTGTTCCTCTTGCATGTCATCGGCTTTTCTTTTGCGAGAGGACTGAGATTCGATGGTTGATTCATTCTTTGGAGGTTCAGAGATCTCTTTAGTTGAGTTTTCCTGAAGGTTTTCCATGGTGGTATCTTGAATGGGTTTTGTAATTGCTTCAGTTTTGGCTTGGGTTTTTGGTGAAGTATCCATGGGAGAGAAGTTTTAATCTGAGTGAAGAGTGAGAAGGTAATTTTTGAGTGGTGTAAAATTGGGTGAGGCTGACATCCTTTTTATGGTGGAGGTAACTTGGTGAGGTTAATTTGTGAGGTGTCGTTTGGAGGGAATTAAGATGATTTGACACTCCATTTATTGCTCAGGGAAACGCAAACCGTGTTTAATGAGATAAGTGCAAGTGGGTAACTTTTTGAACAAAAGATAGAGATGAATATTAGATGCATTCATCAGAAATTGTGTTTAGAGAGAAAAAATAGGAATTTCAAAAGTCAGTTAAACACAAGAAAATTATCTTTTGATTTTTCAATAAGAACACTTGTAAATGCAACTTGGTACACGGAACAATTCAACAAGGCTCATGCAATCAATTAAGGACTTTCATAATCTATGCCTTTCAAGTTAACATGCCTTAACAAATATTGTTCCTGCTCACAGACCTGTCTCAACTATGTAATTAAACATATAACACTTGTGCACGGTATACAATGATTAAGCACGTCAGTTTGAGTTTCATACCTGAGGGAACTTAATGCATTTTTCTTAGTTTAACTTAATCATCCCAAGTTCCATTCTCATCTTCTCGTGCCTTTCTCTATTCAAGGGTTTTGTTAAAATATCTGCAATTTGATGGTCAGTTTGGCATAAATCTAGTTTAATCAAACCCTTTTCAACATTATCCTTAAGGAAATGATGCCTTATATGAATATGCTTGACTCTTGAATGATGGACTAGATCTTTAGATATGCAAATTGCACTGGTGTTATCACAATAGATAGTAATGCAATTAAATTTAATACCAAAGTCACGCAACTATTGTTTGATCCAAAGGACTTAAGTGCAACAAGCAGCTGCTGCTACATACTCAGCCTTTGCAGTAGATAATGCAACAGTATTTTGTTTCTTGGAATCCCAAGAAACTAGACAAGAGCCAAGGAACTGAACCATACCTGAGGTGCTTTTCCTGTTGACTAAGTCAGCATAGTCAGCATCTGTAAATCCTCTAAGCATAAAGTCATCACTTCTTGGATAGAACATACACAGGTCATCTGTTTCTTTGAGGTATCTCAAAATTCTCTTAACAGCCGTTATATGTGATTCTTTAGGATTAGACTGAAATCTAGCACACAATCCAACACTAAAGGAAATGTCAGGCCTACTGGCTGTTAGATATAGAAATGAACCAATCATACCTCTATAAGTGGTTTGATCCACACTTGTTCCTTGTGGATCCTCATCAAGTCTTGTTGCTGTTCCCATAGGTGAGTGATTTGTCTTGGCATTCTCCATGTTGTACTTCTTCAGAATTTCCTTGACATACTTCTGTTGGTAAATCATGATTCCTTCTGCAGTTTGCTTTATTTGTAGTCCAAGGAAGAAATTCAATTCACCCATCATGCTCATTTCAAATTCACCACCCATTAGCTCAGCAAAGTACTTTCATAAACCATTGTTAGTAGCACCAAATATAATATCATCTATATAGATCTGTACAACTAATAAATCAGTTCCTCGAGATTTAAGAAAAAGAGTTTTATCTACTTTTCCTCTTTTGAAATCATTTTTCAATAGGAACTTTGAAAGCCTTTCATACCAGGCTCTTGGAGCTTGTTTAAGCCCATAGAGAGCTTTGTCAAGCTTAAAAACATGATTTGGAAATTTAGGATTTTCGAAACCTGGAGGTTGTTCAACAAACACCTCCTCATTTAAGAAACCATGAAGAAAAGCACATTTCACATCCATTTGATAGAGTTTGAAACCCATAAAAGAGGCAAAAGCTACTAGGATTCTAATAGCTTCTAATCCAGCTACAGGAGCAAAGGTTTCATCGAAATCAATACCTTCCTATTGGTTGTAGCCCTTCACAACCAATCTGGCCTTGTTTCTTACTATAGTGCCATGTTCATCAAGCTTGTTCCTGAACACCCATTTGAGCCCAATGACTTTCTTATCCTTTGGCTTTGGCTCAAGGTGCCAAAATTTGTTCCTCTCGAACTCATTGAGTTCCTCTTGCATGGCTACTATCCAGTCGGGCATCTCCCAGGGCTTCTTGATGATTTCTCGGCTCTAGGATGGACAGAAATGCATGGAACGCATAGAAGTTCCTCATTTGTGATCTTGTTTGAGTTCCTTTCCTTATGTCACTGATTATGAGATCAGTTGGATGGGAACCTTTATATTTGAATGTCCTAGGTTGAAATTCCCTTGCTGGAACTCCGATTTGAGGATCTTCTTGTTCTGTTCCTTCTGCTTCTTCTTCTTCAGCTAGTTCCTCATTCACCTGTACATCTGGTTAAGGAACTTCTTCATTCTCTTGAGGATTCTCTTCTGGAGAAGGCTGCTTTTCTATAGTTTGCTTCTGAATCTCTTCTTCATCTTTGTCTCTTATCAATCCTATTTCAAAATCATTATCATCTTCTTGTTCCTACACACTCACAAACTGGTTAATTTCATCAAAGATTATGTGAATGCTTTCCTCAACACACATTAAACTTTTATTGTAAACTCTATAAGCCTTGCTATCAGAGGCATATCCAAGAAATATGGCCTCTTCACTTCTTTCATCAAATTTCCCTAGGTTTTTCTTACCATTATTATGTACAAAGCACTCACAACCAAAGGCTCTAAGATGAGATATGTTTGGCTTCCTTCCCCTGAATAGTTCATAGGGAGTCTTGTTGATGATACTTCTGATTGTTACCCTGTTGAGGATGTAACATGTTGTATTCACGGCTTCAGCCCAGAAGTTCCTTGGAAATCCACTTGCAATCAGCATTGTTCTAGCCATTTCTTCAAGGGTTTGATTCTTCTTTTCTACAACTCCATTCTGTTGGGGAGTCCTTGGAGTTGAGAAGTTATGATTCATGCCATTTTCCCTGCAAAACTCATCGAATCTTGAGTTCTCAAATTCAGTACCGTGATCTGATCTGAGATGGACTATGGAGTGACAACTAATTTTCTGTATTTTCTTAGCAAAAGCAACAAACTTGTTAAAAGTTTCATCTTTACTAGCAAGAAAAATAACCCAAGTGAATCTGGAATAATTATCAATAATAACCAAAACATATTTCTTTTGCTTTGAATGCTCATGGGGCCACACAAATCCATATGGATCAATTCTAGAGGCTTTGTGGTGTTTACCATTTTCTTCAATTTAAAAGATGAGCGAACATGCTTGCCTTTCACACATGCATCACAAACTTTGTTCTGTAGGAACTTAATTATAGGAAGTCCCACAACCAAGTTCCTTAACCTCAGCTTGTTCAGTAATGAAAAGCTAGCATGTCCAAAACGGTTATGCCATAGCAGGGGATCATCTTCAACAACACTCAGATATGTAAGGTTGTTCCTTGGGATTAAGTTGAGGTCAACTATGTAAGTATTCCCTCTTCTTGTTCCTTTAAGAACAACCTTTCCTGACTTGTTGTTGATGATGTTGCAAGAGTCAGAAGTAAAACTTACAAAGTTTCCTTTATAACAAAACTGTGATATGCTGAGCAAATTGTGCATTAAGCCCTCGACCAGGAACACATTATCAATGGAATGAGATTTTGATCTTCCAATTTTTCCTTTTCCAATGATCTCGCCCTTCTTATTATCCCCAAAGGTTACTGTTCCTCCAGGGTAGTCTTCTAGTGAGAGGAATTTTGATTTATCACCTGTCATATGCTTTGAACAACCGCTGTCGAGATACCACGAGTTGTTCCCCCTCACTAGGACCTGCATGAAAACTAAGCATTAGGTTTAGGAACCCAGGTTTCCTTGGGTTCCTTAGACATAGATGCAATATCAGTTTTCTTGACCCACACTTGTTTTACATTTCTTTTATCAGCTTCTTCTCTTATTCTACATTGACCATAGAGATGTCCAGACTTACCACAAAAAGTGCATACCTTCATGCTAGGAAGCTCAACATATTTCTTTTGCTTACCCTTTTTCTTGGTCATATAACCAAGTCCTTCAGTTCGTTTTCCTTGAGCTTTAGCTATCCACTTAGGTATGACTTTTGGGTCAATACTTCTATCCTTTCTAGCATTTAGTTCCGATTCAAGTCGATCCTTTTGGGTTTTTAAAATAGAAAGCTCATTTTTTCAAATTTTCAAAATCAACATTGAATTTAAGCAACTAATCGCTTGAGGAACTGCTAGAACTGATATCAGAATTCATGAGCTTATATTGAGTTAATTCAACATTCAGAAGAATACTTTCATTCTTGATTCTATCAGCTATCTCTGTTATGTGTTTATATTTAAAATCAAGCTCTCTTAATTTGCTTTGAGACTTAGCATAGGCTGTTTCCAACCAAGCACCATGTTCCTTGCAAACCTTAAGAGCTTTTTCACACTTATTCAATTTCACACAAGTATCTCTAAAGAATTCTTCTTCTTCTAGACATATATATATTAGGACATCTTTAGAGAGAATTTTAAGCTGTTTAGGATCAAGAAATACCTCTTTCTAGAGTTCCTCAAGGCAGGCCTTTTCATCATCCGATTTAGCCATCAGACAAAGATTGGTCGTCTCCTCCTCTGGTTGGTCATCCTCTTCTTCTTCACTATCTGAATCTCCCCAGGCTGCTATCATAGCTTTCTTCATGTCTGACTTGTTGTAGTTTCGTTTGCTGAACTTTTCTTTTCCTTGCTCCTTAGGCTTTCCTTTTCCTTTATCATTTTCCCAGAGGGGACAGTCTCTGATAAAGTGATCTGGAGATCCACACTTGTGGCAGCTGTATTCAGGTTTTGGATTTGAGGTCTTTTTCCCGAAGTTCCTTGAGGTGCGGCCTTTCTTGAACATCTTCTTGAATCTTCGCACAATTAGGGCAGCCTCATCCTCGTCCACTTCTGAGTCTTCCTCTTCTTCAGCCTTAAGAGCCAACCCCTTGTCCTCATGGATTCGTTGTTGACTCCAAGGTGTAGCTCATGAGTCATGAGAGAACCTTCCAGTTGTTCAATGTTGAATTTTGTGAAGTCCTTAGTTTCCTGAAGGGTTGTCACCTTAGTTCTCCATCTCTCATCTTGCGGAAGACTTCTAAGAACCTTCCTAACCTGCTCATCTGTAGGAATCTGTCTACCAAGGGAAACCAGCTCATTTATGATGTTAGTAAAACGGATTAGCATCTCTTAGATAGTTTCCTTTGGTTGCATCTCAAATCTTTCATACTTAGGCATAAGCAGATCGATTTTTGAGCGTTTAACCTCATTAGTTCCTTCATGAGTAATCTGCAGCAAATCCCAAATTTCCTTAGCGTTCTTGCACCCCATAACACGATTGTGTTCGTGAGGTCCAAGTCCACAGTGGAGCAATTTCACAGCCATAGCATTGATTTCCATTTTATCAAAATCCTCTTTCTCAAATTCAGACATAGGCTTAGGAATTACCTCATTTTGAGCGTTTGTTTTGGTAACTTCGAAATCACCAACTTCGATGACCCTCCAAACTTGGTAGTTCTCTGCCTTGATAAAGATCTCCATTCGGTTCTTCTAGTAAGTATAAAACTTGCCATTGAACATAGGAGGCTTCTGAGTTGAGTATCCTTCCTCGAGCTTTTCATGATTCATCCTTTTCAAGGCCTTTCTTCTTCAGGGTTTCCTGATTTTCCTAGAAGTTAGGCTCTGATACCAATTGTTGTTTCAATGAATACTACAAGAAGAGGGGGTTGAATTGTAGTATGACCGAATAGTCAAACTTTTTGCGGAATGTAAACTAAGTAAGCTAGAGGAACAGAAAGATAAGCTGAAGGAACTAAAAGATGCAGGAGAGATTTTTACGTGGAAAACTCCTTGGCCCTAACAAGGAGAAAAACCACGACCACTTGGGATTTTAAGAAAAGAATCTTCACTAGAATAGGTCAAATGGTCCTATTACAAACTAAAGACTTTAACTTCAAGTTCCTCAACGAACTCAAAGCCCCGAGGAACAAGTCACCCAACTTGTTACTCTTCTCTTCTCTTTCTCTCTTCTCTTTCTCTTCTCACTTCTCTTTGTCTTCTCTTCCCCTTCTCATTCTCACAAATAGAAGTTCACTAAAACTTCCCAATTTCTCAAAATACAACTCGAAAAGATTAATTCTAGTATAAGGACATTAGAACACTCTTTTTCACAAGTGTGGAATTGACTCTTGACTCGATTAAAGAAAACAAAGGTTGAAATCTTATTTGAGCAAGGGCAAGTTTTTCCAACTGAAATCAACAACTATTTATAGACCAAAATTCATTTAGAAAAAACCTCTTTGTGCAGTAAATCCATAACACCACTACTCCAACCTACTAAGAAGATCATGTCCTAAATTCAAGGAACACGAACTCCTCAATATGCAAGACCATGACTGAATAAAGAACATGGGGAGTATGCCGCAAGTTTTAGAAAATATAAAATCAGATTTTATTTGTTAAAAAGATATTTTTGAAAATCAGAATAAAATAAAATCCTTTTTGTTAGAAAAGATAAACGTTGAAAAACTGTTTTCCTAAAAACATGCTAGCACTATTTAGACCAATTCCACACAGCAATTTTCGAGTATAATTCTATCCTTATACTTACATAAATCCTAAAATTTATAAAAATATATTTAGTCTTCATGTTCTCTGATGAAGCTTCTACTCCGAGGCTTCTGTTCCTCAAGGGGAACTTCTCTTCTCTGGTGAAGCTTCTGCTCTGAAGCTTCTGTTCCTTGAGGGGAACCTTATCTTCTCAAGTCTTCATTTCTGAAGCACCAGTTCCTGCAAAGGAACTCTTGTTTTTAGATAGCTTTGCTTCTGGCCTTCTTGTTCCTCATGGTATCTTTACAAGACTCTTAGTTCTCCTGGTCTTTGCAACTGATCACACACTTAAACAATCAAGCACTTATTAGTCTGTAACTAAGTGAGGTTGTGTCATCATCAAAATCATTAAGTCCAACACTCCCAAACCCAACCAATGGGTGGGAAATGTCCTTGAGAACATCCTCAGGGAACTTTAAATTTTTCAAGGCAATCAAGCTGATAATATCGGACGAGCTGCCCGTATCTATTAATATCAGGCCGACTTTCAAATTGGCTATTTTCATAACAAATACCATTGGATCATTGTGTAGGACTTTGACTTCACCTCGGTCCGCCTCACTGACCGTTACTTCCGGGAAAGTTTCAACTTTCACTCCTTCAGCATGCATCACTTTGCCAAATTTCCAAGCATCATGCTTGATTCCTTTCATGGTTGGGCCGCCTGCAGCAAAGCCGCATGATATTATAGCCACTAAACCAAAATCGGTGCTATTTCCATCTTTTTCCTTGTCATTTTGCTTTTTCTTTTCGGACTTGTTATCTGTCTGAGTGTAAGTGAATTTTGACTTCAAGACGTACGAATTCAACATGCTCTTTTCGGCCAGTTTATCTAGTAATCTTTGCAAGTTGATGCATTCATTGGTGTCATGTCCAACGTCCTTGTGGTATTGACAATATTTGTTCTTGTTGCGGTAATGGGCTGAACCTCTCAATGGTTGGGGCTTCTCGAACTCAAATTTATCTTTGATTTCCATCAAGATTGAATAACAACCCTTGGTGAACTTGTACTGCGGTTCGTACGTCTTGACCTTCTTTGATTTTGGCTGCTGACCGTCAGCCACCCAAACTTCCTTTCTCTTGTTTCCTTCCTTTTTCTTTCCGGCCGGGTCTTGCTGAGAAGGTTGCTTCTTCTCACCCCCCTTGGCCGGCTGCTCTGCTTTGGTAAGCGAACAAAAATCAACTGCTTTAATATAGGCCTCAGCTTCCCGCAGAACGCCTGCATATGTCCGGACCTTTTTCCTAACCAGACCAAACTTGAAACCATTATGCCTTAATCCCCGGAGAAATTCTGAATAGGCCATTTCATCCGACAGATTATGAATTTGGGCTTTTTCTTGATTGAACCTCTGAACGTATGAACGCAAACCTTCATTCTTCCCTTGGACGATTATTGCCAAGTTCAGGCTGGTCTTCCTTGGGGGAATGTTGTAAGAGAAGTTTCCAACAAAAAATAGACTGAGTGTGGTAAAGCAGTTGATGCATTCGGCCGGTAGGCTATTGAACCAGTCATGTGCCACGCCCTTAAGGGTGGCCGGGAAGCACCTGCACCATGTGGCATCGTCCACACTTTGTAAATACATCAGATTCTATACGAAGTGACGTGTTCTTTTGGGTTGCCTGTGCCATCATAGGCACCCACAAGCACACTTTTAACCTTATCTGGTTTAGGAGAGTTGAGAATCTCTTGAGAAAACGGAGGCTGCTTGTCACCAAGATTCAACAAGAGCATTTGCCAGTTAATAGGCTGAGGTGGTGCGGCCGGTCCGGCCAAGTAAGCTGTCTGGTCAAACGGCTGGCCATATTACCCGTACTGTCCGAAGACAGGGGGGTTAGGCTGCAGAATTGGATTGAAATTGTGGGGGGTCTGATACTGAAACGATTGAACTGGAATAGGAGTTGGAGTACAGAGAGCTTGACTCTTTCTGGTCCTGACCGAGCTGGTATGCTTGGAAAGAGATTAAATAGAGAATTCATCCGGCATTGTTGGGGTTGAGGTCGTGTCCGAGTAGGCCGCCCGCTCCCGCTGCTTGTGCTGGATGTATTCCCTTGCATCCCTCCAGCGCCGCGACGACTCAGCATCTTCCCTTTAAGGCTGTCTGGTCTGTCCCCCAGCCGACTTTGTTTTCTCAAGGAGCCTAGACAGGTTAGTCCGTGGCATCCTGGGAGATCTTCCAGGCGGTTGTCGGAATGGGGTGTTCCCAGCATCCATAGCGTTGGTTGCCTTGCTCTGATTTTTCCTTGGGGCGACTTCTTCCTCTCTTCTGGACGGCTGTCTAGAGGTAGATGACCTTTTACTCTCGAACTCCTTTCAAAGTTTGTTCAGAGCGGCCTTTAGGGAAGTAGTAGTAACTGGAGGATCCTCGGCTCATGGAATGAGGCGGTCAAAAGATCACTAGAATGGATTGTTGTGACTATGTCTTCTACATGGTCGTCCGGACCAGGACCAGGCCGGCATTACAGACGAGTATCCCCATAGACGGCGCCAAATATTTCGGGGTATTTTTGGAATCCCTCGGGATACTAGTCACGCTCTGCCAGCAAGTAGACTCGGACACCTGCAAAATAACGGAGCTCCGGTTTATCGGAGATCCGCCTCCGACGATCTAGTAAGAAATCGAAAAACGGAATAAACTAGAGAGAGAAAGTAGAGGGAAGTTGGAGCTTTTAGTGCTCTATTAAATGTTATGTCACAATCCACCCCTCTCATTATAAATGATTGGGGTATTTATAGGGGTGGGAAATTGTGCCCCTTTAGGGTTGATACCTTAGGTTTCTGTGCCCTGATTGGCTACGCAATCAGCTGACGACACATGTCAGATGGGGGCACCGTTTTTGCGCCATTCTTGGGATTTAGGCCTCCTGATGTAAGGAGGCCATTTTACTCTTTTTCAGGTGCTCTTTTGAAGTTGACATGCGTCACCTTCCTATAAAGACACGTGATACCCTTTGATTGGGCCACATGTCGCTATGGGATTGGACCCCGTATTGGGGTGTATTTTTACCCTAAACAGGGTTGACCAAATTTAATATCAAATAAGGTCATTATTAAACCAGAGTAATTATTGAGAGCAAGTCCCCATTAATATCCTATATTAACAAGTTTTGTTAATCTAGTGGCAATTTCGAAAATACAAGTCTCGAATTTTGCATTAACTTTGTTTACTAACTTATACGGACTACTAACAGAGAAGACCAAAGACCTTCTCCCTTTGACAAAGGAGGTACGAAAGACCCACCTGCTCCTTCACAAGCATTCTCTCTCCTCTTCTCATTAACTTCCACCGTCAAGCCCAACCCGCCCCATACTCAAACAACAAGGTGGTAGTCAAAAACGAACACTACCATTTCCAACGGCTTCGCCGCGAAATTAAAAGAAAACCCTAACAAAAATGGAGAAATTAAGGTATGGTCAACCCAAAAGGGATAAGTGTTTCACTCCCCTACTGTTTTCTCCATTGGTGATGAGTTTTTCATTTTCGATCTACATTGAAGATGAGCTTATCCATCTCCATTGACGCCGAGCTTTGTTAATCAGAGTTCTTTCTCCATTGAAGTTTCACAGGAGACAAAGGCAACGAGAATGAATGCCAGAGCTAATTGTTCAATTGCAAGAATCAATGGCAGCCAGCTAACTCCGTCTCATAGTTGTTCCACCGTTACAAACCTTATAATGGAAGTTATAGTAATACCCCTATTATACAACTTGAAATGACAAAAAGGCCCTTATATAAACAAGTTTTGTTAAAATAGAATATTAACTTGCATTTTCTCATTATTAACTTAATACTTTATTATTGAGTCATTTTCAAGTCATTTATGTGTCATTTTCCATATCGTGTCAATAACACTTATTAGTTTTCTCATTAGATTAGTTTTTGTATCAGTTTTATCTATAAGCCAAATTAAAATCAAATTATCTATGACTTATCATAGCTGTAGAAGTTAGATGATAAGCAATGAGCTAATTTAATGACAGATTGATTGATATTAGCCACATATGCTCAAGTTATGTTTAAGTTTAAAAAAAAAGTTTTTAAAGATTAATAAAACAAACAATTACATGAATCAAAGTAATTATGTGTAAGTAAAAAAAATAAAAATAAAAATAAAAAAAAGGTCTTGGGTTTAAAATTATGTTTGGTTTGAAATTATGCTAGGTTAAAATCAAGTCAGGTTGATATCCAGTTAGCTCAAAAACAGATTAGATTGAATGAGGTATTTATTGGGTTAATTAGGGCCTGGTTGAGATCAAGTCCGGTAAAACTAGTGTCGGTTTGAGTTCAAGTCGGGTAAAATCATTATCGGGTTGAGTTTAGGTTGGGTTAAATCAGCACTGGGTCAAATTCGAATTTGGGTTGAGTTCAAATCAGTTGTAGATCGGATTTGGATCTTAAATTTCTCGAGTCAAATCAAGTTGATTACAATTTAAAATAATTGATTTTTTCAGGCTAGGTTGGTTTTGACACTTCTGGTCATGTATCCCTAATTAATTACATGACATTGTAGTTGATTTGCTCCTTCAGTTCGACTAACTTTTGATGCCTCCACACATTGTGCCACCGAGTGTTATACTGCTTGGATGTGCCCTTGTCCACTTCCTAGTAGGGATGGCAATAGGTAGAATCTGTGCAGGGTATAGTAATACCCGGATCAAAAAATTTTATACCCATACCATATTCAAACCTAAAGGGTCTTGAAAGTTAAGATTCATAGCCGTATTTTATGGTAAGATCCGACAAAGTCACTGTCATCTATACTTCCAACTTTCCAAGTAAGTCTTGAAACTAACTTGATAAACTCAACACGGTTGAAACAAACACCAGTGAACCATAACTCACTCATAAAATTATACTATTTTCATATACTAACTATTTTATCCAATTTATACACTAAGGCCTTGTTCTTTTGAGCTTTTGGACAGAGTAGAGCAGATGTCAATAGAATAGAACGGATTTAATATAGGAGAGAAAAATAGTTGTTATTATTATTATTATTATTGGCGTTATAATTGGTTAACGTATTATTACTATCATTATTCTTTTTATCTTGATAAAATTGTTCGTATTTTTATTGTTTTTATTATCATTAAATAGTTATCGCCTTTTTTAGCACTATTATTATAGAATTTTATATTCGCTTTTGAATACAATTAGTAATTAATGATTAATAATTGATAATTAATGACTAATAATTGATAATTAATGACTAATAATTGATAATTAATGACTTAATAATTAATAATTAATAATTAATTACCTCCTCCGTTTTTTAATACAGTACTTACAACACTTTTCTAAAATGGAAATGTCACAATATTTGCAAGACACTATAATTGGAAAGTCATTTTGGGAAAAAGTTATACTATTTCCCTTATTTAAAGCACATGGCCCACTTAATTATACTCCTTATAATCTCTCACCCCATTTCAAAGTGTATTAAATCATGTAAACCTCTCTTTTCTAAAATACCGTGAAAAAGTGTGTGTTACAACTATTAAAAAATGGAGGAAGTATTAATTATCAATGTTACTAATTTTTAATTGTACAAATTATTTATTATCTCCGTTCCATAATGCTTGGGGTGTTGGGTTGGACACAGGGGCGGATCTATTCATGTGCATGGTGGTGCACGTGACTTACCAGCAAAAAAAAAATAAAATAAAAATAAAAATAAAAATAAAATAAAATAAATCAAAGAGACCGCCTAACATAGATAGGCGATCTCTTTGATGCTGCTATCCTACCCTACCTGAGTTTAGCACGTCAGTTTTTTTTGTAAATATCAAAGACACCGGCTATTTAGATAACCGGTCTCTTTTCTGCTGACATTGAATTTGAATATTTGTTGCGCTTTTTTTTCTCATTAAAGAGACCGGTTATATTTAATAACCGGTCTTTTAAATTATCTCACTATTTTTTTTTTGTACTTCGTATAATTTTTTAATAATTTTTGTTTCTATTTATACTATATTTGTGCAACCAATTTTAATATTTTCCCACAAATCTTATCAATCAAGTAAAAAAAATCATAAAGTTAATTTAATGTAATAATTTTATAGTACTATTTGTTTATAACATGTTATTTATTTGGAGTACGTACTTTCGACTTGTAAGATTGAATTTTTATGTATGATATTAGTTTATGTCCTATTTTTGGATTGTAATCATTTTGGTGAAATATATATTATTTTTTTAATATAATTTTTGGATTGAAACAAGTGATCAATTATTATTGATGGTGACTCACTAGTTCGAAAATCCTGGGTCCGCCACTGGTTGGACATGTAGTTTCAAAAAACTATGCGTGGGTTTATTTAAAACATTTATTTATTATACGTATAAATGAATCTCTTTTGTAATTTTATATTGCAAGAAAACAAAAAGTGAGGGAGGTGGGGGTAATGAGGAGAAAGAAAATGTAGGACTTAATTGGATTTTGGAGTTTGTGGTCCCAAAGAGAGTATAGGAAAATAGTTTTTAATTAGTGGTCTCATTCCATGTTTAATAATGTGTTAAGTATTTTGAAACGGGCTAAATGAAAATTGTATCAGTATTAGGTACAGAGGAAGTATTTATTAATATTGTCAAATAATAATTGTTAATTATTAATTTTATTTATTATTAGTTATTAATTAATAATTTAATACTAAGAATATAGTAGCTTTCAGTAGAGTAGCTCAAAAGAATAGCGCCTAACTTTAACTTCAGTGCCTTCATTTATTGTATTCAACACAAAATCTACTATGAAATATATATGTTGTTGAAAAAATACTAATATAAAGTTCTTTAATATCAACTTTTACTAATATTTGTTTATATTGGACATCAACTAGTGCATTGGCGTATGTCGACTGAGTCAATTATTCTGGAGCTAGTAGGAGTAACTAACAAAATTAATCAAAGATAATCCTACATATATTATGATGTGAATTGTAAAGTTTTTTGTTTTTGTTTTTGTTGTCGATGTTGTTGTTGTAGTAGAATAGTGGATTAATTTTTCTCTTAAATGTAAAATAATACTGAATGACTGAATGAGCAGTCCAGTTGACAATAAATTATGCATGTGAATGTACATGTCGGTAGAATATGGCACAAATCGAAAGACTAATAAATCCAGAACAAAATATTACTTGAACAGAGTTCCAAATAGGTGCAATTATTTTATATCCAATGATATGGTAATGGTAAACAGATCAGATAATTTCCGCGTCCGCCGACGTCTTTGTCTCATGTTGAAGATGATGCCTGAATACCAACGCAGACAGCCAGGCTAACCCAGCATGCATGTAAGCATGTTTGCATTATGCCAAATTTAACCCGCATGTTTACTACAGTAATAAGTTACTCGTACTACCATTGTTCGGACTTATTTGTCACACTGTATTAACCTTTGTGATGTCAAAAAGTGAATTGTCTTATTCAAAAGTAATTCAATTTAAATTTTAGTTTGGATGGGCATAATAATTTAGTATGATTTAAACTTAAATCCGACCTAGTCATTTAAATTGACACCTCTAGTTAGCTAGTCTACCCTACATTTGCATGTACCGACCTTACACATTCTAGCTTATTACTCTTTGTTTCATTGGGTTTATTTGTTACATTATTGTTCGTTTAGCTTATAGTTACAATATGACTTAGGGCCTGTTCTATTCAGCTTAATTTCAATTCAGTTCAGTGCAGTTCCTAATTTTCTTCTCTCATAAACAATTCAATTCAGCTCAGTTCAGTTTAGTTTAGTTCAGCTCCAATCAATTCAATTCACTTCAGCTCAATTCAATAAATCAGAACAAACCCTTAGAGTCGTAGACATACTACATGCTAACTTTGGAGTGAGAGTAAATCTTTAAGTTCGATTGCCAGTAAATTTTTAGCAAATACAAAGTACGTGGTGATCTAGCATCCACTTCAAATAAAGGCAGCAGACAACAGAGTGGATTTTGGACTTTTGTTTACTTATCTCCCGACTAACAAATTACATTTTACAATGTCAAATACTCAAATTCTTCAAACTAGTCGTACATATTTCGTTGTCATTCGTTGACAAAGGGAAATCTTGAATAATATATTACTGACCTAAGCAAACTTGTCTTGAAGAACTTCAGATTATCTTGCAAGAATCCAAATTATTCAATGTCATTAGGTGTTAAATTCTTGTTTATTAGTAGATGTTTATGTACACCGCTCTTTAATCACTATGTATGACCCTTTTTACTCCAAAATTTCTTAAAAACCAAAATTACAAGTATACAAGCTGTACAGCACAACAATTGTAATAAAGTTAAAAATAAAGATAAATAAATAATCTTAGAGTGATTAATTTTATCAATTGTATAGCACTTTTTATATTATATATATATATATATATATATATTTTGAAACAAGATTAATTATATCAATCAATTTTATTGTTTCATATATTTTCTTCTATCTCTAAATATTCCTCTGCTTTTCTTCAAAAAAAAAAAAAAAAAAAAAAAATACTTCTACTTTATTTTAACTATTTTGTTGAGGAAATCACCGTCAAAACAAGAAAAGCATTAAGATCCATAGGATGTTACGGAGTATTTAACTAAAAACGTTTTTCTTCAATAAAGCGAAAATCAATTACGTAATCACCTAAAACTGAAAGAGGAGTTCTAACCACCTAGACTATTCATCACTTTTGAAATCCTTACATTATTATTTTATATTTTTTTATTTTACGATAAAGAGAATGACTAAACCTTAATCCTCACGATTTTTTGATCCGTTATTTACGGATCAGATACTTTGAGAGTGGGGGAAATTCTTACATTAATTAAAGGGTTAAAAATGTGAGGAATTAATAAAGTGATAGGATGGGAATACTGGTATAACATACGGTATACGTAAAAAGAATGAGGTGTCAGGTGTGAACTATTGAAATGAAGGGGCCCACATTCTTGCACAGCAGGCAATCTATCAACGCCGCCTGCATGATGGACACGTGGATGGACAAGGTAGGCGTTCACACGTGAGGTGGACATGCCACATAGTACGTATTTAGTGGTGGGCATGGGCCGTGCCTAGGCGGGCCATGAACAGTGTCGTGCCGGGCCGTGCCGGCCCACGGTGGAGGCGGGCCGTGCCGTGCCGTGCCGGCCTTCAAGGTTTCCCTGTCCACGGCACGGCACGGCCCACCGTGCCGGTCGTGCCGTGCCGGGCCGCCCGTCGTGCCGGCCACCGTGCCGGCCCACGGTGGAGGCGGGCCGTGCCGGCCCACGGCTTACCCTTTTTTCTTTTTTTTTTTTTAAAAAAAAAATTAAAAAAAACTTTAAAAAAACTTGAATTTTTTTTATGAAAGAAAAAATTGAATTGAATAATTATACAATTTAATATTTGAATTTAATAATTATTAAATTTTTTATGGAGTTAAGTTATATTAAATATTGTTTAAATTATATTAATATTTATTGTTCATTCATAATTTACTATATATCATATTATTCATATAACTATATAAGTATTAGACAAAAATTAAATAACAATATAACATATTCCATAAAATTAAAAGTTGAAAAAATTCATTCATAAAAATTTATTAAGTAAAAGATAATATGAAGTACAAGTGTACAACTAACAATAATTGATGAATAACTTATTTTGTTATTTTATTATACGGCTAATGTTAATAGAGTACATAGCCAACATAGGAAATACTAACATTTTCACTAATTAATAGAGTACATAGGAAATACTAGAATTTTCGCTAATTAATATTAATTCTCGAGTTGTTGGTAATCTTCAATCAAGGTCTTCATTATCTTCTTCGTCTTCATCTTCGGCTTCATGTTCACTAGCTAATGCGGAGGAGCTAGTTGAACCAGAACGATCGGAACCATCGATGTTGTCGTTGGCCGTAAAAGTACGATCTTGGATGCGTTCTTGGGCATCCATCCAATCCTTCAAGCAAACACACATTTCTAGTGTTTCGGGCTTCAAACTTGTTCTTCTATCGTCTAGAACCCTTCCCGAAGCACTAAAAGCTCGTTCCGAGGCAACGGAGGAGGCTTGGATGCTGAAAATATCACGTGCCATTGCCGCCAAAATTGGATGCTTTGTGCTTTGGGATTTCCACCAATCTAGGATGTCCATCCCCAACCTCGAATCTTCGTCCAAGCCTTTCATGAAGTCGTAGTTTAAGTACATTTGCAACTCCGAAACATCGCTTTGTGTTCGCCTTGATGATGATCCACTACCTGAAAACTTAGATAACATGTTAGCAGCTTGGGCCGCCAAACTTTTGCCCGTTTTACTTACGCTTTTGGATGTTTGAGAAGGGGCAAAATGAGTGACGGTTCCATATTTAGATTCATAAACTCTATATAACTCAAAAAATTTATCTTTCACATGATTTTTATATTGTTCGACACCATCACCGAGTTGCATGCATTCATAGTAAATATCAATTAGCATAAATGTGCCATCATACTTTGATCTAGGATCTAAAATAGAAGCAAACATATAAACCATAGGAAGCTTAGTGTAATATTTACGCCATTTAGCCTCCATTTGTGGAACATAATCATTGTAATCTTGTTGTGATCGATGTTCATAAAGAAGTTGAGCAAATAAACATGCATTTTGAAGGAAAGAATGAATGCAAGGAACATAAACAGAAGAAAAACAGTGAGTCATACTATATAATAATTGTAAAAATTGCATATATTTTTCACAATTATCCCAATCGGAGTCTGCTATCATGAATTGTGGATACTTATTATTGTAAAACAATGAAAATGGAACTCTATACGAAAGTGCCTGACTCAACATGTCATAGGTGGAGTTCCACCTAGTTGGACAATCCGTTTTAATTCTAATAGGCTTTATCTTATTTTGCTTAAGATATCGCCTCCATTCCTGATACCTACTGCTAGAAGACATAATAGACAAAACAGCATTTCGAATTTTGGAATAGTATGGACCAATTGCTTCTTGTCCATCCTTAACACACAAGTTTAAAACATGACAAATGCATCTAATATGTAATGCATCTCCATCCATTATGACATTATACAAGTTTGGTTTAATTAGATTAGCACTAGCTGTCATGGATGTTGCATTATCAAACGTCATGGACATGATTTTGTCCCTAAGACAATATTCATCAAGAGCACTCATAATACAATTAGAAATATTAAAGGCCGTATGGGGGTATTCAAGCAATTTGAAATAAATAATACGTTTTTGCAATAACCATTCACTATCAACCCAATGACAAGTAACACACAAATAATGTAAACCATAACCACCATCCCATGCATCAGAAGTTATAGAAACTCTTGAAGTAAGAGTTTTAAGTTCTTCAATTAATTTCATTTTGTATTCTAAGTAAGTTTTCATGGCAGCTGTTTTAACGGTTTTTCGGGAGATTTTTTTGTGTTGGGGTTGTAGTGCTCGTTTAATGTAATTGTTAAACGGATCACTTTCAGCAAAAAGAAAAGGTTGTTCGGCTTGGACTATCATTCTCCCAAGTTCATCCCTATCCCTCTCATAATTGTAAGTGAAGCCATAAGGATGGAATTGAGAAATTTTTGGTTGAGTTGGGTCAGTACTAGGGGCACCACATTTTTCACTGTGTCGGTTTAGGTGCCCCGTACCGCCTTTGGCTGGAGCCGAATAAATATTACCACAAGTTTTACACTTGGCTTTTTCACCATCTCTACTTAACAAGAAATATTGCCAACATTTACTCTTTCGGTTTTTCAAAAGGGTCATTTCTTCTTCGGTGTACCATTCAATGAATGGGTTATCAGATGGGGGAATAGTATTTTGGACGGATGGGTCACTAGAGCCGGCAGGTTGTGTGTTGCTTGCTTGAGTTGTTTGATAGTTAAATTCAAAAGGCATATCATGTGCGGAGGCATAATAAGGTGGAGATTGGGTGCTTTGCCATGGTTGGAATGTCCCTTGTTGATCTAATCCGGTGGGAAAACCGGTAGAAAACCCGGGGTGGGTGGGATTGGCCATTGTAGGGATTTGCATAGTAGGGATTTGCATTGTAGGGGGGGGCATAGAAGAGCCTTCCAATGATCGTTTAGATTTGGCTTTTTTAGAGGAGGATTGGTTCGGGTTTGATGCCATGATTAATTAAGATTATTAACTAATAAATAATAATTAACAACAATATTTTTTCTTAATTATTACTTAATTAGTAAGTTAATAAATTTTCAAAAATAATTATAATAATAGTAGATTATCTAAATCAATGAGATCCCAGGTAGGTTATGGTTAGGATCGACGTTGTCCAGAGCCCAAATCCCGCCTTAGACAGATTTCAACAATCCAAATAACCCACAATTAAAATAGAAAGTAGTTTTTATGTAATTAAGTAGTTCCAAGTATACAACAATAATAATAATAATAATAATAATAATAATAATAATAATAATAATAATAATAATAATAATAATAATAATAATAATAACAATAATAATAACAATAACAAATTAAAATAAAGTTGAGTTAGATCTTACAATGACGCTTCAATGCTTTCCCAAATTTATAATTTCTCGAATTTATAATTTCCCGAATGTAAATATAACAATTTTTTTTTTTTTTTGGTAGTAGACTAATAATATTAAAAATGTAAAATTTATAATAGAATAAGAGATTAAGAAATATTAAGAGATTATAATTTATAAATTATAATATATGAGAATAAGAGAGTAAGAGAGTAAGAGAATGAGATGAGAAGATGAGTATTGAGTTGTGGAAAGAATTGGAAGTTGAGGGTGGTATTTATAGGTGAAAATAGAGCCGTTTATAGCCGTTTATGGCCGTTGGAGGGAAAAAACAAGAGCAGCGCCAGTTTATAGCCGTTAGCCCGCGGGCCGTGCCTGCGGGCCGTGCCTGCGGGCCATGCACGCGGGCCGTGCCACGGGCTATTGGCCGGGCTCGTGCCGTGCCGGGCCACTTTTGGGTTTTTTTTCACCGCAGCCCGCACGAGGCACGAGGGGCGTGCCATCGTGCTGGGCCGGGCCTGCCGTCGGGCCGTGCCGTGCCGGGCCATCCTCGTGCCGTGCCCGGGCCGCCCGCGTGCTGACCCGGCCCATGCCCAGCTCTATACGTATTGATGCTCTATCTTTATCATTTTCCCGTACTCCATCTCACCGTTATCATACGGATCGGAGTACTACTTTAGTATACTACGGACTATGAAGTTGTATACAATACTTATCATGTGTCGTATTATACACAGTATCATGATATTGGAAGCTTATTTCTCATTATTATGTGAGTAATAAATATTAGAAATAGGTTTCTAATAAAGAAACGGATGGAGTATATAGTTGGACCATCCCATCCTTTGCCTGTTTGCCCCCAAATATATTCAATTTTTGGTTAAATTAAACTACAGAGTAATTGTTTATTATAAATTTAATTCATGCTAAAAAAAAAATCGATTGTATTATGGTGTAACAGTGTAAGTAAATACAACGGATAAGATATATAGAGATAATTGCAAATTACATTTTTATTAGTATGACATGTCATGATAAATAATGAATATACGTAGTATATAAAATACTCCATACAAAGACTTGAGTACTTAGAGAATTAGAGTATACAATAGCCGATATTCTAATTCATAGAAGAAATATGTGTAAGAATAAAAACAACAGTATTAGAGATTAAAATTTTTCTCAATCATAAAGAAAAGTCATTCTATGTATAGATCATCATCTAACCTTTTTGGCCTTTTAAATATGGTAGGCACAAAAAAGTGGTTCTAATAAAAAGCAACAAATTAATCGACCCCTATAACCAAAAAAAAAAAAAGGCCAAAATGTTGATGATAGAATAATGAGGACAAATAATAAAAACAAACAAATAAATTAATAGAGTAATAGTGTATTGATTCACCTGAGATGAGTTGACTTTTAATTCTCCGTTTACATCTACTCTAACTTGTCAATTCAATAGCTGGCACTCCTATATTATTAGCAAGAAGAGTAGTGTTTAAAGAAGCTTAATATGTCGAGAGTTGAGACGTATACATTAGGGCTTCCTTCCTCCAATTATGCTCCAAAAAAGAAAAGAATAAACAAAAAATGAAAAATATCATCAATTATTCTATTATAACGTATGCTCATCGTATATTATGGAGTATTTTATATGAAGTACGGAGCTTTTTTTTTTTTTTTTTTTTTTTTTTTTTTTTTTTGTGAAAGAAGTAATTTGTATATATTAGCACTGAATTAATAGTTACATTCATCCTTGTTTCAAAAAAAAAAAAAAAAAAAAAAAAAAGTTACATTCATCCTTGTTTCCAAAAAAAAAAAAAAAAAAAAAAAAAAAAAAAAAAATAGTTACATTCATCCTCCAATTTTATTTAATTTTTTTTTTATTTTTTCCAATTTGTTAGTGCATAATAATCAATTGAAATATTTAATCAATGATTTTTCAAAATTGTATACTATATTTGTTTATCATAATAAACTTTATAAAATTTTAATACAAGTATATCTCAAATAAGCACTTATATTGAGTCAAATCAAACAAGACTTCACATAACTATATCTTTTACTCTCAAAAAAGGAATAATTTAGAATATTACCTCAAATGTATATAGTTATAATTTAAATTTAATCAATCGGATGTACTACTTCTAAATGTTAAAAATAATTGTGCATTTAATACTCCGTAACATAGGATCCGATATGAAAATTTACAATAAATCTATTTTTTTAAATTATAAAATGATTAGAATTATCTATATTAAAACATGTAAGGACTGCGTCTCAAATCAATAGCCTTGAGTCGGGAACTAGGAAGAAGTGGAGCAAGACACGCGACACGTCTATGCCTTAGGGAGGCATGGACGTGCCTCGACGAACGAGTGCTGAAGATTGATTGTGTCTCAACAGTTTTGAGCGTTTTTGGATTCTTCGCCTGCTGTGGGCTTTATATCCTTAAATAAAGTTTATCTTTTCTAGTCTATAGGCTATTATAATTAAATACCCCTAAGTTAATTCCTAGTCGTACACAATGATCATTAGTTGAGTGATTATAGAAATCTGGGAGTCTTATGTGTATTTCTCATATGTGAGTTCTGATAGAGATATTAACATTAGAAATCTGAGAGACAATCAATATAGTTTTTGTGATTGGTCTCAAATATGTTATGAATTTGTAATCTGTTTTCCTCAAGATCAATAAAATTATTACTCTCGCCTGCCCGTGGACGTAGCCAATGCATTGTTGGTGAACCACGTAAATTTGTATATGCTTTTCTTATTAATTTTACATTCATTATTTATTCTTTCTTGCATCCGTTATAACAAAATAATTAGCTCAACTTCCTACAAGTATAGAACTTCAAAAGGACCAAAACCCTTTCATCATCCAAAAACAGCTACATAGTCGCTTCTTATACTATGGTTGTAATGTTGTAGACTTGTATGAGTTGAATCAATTGATTAAAATATGAATCAAATTTAGTTCACTGATCATCAAATACTTATCTCTTCCCTCAAGTCATGTCAGTAGTTAAGTGATTAGTCTAGCAAACATGTATATTGTGTATGCAATGTATCGTGAGAAAGCACGACCTGCGTGTCAATGTGTCACATTAACTTCTCTAATTACGCGAAATGATGAAACACATGTTAGCTCAATCTATGTCAAAAGAATCTTAAGACTTTATTAGTTGGACCAATATAAGATCTATATCCACCCTGAGTTATATTATTGTATCCAATTGAATTTTATTTGACATCCTAAATTTTGACTGGTGTGCACAACTTATCGATCCGTAATTGGAAAGTAACTAGCCTGATCGTGAACAAATTTTCATCCTCTATTCAAATATTAGTACTCCATAGCTTGTAAAGAGTTAGATGCTCCCGATTTAACGGTTATTGTTAAATGGTGGTGAAATATTTTATTTATTTATTTATTTATTGTCATTTTAGGTGGTTTTTAAAATAAATTGTTTTATAGGTGTAAATTTCAAAAAGTGGGTTATTTGTGGGTATACGAGTACAAATTTTTTCAATAATAATTGTCAATTCATATAATGACAAACTATTATTGTTTTTAGTACTCCGTATTAATTAAAGGTTAATTAATTAAGGGATTGGAGAAACAAAAATTAATCACCTTACATACAACTATACAAGCTAAGTGATACAACTCATAGTTAACAAAAAAAATCACCTAAGATCTTTCACTAGTTTGGAGTATTCTAATTATAATACTTTGTAGATGAGAAGAAACAGGGGAGAGAAGCCCATATCAAAACCGAAAACGAAGTTCCATCTTAAAATCAATCAATTGGTAATATGAAAAGTAGTCTACTTAGCATAAAATTTAGTTCTATTTTTTTTTTTCAATGCAAAACATTACTCACACTTACACTTAACAATTCTATATCATATATCATTAATTCATACTTTAGATTTTCACATAAGGTTAAATATTAAAAAAAAAAAAAAAAAAAAAAAAAAAAAAAAAAAAAAAAAAAAAAACTGTTTCATACTTTGTAAAAATGTATTTCATGCACACGTGAAGCTTAAGCTCTTCGTGTATACGCCGTATTTATTAGCGTATGTATTCACCCTATTTCATACTTTCTTTCTTCAGTTCTTGGAATCTAAAATAACAATAGAGTCCCAAACTCTACTTTGTCACACATTTAATTTCTTGATTAAAAAAGTGATAAAGAATTAAGGTCTGTTTCGATTTACTGAATTGATTGGGAGTGAACTGAAATGAACTGAACTGATCGAACTGAATAGAGCTGAAATGAATTGCTTATGAGAGAAATAAATTAGGAACTGAATTGAACTAAACTGATAGGAGCTAAATTGCACTAAACTGAGCAGAATTGGAATTAAGCTAAACAAAACAGGCCATAAGATAGCAACGATTAGAATTGTTGTTGTACATTATCTAGCTAGCTATATACAAACTTATTAATTAGTTTATTACGAGGTAAAATAGAGTATTTAATTATATACAATTATATTTAAGCCGGCACATTAACAAAGCTAAAAAGTACTTCCTCCGTTCCAGTAATATTGCAACAAGAATGAATTACATATTCCAAAACACATTTTATATGTTAACTATGCATAATTGTAAAAGAGTAAAAGTTATAAAGAGTTGATATTGTAAATGTATTTTATGAGACAAATCTAATAAGATGATTATATTGTACTTAAAATATAAATCATATTATATGGTTAAATAAGAGTGATGAATAGTGCAAAATCTCATTAGTGCAATATTATAGGAATTGAGGATGAAAATTATAATTTGTAAAGTTAAATAAATAATAATAAAAATAATTTTCATTATTATTGAAACAGAGGAAGAACATTGTAATTTGTAAAGTAAAAAAAAAAAAAAAAGAAATAATTTTCATTATTTTTAATATAAAATATTGATATAGTATATTTGGAAATTTTATTATAATGATGTACTTTTTGACCCTTGTCAATTTTTATTTGATTGCACTAAATATTTGTTTTTTGAATTCGTCACTAGACAGACAAGCAATAAAAAATTCGAAAAAGGAAAAATAAAAAATAAAAAATAAAAATCCAAAAAGAGAGAAGCAAATAATGAATTGATGAGACTGAAAAACGTACGTTCTGGAAGGAGATGGACCTTGACTTTTGTGATGTATACACTTCTTAACGATTTTTATACACACGGACCTTAGCTTAGCTTTCCTTATGCTGCAAGTTTCCCCTTTTACCTACATGGCTACATCCTTCTTAAATAAACAATAAGACAAAAAAAAAAAAAAAAAAAAAAAAAAAAAAAAAAAAAAAAACTATCAATTGATTTATTTTTCCATTTATGCCCTTAATAGTTTCTCCTTTAAATATTAATCATTATTACGTAAGCATGACGTCACCTAAACGCAATGGGAACAAATGGGAAAATCCTTTAAAAAGTAAAGATGATGGACCCTCAAAGATCATAAGAAAACGAATCAGACATTATAGTACTATTTTTAACTAGTGCCCGTGCAATGCACGGATTTACCAGTAATATATCTTGGGACTTTTGTAATTTTTTTTGAGTTTACAATATTCATAAGTTCAATTTAATTGACTTTAATTATGCTAACAACTCCTATAAAAGACTCTAACAACCTAATATGAACATAAATTACCAAAATAATATGTACTTATTTAAAATTAATTACCTAAATAATAGCTACTATATATCTGTTTAAAATTAAATAGCATTTTTTTTTAAAAAAAAAATAAATAGCATTTGAGCGGGAAATCTTTTAATGAAATAGCGTCACGTGTACAACTTTGAAAAAAGATGACATCAGCGGTTGCTACTTTAGTATTAATTATAGATTGAAATGATATCAGATAAGATTATATCCAGAAGAGAAATATTTTAAGTGAGTTGCACTAATTTTTTCGTCATTAGTTTTTTTTGTTCATTTGTGTTAACATCACTTATTAAGTGAACCTCAATAATTAAATTGATATTTTGATGCTTAATAATTATGATGTAATCACAAACAGTTTTGTAGTCTATAATATAAAATTTGACTACTGTCTAATTTTGAAAAGTGGAAAAATGTGTGATCATAATATTATTCCAATCCCTCCACACAAATTTGTTGCAACATTTGAGTCTACAAAATGCATTTTTGATTATTAATATATTTCATTACATAAGTGATTACAATTGTGAAATTATTGATAAGTTGAAAATATTATTGATATAAATATAATTACATTGATTTCATTTGATATTGTTTATATTGAAATGTTTGTTACACTATGGTCAAAATTTTTAAAACAACAATAAAAAGTCAATATGACTAAAGTATAAAAATTACTGGGATTTTTTTTTTTTTTTTTTTTTTTTTTTTTTTTTTTTTTTTTTTTTGCGTGTAAAATGAGTTTCTCTTTCTAAAAAAAAAAACCTTTTAAGATAGAAAAGAAAAAATTATATAAATACATTAATATTGGTAAATACAAGTACTTTAGGGCCTATTCTCTTCAGCTTAACTTTAGTTCAGTCCAGTTCAGTTCAGTTTTTAATTTCATTCTTTCATAAACAATTCATTTCAGCTCTATTTAGTTCAGTTCAGCTTCAATCGGTTCAGTTTAGTAAATCAGAACAGACCCTTAATACGAGTAGTATTATTGGATCCATGTAGTGATGTGGAGTTGTAGATGAGGATGTATAAAATATAAGTAAGAACGGATATAGTATATTTTTTGTGGCATATATGTAGTACTTTAAATCACAAAAAAAAAAAAAAAAAAAAAAAAAAAAAAAAAAAAAAGTCTTAAATTGCATGTACATCAAAATAAACTTAAACTTAAATGATATTTTTTTGAGACAGATTGAAGCATCTTCTTCCATACAATTTTTTTTCAAACTAAGAATGTAACGCGTTTAAATGTTATTGAAAAAAAGTATATATACTTGATTACTGTATTTGTTTTATATCATTTTTTCATTTCACAAAATATTATTCTAAATAGAAAGAACAATATAAAGCAGGGGTGCGTACGTGAGTAGTATTAAGTTATTAACCGTACATAACTAAGCCTAATTACCAATAAGCATCACTAGAGTTGAAATGAGCTGAGGTTAGCTAAATAGCTAATATGCTACTCCTTCCTTCCCTTAATTAGATTCTTAACATTTATTCCTCACATAATAGAGATAAGTAGAAATCTAATTAAGGGACGAAGAGAGTACTTAATAGTATACGCATTAGTAGGGGGGTTACTGATGATTAATGGTGTTATTATTAATTATGTTACACCATATATAAAGTGAGTGTGTTGCATCACATAGAATGATAGAAATAGAAGAGTGGAAGACTCTGAATCTTTTATGATTCTATCATAAATGACATAACAAATCCTCTTTTTACCACTCAAGATAGTGGAGATATCCAATCAAATCAAAATCTATCATAAATCATTTTACTATGACATTATTTTTTTTGTTATGATGATTAGAATCATGTAACTCAAATAGTCAAATGCCAAGCTAGTACTCATTTCGGTTACGTTAGTTCTTACCTATATACGAATATATATCTTTGGCTTCCTAAGTTCCCCTCTCTAATTGTATCTCCATTAATCAAATACTGTAGAATATATAATATGGACCACGCACTCATATACCTTTTGGGTCACAAGTCTCACAACTAATTAACCGAAGAGAAAAAAGTAAACCGAGTCTCATGTTATAGCTAGGCGAATATATAAAAACGGCATATGACTATATGAGTTAAGTTATGCAGAGGAAAACATTGTCCTAATAAGAAGTTATACCTCGTATAACAAAACTAAATAATATGAATAATTTGTAAAATTTAGGATCTGTTCAGCTTATTTTCAGTTCAATTCTTAATTTCCTTCTCTCATAAAATATTTAGTTCAGTTCAGTTTTGTTTAGTTCAGTTCAGCTCAGCTCAGTCAATCAGAACATGCCCTTAATGATCGGAATACATAATAAATAAGATATCAAAAAGTTAGGCCCTATATTGATTTATTGAAAACAACTGAATTGAATTGAACTGAACAAAACTCATTAACTGATTGGAGTTAAACTGAACAGAATGAAGCTGAATTGAATTATTTATGAGAGAAGGAAATTAGGAAATCAATTGATTGAATCTGAACTGAAATTAAAGTAAACATGACAGGCCTTTAATTAAGCAAAAGTAATTAATAAGTTGGAAAGTAAAAATTGAACTCACATTCCATATTCTCCTAGTGAATGCCTATCCTTAAAAAAAATAAATAAATAAATAAATAAAAATTAAACTTTATTATTTTTATATGAAAAAGAGAATATTCTAAAAAACAGGTGATAACTCAGGAGAGAGAGAGAAAAAAAAAAAAAAAACAGGGAAAGAATTCCGCGTAGACAGATGAGGACATGAGGTAATTAGACTTCTTTGATTGAGACATCTACAAATATATTCATTCATTAACCCCAAAAAAAAAAAAAAAAAAAAAAAAATTAAAACATTCAACAATATTTTTATAACACCTTTCTTTCCCCTCTTTCTCTTCTCTCTCAAAAATTCTTTGTGATATTCTCTCTTATGAACATGAATCGCCCTCCTTACAAACCCGTACACAATGTTATCGTCTCATCAATCTCTTAATTAAATTCTTTCACACTTATATTACTTTTCCCACTTTATTAACTTCGTCCCGATACAATCCTTCAATAATTATACCTTTCCATTCCATATAAATATATCATAATCTAAACCATCCCCTCTTTTAATTTTTACATCGAATTTTATGTAAGAAGTATATAATTTTTTATTTTTTTGTTGTTTTATGTTTTCGGTTTATACTTCGTAAATGGAAAGGCATATGCATCAACATCATCAACATCAGTATCATCATCATCAGCAGCAGCCGCCGCAACAGCAACAAATGAGTGGTACGGTGGGGGTGGATACAGGGGATAGATTCCCACAGTGGAGTGTTCAAGAGACAAAAGAGTTCTTAATTATTCGAGCAGATTTAGACCGGAATTTCATGGAAACTAAAAGGAACAAGCTTCTCTGGGAAGTTATCTCTACTAAAATGAGAGAAAAAGGTTTTAATCGTAGCGCTGAGCAGTGCAAGTGCAAATGGAAAAACCTCGTCACCCGTTACAAGGTTAGCTATATCCATATCTACATCGATCTCTCTTACCGTACCCCTTTTTTTTAGGTAAAACACGGGTTCGCTCATAAACAGAAATATTATTTCAAATCAAGTTTTTCTTAAAAACACTTAATACATACAGTAATCTCGGGATAAGAGCTCATACAAACTATAATAATATATAAACAATTTTGCTATGGGAGTATTTTCTAGCTAGCTATCTTAATTAGCTTCCTACAATTATTTTTTTTTTTGTTTGTTCAAAAAAACACAACGCGTTTTGTTTTCATGATTTAGGACAATTAATGTATTGCTTTTCTTTTTTTACTTATTATATATAAATGAGTTTGTGTGTCCGACATGCTAAATTCAAAATAGTAGTCCGTATGAGACAGTTTTACAATAACTTATATTATTTGTATGGATCCATATATATAGTGTAACAAAAGTGATTGGATTATTGGATGTTAATTTTGATTTTAGTTTGTTTGAAATTATATTTGTTGAGGGAAGCTTAGGGGTGTGAGACAATGGAACCGGAGGTGATGAGGCAACAATTCCCATTTTACAACGAGATGCAAGCGATTTTTACGGCGAGGATGCAGAGGATGCTGTGGGCGGAGGAAGAAGGCGGACCGGGCACATCGTCTACGACAACGAAGAAGAACAAGCTAGCACAAGGCCAAGGCATGACATCGGAGGAGGAGGAGGATGAGGATACAGACGGAGAGAAAGGCGGTACTAAGAAGAAAGCAAGCAAGAAGGCAAAAACAATGACTAGTAGTGGTGGTGTTGGTGGTGGTAATGTTAGTAGTATAATTACGAATACTAATAATAGTATAAACGCGGTGAAGGAGATGTTGGAGGATTTTTTGAAGCAGCAGTTGCAAATGGAGGTGCAATGGAGGGAGGCGTACGAGGCGAGGGAGGAAGAGAGGAGGAGGGCGGAGATGGAGTGGAGACAGAGAATGGAGGCGTTGGAGAATGAGAGGTTGGTGATGGAGAGGAGGTGGAGAGAGAGAGAAGAGCAGAGGAAAATGAGAGAGGAAGCTAGGGCTGAAAAGAGGGATGCTCTTATTACTACTCTTCTAAATAAACTCCGAAGAGAAGATTAAATTAGCTGATACGCTCATGAACAACTCGTAAACAAGCTCGTGAATTGTGATCATGTAAATGTACTCAAAAATTTGCATGGTTTTATTCTTCTTCAAATGTTGTAGCTTAGCTTAGCTAGATCATGCAACAGGTTAGTTTTCTCAATTTTCACAAGAATTTTCTTTCTTTATTTAGTTTTTCATCAAGTCGTTTATTTTACTTAGGTAGTTCTAAACTTCTAATGGGAGGAAAATAGCTAAGTTGAGCCAGCTAGCTAAATGTTTAATTTTCATATTTTTTATATTATATGAATTTTCTTAATTGCACTTCAATTCTTTTGTCTCTACTAGATAGTCTACTTGAGACTCGAGTACTTTTATTTCATTGGGTACTAATCCCCCTTACAAGTATTAGGGTACGTAATTATCAATTATTAGCTAAGTAGCCATTATGATGAAAGTAATGTAATAATTAACCTATTACTTTAATACGTTCAAGTAATCGATGAATTCGATGGTTTTGGTAGCACTTTGCTATATTGAAGATTTTCATATATAGTGTGTGCATGCATGTATATGTGACTTTTATATTATCTATCACAAAATTTTATCATAGAGTAAAAGAGTTTCATACTTAGCTCCTTCATATATAGTGTAGCATGTGCATATATGGGCTGGTTTACAGAATTTGCATTTTATTAATTAGAGAGTGGAGATTTTCATTCATGTCTATGTGAACTTACATGGCATTAAAGGAAATTGATACAAAATTTTTCCACTGCATCACTATATAATACTCCGTACTATAAATGGATCGCTAAATTAAACTTAATTAGTGGAAAATATTTACTTTCTAACCTTAAGGTTAGGGTTCTAACAGTTTAGATACTTTGAGGATGGGTTGAGAATCTCTTACGTTTCCCCCTCACAACCTCAAAGTGTCTACCCCTTAAATACGAAAAAACCCATAAAAGTTGAGGCCAAGTATGGTCAGACACTAATCCTTCTCAATTATTATCCTTACACTATAAAAGTTTTTTTTTGTTTTTTTTAAGGAATTTAGAAAAATAGTTTGTACTAATAATAATATAGCAAAATAACAAGTTTTACTAGGTTAGCTTAGTGTTTTTTTTTTTTTAAATTAATATTATCGTTAGTAAATTTACTGGAATCCTAAAATAATAGCCTTAAATTTACTTAGAAGCCTACAATAATCCATCTCCCTTTTCTTTCACAATAGGTTTAACACAAATATTAAAGTTAAGGGTGCGTTTGGAATCACTTTGGTTTTCTGCTTTTTGGTTTTTTGTTTCTCAAAATCATATGATATATGTCATATAATGAATAAAAAAATTAGTCAAATTTATTAAACTCATGGTAATTTTGAAAACTGACAAAAGAAAAGTAAAAACATCATTTTTTTTTTTTTTGGTTTCTTGTTTTTGGTTTTTTGTTTTCAAAAAAAAAAAAAAAGATAAAAAAAACGATGCCAAACAAGCCCTAAGGAAAAAAGAAAGCATTAGGAAGCATCAAAGCTTCATTATATAGTACGTATATGATTGTAGAAATATTTTAAAGTTGAAATGTTGAATGTTTACTCTCTAATAAATATTAGGAGCATTGCATATTCTCTTCATTTAAAATAATCTAATGTATTGGTCATTCATATTTTTACACTAATGTATATATAATAAGAACGTAACATACAACATAAGTTTTGTTAAACTTGTCTTAATGAGTAGATGTATATATGTAATTTTTAATTAACGTTCAATATAAGATCTTTTGTATTCCATAATAAATAATTAAGCAAATTTTAAGTTTTGGTGTGATTTGATTCAGTGATATATGGTTTAATATGATCTACTCTAATTCTAATAACAATAAGTGATAAGGTAATCTGAATTAAGTTTTTGAATTAATTGAATTTTCGAAAATGCTTCCTATGTGTATGTACAAAATCTATATCAAGGGGTCCATAATTCTTAATCTATTACATATGAATGAAATGGTCAAATTTCAACAAAATTAAAGATTAAATACTTATAAAAGTTTACTCAAATAGGAGTAAACAAGAGAGTTCCGAGTGCTCTAAAACATATTGACTACAAAAATTAGGGGTGAGCATGGGACGGGTACCCGTACCGTTAGTCGATAACCAAAATCTCTAAAAGTAATATTCATAACCTGAATCGATAAGTTCGGGTACCCGGAATTCGGGTCCTCGAATTTTCGGATCGCTTATCGGGTACCCAATAAGATATCCAATAATGATAGTTAAACTTAATTATGTAGTTATTATGATATAATTTATCACAAATTAACAACAATATCATATGATTTTGACCAAATTATTAATAATATTACTAATCATTAATATTATAAAGTAAAGTAAGAGTTTAGATTTAAAAAAAAATTTAAGTAGGGAAAAAAAAGCAAAAAATGCTTATCGGAACGGATCGGGTAACCGTTAATTTTAAAATGATACCCAATAACCATACCCGATAACAAATTATCGGAACGGATACCCAAACCGTTATGGTTATCGGATCGGGTACCCTAATTTTCGGAACGGTTACGGATCGGCTTTTCGGATTTTCGATTTTTCGGGTAGTTTCGCTCAACCCTAGTACAAACAGTATGGAATCTCTGACAGTTGCAAATTACGAGCGCTGTTGTGTTTGTAAGAATTTAACCTTTTTAGATTGTTAAATTAAGCTCACGCGTTGAGCTTTAGCATAGTTTTGACTTTGCCCTTAAGTTTTCCCACTAGAAAGAACAATAATGCAAGATTGCAAGCTCACTCATGATGTTCTCACCTATTATAACAACTAGAGTACGTACGTGTACCCATGGTAATACACATGGATAAATATACGTATGTTTAGAAATAGAAATAGTAGCTTGGAAGTTATAGAAAAGTTTTTTTTAGGGTGTTAATTTGAAGAAGTGAAAGAGAGTTCACAAAATTGAAGTATTGAGATTTTGGAGAGCTGTGGTCAGTTAAGAAGTTACAAAAAAACTGTACAATTATACTATAGATTTCTTGAAACAAGTTATGTTATTATATACGACTAGAAGATTTTCATTAGATGTTTATCGAAATATGAAGAATTTGGCTAGCTAGCTCGGTCTATATTATGTGACACGATAAGTGCTTATTGAACGAACCCTGGATTTGCTTTGATATCTGTCTAAATGCTAGCTTGTATATCTTCTCCCTACTAAATAATCTATCTATTTCCAAATCAAAAGGGTGAAGGCTCCAAAAAGAATCAATGAGCAAGTTTGCATTATTATTATGAAGGTAATGCAACACTTCAAAATTAATGGCTTAATGCAATAAGATGACTAATTGATTATCATTTTAAGATCACAGATCATGCAAGCTACCAGTTTTGTACTGATTTATGAATATTCAATTATTTATAAACGTAGGTATGTGCTCTTAAATCATGTCAAGTATGTGTCCTAACTCCTAAGAGTGAAATATGCCGTTTAATTTTGATAAATGATGAAATTCGGACATGATTAATTGTAAGCTAGTTAATTAAGGGCACAGGGCAATCCCAATAATTAAAGTAGAATCGTCTATTGAAAATATGAGATTTAATTCAAGTGTTGTTATAATATGCCTTGAATATCAAAATATGATTGTTGGGGTTTTGCCTTCTCGTGCACATACTTGTGTTTTTTTCTTTCACTCGTAACCGTAGTCAATATTTTTTTTTGTAACTGTAGCAATAAGTATGTACTCCGTATGATTTATCCATTTTATTCAAGGTAACATAGTTAGTGTAAATTTATCCTAGATACAATGTTTTTTTTTTTTTTTTTTTTTTTTTTTTTTTTTTTTTTTTTTTAACTAAGAGTACATATAAATAAATAAAGATAACAACAAAGGGTACCAACGAACTAGATGCATCTAGTACTCCGAATTATCTCGTGGTGCACAATGTATGTGATACACAAGTATAATATGATCAATATATAGTAATGGAATCACACATTAAGATTATTTTATACGAAAAGTTCAGAAGGAGCATGAAATGAATAAAACTTTAGACTGCAGTATTGCACTAGAATTTACTTCACAAGATTACATAGCCAAGTTACTATAAGCGTGTCATGAATTGACCGTGTCGTCATACTTCTAGAACTCTGTATGTACTTTATTTATACATAAGAGAGAAGAAGACATACCACACTATATTTTTTGGCAAACGCAAAATTTTGCTTAGCGTAAAATGAGAAATGTTATAAGCTAAATGTAAAAACAAGGAAGTATATAAGATAATAATTTTTATCGGAAATTATGAGATAATACATATGAATACATGACTATATACTTCATATTACTAATAAATTAGAGTAGATTAAATGATACCACGTGTCTAACATATTTCAAATTTGTTTGTGGCATGGTAAACAATGAAAATTGAAGAGTACAAGATGAGGAAGCAAAAATCAAATGAGATCATCGTAATATAGAACCTCATCGCATTTCCTACACAAAAGTAGAAGCCACGTGGTCTTATTACAATTTAAAGAATGTTCAAAAGAAATACTAGTAATTACAGTATATTTTCGTTTGGGGAAAATTCCCTTGTATTCCAAAGGAAGCCGTTACATATACATATGATGAAGTTTCAAAGTTGCAAAGTATTTATACAGAGAACGAATTTGAAAGATAACATTATCCTACTTTTGACAAAAACTCACTTTTGTTTTATATTTTCTTGTTTGACCCTAGCAAGATCAGCTACTACGGCTCTTTTTGGTCGAAGGAATTTGGTTGGAAAAGAAAAGAAAGGAAAAAGTTTTAATATGTTTTCATGTTTGGTTGGATGAATGGAATGAAAATTTAAAAGAAAGGAAGAGAAGTGAAAAGAAAGCCTCTTTACAATTTTTCAGCTTTCCTTTCCTCCCAAAATTGGAGGAATTCGACTGGAAAGAGAAAATAAAAACATATTTCCTTTCTCTTCCCTTCATTACATTTCATTAATCAAACATTGGAAATAAAATCTCTTTCTTTTCCCTTCTCTTCCTTTCTTTTCCCCTCCTTTCCTTTCTCTTCTTTTCCTTTACTAACAATGAACCAAACAAAGCCTACGTGTCTACGTTATTGTTATAATATATTTTTTTCATTTCAAATAATTCTTGTAAAATGACTAAAAGAGGCCGGCAAATAAGTAGTATGAGGGAATACGTTCCACCACTTTTGCAAAAGTGGAACTGATAGGGTATATAAGCCGATCATGAACTTTAACTATCAGCTTAAACTTTTGGTTGAGTTGATCCTTTAACATGGTACTATCAGTGTCTACGTGATACAAAGGTTATAGGTTCAAGTCATCCACCCTCACTTTGAAGTGGGTACACATCTCTAGTATAATTGTATCATGTTTCACTAATTATACTATGTGTACAAGTGTACAACTACTACATGGATTATTAGGGTTTTTTTTTTTTTTCTTGTGTGATGTTTAGAGAGTCATAAGTGACAAGCCTACAAGGGAAAGTAATGAGAATCGATCCCAAAATCACCTGAAATTGAGAGGGAAGATCTAACTACTTGAGGTATCCCTCACTCTCTGTAGCAATTTTTCTAATTGTAAAGAAGTCAATATTGAAAAATGTAATCAAAGGAAGATAACGAATATCAGAATATGACTTAGATAAAGAGAGTTAGAATGATATTACAAAATTGTATTTGTTTCAAAAAAAAAAAAAAAAAAAAAAAAAAAAAAAAATTGTATTTCACGACCCACCCTTTTTTTCAAGCCTTGATAATGTTGGTCTTATACTCTTGCCTTTAATCTTGAATTATTGTACAATCATACATAATAATAATAGAATCCTGCATATTATAAAGTTTTTATTGTGAGACTTTTATAGGATCCTTACCTGACAAACCGCCGACTTGACTAGTCATAAACTAACTTCCCTAAACTTTGCCAGATTGTTTGACTAGTGTTTGATTATCATTGTATAATCAACATATTCCTTTGACTACTTTGAGACCCTAAAAATTATTACATCTATAATTATTCAGCTTAATGTAAAGTAATTAATTGACCACTTTCAATCTGATCTTCAAAAAAAAAAAAAAAAAAAAAATAAATAAATAAATAAATAAATAAATTGACCACTTTCGCCCAACAGTTTAATCAGTCATTATTGATTATCATTACACAATCCGATCCATTGACTATAAAGAATGTTATAATGTGAGAGATGTATTTCATTTTTAGGGTGCAAGGATCGGATAAGTTAGGTTAATTTATTTTAACTTAGGGCCTGTTCACATTTACTTAATTTTAGTTTAGTTCAGCTCCAATCAGTTCAGTTCATCTCTAATCAGTTCAGTTTAGCTCTAATCAGTTCAGTTCAGTTCAGCTCCTAATCCCTCTCTCATAAAATATCCAGTTCAGCTTAGTTCAGTTCAGTTTAGCTCCAATCAGTTCAGTTCACTTCAATTCAGCTAAGTTCAGTAAATGTGAACAAACCCTTATTTCAAACAAGATAGTATTCAGGAATAATAAGTTCACCAATCAATTTACAACTACGGTAATAAATTTTATGAATAATAAGTTTAGCTGTTTAGATATAAACTAGTGTTTGGTTCGGGCGATGTGCCAAATGTTTTTCCTTTAAAGAGCTTGAATACTTAGTTTATTGTATTTTATTTGTCAATAAATCATAATACCATGACAACAATAAATTATTTTGGATTATTTTCACTTTTATGATACATTCTAATATGCATGTATTACCTCTGTTAAATATTAGTTGCAACTTTGGGGTATTATTTGTAAGATATAAAATATTCCAAAGTTGTAACCAATATTTAACGAAGGTATATATATATATATATATATATATATATATATATATATATATATATATATATATATATATATAAAACATGAATTATTTGTAGCTAAGATGGTAATAAGTGTTGTCTTTATTAAAAGAGGTCTACTGTTCAAGCCTCTTTGCATGCAATTTTGGTTTATTATGAAGTGAAACAGAGATTGTGAATGATGATGTAGTATGATTCTATTGTGATAATAGATACGCGTGGTAAATTGACATTTTTATAAACACTTTTTTAATATAGAAATTTATAGATTTAAAAGTTTGCCTTCTTTTACAAGTGGCAACAATGATTGTCCCCACATTTGAACACCATTAATATGTTTTCAAAAGTAAATAAAAAATGCACTACATGGCTAAGCCTATTAGGTTAAGGGCATGTTCGATTTATCTTGATCCGAATTTTAACTTACTTTTTTCTTATTTGAAGCGAATATGTTTAATCGAGATAAGTTAATATTTTTATTTTTATTTTTATTTTTATTTTTTTTTACTACTGATGGAAGCATTAAGTTTAGTTGAAGTAGAGGTAGAGGAAATGCCACTCGTTATAGCACGTGGGAGTGCTAGGCTTTTGGGTGGTCAATTCTCGAGTTTAACCGCTCTTAAACTTGAGTAGTTTCTTGGTCAAAATGGACTACTCAACTTCAAACATCTATATCTTTTTTATTAAAAAAAAATTTAAAGTGATTCAATTAAGTGTTGGAGATGAAAGTTGAGTTTAATTAAGAGATTTCCAACAATAGGTCATAAGCTCGAAACAAAGACAATATGCGCATTTGAAGTTTGAGAAGCTAAGTTCATGGTGGTTAGCCCTAAGGCTGTAATACCCTGAAAATTTACCTCTTTTAAAATACACTTTATACTCTAAATAAAACACTTTTTAGGAAATATCCAAAATATTACCGTCACCGTGATAACGGCTAAGACTATTTTTCAAAGTCACACAGCGGAAGTCTAAAACAAAAACCAACTTTTAAAATAAAACTTGAATTCACAACCTCAAAACAAAAGTAAAATTAAATAATTCACAAGTTGGAACCAATTCATACATGGTCCTTTAAAATCTAACTTAAAAATCAACAAACATAGTAATGTTAGTCCATAAACCATAATTCGATAAGCTAATAACTCTAAATATAAAACTAGGAAAGGATAACAAGTAACTCTCGGCACTCATTCCCTTTATGCTCTTCATGCTTCAAGTACCTGTCACTTTCCCTTTATTTCAATCCTCTACTCACCATATAAATGGGTCATAGTAGGGCCAACCAAAGGAAAGCCAAACACAAACACAAAAAAGGGCGAATCAACAAAAGCTGAGTACATATACACCACACTAACATGAATATCCTAACATCAATAAATTAATTAAAACATGCTCGTCATACAATCACAAGTCAACTTATCTTTGACTCATAACTAGCAATATTAATTATTGAATAGTAACTTTGGGCTACGAATCGAACGGGTTTCTTTGCCTTAACTATCCTTTAATAAAAGGGTTCCCTCACTTGGGAGCTAACCAAGGGAGTACCAACTAGTGTCACCTAGTGACGGAATTCTAGTGCATAATAATAAATAAAGAAAGTACAGCGTTCTGTAACCCTTTAAAAACTATGGTTAAATATAAAACCCCATAACTCCCCCCATATGTTCATACTCAAAGTATATACTTCCTCCGTTTTTAAATACTTGCTCCACTTTCCTTATTCGATCGTTTTTAAATACTTGCCCCATTTCCTTATTTAAAAATCTTTTACAATATTTAATTCATTTCTCTCTCCTAGTGAACCCAACATAAATCATATTTTATTAATTTCATATTCTCTCCCCTCCAATTTTCTTAACTACTTTTACTATTTACAATTTTGTATTCTTCCCTCTACTCCACTACCTCCATATTTTATTACTTTCTCCAATTTCTCCTAAAACTCCGTACATGGAAAGAGCAAGTATTTAAAAACGGAGGGAGTACGTTCCAAGAGTTTTGGTGCATATCCTCTTACACTTTACGTGATTTACCAATTTAATTTGTGATGACTCCAACCAATCAATCAAGAATAAACATAACAACATTCAATACATACTATTTATTTTAATTAAGGTTCCTTGCCTAATTTTATGCACAAAATTTCACGATTACTACCTTAGTGCATAGAATGCACTAATAAACTTCCTTGACCCAATCTCAACTTGAGCGAGTAAATAGCTAAACTAACTTCTTGACTTAACACCAATAATAAATCGGTAAGAATTAAATTCATGAATCATGCTCAATAATTCTACTTATAACTCTTTTAAACATACATACGCCTTGCTTATTAATTTCATGCTTCCTTGATACTTAAAAATAAAACATACTTCCATGATTCATGCATATTCAACTTGTATCATGCTTCAAATAACATATTCACATGCTTGCATAATAGTTCATATTCATCCAACATCAATTCCAAGCATATAATCAACCAAACATGCTACTAATTCATCACTTAAATCATAATTCACAATCCTAACATGATACTACACATAAACAAATATTCTTGTGCACATACGTACCTTGAATATAGCCTAAAATCGGCACACTCGGTAAAAATCACTTAGCTCGAAGCTTCCTACAAATAAAAATACATGACTATAATTAATCCACTATTCTCACAAATTTCCAGCAACTATTATACTCTTTAAACCTTACTAATCAACCCCTTTTAATGACATAAAAGCCATAAAACCTTTTCTTTAAGTGGGTACTTCAAATCCTTTCAAAAGACTTAGTTTTCATAACTTAAATAAAATACTAGCATACTTATAGACTAGGAAATCATGTTTAAATCATTAAAACCTTTTTCCTTTTTATGGGTAATTAAATCCTAACTCAATAATTAAAAAGTAGTGTGTACAATTAAATTACAGAATTAAATTAAGGGCTTTAAACTCATTAAAAACATGCCATGAATTAATCAATAACAACAACCTAGCATCAATCCCTAACCAATTATATAAAATCCCCAATTTATAGGGTTCATAAATTAGGGTTCTTGATTAAATAAAAATATGAAATTTATATAAATAATTTAACAACACTGTAATCCCAAAATCAATACCAAAACATAATTAAAATCATGCTTTTAAAACAATAAAACCATAGAATTAAATTAGGAAGAGAAAAAAAGTTTTTTTTTTTTTGTTAAATTAGGAAGAGAAGAGGTTTTTTTTTTTCTTCTTCTTCTTTTGTACCAAAACCGAAAGAAGGAGAGAGAACACGGTGGCGGGTGGTGGCGCCGGTGGTCGCTGGTGGGAAAGAAAAGAGGAGAGAGAGGAGCATGGGAAAAAGAGAGAAAAAAGAGAGGAAAAATAAAGAGAGAATGTTTTTTTTATGGGAGGGGGGGGGGTTTTTGTGAAATTTAACAATAATGAATCTTGAGTGGAAAAATCTTGAGGTTTTAAAGTGTTTATACTCTCCTTTTAAAGCAAAAACTCATAATTACAAAAGTGTCATTACTAAATCCTACTCCCCCTTAAATTTTCCTTTGGGGCCAATTTATTGGGTTCTTAAGTTTTCTTAATTTCCGAATAAGTTGGTCCAATCATTTAAATAAAATTGACCCAATTCAAAATGTTTTGTTGCCTCAATTCATGACTCAATTAACTTATACACACTTGCATATTATTTAAATAATTAATTTATTTTTAAAATGAACTGAATCATTTTAATAAATAAAATAATATATATATTATAAAAATACGGAGTATTACAAAGGCCCCGGACCTATTCAAGGTTCGCTTAGACATGTTTTCAACAAGTTTGAGAAGGTAAGTTTCATGGTATGTAGTTCCCCTATAGCTACCCATGGTTTGCCTGAACTTTTGGGAATGTTTGCCCAAACCTACCATGGTTTGCACAAACTTTAGAAGCGATTCTGGGTTACTTTAGCCTTTGTATTTTGCTTGTTTGGACAATTTTATTTTATTTTAAGCTTTATTTTAGTAGGTCTTATTTCACTCCATATTTAAGGAGAAGAGAAATTCTTCAAATAGACATTCATGCCTCTTATGAACCTTGAATGAGAATTTTCTCTCTCCTTAGTATTGGTGATTATTTGCAAATCTATATGATTTTTCCTCTAATCTTTGCTCTACTTTGTGTTAGACTTGGATTAAACCATTATTGCATTAAACTTGGTGATTGATGTGATAAGAGTTTATCTTTGTTATTTGTTTTCTCTCAAATTGCATCTTTAACATTGAAGCTTAGATTAAAATTTGTGTTTTCATGGTTATTTCATATCAATTACACACAATAAGGAAATTTTGCCAATAACTACCATTTGAATGACCACTTTGAGAACAACTATCATTTTTTTTTAAAAACTATCACAAAAACACAAAAAGTTTGAGTAGCACTACCAAGTACATTTATTGTTTCCGGTAGGAATCTTCGTTTTGGGGGCATATTTTATAAATTTTCCCTCTAAAAAACCCAAATTAAGTGACAATATTACTCTACATTAACCCTAATTTGGATAATACACTTCAATTGCCTCCAAATACCCCAATTTCATAAAGCCCTTAATTCAATTTTTTGACCATAAACAGTAATTTTAAGATTTAATTGAGAAATTAAATCAACTATAATGAAAAATTAAAGATAATTTACCTATAATTGTGTTCGACTATCAAAATATATTGTTTTCTATACCACAATTGATTAAAATTTTATAAATTAGGCTCTCTCAACCGGAAATTCTTGTCAGAAAATTAAATGTGGTAGTGCTATTTAAAGTTTTTGTGACTTTGTGGTAGTTTTTTTTAAATTTTTTTTTAAATGGTAGTTATTCTCAAAAGTGGTCATTTAAATGGTAGTTGTTGGCAAAGTTTCCACACAATAAAAACTAAATTTGTCTTTGGTTTGTGGCCCAAATTCCAAAATTTAAGCCGATAATCAAATCAGTGCATGTTAATTTACAAGCACATGACAGTTTCTAGGAAATTCTAGTTTAGTCATGTGCTTATTGAAAAAATCATGAACCTTTCGAAAATATGACATTGGATAACTCTAGAGACATTTATTGACGGAATTTTCTACACAATTCTATCAGTTTCATGAATCTGTCCTCATCAATTTACATATCATCTATAAATATAGGTGTTTGATATCATTTTTTTTTTTTGACAAGAGGAACTAACAAAAGAGAACTAAAAACGGAAATAAAGCAAACTCCTACGACTAGCTAAAGCCGCCAGATCATGAGCATAAGCTATATCCTTCCGAGGCACCTTCTGAATAGCAAACTTGGAAAAAGTATGGAGAAGCTGCCTAATCTCCTTCAAAATCCAAACCACACAAATCGCATCCGTCAGTCGAGCCTGAAGTAAGGCCTGGAGTGGACTACAGTCCGTAAAAACTTGAACACTCGAGTAACCCCTTTCCCTTACATGTCTAAGACCAAACAAACAAGCCAGTAGTTCTGAATGCAGAGCCGAAGAAGTAACGGCCGCCTGAGCCCCACCCCCAACAGCAGGGGATGTAAGAATGGAAGAAAGCACCCAACCCACTCCTGCATGATTATCACCAGAATTCCAGGCCCCGTCAACAGAAAGACAAATATCAAAGGGACCAGAAAGAATATCCCTCATAGAACAAGGACTAGAACCAAAACCCGGAGGACAAACATGCTGAGACAAAGAGCTTATCTCTCTAGCATTGCCACTAAACTCAAACCAATTGGTAGCAATAAATAAAATACCACTTGGAGAAATAACCTCAGAACGAAACCCGAAATTGTTTCTAGTCACCCAGACAGCCCACATAAAGGCGACCAAAGCATCCAACCGAGGCCAATCTTTAGAAACTCCCAACCGGCCAGTAGTAGTAGTCAACCAAGACCTAAAGTCCACATTCATTGATAAAGACGCAAAAACATCCCAATTATACCTAGTCCACAGTGACCAGATAAACTGACAATGATGGAATAGATGAGGAACAGTTTCCTGATCTTGATTGCAGAAACCACACGTAGAATCCACCGGAATTCCTTTCCGGAACAAGACATCAGCCGTTGGCAGATAATTATTAAGAATTTTCCAGATAAATATCTTCCACTTAGGAAGAATAGGGAAACCCCAGAACTTCCTCCACCAACAAGGCAGAACCTGAGAAAAGGAGGAATGCGAAGAGTCATGCTGAAGCAAGAAAGCATAAGCAGACTTTGTAGTAAATAAACCATCACGAGTAAATTTCCAGTAAATAAAATCATCCATTTCCTCAGCAGGTCTTTCTAAACCAAGAATGATATCTGCCGTAGCCGGAGGAAACAGATGACGAATACGAGCACTATCCCATTCCCGAGTTCGAGAATTAATCAGATGAGCAACGAGAGTAGGACGATTAGTAGCAGGAATGGAATCCTTATAATGCACCAAAGTTCCTGGCACCCATGGATCATCCAAAATCCGAACACTAGAACCAGAGCCCACCTTCCACATGCTACCCTGAGATAAAACACGGCCACCTTCCAATAAACTTCGAGAACCCCAAGATGGACGAGAAGAGGAAATAGATGGTTTGTGTTGAAGTAAGTGAGGATGTCGAGCATGATACACTTTTGAAACCAGTAGCTGTGGATTGTGAATGAGACGCCACGATTGCTTCCCTAATAAAGCTGAATTGAAAGAGGGAATATGGCGAATACCCAAACCCCCCAATCCACGTGGTAAATGAAGTAAAGAAGGCGAAGATAAACCCAAGGCCTTTGTCGAATTCCCAGATTTCCACCAGAAGCTAGTAATCAATTTATCAATCCGGTCAGCAACTGTAGCAGGTAACTTGAAGACAGAAAGAACATGATTTAAAGAAGCGACCAGTACCGAGTTAATAATGACCAATTTAGCCGCCGAAGATAGTCGTTTAGAACTAAAAGCCGACAGACGTTTTGAAATCTTATCCACCAAAGGTTGGAATTACCGACATTTAGCTCGTCCTAAGTCAACCGGAAGGCCCAAATAAGTTCCCAACGAATCTTGAGCTTTCATACGTAAGGAAGAGCTAAGAAAGTCACGGTAATCCGCCGGAGTATTAGGACTAAATTTAACAAATGATTTCTGCACATTTACCATTTCACCCGAGATGGAACAGAAACGGCTGATGATCCCTAATAAGTTTTCACATGCCTCCGGCGAAACCCGGAAAAAAAGAAGTGCATCATCAGCAAAAAACAGATGAGAAATTGAAGGCGCCCGCCGAGAGATGCGAATACCTTGAAATAAACCGTCAGCCTCTGCCTTCCGCAACATGGCGGAGAACACTTCCATACACAGCACAAACAAATAGGGCGAAAGCGGATCCCTTGATATCATTTGGGAGCATATAATTTACTTAGCTACATTTTTCAATGTTCCTCCAAGACCATCGAGAGATTCATGAGTTCAGATTTATTATTATTTTATTATTCCTCCCTAATATGTTGAGGTTACTCTTATTTTCATATAGTAGTAGTGCTCGTCATTCGTGGTTAAATTTTCCCAGGTTAAATTGAGTGTTTATGTTGTTTAATTTATTATTGTTGCCTTTATATATTCCCCATCTAGTTATCAATCCCTACATATTAATTTGCTTCTACTATACATTCACAATCCTCATAGTTTTTGTAAAATAAGATTTTTAGTAACTTTCAGATACAATTCAAATTTATTATATATGAGTTCAGGTAAAAAAATATAGATTAAGTAATAATAAGTGGAAAGAATGTATAGTAATCTAAATAAATTAGAGCCAAAATATGAAAATAAATAAAATGATAACTTGGCAAAAATATTTAATCATGTTTTGTGGTTTAAGGTTTTTAGGGAGAAACTAGACTCAAGATCTTGAAATGGAAGAATGTTCAAAAATATGATTGTGTTTTTAATCATTTTATGTTTCTTCGACAATAAAATAAAGTAGAGATAATAAGTTGACTTTATTACACAAGTTTATGTTATAAAAGTACTATAGAATACCAGTTGCCCGTCATTTTCTTATCAGTTCTTGTGTTCCATTATCACCTTCATCAAATTAATCTATAACTAACAAAGATTGATTTCAAATCTCACTTGCTAATAAGAATCGTATTCGAGTAAAATATATATCTTTTAGAACTGTTCAACTTGATCCCTAAAATATATTGAGTTCTAAAAAAAGGTGTTAGATCAGACAACCATGATATTATATTATAGCTTGAAGAAAGTGGTTATTAGAGTTTGCCGCCAGCTCATAAAGTCATGTATTATATCGTGAAGAAAGTAGTTATTAGTGTGTTAAAGCTGCTAGATTTTAATAGATTATGCAAATAATCTATTTATGTGGATAATATTATGTATTTTATTTAGTGTATATCTTCCTAGTTTAACCTAGCTTAACCTAGAATACTTTGTATATATAATCAGTGGCAGATCTTATTTTTCTTTCGGGGGCCAATAATTACTAGCATAATTGTTAGTTCGTTAGTGACTTAATTTATTAATTAGCAATACTTCATAATTCACCAATTTAAGCATTGAATAAATTTAAAAATAAATTATCAATTGATAGATATTTGTGAAGAAGTAAAGAACGAGATACCGAAGGCAAAACATACATATACATATACATATATATATATATATATATATATATATATATATATATATATATATATATATATATATATATATATATATATATATATATATATATATATATATATATTGAAACAATACAGAGTAGTTCATAGTAATAACATTGATGTAAAATGGATTAAAACCAGACTTGTTGTTTTTCAAGGTTCAAATACTTTATCAATTGATTATTATCAATTGATGGTTTGATAAGGAAAGAATGAGTGTAGTAAGAGAGAGAAAGGGTTTAAGGGTTTTCAGAGCTTTATTGAGATTTGGGTAGTTATAGTAGTTATAGTAGTAGATTAGTACTCTTATTACATATACTCTATATTAGGCCTTAAGGAAAAAAAAAAAAAAACAATCAGTTTATTTTATTGGGTCTTTACCTACTACTTTTTTTGGTGTTTAGAGAGCCACAAGGGAGGGGGTGAAATTGATCCCAAGATCTCCTAGAATCGGGAATGAAGCTTTAACCACTTAAACTATCCCTCTATCTCGCGCCTTTACCAACTACTTTAATAGTGTATAATTTATTTTTTCCAAATATTTCAGGGGCCAAGCCCCATTGAGCCCGAACTAACATCCGCCTCTGTATATGATTGCGTGTAATCAATAAGAAAGGCACGAAAAATGTTCTCATATTCTCTCATGGTATCAGAGCCAAAATTTTGATCCAAGACCTTAATTCTCTACCACTCATCATCTTCTCTCTTCTTCTTCCATGGCCGATTCAAGCAAGCTTCATCCGGCCACTCTTCTCTCTAACATCAAGACTTGTATTTTGATTACCCTTGATTATGACGGAACTCAATACAACAATTGGTCGACCCTCTTTCAACTCCATTGTCGTGCCTTTCTCATTAATTAAACGCAAATATATATACAAAGTATTCTAGGTTTAGCTAGGTTAATCTAGGAAGATACTCCCTCCGTTTTTAAATACTTGTTTCACTTTCCATTTTAAAATACTTGCTCCATTTCCTTATTTGGGAAGATAAACTTTTTACAATATTTAATCTAAACTAGTGAACCCAACATAAATCAATTTTTATTAATTTCATATTCTCTTTCCTCCAATTCTATCGACAACTTTTACTTTTACAATATTTTTTTTATTCTTCTACCTATTCCACTATCTCCATATTTTATTTTAAAACTCCGTGCATGAAGAAATAGTGAAGTATTTAAAAATGGAGGGAGTATACATTAACTAATATACAAAATATTTTCTACATAAATAGATTATTTGCATAATCTAACAGATTTTAAGAAACTTTGTTACTTTATATTCAATTTTGAGGAAGTTATTCTCTTCCCCCGTTTCATTCTGTATTCTGCATTTTGTTCTGTATCTTCTTTTTAAATCTATATATTTGATATGAAATAAAGTTTTGAGTGTAAAGATGAGTGTTTCAGAGATCCGAGGAGCATATGTTGGATGGATTTCTTATTGAACACAACAATTTTTTCACGCTTAAATCTTTAGCACTATTTAGTTCCTTGAGTTTTTAGTTTTTTACTTCTGCAAAATCATACTATAAAAGGATCAGATTTTCGTAATATCAAACAAAATCAAATAAATCAAAATAACCTATCATATCACTAATATATAAACCTGGTCTTGCAGCTAGACCACGAGACATTGACACTTAGCCATCTATTTTTTAGCCAAGTGTGGAGCCACGTAGGCGACAAATAGGTATTATTTCCATCATAAAATTCATTTTAAAAAGTTCTTTATAATGAGATCCATTTATTAATTAAAAAAAATAGAAAATCAATTTAAAAAAATAGATTTTAATTAGAAAAAATAAATTTAGTTTGGTACAAAAACTTTTAGTTCATTTAAAATAATTTAAGTGCAATAAAAAAATATCAAATTAATAATAACATAGATATCTACATACAAATAAAACTACAAAAATTACACTGTTATTATATAAATATAAGCGATATGATATCATATGTCTAAATATTTTACATTATCAAAAGAGGTTTTTCGATCGTATTTTAACATTCAAGCTAAAAAATTTAAGACAATCTGGGCATCGTCTAAGCAGAGAACTAGTAATATATATATATATATATATATATATTAACTTCTCAGAGAAAATTTACCTATCAAACTTTACTTATAATAATATTTTTCCCTAATTATTTTGTCTTTCCATTCTATGACAACTTCTTTAATGAAATAACTAGTATAGTGCCCGTGCATTGCACAGTTTATAAATCAAATCATTATTTTTTTTTGACAAAAGCATGATTGATCCCGTAAGAAAAAAATTCCTAAGAAAATTCAATTAGTAATAAAGGGCTTATTTTCTCTAACAGTTAATTATTAAAATTTTGTTCAGTTGCAATAATGGCCGATACGTAAATAAATTAAAGAAGGTGTGATTTGAATAGTGTTTAATGTCATTTGCAATTCTTTTCTTTTATTCCCTATTATTTTTTATAATGTTATTTATTATAATTGAAAAATAAATTAATTATTTTGCCTCACGTAACTATATAAAAGAAGTAGAGGAAAACGTCGAGGTACTTGTCATACCATCCGCACATAACTATAGACGAACAATAGAAGAATTACAAAAATTTACTTGTCATACCATTCAATATCTATACAATCTAAAACCAAACCTGTTTTACCCGTAGCATTCACTAAATATGAAAACACAATAATAGTCTTGTATCTTATTCACCACTATATTTTACAATTATCTAAGCTAAGCATTGTGTCAAAAACTATTACATCATATCCATATAACTAATCAACAACTGATGATTGAATATGCAACACAAATATATAGATATGGTTATTGATAAATTTTATATGATTAAAAAAATATTTATTAAAATTATAAGAATAAAAGACATAATTTATCAACTAACCAATCATGTATGTAATGCATTTCTTTACGGACATGTATTCTTATACTGTAACTATGAATGTTATAAAACTCATAAATTACATATTAAATTATTTAAATTTTGAATATGAGCATTACATGAGTAAGAAAATATGAAAATTTAATGGTTATAGAAGTGAGAATATTTTTCATATAAATTTCATTAGATATTATCTATGTTAAAACTAGAAACTATATATATATATATATATATATATATATATATATATATATATATATATATATAGGGTTGAGATCCAATGAGAAGTTTCTTAAAATGAGAAGGGTCAAATGTGCATATATTTTGAACTAAATGTGCAAAAATTTTATACTAAATGTGCATAATTTATTTTTTGACTTGCTACTTTTTTTCAAGTTTATGGGAAAACAAATTTTTTTTCACATTATGCACAAAAAATATGCACATTGAATTCCGATCAAATTTTTTTTTGCACATTTTATTCAAAAAATATGCACATTTAGTGTAAAAATTATGCACATTAAATCCTTCTCATCTTAAGAAACTTCTCATTTGACCCTAAATCTCTCTCTCTCTCTCTCTCTCTCTCTCTATATATATATATATATATATATATATATATATATATATATATATATATATATATATATATATATATATATTTCTAGACTTTACAAATAAGATATGAAATTGCATTTTACTAATTAAGGTATTAGTAATTAAGGAAGTATATATATATACACAATAGCACGAGTCCTATGTTACCATAATATTAGTAATAGAATTAAGCAAGTAAACTTTTAACAGAATTAAGATATATGTTTACTATAATAAGTGGCATAGTAGTTTACTAATTAAGGAAGTATATTTATGCACTGGTGCTATGCTACCATAATATTACTAACAAAATTATGCTCTGACCATTTACCTTTATCACTATGCTAGACTTTACTAATTAAATATGATATTATATTTTTTTTCCATAATATTTTATGTAGTCATTTAGAATAAGATACCATTTAGAATAAGATACTTAGAATATTCTTGTTTCTATATGGAAGTATAAACGTTAAAAAAAATAATAATAAAAGATAGCGAATCATATAGCGACATTTGTCAGGCTCACATTGAGGTGCTTCTCTTTTAGTATAGTATATAGATAGATGAAATTAAGATTACAAATTTTTCAAATAACATAAATGACTACCTTAAACGAAAATCATGCAATCCACGAGTCTAATATAATGAAATTATCCAAACAATAACTCAAGGCTCAACAGACATTATTAAACAAAAAAGGAAAATTGTCTAAAGTAAAATGACCTTTGAGCAATCTTCCAAAATTAAAATGACATTTTGATTATTCCAAAATAAGACGACCTTTGACCTATATCTACTCAAAATAGAATAAAAACGGTAACCTGTATAAAAGGTTAAAATCAAACATGTGTCGCATTGTGATTGGTTAGAATATTTTTTTTTTTTGAAGAATAAGATTTTTTTACTTTAATTTTTACAAATTTTCTTTTCTATAAAAATAATTTTGGTTAAAATAGAGAGAAATATAGAGAGTGATATGAGTGAATTTGTTGTGTATATTATTCCATCAAATACGGGATATGTATATACATGTATATTATCTAGGGTTTCCTCGGATAAGATCATATACTCAACTCTAGAATATTCTAGATAGTACATGGGATAATAGTCATCCACTTATTATTTCATAACACTTCCCCTTGGATGATTATTAATTTATTATATAAAACAATACCTAAAAATTAACTTGAAAATCTGTACAAAAAAGAATACAATATTACATATTTAATGCGCATAAGATGCTGCCTCGTTAAAAACCTTACCAGGAAAATCTAGTAAGAGAAAAACCATGGTTAAAGATAAAAGTAAGAGTACAACGCACATTAACTCCCCCTCATGACTACATCACTTGAGATCTTTAAGACGACGCAATCCAATGCTGTAAGTTAACTTTTTGAATGTGGCTGGTGGGAGCGCTTTAGTAAACAAATCTAACAAGTTTTCACTTGACCGAATCTGTTGGACTTTTACATCGCCATTCTTCTAGAGATCATGAGTGTAGAAAAAATTTAGTAAAATGTGCTTTTTATGTATCACCTTTGATATACCCTTCCTAAAGTTGAGCGATGCATGCTACATTATCCTCATATATTAAATTGTTGGAACTTTTTTCTAAGAGTATATACCATAATCTGTCTTTATATGTTGAATTACAGACCTTAACCATTCACATTCTCGACTAGCCTCATGGATTGCTAAAATTTTTTCATGGTTAGAAGAAGTAGCTGCAATTGTTTATTTCATAAAATGCCAAGAAATGGAAGTACCTCCACACATGAACACATATCCAGTTTGTGATCTGATCTAGTATTATAAGGATCAGACATATACCTTGCATATGCAAAACCGATCAAACCTTCGTTGGATAGGTTAGAGAAAAACAAACCTATTGATAAAGGGCCCACACTTTTTGTCAAATGAGACTCAAAGTTTAGTATCTAAACTTAGCAACTTTGTTTTGGAGTTGCTAAGTTTAGATACAACCTTATTGGTATCTGTAGACACCCAAATGTGTCTCCCCAAAACCAAACCCAGTGATGAATGTCTTTCACGTCATTTGATTATCGAACGAAGTGAAAGTGTGGAAAGTCTAGAGATGTGGATGTTTTTTTTAAATATCTCTCTTTCTGTTTTTAAAAACATTTCTTTTTTACTCTATTTATGAAGATAGCCGGTCCAATTTAGTTTGGTCCATGATAAGGGTCCAATAATAGTGTAGTTGGGTTGGGCTCGAAAAGAGCTTTCTAGCGATATATTATAAGCCCAATTCCGATGAATAATGAGGAAGTTATGGCTTAAACTAAATTTGGCCCGAAATGAATTTTATATGCGGCCCAATGATCTAGAGGAGGGCATATTAATTATTATTCCTAAAGTTATTAGGATTGATTTTTAATCTTTTAGAATATTTGGAAGGTTCTTTTAAATTCTAATGGAATTAGGATTAGTAATTATATTTTAAAGAGTTTTATTTGGAATAAAATAAGTGTTTTATGATAAACCTGATTTTAATTTGATAAACACGGAATTTGTTGCTTAATCATATTAAGAAGAGGATTCCGCGTACAAACGCGTTTTATCTTTTAATTAGCGCCAAACGACAGAGTCTGTCGCCTGGCGCTAACGTTTGTCGCCTGGCGCTAATCCTGTCGCCTGGTGATAGATGCCAGTTTTATTCCGATTAGGACTTGATTTGTTTCCAGACTATTTTTCTATAAATACGGATCATATCTCCCCGTTTTCCATCATCAATAATCAACAATTCAAAGACAATCATCTAATTCTATTCTATTCTCTCTAAAAAGCTAGAATCTTATTCTCTCTCTATTCTTTTTCTAAACCTTCCCTTTTACAAAATTCCACATTCATTAGTTCTAGACACACCTAGCCAAATTCGAAGTTGCCTTTTCCCTAGACGTTAAAGGTTGATAATTTCTGAGGGTTTGGTCCCTAATCTCTATTTCAATTATTTGATTTAAGTGTTTGATTTATTATTTTCCTTGAAGTTACTAATGCGTGTATTTTGTTATTAGAAAGAGATACGAGGCAATCGAAGTAAGTAATTGCTTTAATTGTTGTTAATTTGATATAGAAATCATGATTCGATTATTTTTAATTCCTAGTATCATGTTAGGATGCTTTTATTGATTTCTAATATCATGCATGTTTCTATGATGGTTCCTATTCTTTCTAATATCATGTTAGTATCATGCTAGGAATAAAGCTTTGATCTTTAATGTTTAGTGACATGCTAGGATTTGTTATTAATCTTGTTAGTATCATGCCTAGGATCTTGCTAATAATATTATCATGCTTTGATGAGATTGAGAATATTATTAAGATGATTGTTATTATTATGTTGCTTGATATATATTATTGTTATTATTGCTTGATCACGCCCTCTCTTGCAGAACTAAAGGGAATTTGTACTTGTAATCACGCTTAATAAAAATTAATCAATAATCTTGTTTAGGTTAATATGATTATAATTCAAGTGATCGCCAATAATAGAGTTATTTGTGCATTAATATTCAACCAACATAGATAAACAGGTTTAGGGTTAATTTATTGGTTGTATGTTAGTCAGAAAGCGCACATGAATATAAGAAGAATAAAGTAGAGGCCTATTTAGGGCAGGTTCAATCTCTTTTAGGTTAGATTTGTACCTTCATCCCTGAATATCCAGTCATGGTTCCAGACTTATTGGAGTTAACGATCTCCTGGATCGTTAAGGGGTGTAACCTTTACCCTGTGAACAGTTTACAAGTTCCTAAAACTTGTTGGCGACTCTTTTACTTTAGTTTCCTTCCCTTTGGACGCCACCATGCTTAAGTGTATGATCACAGTGGGGCTCAAGTGTGGGATGCTTGAAACATTCCTTATAGTTTTTTGGCGACTCCACTGGGGGGGATTTCTATTTTAATTCCTTAAATTTATTTTGGCAATTATTTAGAATGAGTAGATGAGACTCGAAAAGTTCTAAGTATTTCATGTGCGTAATTTTGATTGACATTATTGGCATATGCATAAAAAGGTCCGCATTGGAAAGACCATCCGTAATGCGTCAAAAACATAGGATTTTTAACATAGGAAATTAGGGAAATATCTTTCACAACTAAAGTCGAAATAACGCTGCGAAAAACTGGAAAATTCAAGAACAGAAAGCTGCCGAGGCATGTAGGAATTAGCGCTGAGAAAACAGCGCCATCTCCAAGCAATGGCTCTGTCGCCTGGCAATAGTAATTGTCGTCTGGCGACAGTGCCATCGTCTGGCGACAGGCACTGTTGTCTCGCGCTGAATTCTTCCAATACCGAGCCAGAAATCTACCTTCTTGTTTTGACTAGTTTCTAGTACTGTTTGCTCGGTTTTACTTCCTGGTTGAGTTTTTCCCTTTTTTCTGAAACCCATATGTGTTCTACATATGGCCATAACCCTCTGGGAATTCACGCTCCATCTACCCAATCGAACGCTCTTGGCAACGAAGGGTACATCCGAGTTTGTTGAATTCACCAAACCATGGAAGGGAGTTTAACTCGCGGGGTCCCATCCACTTGCGCCAACCCTTCCAAAGGTAAGGCTTCCGCACGGTGCATCCGAACTCATAACCATGGACCCTGTTTGACTAACCCATATCCTGAACTTTAGAGAACTAGAGCCATGGTTAGGTAGCAAACTCATTGCATCATATTGTGACTATTTGACTATTTGTGCATTATTTGTTTGTGCATAACCTATATGTGTTTCCACTAATCGTTTGTTTGACTTGTGAATGAGTATTAATGAACTAATTAATGACCAAAGGACTTTGCTAAATTAATTAATTAATTAATAAATGATTAAAATCTAAATAAATTGATCAAACTTGACTTAGTACGACTTTAAGCTTGTCCTTTTGAAGTAAAAATACTGGAAACAGTTCCAGACCAATGTTCCAATAATGGCGCAGAAGTCTGGACTGTAGCGCCATCCGCTAGTCATTAGCGCCAAGCGACATTAATGTCTCTATATATTGCACTTAAATATGGTACTTCAGGATCAAGAATTTCTTCGTCATTCTCTCGAGGACGGTAAGGATCCTTTTCTACATCAAGTACTCTAACAACCGTATGGATACTCAATGGATTTGTTATATCCATAGAAAATCTTTTAAGAACCTTTTCTATGTATGTTGACTGATGCACAAGGATTCCAGTCTTTAGGTGCTCAATTTGTAACCTTGAACAAAACTTAGGTTTTTGAAGATCTTTCATTTCAAAATCTTTCTTTAAGCACTAGTTATTAAAGTCTCTTCAAGAGTTACAATAATATTCAAACCATCGATCAACATATACTGCAATTATGACATATCCTAATCCAAATCTCTTTATAAAAATACATGGGCATATAAGGTCATTCTTATACCCTTCTTTCAACAAATACTCACTGAGGAAATTATACTACATGCCCCCTGATTGTTTCAATCCATAAAGAGTTCTATTCATTTTGATTGAGTATTGTTCTCGAGAACCTGAATTTACTGCTTTCGGCATTTTGAATCCTTCTAGGAGTTTCATGTAAATGTCATTATCTGTAGACACCTAAAAATGTCTCCCCAAAACCAAACTCGATGATGAACAACCTTTCACCGCCGTTGTTGGTCGGTTTGAGTATTTAACCTTTGGAGTGCTTAAATCGATATTCAATCCCAATACATTTCATAAACTAACCCAATTCCTAGCCCATTTCCCTAAACCATAACTTTTCGCTTTTCGTGTCCACATCACAAAACCGAGAGAAACTGTTTTTGTGGAACTATAATTTTGATCCATTTATAAATTTTTTTGTATAGGCCTTTCAATAAGCTTTCCAACGATATATCATAAGCCCAGTTCCGATTTAAAACGAAGAAGATATGAGCAAAATACTAAACTCGACCCAAAACCGACACCATTTCACTAAAACGACCATATATTAAAATCTAAAAAATAATTTGAACTGATTCTAATTTTTTTGGAAAGTATACTTGATAAGATTTCCAACGATATATTATATGCCTTATTCCAAGTTACGGATCAAAAGTTATCCTAGTTTTAAAAAGGCGTAAAAAACTGGAATTACTGCACAACAGTTGAATTGCCGCGTCGCGGAATAAGTTGATGTGTCACGGTGCCTGGTACCATGACACGGTGCTTTCCCGTGTCTATTCCGCATTTTTTCTCACGCGCTTATGAATTTAGACGCAAATTTATACAAATTATACACCGCGACACGGTGTACTTCACCGTGCCACGGTGGACTGTACCGTGTCACAGTGCCCAACACCATGTCATAGTTCCCAATTAGGGTTTTTTTGTGGCTCTTATCTCTTCTAGGGTTCTGTGCATCTCCCTGTTCGTCTCCTCTATAAATACAAACTTGATTTCTGCAGTTCGGGGCACCAAAAAATCATTCTCTTTCTCCTTACACCAAAAATCATTCTCTTCTCTCTCTTTAGCCTAAACACTAGCCTCCTTATTCTTCCATAATACTTCGCCTAAGCACTTCAAGGAGTCCATACTTGACCCGAGGTTCTGTCCTTAAACTAAGACGTGAAAGGTAGAATTAATTGAGGGTTTGTACCAAGTCAACTCTACTTTGATTTAATTTAATTCAATTTGATTTATCTTTTTATTGAAGTTACTAACAATTTATTCATGATGCAGTAATTTAAAGGAGCGCGCGAAATGTGAATAATTAATTAATTTAATTACTTATTTTATTTTAACATTGCTATTATCATGATTAAATTTATTTATATTTGATTTGACTAACGTTATTGTGGTTAAATTGCTTCTAATATTAATGTTTATTATGTTAATATTATTGATCACCATATTGCATGTTAAAGGGAATATGTAATTGTAAATCACGACTAATAAGATAATTTGGACGACCGGTTTAGGATCCTTTTTAATCTTGTTGTTTATTGAAGTGATCACAATATTTTAGAATTATATGTTGCATTAATAATCAACCAATTTAGCATAATAATAGTTTGGAGCAAATTGAATCTTTGTTTGCATGCCTTTGAGATCGCAAGGAATACGTTTCACGATAAGAATCGAGTAGAGGCCAATACGGGCAAATGTGACTCCATGACTCACTTCGTACCATCATCCCGATCCTGCTTTCATGGTTCCGAATCATATGGAGTTAGTAATCTCATAGATTATGAATGGGGTGTAACCTTCATGGGTCAATTGTTGTTGCCTTTCGTTGTCCCTTTATCATGGTTGCCTTTAATTCCGTGAACGGTTTACAAGTTCCTTAAAAACTTGTTAGCGACTCTCTACTTTCCTTGTCCCTAATAGTTGTCCCTTATCGCATATGTTAATTCCCACTTTCTAAGAGTGTCAAGCATTTTCATACATGCTTAACGTAGGCGCACTTGAAACGATGCCTACAATTTGGCGACTCCACTGGGGAGGATTCTTGGTTATTTATCAATTTGAGTGATTGATATTTAATTAAGATGAGTGCATGAGACTTGAAAGATTCTTGAATCGTATTCCTGTGATTAAATTGACATTTTTGCATTTTCATAGATGTTTTAACGTCGTTTTTAGGTTCGCCCGTAGGAAAAATTGAATAACCTGATTGCGAACGAAGAAAACAGAGGCACCAGTATGATTTCCTGACTGTCGCGTCACGACATGACTGGCGTGTCACGGTGTAGAATGTCGTGACACAAAGTTCTACACCGTGACACGGTGCTTTCTGCTGTGTCGCGGCATTCCTGAAACCTTTCCAGTGGCTTTATTTTTTTTTATCACTATCAGCTTTCTTCGATTTTTTCTGAAAAAAACGTGTGTGTTCTACATGCGTCTTAGCCCCAAGGAATTTAAGCTCTATCAACCCAAAAACGCTCATGGCAATAAGGGTTCATCCGAGTTATTAAATTTACCCAAACCATGGAGTCGAGTTCGATTTAATCCCGAACTTGCAAAGCCGCCCGTTGGCATACATCCTCAAGGGAGGCTGCCTTGCTAACGCGTCCAAACTATTAATCATGGTACCCTTTTGACACCAAATAAACTTGACCATAGTGGAACATAGAACTTGACCTTAGGTTACAAACTCTTCTTTGCATCATTGTGCCTACGTGCCCTATGTGTATTTATTTGATCGTTTTGATCCTAACATTAACTATCTTTCTTTATCTATGGTGGTTTATTTTATGACTAACGCATGCCAATGGACCGTAATCACTTAGTAAGTAGCGCAAACACTAAAATAAAAAAAATAAATAAAAAGCTGGAAAAACATGCAAAACACCTGGAACCGATCACCGCGCCACGGTAGAAATGCCGTGTCACGACAATCAGTGCCGTGTCATGGCAGCTTGTACCGCGACACGGTACAGTTCGCCGTGTCACGATGCCTAGGGAATAAGTCCAGTCAGCTTTTTTTTTAGTCTTCCGTGCTATTTTGGTCCTCGCATCAGTCATTTTGGTTACTGTTCACATGTCTAGCCATACGATCATACCACGAGTCTTATAACATCACTTAATCACTCACGAGTCAAGTCCGCACACTTTCTTATTTGACTCAAGTAGTACACCATTTGTTCATGATCGTATACTAGGTTCATGCACCCTGTTTTTCGTTATCATAAAAGAATGATGGAGTTTTTCTCACCTGTTTTCAAATGTCTATTTTTTCCCCTTCCTTTCCTATCTTGATCAATGAGTCAAACAATTAAGTGAATTATTTTGTTTCACAGTACTTTGTCAAGGAGTAGGGGTAGATTAATACAGTTCGAGTCACTACCACAATAACCTCTTATACCTAAGAGGCGTACAAGGAAACCACCACAATCATCTTCATCTCTAGTTTAATTTCAACTCATGGCTTCTAAAGAAGATATTGAGAACATTAACAAATCCATCGAGGCACTGTCTGCCATGATGCAAACCCTTACCACTAGGGTCACTACCATGGAACAAAACAAGGTCACGGTCGCTACCCTTGACAAATTGAAAGAGTAGATGAGCAAGATTTATGAGGATTTCACCTATATGGAACAATCTACCACTCCTTTGGATATGAAGGACAGGCTCTCTGAAAAGTTCTCCACTGCTGATATTCCAAAGTTCAAGCCTACTGACAATCCAATATTCCATTTGAAGGCGTTCTCTGCAACCATGGCTCTCAAAGGATTGGACGTAACACTCTTCCCTACGGTGTTCACTCTTTCCTTAGAGCATGCTTGCCAACAATGGTTTTATTCCCTAGATGCCAAGCATACTGCAACTTGGCAAGATGTCACCAACAGTTTCATGAAACGTTACAAGTGTAACATTCAAACCAGAAATTCTGAACGTGAAATCTCCATTCTTAAACAGAAAGAGAATGAAGGCTTCACCGCTTATCTGAACAGGTGAAGGGAAACGGCTGCACGCTTGGTAGATCCTCCCACAGAAAGAGAGATGGTTCGCCTCTTCATCAAAAATCTGACTCACAAGTATAGGGAACATCTCAAATTTCTTCCACTAAACACTTTTGAAGCTGTATATGACATTGGCATCAATATCGAGGACGAGCTAATAAAGACTGCTGGTAGTAACAATAATAACACTTGGAAAAACAAGAAGAACGACATTCCTTCTTCTTCGTCTTCTAAGTACGAAAATACTACCAACAATATAAGCCAAGTCGATCTCAATGAAGTGTTAGCTCTTGATGCTCCATTACCCAAGAAAAGGAGAACTTTCACTCCTTTAGGATTGACTTATGATGCAGCCTTTGATCGCCTATATATTTAAGGCTTAATCACACCTATTGGGCCATTTCCAGAGCCAAAACCTGAAGAAAGGAGTGCAAAGTGGAATCCCAATGCCCACTGCAAGTTCCATCAAGGAAGGGGCCACACTACTGAGCAATGTTGGAGTTTGAAAGACGTTATTCAAGATCTAGTTGATGCCAACAAACTTCCTGTCCCTTCAGGCGACAAGAGATGATAAACAACAATGAAGACGGGCGCACGGCGAGCCCTTCGTGGAATATTTTATGATCTTTTTTTATTCACTCCCCTTTCCCCCATTCAAGTCTAGCATAGATTTCCATTTCTGTTATTTGATCATTATGTTTGTTTATTCACCATTTCCATTAATAATATGAGCATTATTCCTTTATATCTCGATCACGTCTTTCTTATAAAATTTTTTAAAAAAAAATCAATTGCCGAACTAAATACAAGGTACACCAATGACTTGAGGCACCTTTGCAACCCTGTCATTCCCCCTAAAACCATTTTCAAACACTTATTCCATTTCTTCATTAACCACTTTGAGCCTCGTCTAATGTCTAACCTCATTTATTCAACCCACATTCACCTAACCATGGGATGGGAAGGTGTGTAATTTGTGTAACATTCAAAAAGCAAGTAAAAAAAAAAGCAGCAAAGCAACAATAAAACAATGTCTAAGGGCAAGTGTTCCAATGTCTTTGGTATGAACACGTCTCAAATTGCGTCTCTCATCGAGTGCTTGGTACCGTGCCTGAGAAACATGAATGTTAAGTGAGTGATGGACCGCATGATCTGAGATTGCCCACATTTATTCAAAAGAATGAGAAAAAAAAATTAAAAAAAATGTTGAAAATAAAATTTGCGAATTCAAAATTTTCAAACACAATTACACATCTTGGGGGCTTCTCTCGGGTCTTAAGCCTTTATCCCTTTTTTCTTCGAACCCATGAGTTTAACCACATTACAACCCTTGAACGACCTCTTTGAGGTGTACATACACTTGTACAAAGTTCAGTCAGAGCTACATTCGGCCTGATTCCTAACGGATACGTAGGCAACTTCACATCGAGGTGCGGCCACATTCATACTCACATTCATATTCATATCCACACATGATCGAGTCATTTCCAATGCTTATCCTTACCCATATAGAGCTAGATTTGGGGGGTTTGAACCCACATCACTTAGCTCACCTAGCCTAAAGAGCCACCATCTCGACTCTTCTCACATCTATTTCCATCACAACAACTTTTGCAACTAGCCTTAGTATGACATTCACACACTTCTTTCACACATACATAGCCATATCATCCTTCCCTTAGGAACCCTTTATCATGAAATCTTGTTTCCTTACCGCGCATGCTTCATCATCTTTCAAGACAACATTGTATACTTGCTTAGCTTCTGTAGACACCCAAATATGTCTCCCTAAAACAAAACCCAGTGATGAGTACCTTTCGCGTCATTTTATTATAGAACGAAGTGAAAGTGTGGAAAGTCTAATGATGAGGATGTTTTATTAAAATATTTCTCTTTCTGTTTTCAAAAAATATTTCTTCTCTTACTCTTGTTTATAAAAATAACCGGTCAAATTTGGTTTGGTCCATAATAAGGGTCCAATAATAGTGTAGTTGGATTGCGTTTGAAAAGAGCTTTCCAACGATATATTATAAGCCCAATTCCGATGAATTATGAGGAAGTTATGGATTAAATAAATTAGGCTCAATGATTTTAAGTGTGGCCCAATGATCTAGAGGAGGGCCTATTAATTATTATTCCTAAAGTAATTAGGATTGATTTTGATCTTCTGGAATATCTAGAAGGTTCTCTTTAATTCTAATAAGATTAGGATTGATAATTATATTTTAAACGATGTTTTATTTTGAATAAAATATGTTAAATCTGATTCTAAATCTGCTTGGACGCATAATTACTTGTAACCGGTTTTAAAGGTAATTACGCGTGTAAAAGCGCGTTGACTTTTAAACCAGCGCGAGACGACAGAGTCGTTGCCAGGCGCTGACCTTCGTCGCCTGGCGCTGACTCCTGTCGTTTGCGATAGGAGGTATTTTATTCCGAATATGATTTTCTTTGATCCCGTGCTATTTTTCCTATAAATAGGGGTCATATATCCCTGTTTTCAACAATCAACAATTGACAACAATCATCTTTCTCTATTCTCTCTCTAAAAAAGCTAGTAGCTTATTATTTCTCCCTCTTTCTAAACTTTCCCTCTCTCAAAATTCCTCATACATTAGTTCTAGACACACCTAGCCAAGTTCGAAGTTGCCTTCGCCCTAGACGTGAAAGGTTTATAATTTCTGAGGGTTTGGTCCCAAATCCCTATTTCAATTATTTAATTTATTTGTTTGATTTTATATTTTCCTTGAAGTTACTAACGTGTGTATTTTGTTATTAAAAAGAGATACGAGGAATCCAAGTAAGTACTTTAATTGCTTTATTGATCTTTTGATATAGAAATCTTGCTTAGATTATTTTGTTGATTCCTAGTATCATGCTTAGGATTAACTAATATTTCTGATATTATGATGCTTCCTATTTCTTTCCTAATATCATGTTAGTATCATGCTAGGATAAAGCTTTGATCTTTAATGTTTAGTGACATGCTAGGGTTTGTTATTAATCTTGTTAGTATCATGCCTAGGATCTTGCTATTATTATTAAGCTTTATTGAGATTGAGAATATTATGATGATTGATGATTGTTATTATGTTGCTTGATATATTTATTTACTGTTGTTGCTTGATCACGCCCTCTCTTGCAGGTTTAAAGGGAATTTGTACTTGTAATCACGCTTAATAAGATAATTAATTATCTTGTTTAGGCTAATATGATTATAATTCAAGTGATCACCAATAATAGTTTTGTTCGTGCATTAATATTCAACCAACATAGATTAAACAGGTTTAGGGTTAATTTATTGGTTGCATGTTAGTTAGAAAGCTCACATGAATACGAGAAGAATGAAGTAGAGGCCTATTTTTAGGGCAGGTTCAATCTCTTTTAGGTTGGATATGTACCTTCATCCCCGAACTTCTAGTCATGGTTCCAGACCTATTGGAGTTAACGATCTCCTGGATCGTTAAGGGGTGTAACCTTCACCCTGTGAATGGTTTACAAGTTCCTAAAACTTTTTTGGCGACTCTTTTACTCTAGCTTCCTTCCCTTTGGACGCCACCATGCTTAAGTGTATGATCACAGTGGGGCTCAAGTGTGGGATGATTGAAATATTCCCTACAGCTTCTTGACCTGAGTAATGTTCAATGTCTCACGCATCGCATAATGTGCTTAGCAACATTTATATATCAATGATTTGTAATCATACAAAGCATATCGTGCTTAGCTCTTTGACCTAAGCAACGTTCATTATGCAATACTCAACAATCACTTCATCTATATACGTGCATAGCTTCCAAACCTAAGTGACGTTCAAGATCGTTTCTTTACACCATATATGATGCTTTGCTCCATGACCTAAGTTCATTTATCGTGTCACATGATGTAATTGTCCTTAGCCTCCTGGCCAAAGAACATGCGTCATGCAATTATTTTCAAGACAAGCAATTCAATCCATACGAATTATTTCGTCTTGCTCAACGAGGATGTTTAAAACTTCTTCCCTTTTTCATGTCTTTTCTTTGGGGAAGTTCAAAAACTTTTTCAAAAAGTTTCATCAAGGGATGTTCAAAAACAAAACTTTATTTTTCAAGTCTTTCTTTTTCGGGAGAAAGTCGGTACCCTCCACTCATCTCATGACAAAAATGAGGGAAAATTTTTGCTTTTGCATTTTCGGTTACTTGTGTCTGCATACACACACAAACTATAGATCACAAGTCATACACATGTCATGTCATGTCAAGTCAAGCTTAGTCAAGTCGGTTGGTCAAGTTAATCACAGTATATACGAGTCCCTTGGAAAATTTCATTTTGTAGGTCTCATTTACTGCCCACGTTCGGGGACAAGTGAACCATTTACAGCCCACGTTCGGGGACAAGCGAACCATCTACGACCCACGTTCTGGGACAAGCGAACCATCTACAGCCCACGTTCGGGGACAATTGAACCATCTACAGCCCACGTTCGGGGATAAGCGAATCATCTACAGCCCACGTTCGGGGACAAGCGAAACATTACAGCCCACATTCGGGGACAATCGAACCAGCTACAGCCCACGTTCGGGGATAAACGAACCATTTACAGCCCACGTTCGGGGACAAGCGAACCATCTACAACCCACGTTCGGGGACAATCTAACCATCTACATCCCACGTTCGGGGACAAGATAACCATTTACAGCCTATGTTCGGGGACAAGCGAATCATTTACAACCCACGTTCGGGGACAATCGAACCAACTACAGCCCATTTTCGGGGATGAGCGAATCATCTAAGCCCACGTTCGGGGATAAGCGAACCATCTACGACCCACGTTGGGGGACAATCGGACCATTATCATTTTTTAAACATTAGTGATCATCTCCTAAAACGAAGACGATTCACGGTGCAAGGTTCTCGATACACAAAGACTTGCAATCTCATCACCGATACACTGGTGTTAGATACCATCGAACATATTTGCCACCGATACACTACTGACAAATAAGCATTCTATTTCTACTCTTTTATCTGTGGAATTAAAATTTTTCTGCAGGTATCGGCGTATAAAGAGTGATTTAGGATCGTAGAACATCTTAAATCATTCTCTGTCCCTATCGACTACTTCGACTAATGTTTTTGAAACTGACTTTTCTACAAACTCAGTCAAAGTGGGGGCTTCTGTAGACACCTAAATATGTCTCCCCAAAACCAAACTCGATGATGAACAACCTTTCACCGCCGTTGTTGGTCAGGTTGAGTATTTAACCTTTGGAGTGCTTAAATCCATATTCAATCCCAATAAATTTCATAAACCAACTCAATTCCTAGCCCATTTGCCTAAACCACAACTTACTTTCCACTTTTCGTGTCCACATCACAAAACCGAGAGAAACTGATTTTGTGGCCCTATAATTTTGATCCAACTATTATTTTTTTGTATAGGCCTTTCAATAAGCTCTCCAACGATATATCATAAGCCCAATTCCGATTTAAAACGAAGAAGATATGAACAAAATACTAAACTTGGCCCAAAACCGACACCCTTTAACCAAAACGGCCATATCTTAAAATCTACAAAATATTTTGACTTGATTCCAATTGGGTTGGAAACTTGATAAGATTTCAAACGATATATTATATGCCTTATTCTAAGTTACGGATCAAAATTTATCATAGTTTTAAAAACGCGTAAAAAAATGGGATTACCGAGCAACAACTAAATTGTCGCGTCGCGGCATAAGCTGATGTGTCACGGTGCCTGGTACCGTGACACGGTATTTTGCACCGTGTCGCGGTACACATACCGTGACACGATGCTTTCCCGTGTCTATTCCGCGTTTTTTCTCACGCGCTTATGAATCTAGACGCAAATTTAGACAAATTATACACCGCGACACGGTGTACTTCACCGTGCCACGGTGGACTGTACTGTGTCACAGTGCCCAACACCATGTCATAGTTCCCAATTAGGGTTTTTTTGTGGCTCTTATCTCTTCTAGGGTTCTGTGCATCTCCCTGTTCGTCTCCTCTATAAATACAAACTTGATTTCTGCAGTTCGGGGCACCAAAAAATCATTCTCTCTCCTTAGACCAAAAATCATTCTCTTCTCCCTCTTTAGCCTAAACACTAGCCTCCTTATTCTTCCATAATACTTCCCCTAATCACTTCAAGGAGTCCATACTTGACCCGAGGTTTCGTCCTTAAACCAAGGCGTGAAAGGTAGAATTAACTGAGGGTTTAGACCAAATCAACTCTACTTTTATTTAATTTAATTTCAATTTGATTTATCTTTTTATTGAAGTTACTAACAATTTATTCATGATGTAGCAATTAAAGGAGTGCGTGAAATGTGAGTAATTAATTAATTTAATTACTTATTTTATTTTAATATTGCTAGTATCATGATTAGGTTTATTTATATTTGATTTGACTAACGTTATTATGGTTAAATTGCTTCCAATATTAATGTTTATTCTTTTATTATTATTGATCACCATATTTCATGTTAAAGGGAATATGTAATTGTAAATCACGGCTAATAAGATAATTTGGACGACCGGTTTAGGATCCTTTTTAATCTTTTGTTAATTGAAGTGATCACAATATTTTAGAATTATATATTGCATTAATTTAGCATAATAATAGTTTAGAGCAAATTGAATGCATGCCTTTGAGATCGCAGGGAATACTTTTTACTACAAGAATCAAGTAGAGGCCAATACGGGCGAATGTGACTCCATGACTCACTTCGTCTCATCATCCCCGATCCTCCTTTTGTTGTTCCGAACCATATGGAGTTAGTAATCTTATGGATTATGAATGGGGTGTAACCTTCACGGGTCAATCGTTGTTGCCTTTCGTTGTCCCTTTATTGTGGTTGCCTTTTATGATCCGTGAACGGTTTACAAGTTCCTTAAAAACATGTTGTTGTCCCTAATCGTATATCTCAATTCCCACTTCCTAAGAGTGTCAAGTATTTTTACACATGCTTAACGTAGGCGCACTTCAAACGACGCCTACATTATCCAATGAGCCATATAAGTAAGTGTAGGGAATATTTCAAGCATTACGATAACCCTAAACTTGAACCCCACTGTGATCATACACTAAAGTACGGTGGCGTTCCAAAGGAAAGAAAAGAGAGCAAAAAGAGTCGCCAACAAGTTTTAGGAACTTGTAAACCCAAAAGACAATCCAAAAGGACCATCAACTACTCCATAAGGTCTTGAACCAAACAGGGTCCGGGGATGAGGGTACGAATCCAATCTACAAAAGAAAGGACCCGCCCTATAAAATAGGCCTCTACTTTGTTCTGCTCGTATTCATGTGCGCTTTTCGAATAATATACAAATATTATATTGAACCTACCCTGTTTATCTATGTTGGTTGAATATTAATGCACAAATAAAACTATTATTGGCGATCACTTGAATTAAAATCACATTAGCCTAAACCAAATTAATAATTATCTTATTAAGCGTGATTTCAAGTACAAATTCCCTTTAACAATCATAAAAGGTGTGATCAAGCAATAACAATAAAATATATCAAGCAACATAATAATAAACAATAAATAATAACAACAATGATAATAACATGATAAGGCACAATAAAGCTTGAAAATAATAGCAAGATCCTAGGCATGATACTAACAAGATTAATAACAAATCCTAGCATGTCACTAAACAATAAAGATCAAAGCTTTAAACCTAACATGGTACTAACATGATATTAGAAAGAGTAAAGGCATCCTAAACATGATACTAGAAATTATAAAATAACATCCTAACATGATACTAGGAATATTAAACATCCTAACATGATACTAGAAATTATAAGACAATAATAAACAAATCTAAACATGCTTTCTACATTGAAAGAGAGTAATAAGATTACATACTTTGAAGCCTCGTACCTCTTTCTAAAAACAAAATACACAAGTTAGTAAACTTCAATGAAAATAATAAAAATTAATTAAAGAATTAAATTAAAATCAAATCAAATAAAGTTTTGACTAGTTTTGGACCAAACCCTCAGAAATTATCAAACCTTGCACGTCTAGGGCGAAGGCAACTTCGAACTTGGCTAAGTGTTTCAAGATCTTGTGAATGCGGAATATTGTTTGGTAAAAGGTTGGTTTAGAAAGAGAGAGAGAAAATAAGAATTAAGCTATATTGCTTAGAGAGAGAATAGAGAGAATTGAGGATGAGAGATGATTGATGATGAGAGTTGATAGAGAGAATTGATAAAAACAGAGGTCGAGGACCCTATTTATAAGGAAACAGTCCGGAAAATCATAGAATTTGATAAGGAATAAAACTACACGCTGTCGCCAGGAATCGACTCTGTCGCGAGGCGACAGGGTCTGTCGCCCGGCGACAGGGTCTGTCGCCCGGCGACAGGGTCTGTCGCCCGGCGACAGGGTCTGTCGCGCGGCGACAGACTTACCGTTTGGCGACAACCTGTATTAGCGCGTTTTCTTCACGTGGAATCCGATCTTTAATCAACTTGATCTACGGAATCCGTACAGAAGATAAAATACGTATTTTTAAGATAACAAAATAATACTTTACTCCAAATAAAAGTCTATTTTAAAATAATTAATTATTAAATCTAATAATATTAGAATCAAAAAGAATTTTCTAGAAACTTCCAGAAAATTATAATTAATCCTAATAATTTTAGGAATAATAATTAACATCAGGCCCTCCTCTAGATCATTGGGCCGTATTTAAATAATTAACCGGGCCTAGTTTAGTATATTGGCCATAACTTCCTCAATATTCGTCGGAATCGGGCTTATAATATATCGTTGGAAAGGTCTTTTCAAGCTCCATCCAACTACACTACTATTGGACCTTAATCATTGACCAAACTTAACCGGTTTAGCTATTTTCAAATAAATAGAGTTATTTTCAAAAACAGAGAGAAGAGAATTTTAATAAAACTAAACCACAACACTTGACTTTTCACACTTTCACCTCATTCGATTATGGTTTGACGCAAAGGTATTCATCACTGGGCTTGGTTTTGGGGAGACACAAATGGGTGTCTACAGAAGCCCCCACTTTGACTGAGTTTGGAGAAACGAATGTTTCAAAAACAAAAGTCAAAGTATCGATAGGGACGGAAAATGATTCAAAACGTTCTGCGATTCCAAATCATTCTTATAACGCCGATACCTGCAAACTAATCATTAGTTAAACAGATAAAAGAGTTAAGAAACGCGTATCTTGCACCGTCGCGCACACGTCTCTGAGCGTAACCGTTTTGTTGTTGCTTCATCTGTTGTTTGTGACAACTTCCACAGTGCCTCGTGAACGCCATCGTTGAAGATAACCATATATTGTCGTCCTCAATATTCTTGGTGAAAATCCTCCACAGTATTTCGGGAACATCGTCGAAAATAACTGTATGTCGTCATCTTCTAGGTTGTGGCCGTACGTCGCCACGGCAGTGTATCGCCGGTATAGACAATCTCTTCTTTATCTTGAGGGACCGTTGAAGGTGACCATATCTTGTCATCTTCAGAATTTGTGACAACTTTCCACATCCTAGGGAACACTGTCTATCATTGCTGCTACATCTCGAGCTTTTTCTTGAATCATGGTGACAACATTCCCAATCATAGCGAATGTCGTCGAAGACCGCCTCATCACGAACCGCTCTTCTCAAATATAGGTGACAACTTCCACAATCTTAGCGGGCGTTGTCGAAGACCGCCTCATCACGAACCGCTCTTCTCAAATCTAGGTGACAACCTCCACAATCTTAGTGAATGTCGTCGAAGAACGCCTCATCACGGACCGCTCTTCTCAAATATAGGTGACAACTTCCACAATCTTAGTGAATGTCGTCGAAGATCGCCCATGTCGTGCTATCTTCTCAAATCTTGGTGACAACTTCCACAATCTTAGCGGGCGTTGTCGAAGATTGCTCATCTCGTGCTATCTTCTCAAATCAAGTGATAACCTTCACAATCTTAGCGAAAGCTATCAAAGACCGCTTCATCTTGAATCGTTCTTCTCAAATAATAACCTCCCCAATCATAGTGAAAGCTATTGAAGGTCGCTTCATCTTGAACCGTCCTTCTCAAATCCAAGTGATAGACTCTTTTTAATCTTAAAGCCCCCTGTTGAAGGCTTCGTCATCTCGAATCTTCAAGTCTTCTTCCATCCTAGGAAATCGTTGTGAACCGTTACTTTGGTGCTTGCGATGAGCCAATACTTAGGCGCTTTAAGCTGAGTGAGACGATCTTTTGTCAGGTCGATCACTCATTGTGATTGTAATCGAGCCGATTACTAAATCATGTCAAATTGCTTATAGGGGCTAACTGGCGTATCGAGGAACCCGAAAATCCTGAACCAGGTCTATATGACCACATCATGAAGCCACGTGACCTGTCGCCGCACCAGCGCAAGCCAAAAGTGCTTGTCGCCGCGATATCGTTCCGAACTTTCAATTTAGTCGTTTCCTTACAACCAAATCTGCTCAAATCTTTTGCAAATTAAGGCTCTTCATCTCCATATAATTTTGCTCAAACTTCTCTCATCTTGGAAAAGTTTCATACATCTATATTCGCGGTTTTTCGAAAAAATCCGGAAATATTCTTGCTCGCTGGAATGTACCTGCATCTATATTTCAGACTATAGGACTTTGCTCATCTTTATTTTATTATCTTAGGGTTGACCTAAGACTTAGTGTTGCTTGACTCATTGATTCGACATGACTTAACTCAAAGCGTTTGACACATGTGTTAGCTAGACTCCACTCGATGTGATATGACACGACATGACTCAATGTACATGACTCGTGTGTGATGTGCGACTCGAAAATGCAAAAAAGCAAAAATTTCCCGTCATTTTTGTGGAGGGTACCGACTTTCTCCCGAAAAAGAAAGACGTGAAAAAGAATCAAAGTGTTTGATGGTGCATGTTGAATGAGCTTGATCAAGTATATGCATTTGATACTATCCCTCAAGGTGCAAGGATTAATTCCTCCTAAACTATCTTAGTTGACTTGATTATGAAAGTATTTGGGTAACTTAGGCACGGAGGCTAAGCACTTCATACTTTGATACAATGATGATTATAAGTGATGAGTGATGTGTGATATGACAAAGCATGCTTCAACGTTATGTTAAGAATTCATGACAAAGGGTTCCTAATTGGAAGTCTATTTGGTCATGTATCTGTGATGTGTGTGAAAGTGACACTAAAGTTAAGCTGCAAAGGCTAAGTGTATGGAAAAGTATTATTTGATAAGAGTCAAATAATGATGACTCTTAGGCCAGGTAGGCTAATGATGTAAGGATCAAGCCCCCAAGTCTAGCTCTAAGTGAATAGGGATGAGCATTGGAAATCTCTTGATATGATCATGGTGTAAGTGTGTGAATGTGAAAATGAATGCATTTTTATTATGGCCGCACCTCAATATGAGGTTGCCTACGTATCCGTTAGGAATCAGGCCAAACGTAGCTCTAGCCGGACCTCGCACAAGTGTGTGTATACCTCAAAAAGGTCTTTTTTAAGGGTTGTAACGTGGTTAGGCTAAAGGTTAAAGAAAGAAGGGGATAAAGGCTCAAGACCCTAGATAAGCCCCCAAGGTGTGCAACCTTGCTTTTGAATCTTTGTATTTTTTTATGCTTGAGGTTTCTCATTTTTGAGCTCTTTTTCTTTTTGTTTGCTCTTCTTTTTTGCTTTTGCATTTTTTTTATTTTTATAAGTGTGGGCAATCCCGATCATGCGGTCTATCACTCACTTGGCATTCATGTTTCTCAGGCACGGTACCGAGCACTCGATAAGAGACGCAATCTGAGACGTGTTCTTATCGAAGATATTTTCATATCCAAGACATTGGAACACTTGCCCTTTTGCACACTTTTATTTATTTACTTATTTTTATTTTATTCTTTTGAGATCACTTAAGCTTTCATATTTGGAAATTGCATAAGTTACACACCATCCCATCCCAAGGTTAAGTAGATGTGGGTTGAAGAAAAAAAAAGGTCTATCGTTAGACGAGGCTCAAAGTGGTTTATCAAGAAAAGGATTATATATTTGAAGGGTGAAAGGTAATATGATATGGTTACAAGGGGTGCCTCAAATCATTGGTATACCTTGTGCTTAATTCGGCGATTTTTTTTTTTTTTTTTTTTTTTTTGAATAATGCAATGTAATGATCATATGCAAGAAATTAAATGCTCATTTTATTAAAAGGAAAAAGTAAATAAAAAGTCCTACAAAGTAAAAACTAGGGGAAAATGAAAGGCACCTATGCTAGACTTATGAGGGAAAGGTTTGAAAAAAGAAGAAGAAAGCATGAAATCTTAGTGAGAAGCTTGCCTTGTCTTTTGTCTCATCATTACTCTTTTTTTTTATTGTCAATCACAAGACTCAAACTCAATTCAACATTCATAGATGGGAAGAGATCATGAAAGAATGAAGGGAATGACATGTGTGGAGAAAGAATGTAGTAAGTGGGAAGATGATAGAGATGGAGAAATATGGAAGAATTAAGAATAGAATGGACCCCCAACTCAAATGACGGAAAAAACGACTCATGCATGAACCTAAGACATGGTCATGGTGACATGTACAAAGTGTGTGCTAAGACTAGTGAGTTTAGGTGACATGTTAAGACTTGTGTCATGACCATGTGGCTAGACTATGTGACTAGACTCAAGCAAAGACTAAGTTAAGACTTCACGTATGTGCATTAAACTGGACAGGCTGTGGTATTTTAGTCATAACTTTTAATCTGTGACTCTGATTGGGACGAAACCAACGCCTAATTAAAGATAAAACTCGGGGCTACAGATCTATATGTTATACGACTCGTGGTTCTTCCTAGAACTTCGGCTATGACCAAAACAAGTTGACGCATGTGCAGTATACGGGAATAAAAATCCGGGTTGACTCAAAGGAACTATGACTCGACTTTAGGCTTGTTTATTAGTTCAAATTAATTAATTAATTAATTAAACAAAGTCCTTTAGTCATTGGTTGGTTTATTTAGATTTAACCACAAGTCAAACAAACGGTTAACACATATATAGTATGTACAAGCAAGGAAGCACAAGTAGTTCACATAGTCACAATATGATGAGTTTGCAACCTAACCATGGCTCTAGTTCTCTAAAGTTCGAGGATATGGGTTAAGTCAAGAAGGTCCATGGTTATGAATCCATATGCATTGCACACAAGCCTACCGTGAGGGTTGGAGCGAATGGACAGGATTCCGCGAGTTCGTGATGAAATCGAACTCGACTCCATGGTTTGGTGGATTCACAAACTTTGCACGTACCCAAATTTGAACTTTGCACATGATAGTGGGATATTCCATTGGGCAGGTGAAGCAGGAACCCCCAGAGGGTTATATCCATATGTAGAACACATATGGGCTCAGAAAAGTGAGAAAAGGACTCAATCAATAAGTAAAATCAAGCCAACAATGCTAGAAATGGTCAAAGCAAGAAGGCAGACCCCTGGCTCGGTATTGGAAGAACTTGGCGCCAGACTACAGGAACTGTCGCCGCAAAAAAGCTCCTGTCGCCAGGCGACAGAAACTTTTTACGGGCGACAAGCCCTGTTTTCTAGACGCTAGTTCCTACATGCCTTGCCAAGTTTCTGTGTTCTTCGAATTTTCCAGATTTCGCATCATCTTTTCGATTCTAGTCATGAAAGATATTTCTCAAATTTCCTACGTGTAAAATTCATATGGATTGACTCATGGGGTGCTCCCATGAGGACCTTTTAATGCATATGACAATAATGTTAATCAAATCACGCACATGACATACTTAGAATTTTTCGAGTCTCATCCGCTCATTCTAAATAATTGCCAAAATAAATTTCAGGAATATAAATAGAAATCCTCCACAGTGGAGTCGCCAAAAACTGTAGGGAATATTTCAAGCATTACGATAACCCCAAACTTGAACCCCACTGTGATCATACACTAAAGTACGGTGGCGTTCCAAAGGGAAAGAAAAGAGAGCAAAAAGAGTCGCCAACAAGTTTTAGGAACTTGTAAACCCAAAAGACAATCCAAAAGGACCATCAACTACTCCATAAGGTCTTGAACCAAACAGGGTCCGGGGATGAGGGTACGAATCCAATCTACAAAAGAAAGGACCCGCCCTATAAAATAGGCCTCTACTTTGTTCTACTCGTATTCATGTGCGCTTTTCGAATAACATACAAACATCATATTAAACCTACCCTGTTTATCTATGTTGGTTGAATATTAATGCACAAATAAAACTATTATTGGTGATCACTTGAATTAAAATCACATTAGCCTAAACCAAATCATTGATTATCTTATTAAGCGTGATTTCAAGTACAAATTCCCTTTAACAATCATAAAAGGTGTGATCAAGCAATAACAATAAAATATATCAAGCAACATAATAATAAACAATAAATAATAACAACAATGATAATAACATGATAAGGCATAATAAAGCTTGAAAATAATAGCAAGATCCTAGGCATGATACTAACAAGATTAATAACAAATCCTAGCATGTCACTAAACAATAAAGATCAAAGCTTTAAACCTAACATGGTACTAACATGATATTAGAAAGAGTAAAGGCATCCTAAACATGATACTAGAAATTATAAAATAACATCCTAACATGATACTAGGAATATTAAACATCCAAACATGATACTAGAAATTATAAGACAATAATAAACAAATCTAAACATGCTTTCTACATTGAAAGAGAGTAATAAGATTACATACTTTGAAGCCTCGTACCTCTTTCTAATAACAAAATACACAAGTTAGTAAACTTCAATGAAAATAATAAAAATTAATTAAAGAATTAAATTAAAATCAAATCAAATAAAGTTTTGACTAGTTTTGGACCAAACCCTCAGAAATTATCAAACCTTGCACGTCTTGGGCGAAGACAACTTCGAATTTGGCTAAGTGTTTCAAGATCTTGTGAATGCGGAATATTGTTTGGTAAAAGGTTGGTTTAGAAAGAGAGAGAGAAAATAAGAATTAAGCTATATTGCTTAGAGAGAGAATAGAGAGAATTGAGGATGAGAGATGATTGATGATGAGAGTTGATAGAGAGAATTGATAAAAACAGAGGTCGAGGACCCTATTTATAAGGAAACAGTCCGGAAAATCATAGAATTTGATAAGGAATAAAACTACACGTTGTCGCCAGGAATCGACTCTGTCGCGACGCGACAGGGTCTGTCGCGAGGCGACAGACTTGCCGTTTGGCGACAACCTGTATTAGCGCGTTTTCTTCACGCGGAATCCGATCTTTAATCAACTTGATCTACGGAATCCGTACAGAAGATAAAATACGTATTTTTAAGATAACAAAATAATACTTTACTCCAAATAAAAGTCTATTTTAAAATAATTAATTATTAAATCTAATAATATTAGAATCAAAAAGAATCTTCTAGAAACTTCCAGAAAATTATAATTAATCCTAATAATTTTAGGAATAATAATTAACATCAGGCCATCCTCTAGATCATTGGGCCGTATTTAAATAATTAACCGGGCCCAGTTTAGTATATTGGCCATAACTTCCTCAATATTCATCGGAATCGGGCTTATAATATATCGTTGGAAAGGTCTTTTCAAGCTCCATCCAACTACACTACTATTGGACCTTAATCATGGACCAAACTAAACCGGTTTAGCTATTTTCAAATAAATAGAGTTATTTTCAAAAACAGAGAGAAGAGAATTTTAATAAAACTAAACCGCAACACTTGACTTTTCACACTTTCACCTCATTCGATTATGGTTTGACGCAAAGGTATTCATCACTGGGCTTGGTTTTGGGGAGACACAAATGGGTGTCTACAGTAAGTCGTGACCACATCCATCAGGTGTAAATCTAGTCCTTCTCTTATTGCCAGATCGATTAGAAATCTAAAACTAGTTGCATCCACCAAATGAGAGTATGTTTCCTCATAATCAATACCGGGTCTTTTTGAGAATCCTTCTGCAACTAATTAGGCCTTATATCTTACAACATCACAACTTTCATTTCTTTTTTGTACAAATACCTATTAATATCCCACTGGTATTACACCTTTACTTAGGTGTACGGACTACAGGTCCGAATACTTCTATTTTTTCGAGAAATTTCAATTCTGCTTCAATTGCTTATTTCCATTTTAGCCAATCGCTTCTTTTTCTACATTCATCAATGGATTTTATCTCATGATCCTTATCATCATTCTGGACATCTAATGCCACATTGCATGCAAAAACATCATCGACGTTGATTTGGTTTTGGTTCCATGTAATTCCAAACATGATAAATTTGTTGAAATTTCTTCATTGTCAGGTATCTGATTATCTTTTTCATCATGTCTAAGGTCTCTCCTGGAGATCCTTCAAAGTTAATAGCTTCCCCGATCTTGCCATTGTCTATTGTTGCTCCTTTTCTTTTCCGAATATTTTTATCTTTGGAACCGATGAGTCTACCATGCTTCAAGCATGCTTTAGAATCATTTACAACTTAGGCTTGTCCTTCTGGGATATCAATTTTAATTGGAGAATTCACAACTAGTATATGTGACTTTATCACTTTCTTTGGCTTAGTAAATGAGTCTGGCAATTGAGTTGCTAAGCTTTGTAAATGAAGTATCTTTTGGACTTTCAAGTCACATTGTTTAGTACGAGGATCTACGTGAGACAATGATAATTCATGCAACTAATTTTTTTTTCCATCCTTTTGCTTTCTCCCGCTAATATTGGAAAACCCGACTCATCAAAATGACAGTCTGCAAACTGAGCCTTAAATAAATCTCCCGTGGTTGGATTTAAATACTTAATTATCGAAGCAGATTCATATCTAACATATATCCCTAGTCTCCTTTGAGGGCCCATTTTAGTGTGTTGTTGTGGAGCAATTGGAACATATAATACACTTCCAAATATTATTCTCAAATGTGATACATTTGTTTTCGGACCAAAAACCAATTGTGATGGGGAGAACTTATGATAACTTGTTGGCCTAATGCGAATTAGTGCTTGTAGATACATAAGAATGTCTCCACAAAACCAAACCCGATGATGAACGAGCTTTCACCGCCATCATTGGTCGGGTTGATTATATAATCTTGGGAGTGCTTAAATCCATATTTAATCTTATACGTCTCATAAACCAACCCAATTCTTAGCCTATTTCCCCAAACCATAACTTATTTTCCTCTTTTCGTGTCCACATCACAAAACTGAGCTAAACTGATTTTGTGGCCGTATAGTTTTGATCCAAATATTATTTTTTGGATAGGCCTTGAAATAAGCTTTCCAATGGTATATCGTAAGCCCAATTTTGATTTAAAATGAAGAAGATATGAGCAAAACACTAAAACTCGGCCCAAAGCCAACACCTTTTCACTAAAACGACCATATCTTAAAATCTACAGTAGATTTTGACCTGATTTTAATTGGGTTGAAAAGTAGACTTGATAAGATTTCCAACTATATATTATAGGCTTTATTCAAAGTTACGGATAAAAAGTTATCATAGTTTTAAATTTTAAAAATGCGTAAAAACTTAAATTTACCGCACCACGTCAGAAATGCCGCGCAACGGCATTTTCTGCCGTGTCACCGCAATTTACAGCGTGGTGTGGCATATTTTCCGTGACACAACGTTTTTTCTGGGCTTTCTTCGTGGCGCCTTCACTTCTAGGGTTCCGTGTTTCACCCCACATATTTTCTCTATAAATAAGAACCTGACTTACGAAGTTTCGAGGCACCAAAAATCATTATCTCTTCCTCTCTTATACACCAAATAATCATTCTCTTTTCTCTCTCATATTCTAAGCCTTAAACCTATTCTTCTAATTACACCATATATCCCTAAGAACTCCAAGGAGTCCATATAACACCCAAAGTTCTATACTTAAACCAAGGCGTGAAAGGTAGAACCGAATGAGGGTTTGGACCAAATCTACTCTACTTTTAATTTAATTTAATTATTTCAAGTTGATTTATTTTTATTGAAGTTACTAACAATTTATTCATGATGTAGCAATTTAAAGGAACGCTCAGAATGTGAATAATTAATTAATTGAATTACTTATTATATTTTATATTGCTAGTATCATGATTAAGGTTATTATTATAATTTGATCTGACTAATGTTATTATATATGATTAAACTACTTCCAATATTGATGTTATTCTATCATTTATTGTTGATCACTATATTGCATTTTTAAAGGAAATATGTAATTGAATATAACACTTAATAAGAGAATTTGGACTACTAGTTTAGGATCCTTTTTAATCTTGTTTAATCGAAGTGATCACAATAGTTTAGAATTGTGTGTTGCATTAACATTCAACGAATTTAGCCTAATAATAGTTTGGAGCAAATTGAATCTTTGCTTGCATGCCTTTGAGATCGCAGGAATCACTTTTCACAATAAGAATAGAGTAGAAGCCAATACGGGCGAATGTGACTCCATGACTCACTTTGTCCCATCATCCCCGATCCTCCTTTTGTGGTTCCGAACCATATGGAGTTAGTAATCTCATGGATTATGAATGGAGTGTAACCTTCACGGGTCAATCGTTGTTGCCTATTGTTGTCCCTTATTCGTGGTTGTTTCAAATGATCCGTGAATGGTTTACAAGTTCCTTAAAAACTTGTTAGAAGCTCCCTACTTTGCTTTGTCCCTAATCGTATGTCAATTCCCACTTCTTATGAGTGTCAAGCATATTCACAACTTGGTTAACATAGGCACGCTTCGAATGACACCTATAATGCTGATGCATGTAATATAGCATGACCCTAAGCAGAAATTGGGAGATTGGATTTCATAAGTAATGGCCTAACAATTAACTACAAACGTTTAATTAAAGATTCCGACCCGCAAGATCGTTTTGTGTGTGAACATGTGTTAAAGGATGTTCAACACTAATCCCAATTTACATGTAATATTCATTGAAGGCCTAGGATGTGAATTCACCAGCATTATCAAGACGAATAGCCTTGATAGGAAAGTATAGAAAATGTGCTCGTAACCTAATCAATTGAGCAAGTAGTCTCGCAAACACCAGGTTGCGAGTTGTTAATAATGATACGTACCATCTAGTTGATGCATCTATTAAAACCATGAAATATCTTAATGGCCCACACGAGAGATGAATTTGTCCACATATATCCCCTTGTATACGTTTAGAAAAGTAATTGATCATTCAGAATTTATTTTGGCTGGTGATGGCCGGAGTATTAACTTGCCTATTGAGCAAGAAACAGTACATGAAATATGAAGAATGTGCTGGCTCTTCAATGAGTGTTTACATGAATTTTCAATTATTTTTCTCATCATTATTATTAAACCGGGATGGCCTAACCGGTCATGCCAAACTTTGAAGTCATTAGTAAACTTCTAGTTTACTATAGCATGTGATTCAATTGTATGATTTTTGTATAGTACAAACTAACAATGGAGAATGTAGGTAATTTCTCCCTAATAAGTTTATTACCTTGAGTTAACTCGTGATTTGAAGAAATTCAATATTTCCTTCACCAATTGTCTCAATATGGTATCCATTTTGTCGAATATCTTTAAAACTTAGTAAATTTTTCAGAGACTTAGGGGAATATAATGCATCAATAATTTCCAACTTTGTTCCCTTAACAATAAAATGTTTGCTCTTTCGAAGCCTTCTATAATCTTTGTACTGCCTGATATAGTACTCACACTAATCACTTTCATCATCAACTGCGAGAAATATTTTTTATTCTTAAGTATGGTGTGATTGGTTGCACTACCAACTAGACATAAATCTTCACCATTGGTTGATGATTGAGCTCCAAATAGATTCATATTCAATTTTGATTTTTAGAGTATTATTTCAACTAGGCGGAGCTTTGGTGCTGATAACGTGTTAAATACAGAGAGAAATATAGAGAGAGATATCAGGGAATTTGTTACATGTAAATTATCTAGGGCTTCCTTGGATAAGATCAGATACCCAACTCTAGAATATTCTAGAGAGTACATGGGATAATAGTCACCCATTTATTATTTTCGAACAATTTTAAATTAAATTAAATTTTCAAAAAAACTTTTTCTTTCTCATGCCTTCCCCTTACTTGTGAGGGTTGTGACCACCTGAACCCCCTCCCCATAATCACCCCTCACCTCCCCAGCCCCGTCCCCTTTATCGTTTAGCCCCCTCCCTTTCCACCTCCTCTTATCTCCGGGTCACCGGTTACTCCCTTCACCTGTCGAGTAGACCCCACCCCACCCTATCGACCATCTCAAACCCCCCCTCCCTCACACCCTTATTCCCATCCCATACCCTCTTCTCCACCCTTAAACCAACGAGGTGCGGATACTTTCATACTCGTATAATTTTCCAACATCACCGGCAACTAATCAAGGACACTGTCTTCACCCACCACCACCTTTTCGCCACACACACCGACTACTGCTAGTATAGTAGTATGCTTCACATTTCGCATCATCGACGATGCTCTCATTTTGTACGATGATTGGGAGTTTGAAGGTGCCCACATTTTGTCTGGTTCGAGTGTTAAATCTGATACAAATGTTGGAAAAGGGAGGGTAAAAAGTGTCCTAAATTGCCGCATAATTTGTCGTATTCTAATGTTTAGGGTGGAAGAAAAGGAGGGGAGATGGTGTCGCACTAGATGAGGGGAAAGGAAAGGCAGTCGGCAGAGGAGGGAGTCTGGGTCGGGGGTGCCTTGGAAGAGGTTATTCATGGGTGGGCATGCCGTGTAAGTTGGGTTTTTTTTTTCTAATTAAAATCAATTTTTTAATAAAGGAAATTGTAAAATAAAATTTTTAAAAATAAACTATCAATTGCATTGTGACACGTGTTACTATTACCTATTAAATGGGTTATCAACCGGTCACGTTTTATTTTGAACAGATGTATTATGTATGTTAAATGTCGTTTTACTTTAGAATTATTAAAAGGTCACTGTATTTTTGGATAACTGTTCAAATGTATTTTTATTTTTGACAATATTTTCATAAAAAAATATCAAGAAATAGATATATGCTAGAGCTAATAAATAAATAGCATATATAAAATTTTTAAAGAATGAGTTTAGATTAGAACTTTATAAATTATAATTAACATAATGTTGCCAAGTGTCGTCATTGTTCTATACTTTAATTGTAGCATGAATATTGAAGAATGGTACTTGTATACGAAAGGTATTTTCAATTGATGTACATAATATTCATATTTAAAATAAGTTCTAATAAATTCAATTCGCAACGGGTTTACTATTTTAGTTGCAAAAAAAACTTTGTTAGAGCTTAGTTTCACTATCGGTCACGAACTCACGATTCACCATGTAACTTGAGTGTGTACGGTGTTCATATTTAAAATAAGTTCATACGGAGTAATAAATGTACAAGGAGTTTTCGAACCAACTTGTCTTTCTTTAAGATAGTAAAAGGAAGTTGACAAAAAAATCATATTGAAAACCCAAATGGGCCTCTATTTTACAAAGACAACATAACTATTTCTTCCACTAGCTGATCTAATAGCAAGTCCAACAATTCTTGACCCAAATGAATACTTACTTCTTCCACAAATTGCATCTTCCATAATTCATATTTTGTCTTCCAGTTTGAGTCTTTTTTATACTCTTCTTCAGCCAATTTACATATTTTTCCTAACAATTCTACTAAATAATCTGCTGCATCTACTTCTTCTTTCACCAGTTCCTGTTTTGTAGCAATCTTGTTACAGTAGTCCTGTTGATTTTCTTTTGATTTTGGCATTATTTCTTGTCGCAAATTATCATTAATTTTGATATTTGGTGATGTTTTTCTCCTTGAATTTGATTTTGCTTGTCTTCCTTCCCCTGTTTTCAAGAAATTAGTTAGTCAATTACACAACATTTATGTAATTTCATGCTATAAACTAACTTACCATGTAATTTCATGTGGGTGCCAAGTTATTGTAAGGAATAATATTGTTTAAAGAGTTTTCGACAAAATTACACTAATAAAATAAATTTAAAAATTGATGTTATTGACTTCATTTCATAAAAGAAGAAGAAAACTATCTTTGTTTCTCTTAAATTGCATCTTCTCCTTTTAACGGATTCCATGTTTTGCCAAATAACAGGAAAATAAAAACACTAATTCGTTCCAAAATAATATGCCAAAAGCTTTATTTAGTATTCGTATGTTAACCTTTTTTTTTTACAACTCGTATGTTTTACTTTATACTCTTCGGATCGCCATTTAAGACTTAATACTCCATGGTACTCCCTCCGTTCTTTTATTAAAGTTTCATTTCTAACATTTATTACTCACATTATAAAGAGAAATGTGATTCTAATAAAAGGACGGAGGGAGTACTATCATTACTAAGACCTTATTCATGAATAGAAGGATAATTAAACAGAGTATTAGTTACAGCATTAATTTGCACAAAACAATAAAAAAAATTAATTAATTAAGTAAGCAAGTAATTAAAGAGAACATACCTTTGGAAATAGTAAAAAATTCAAACTCCTTGTAATAATCATCAAGAACAGAAACAGGGCTTCGAGATGGTAATTGATCATCTTCAAAACACATAATTTCCTTATGATAAACCTTCTTCTTACTTGTAACAACTTTCCCATTTAATTTCCCCTTTTTCTTCACTAATTTCTCCCTTAATAAATTACTATTTTTACCTACATTGTTCCTAAACTCCCTACTATTAGTTTTATAATAACGTTCTTCATACCTTTTCTTACTCTTCCTTTCTTTTACTCTTTTACCATCACTATCATGTCTATTTTTCTTGAACATACAAATCTCATTATTCGATTTCGAACCCGCCTCCTTCTCCCCCTTCGTATCCTTATCAACACGATCATCATCTTTTACGACGACGAAGTTATAGTTAACCCGGCCTTGTTCATGAAAAGAAGCCGAAGTAGTTCTAGCACGACGATGAAATGCAACTCTAGTAGGATCAAAATCAGGCAAGAAATGCAATGAATTCATAGACTTGCTTCGAAAAAGCGAGTCAAGCGTTGTAATTTTATTATTCTCTTCGTCCTTGTTATAATTAGGCAATGAGTCTAACCCCATTAGTCTTGCTATAATCCCCGGACCACTATTTTGAGCTTGTACGTGACCTTGGACCGACCCATTATCAACGTTGCTAGAAAAAGAGCGCAATTTTTCGGGTTTTTCGAGTATTTGATCGTGTTGAGAAGTGTGAGTAGGGAGATTGCCTGCACAAATGAACATTTGAAGAATGCCTGTAAAACAATTAGATGTTGGAGGGTTGTTATTTGAGTACTTAGTCATTGTTTTAGTTTAGTTTGGTGTTTAAGGGACAAAAAAAAAGGGTTTAAGAAGTGAGAATTTGGAGATATTTGAATAAAGAGAGGGTAGGATGGAAGTTGAGGGGTACCTTAAATATAATTAAATTAGATTTATTATGATTTATGAGGTGTGAAAGTGATGGCATAAATGTGGAAAAATTGATCATGGTCATAGATTCACATTATTGGAGGATGTAGAGACTGGATAACCACGTTGAATGGATGAAAGAGTTGACGTACGGACGAGGAATTAATTGTGATAATAACAATAATAATGATTACTTGATTATATGAGTAATAATAACAACAATAATAATAGTAATAATACGTCATTCTGTTTTTGAATACTTATAGGTGTTACTTGTAATATTAGATATTTTTGCGTTAAAAAAAAAAAAGTAAAACTAGATATTTCTCTTCGTTTTTTGAATACTTACAACATTTTAAATAGAATATAATAGTGTTACTTGTTATATTTTCTCTCTAAATAACCTCAGTTTAATGAATTTTGTTTATTGTTTCTCATTTTCACTTACATTAATTAATTAATGTTGTTTTCCCTTCTCCCTAATAATTAAAAAAAGAAATCCTCATTAACTTCATTTACACATTTATTTTAGGAAAAATTGTCAAAAATAATACGAATTTTGAGTGGTCCACCAAAATTAAAACAAGTCAATCTTTTAATTAATATTGAATAATACAATCTTTATAGTGTATTCGCTTTAAATAAGATATTTAACCTACAACCTATATAGCCGGTTTTTTTTTTTTTTTTTTTTTTAATTTTTTATAAATCATTTTAAAATTTAAATAAACCCTAATTAAAACCTTAATTGTGGTTAGTTTGTTAACAATTAAAATATTTATTTAAAAAAAATAAAAGACCTACCCACCCCTCACTCGGTCACTCCCTGCCAACAACCACCCTTACCCCGACGATTGGACAACGCCGGCATCCAGCCTCCCCCACCGGCGACCCCATCTACACACTACTTCCCTTCCTTTCCCCTACCCTCACCCACAAACTTACTCTCTCTCCTTCGCACATACCCAAACCAGTGACCCACCACCCATCACAAATCCCGACCCAGCCATTCACTTTCCCGACCCGCCTCATTAAACTAGACCCACCCCCTCACCAATTGGTGAACCCCACACAAACCTTCATCCCTTTCTTGGTCAGTTTCAGCGAGAGGGTTACGGGTGGGTTCCAAAAACGATTGCGGGTTGGGTGTTGCAGAAGCGGGTTGCGAAAGAAAGGAGATGGTGTTCCATTAGGGGGTCGTCGGCCGGGGGAGCGACGGGGGCGCCGGCGACAAGGGTAGCCGGGCGACGGGGAAGGACGCTAGCAGGCGCTGGTGGGGGAGGGGGTGTTTTTTAACATTATTGTTATTATAATATATCTTTAAAATTAAAAACATTAAATAATTTTTTTTATATTCAGAATAAATCTACAAACCAATAAAACATTGACACGTGTTCCATATAACTTGTTAATCAGGTTACTAACCGGTTTTAACCTGTTTAAAGCGGATAGGTTATAAAGATTGTATTATTCAGAAATAATACATTGTTTTTGAAGGACCGTTCAAATTTTTTTTGTTATTTTTGACAATTTTTCCTTTATTTAATCATATTTTTATGTACTACCCGTAAACAGTAATCCTTCACCAAAAAAAAAAAAAAAAAAAAAAAAGAATGAAGATAGTTAAAATGAAAGAAAAAAAAAAGTGTAATTAATTAATGAGGTTGGGTTATGGACCTTATGGTTACTATGATGCTGTCAATAGTTAATTGTCGGTAAGTAGCGTGTGCAGAGGCGAGTATGTTGACTTTGTGATGGCTTCTGTTTGGACGGTGACGTTTTCAGCCCACTACTGACTACTCTATCCTGTTGTCTACTCCTCTACTCCCATGTTCTACATTCCTATGTCACACTATATTTCCTTTAATATCATAGGCCAATTATCAAAATTGGTACTCCCTCCGTATTTTTTTAAGTGACACACTTTGACGGACGTGTAGTTTTAGGAGATTTTATTGACTTTAATAAAATAAGATGTTAGTGGGGTAGGTTGGAGGAATGAGAAATGATAAAGTAAAAGAATGTGAGACGAAGTGGGGACCATGAAAGGAATGAGAAATGATAAAATAAGAGATAGTGGGGTTAAGATATATTATTAAAATGTAAGGAATTTCCAAAAGAAGAAGTGTGTCACTTAAAAAAAACAGTCGTTTAAGAAAAGTGTGTCACTTAAAAAAACACGGAGGGAGTATAAAAGTTAGCGCCCTTATGTCATATAGGTATAAAAGTTATCACCGGCGACATATTGGTATAAAAGTTAGCAAATTGTGACAGATTGGTATAAATATTAGTCACCGGCGACATATTAGTATAAAAGTCAACACATTGTGACAAATTGGTATTAAAATTAACAAGTTGTGACATTTCACCTTCTTTTCTTGCCGGACAAGGTTTTTTTTTTTAATTTTTAATTTTTAATTTTTTTTTGTTGTTAATTCTAATTTTATGCTAAATAATTCTCTCCTCCATGCTCATTCACCTAAGATAATCAACAAATAATAACAAAAAATAAATAAATTGTGAGTTCAAAAAAATCTCAAAAAATGATTGGAAAGAGAAATTTTTATAATTTAATGTCTCAACAGTTAAAATTGGCATTTAATAACTTGTAATATTTAAGAAGTTAGGAGCAAATATATTTATATAAAATTGAAGATTGAAAAAAAAAAAAGCTCGATAAAATCTTGAAAATATTTAATCAAAGAGTTTGATCTTGTAATTTTTCTTAATTAATTCTTCTACATAATCTAGAATATATCTCTATATTTTCCTATTTTTCTTTTTTTTTTAACTTTTTGGGGGGCTTTTAATAGTGTCCAAGAAATTTACAAGAAATATTTGAAGCAAAAAATAAATAAATAAATAAAAAAGGTAAAGAAAAACAATAGATTTAAGCTACAAGAACAAGAATAATCATTTGTACAATACACACTTATTATTCTAACAAGAAAGAGGGTTAAATGTCATCACTAATAAACTTTTATACCAATCTGTCACAACTTGCTAATTTTTATACCAATATGCCACAAGGGTGCTAACTTTTAAACCAAATTTGGTTAATTGGCCTCTTAATATCCTAGTTGTAATACTCCATATTTTTATTATAGTAATTATTTTATTTATTTTATTTATTAAAATGATTTATTATATTTTAAAAAGAAAGTATTTATTTAAATAAATTGTAAGTGTGTATAAATAAAATGGATCATGAATTGAGGCAACAAAAGTATTTTTAATTTGGTAAGGGAGTGGACCAACTTATTGAGAATTTAGGGGCCCGGTAAGTTGGCCTAAATGGAGAATTAGTAAGGGATTAGGAATTAGTAATGACAAAGTGTAAATATGAGTTTTGTTTTGGGGTTTTTTGGTCCCTCGGGAGAGTTACATCACCAAGACTGGTCCGGCGCGATCTGTACCTGCAAAACACGGAGACTCTGGTTGGTAGGAGCTCCGCCTCCGACGATCAAGTTAGTATTGGTCGTAGAAGATGAAAAGGTGCGGAAAAGGTAAAGGTGAGATCTTCTCGGATTCCAAGATCAGGTATTTTTCTCTGATGTGAGAGAGTGTAAGGTTGTTGTAATAAATGAAGGTATCCCCAAAATGGGGGAAATCTCCCTATTTATAGGGTCGTTGGGAAATGTGCCCTTCATTAAGTCAGGATGACCTAATGGGATGCGCCGTTTTGCGGCGTTCTTGGGAATTAGGCCCTGAAGGGCGCCATTCTATTTGTTATCTAAGGTTGACACATGTTAGCTGAGGAGTGGTCTACGTTGGACCCATCCAAGATTGACACGTGTCCTTCTCTTATTGGACCACGTGTCTAGGGTATTTCTACCCTAAACATTTGCCCCTCACAGGGGTGACGTGGCAGGACACATGGCACCTGTGACAGATGTCACCTGCTAATTAGCTAACGGTTATTACCGTTTTACTTTGAGGGAAATTACGGGTTTGCCCCCGTTTTAACCTTCTATAAATAGCAAGTTATCCCTCTTCTTCTCTCTCATCTGACTTTTTAAAAAATCTAAAGAGAGAAAAAGAGAGTATTTTCTAGAGAGAGACACTTTGCTACCGCTTGTAGCTGATTTCCAGAAATTTCCCGTCTGCAATTCTCGTGGACACGGTCGGTGATCATTTAAAACAATTTTCCAGAGCTTTACAAAGGTAACCGTCTCTCCCCTTCTTAGCTCTTTCAAGCTTTTGCTATTTGTATATAGTTTTTCAAAATATAATGGATTCACCATCAACACACACGGCACAACCTAGAACAGTAGTCAGTCGGTCTCCTGGTACGGCTGAGTCTAGGATTGGGAGTGCCGTATCTGGGTGCATGGACCTGCTTTGCTCATCCCCGAATCTCACCGTATCTGTGTCTGTGCAGGACACAATGACAAGAGTTAAACAGACGGCTACAAAGCCAAGAAGGAGAAGGCGCACTTTGAAAGTGTTAGCTGATGAAGTTACCCCAGATGGGGAGTATGGGGAATCAGATGAGCAATCAGGTTCTTCGCCTAGGGGTACCCCAACCACTCCCAGTGATGGGATATTGAGGGAGTCAGACGTTGGAGGGTCCGTCTCCGCCTCCATGCATAGTGATCCTGATCAAGGGGACGATGACAAGGCCTCCCAAAGATCAAGAGTCGAAGCTTCTGGTCGAGTCAGGCAGAGGGCGGCTACAAAGTTAAACGGCCGGCTAAGTTGTCGTTTATGACCAACCCTACCGAAACACATATGACTGCCAGGGACATAGCTTCCCTAAAAACTAGTTTTAAGGCATTTTAAGATAAATACCCTGTTAGTTGGGTCAAATTGGGAAATAAGAGTCCCGCCTGTGGAGGCAACTGTGGTTTGGGAGGATAATCTTGAGCACGCCGACAACTATTTCGGCTGCTATGAGTCGGCAATCAAAGCCGGACTTCGCTTTCCCCTTCACAGGGGAATAAGAAGGATCTTGAAGGGATATGAGCTAGGCGTCTAGCAGCTCACCCCTAACTCATGGATGAATATTTTGAGTTACATCGCTGCCTACGAGTTTCAGAATATTGAGCCAAGCTTCGAGGCCTTTGCTCATATGAATTACATGAGTCGGGCTCCAGGCGGCTAGGGAGCGTGGTACATTTTAACCACCCATCCGGAGTACATGATGACTCTAGATAAGCCGTCTAAGTGGTCCAATTGGAAAGATAAGTTTTATCTTATCTCTTCCCCCACTTTGGCAATGAACGGGGTCTTACGCCAGTACAACAAGGATTTGGCATTGCTCGGAAAGAAGTGCGCCCTTCCTCACATTCCTCCCAAGGCTTGGGAACAAATAGTGGAGCCGGAGTTCTTCAAAACCACCCTGTGCCTTTAGACGATAGGACCCAAATAATAGTGCCAAAGAACTGGGTGCCCCATCCGGACTTCCTGAAAGACGAGGCATTTCTCTCTGCATGCGGCCTAAGCACTATGTTTTCAAAACGTATGCAGCCGTGTTTTGCAAACCTCTCAATACTTGCATTTTTTTTAACCATCTGGTTTTCTTCTGCAGAGGACGCTTTGAAAATGGTGAATCCGGACAAGACACCGGCTAAGTCAGCTGCTCTTCTCAGAAAGGAGCAACTGGAGAAGAAGAAACAGGCCCTGGACGCCAAGGATGATAGGGTAAGTCCGCCTGCCATTTGGAGGCTAGCTTGTCTTTCTTTTTTACGTTGTGCCAGTTGTAACTCTTTTGCCTCATCTGCAGAGTGGGAGCAAGACTATCTCCCGCTTTATTTAAAAAATGTTCAAACGGCTCCAGCCTGGGGGTGAGCGGGGAAAGTCCCAGGCCAAGGTAGGGAGGAAAAATCCTTCACAATCTATCTCGGCTGCTACGCCCGACCAACCGAGGCCTACAACCGGAGGGAAGAGCCCGGCTGTACTGAAAGCTCTGAGCGAAAGCTCAGAGAGGGCAAGCAAAATGCCGGACGCCTCTACAAAGTCAAAGGGTGGCATGCCACCCAATGTTGCAGACGGCACTGCAGCGATTGGAGAGGGTAGAACCTCGCAACCCAGAGACCAAGGTAAGGAAGGTTGCTTTGAACTCCCATGACCGCTTGACTTTATGCGAGTCAAAACCCAAGCGAGCTCATCAGGAGAACTGCTCAACAACCGACACAATATGGGTGCCGCCTATGCTGCTTTCTCACCATATCCTTCTTATGGTGCAGATGTCTCCTCCAGCCGGCCTGATGTTCAGCAATTCGCCAAGTGGATGCTGAGGACAATTACCAGGACTGAGAAAGCTCAAGTGTCAGGAGTTCAGTTGGTCAATTTTGACCAAAACCTAGCCCTGCTGGCTGAGGTAACTAAGCTTAACTCAAGTGTATTTTCTATCTTTAGGCTTATCTTCTAACCCCCACTTTTTACCGTCTATATTCTTTAGGCGATGCTGAGGGTAGACGGGCTGAAGACTCCTTTTAGGAGAAAAAGGAGGAGGTAAATGATGCTAATCAGAGGGCCAAAAATGCTCTCAACTCTACTCAATATCAAAATACCATGAGTGAAATTGAGATTAAAGCTACGGGGTTGAAACAGGAGGAGCTCATCAAGACTTTGACGGCTGTAGTGGAGGAAGCCAACACCAAAGCCACCAACTTAGAGTTGGCACTTAAAAATGCTCAATCTGATCTAAAGGCTTTGGAAGGGGCGGACACAGCTCAGGGACGAAAACAGCCGGCTCAAGCTTGACATCGTTAAGATGAGGAACACACATAAAGAAGAAATCTCCAAGGAGCAGAACCGGTTGGTGGCGGAGAATGAGAGGGACACTGAGGCCCGCCTGAAGCTGGCTTGGGATCTGGTTCACCCTAACGCCGTCTGGGAATTCTTCTACCTGCGGTACCAGTATGCCACCGAGGTGTACAACGCTGAGCAGCTGTAGGAGACAGCATCGCCTTCTTTCAAGGAATGGGCCCTTACCCAAGGCATTGAGATTGCCTCGGATAAGGAGGATGAGCCAAACCATGAAGCTCCGGTTGACCAAAATCAGGCTCAGCCCGAGCAAACTGTGGAAGACCTCCCGCCCACCCAGACCCAGGCGGTGCCTCATCCCCAGCAGCCCTAAGTTTTCAGAGGCAGTATGCCAAGTGTTTTCTCCGGCCTGCATGCCATGTATCTTTGTACTTACCGACTAAGGAGTCGGGTAATCCAACAATTTCTTTCTGTCTTTCCCGGATGCGTATCCAGTTAACATTATCACTCGGCCATTTGGTCGTGTTTAATTTACGAAATATGCCGACTGAGTTGGTTTTGTTCAATTTGTTCTAAATTTTTCAATTTTTGCATTCGAATCTTTGCACACATATATACTTGAATTTTAGCCCAACTCTTTAATAGCATGCAGCAACTGACGAGCCGGCTATACTTGCCCCTGGGCGGGTGTGTGGTTGGTTTTAGAGCTTGATTGATTGATTGACTTGGGAACTTTTGATTCTTTAAAGAGTATGAGATGTTCCTAAGTCAATCAATCACATTAGTGATTGCCCCAAACCAAGTACACAGCCGTCCAACACAACAAGCGGATCAGCCGTTTGCCCAGGCGGCTTGAGTAGTTGTATTGAACTACTTGCCACGTCTAGGGTACCTGCAATCCAATTGTACTCTATGTCCATTTTCCCCATTGGGAGGACTTGTACAATTTTGAAAAGTAATCTAAGTTAGAACTTCGGCCGGTCACCGGCTGATGTCTTTGGACATCCGGTATTCGTGGACTTAGTTGTTCTTTTTAGATTACTTTGGTCAGACGACTATGAGTTGGCTAATTAGACCGTTTAATTTCGACCGTCTGCATATGTTTATAGAGGAATGTGCCACCCAAATAGGAGATGCCCTCTGCGACGATTCCACCGGATAGGCGTCGTCGGACGCCTTACTCATATTGGAGCAGACGAATTTATAAATTCAAGTATTATTCGGCCATTGGCCTCACGTCTTTGCCAGACGTTCATTTAGCCACTAAGGGCCTGTTCTCATACGATTATTTTCAGTTCAGTTTAGTTCAGCTCTAATAAGTTCAGTTCAGTTCAGTTTAGCTTTAATAAGTTTAGTTCAGTTCAGCTCCTAATTTCCTTCTCTTATAAAAAATACATTTTAGTTCAGTTCATTTTAGCTCTAATAAGTTCAATTCAGTTCAGCTCTAATAAGTTCATTTCAGTTTAGTTCAGTTCAGCTCATTTCAGTCAATGAGAACAGGCCCTAAGTTTTTGTACTTAGTTTGGTATTTTTATTACTATAAAGCGTGCCGTCTGTACATTGTACAGGAGGCATTTCAATCATTCTGGATGTATATAAAGCAACAAATAAAGGAATTGGAAATAAAAAGCAACTTTTCATTGATAGGCTTTTCATTTACGAAAATTTACAACTCTTAGAAGTAGTACTTTTTTAAGTTATCTACATTCCAAGTTCTAGGCAGCCGCCTACCGTCTGGGATTTCCAGGCAGTAGGTGTCGTTCCTTACTTCTTCATAAATCCGGTAGGGACCTTCCCAATTAGGAGTTAACTTTCCTGCTCATTGTCCCTACCGATTACCTCCATTTTCCGTAACACAAAGTCACCCTCTTTCAGGGGCCGTTTGTGTACTCTCTTGTTGTAGGCACGGGTCATTCTCAGATGGTAAATCTCATGACACAAGGCGGCATTACCCCTGCGCCCCGGGAGTAAGTCCAATGCTAGTCGTATGGACTCCCAGTTTGCCTCTTCATCGTATAGCATGACTCGTAGAGTCGGTTCATAATGCTCGATGGGCAAGACGGCTTCAGCACCGTAAACCATGAGAAATGGGATTTCACCAGTTGCCCCTTTTTCGGTTGTCCGGATCGCCCATAGGACATGAATTAATTATTCAGCCTATAAACCACCGACCCTTTCTATTTTCTTTTTAATGTCGTCTGAGATGAGTTTGTTGAAGGCTTCAACTTGGCCGTTTGCTTGGGGTCAGCCGACTGATGCAAAACAATGTGAGATCCCTTGATCTCCCAACCAATTTTTCAGCTGAGGCGTCTCAAATTGAGGACCATTGTCAAAAACCATAGACATAGGTACCCCGAACCGGGTGATTACGTTCTTCCAAATGAAAAAGATGATATCCTTAGTCTTAATAATTTTGACCGCCTCTACCTCAACCCACTTGGTGATGTAATCCACAGCCACCAGAATGTACCATTTTCCGCCTAGAGCAAGCGTATATGGACCCAAGATGTCCATGCCCCATTTAGCAAACGGGACTGGGCTATGAATTGCTGTCAGGTCAGTGGCCGGTTGATGGATGCGCTTGCCAAACCTTTGACACTTGTCACATTTTTTTACCATCTCCATAGCGTCTGACTCAAGAGTGAGCCAGAAATAACCCTGGCGCCTGACCCTGACAGCCAAGGATCTGCTTCCTATGTGAGAGGCGCAATATCCCGCGTGCAATTCCTCGAGAACTTCCTGCCCCTTTTCTATGGTAACACAATTCAACAGAGGTTTTAAGAAACCTACTTTAAAGAGTTCTCCATTTCTCATCTTGAAGTTTGCAGCCCGCTTTCTCATGACAGCCGCTTCCTTTGGTGAATTAGGTAGTGTAGACACCTGATTGTGTCACCCCAAAAACCAAACCCAGTGATGAATATCTTTCACGTCATTGATTATCGAACGAGGTGAAATGTGAAAGAGTCTCGTGATGCGATTGTTTTAATAAAAATACTTTCTTTCTGTTTTCGAAAATGTACTCTATTTATGAAAATGTCCAGTCCAATTTAGTTTGGTCCATGATAAGGGTCCAATAATGGTGTAGTTGGATTGGGCTCGAAAAGAGCTTTCCAAGATATATTATAAGCCCAATTCCGATGAATAATGAGGAAGTTATGACCAAAATAGTAAGTTGGGCCCAAAACAAGTCTTGTATACGGCCCAATGATCTAGTGGAGGGCCTATTAATTATTATTCCTAAAGTCATTAGGATTGACTTTAATCTTCAAGAATAATTTAGAAGGTTATTTTAAGTTCTAATGGGATTAGGATTAATAATTATATTTTTAGAAAATAAAGAATTTTATTTGGAATAAAACAAGTGTTTTAAAAAAAGATTAAATCTGATTTTAAAAGATAAGTACGGACGTTAATTAGTCTAATTTAATTAGATTAAGGACTCTGTACGGATTTTAGAAAACGCGTGAACCATCACGAAACGACAAAGTTGTCGCGCCGCGCTGGACGCTATCGCGCCACGACAAGGCTAGCACGCTGTGCTGGACCCTGTCGCGGGGCGACAGAAGTAGTTTTATTCCAGATTGGATTCGGTCTTTTTCTGATCGTTTCCGGACTATTTTTTCTTATAAATAGGGTCGTATCTCCCCGTTTTCAAGATCAACAATCTCAACAATTAATAATCATCTAATTCTATTCTCTTCTCTCTTAAGCAATAGCTTATTCTTTCTCCTTCTTTCTAAGCCTAGCCTTTTTACAAACACAATACCGCATTCACGAGTTCTAGACACACCTAGCCAAGCTCGAAGTTGTCTTCGCCATAGACGTGAAAGGTTGCTAATTTCAGAGGGTTTGGTCCCAAATCCCTATTTCAATTATTTAAATTAATTATTTGATTTAATATTTTCATTGAAGTTACTAACGTGTGTATTGTTTTGATAGAAAGAGATACGAGGCAACAAAGTAAGTTGTTTTATTGCTCTATATCTTTTGAAAGCATGCTTAGATTATTTTAATTCCTAGTATCATGTTAGGATGTCTTTTATTGCTATCTAGTATCATGTTTAGGTTGGTTCCTATTTTCTTCTATCATGTTAGTATCATGTTTAGGTTGCTTCCTATTTTATTCTATCATGTTAGTATCATGTTAGGGATAAGGATTTGATCTTTATTGTTTAGTGACATGCCAGGATTTGTTATTAATCTTGTTAGTATCATGCCTAGTATCTTGCTAATAATATTATTATGCTTTGAGATTGTTATGACGATGATGATTTGTCGTATCAATTATATTATTGTTGCTTGATATTATTATTGTTATTGCTTGATCACGCCCTCTCTTGCAGGTTTAAAGGGAATTTGTACTTGAAATAACGCTTAATAAGATAATTAATAATCTTGTTTAGGCTAATGCGATTTTAATCAAGTGATCGCCAATAATAGATTTGTTTGTGCATTAATATTGAACCAACATAGATTAAACATGTTTAGGGTTAATCTATTATTTGTATGTTAGTCAGAAAGCGCACATGAATATGAGAAGAATAAAGTAGAGGCCTTTTTAGGGCAGGTTCAATCTCTTTTAGGTTGGATTTGTATATTCATCCCCGAATATCCAGTCATGGTTCCAGACCACTATGGAGTTAGCGATCTCATGGATCGTGAAGGGGTGTAACCTTCACCCCGTGAACGGTTTACAAGTTCCTAAACTTGTTGGCGACTCTTTTGCTCTAGCTTCCTTCCCTTTTGATGCCACCATACTTAAGTGTAGGATCACAGTGGGGGGTCAAGTGTGGGATGCTTGAAATATTCCCTACAATTTTTTGGCGACTCCACTAGGGAGGATTTCTATTTTAATTCCTAAAATTTATTTTGGCAATAATTTAGAATGAGTGGATGAGACTCGAAACATTCTAAGTATTCATGTGCGTAATTTTGATTGACATCATTGGCATAAGTATAAAAAAGGTCCGCATTGGATAGACCATCCGTAATGCGTCAAAAACATAGGATTTTTACACGTAGGAAATTTGGGAAATATCTTTCACAACTAGAATCGAAATAACGCTGCGAAAAACTGGAAAATTCTAAGAACAGAAAGCTGCTGATGCATGTAGGAACTGGCGCTGAGAAAATAGTGCCCGTCGCAGTGCGACAGCAATGTCGCGTGGCAACAGAGTCATCGTCTTGCAATAGGCCCTGTTGTCTCGCGCTAAGTTCTTCCAATACCAAGCCAGAAATCTACCTTCTTGCTTTGACCAATTCTAGTACTGTTTGCTTGAATTTACTTCTTGATTGAGTTTTTCTCACTTTTCTGAACCCATATGTGTTCTACATATGGCTATAACCCTTTGGGAATTCACACTCCATCTACCCAATCGAACGCTCATTGCAACGACGGGTACATCTGAGTTTGTGAATTCACCAAACCATGGAATCAAGTTTAACTTGCGGGGTCCCATCCATACGCGCCAACCCTTCCAAAGGTAAGGCTTATGCGCGATGCATCCGGAATCATAACCATGGACCCTCTTTGACTAACCCTTATCCTTGAACTTTAGAGAACTAGAGCCATGGTTAGGTTACAAACTCATTGCATCATATTGTGCTTACTTGACTACTTGTGTATCTCTTGCTTGTGCATATTTACACTAACCGTTTGTTTGACTTGTGTTTAAGTCTAAATAAGCTAACCAATGACTAAAGGACTTTGCTTAATTAATTGATTAATTAATTTGAACCAATAAATATGTCTAAAATCTAGTCATAGTTCCTTTGAGTCAACCCGGATTTTTTATTCTCGTATACTGCACAAGCGTCAACTTATTTTGATCATATCCGGAGTTCTATGAAGAGTTACGATTCATACAACATATGGATTTGTAGCCTCGAGTTTTATCTTTCATTTGGCATTGGTTTCGTCCCAATCAGAGTCACAGATCAAAAGTTATGACTGAAATACTAAAGCCTGTTCAGTTTAGTCCACATACGTGAGGTCTTAACTTAGTCTTTGTTCGAGTCTAGTCACATAGTCTAGTCACATGGTCATGACACGAGTCTTGAACATATCACTTTCACTCACTAGTCAAAAGCACACACTTTGTATATGTATGTGTCACCATGACCATGTCTTAGGTTCATGCATCAGTCGTCCTTTCCGTCATTCAAGTCGAGGGTCCGTCCTATTCCGAAAATTTCCATATTTCTCCATCTTTAACACCTTTCCATACATTACATATCTCACACTTTCCTTATTAAACACTTTCTACATTCACATTCATCTTACATGCTTCCTTCATACATCATTCGCCTCACTACACTCTTTTTCCATCCATGCATGTTGAATCGAGTTTGAGTAATGTGATTGACAAAAAAAAAAAAAGGGTAATGATGAAACAAATGCACAAGGCAAGCTTCTCACCAAGATTTCATGCTTTCTTCTTCTTTTTTTCAAACCCTTCCCCAATAAGTCTAGCATAGGCACCCTTCATCCTCCTTAGATTTATTTCTTAGAGTTTGATTTTTACCCTTCACTTTTCAAATAAAATGAGCATCTAATGATTTGAGGCACCTCTTGTAGCCTATCATATCACCATCACCTTTCAAATACAAAATCCTTTCTTGAGAAACCACTTTGAGCCTCGTCTAACAATTGACCTTTCTTTTTTCAACCTACATCTACCTAACCTTGGGATGGGATGGTGTAAAACTTGTGCAATTTCAAAAGCTTGAGTGATTTCAAAAGATTAAAATAGCAAAAAGAGCAAATAAAAATAATAAAAGTGTAAAAAAGGGCAAGTGTTCCAATGTCTTTGACATAAACATGTCTTTGACATAAACATGTCTTTGATATGAACACGTCTCAGATTGTGTCTATTATCGAGTGCTCGGTACCGTGCCTGAGAAACATGAATGCCAAGTGAGTGATAGACCGCATGATCGGGATTGCCCACACTTATCTAAAAATGCAAAAGCAAAATAGAAAGAGAGAAAAAAAAATAATAATAATAAACAAAAGAAAGAGAGTCCAAAAGTAAGAAACCTCGAGCATACAAATATAAAGATTCAAATGCAAGGTTGCACATCTTGGGGGCTTATCTAGGGTCTTGAGCCTTTTATCCCCTTCTTCTTCAACCTTTAGCCTAACCACATTACAACCCTTAAAAGACCTCTTTGAGGTGTACACACACTTGTGCGAGGTTCGGCTAGAGCTACGTTCGGCCTGATTCCTAACGGATACGTAGGCAACCTCACATTGAGGTGCGACCGTAATAAAAATGCATTCATATTCATATTCACACATGATCATATCAAGGGATCTCCAATGCTCATCCTTATCCATGTAGAGCTAGACTTGGGGGCTTGATCCCTACATCATTAGCTTACTTAGCCTAAGAGTCACCACTATTTGACTCTTTTCAAAATAATTTTCCACACCGTTAGCCTTTGCAGCCTAACTTTAGTGTCACTTTCACACACTGCACAGATACATGACCAAATAATCCTTCTCTTAGGAACCCTTCGTCATGAAATTTTAACACAACGTTGAAGCATGCCTTGTCACTCATCATATGTAATCATCATTGCATCACAAAGTATGAAGTGCTTAGCCTCCGCGCCTAAGTGACCTAAATACTTTCATCATCGAGTCAACAATTGAGATAGCCTAGGATGCTACAATCCTTGCACCATGAGATACAACGATCAATGCATACACTTGATTAAGCTCATTCGACATGCACCATCAAATACACTTCACTTCTTCCTTTCACGTCTTTCTTTTCCGGGAGAAAGTCGGTACCCTCCACAAAATGACGGAAAATTTTTGCTTTTTCTGCATTTTGAGTCAAGCACATCACAATACAATGCACACACGAGTCATGTCGTGTCGAGTAGAGTGTTTCACTTTGAGTCATGTTGAGTTGTATATGTCAAAACACATTAAGTCAAGTTCACACAATGAGTCAAATAACGCCAAGCCTTAGGTCAACCCTAAGATAATTATAAACATGAGCAAAGTCCTATAGCCCAAAATATAGCTGCAGGTACACTAAGAGGCAATTTGATTAAGCGTAAATTAACGAGCAGAAAAAACCTCTGAGTTAGATTCAAGCACAATGCAGCACGATGCACCCTGACGCAACGCAATACACTATGACGTATCGCGACAGACCTGTTGCGGCGTGATAGACCTGTCGCTGCGCGATGGCTCTGATTCACCCGCGTCAGTCTTTGATGGTCTCACGACTTGGATTGGTTGGTCCGTGACTAAGCCATTTGAGCCTTTTGATAAGCATTTGAGCAATTAATAGATATTTGATTAGTAATCAGCCTGATTACATTTGATTGATGATCGGCCTGATGACGATTAAATTATTGATTAAAAAAATTAATTGAACAAGATTTGGAACATTTGAGTAGTGATTGATTATAATCACAAAGAATTCCTAGGATGGAAGATTTCTACGAATCAATTTGAAGACTTTAAGAATCTTAGATATGATTCTTAAGATAAATTTTCCAAATATGGAAAGGTTGATTACTCCTAAGAATAAGGACAAGAAAATTTGAAGACTCAAGATGAAGAAGTCTTCGACAGGGGGGCTCTAAGATTAAATGGTCTCTCGCTTGGATTTGAGAAAGACGTTTTAAGATGAAGCGATCTTCGATAGCTTTCGCTATGATTGAGGAGGTTATCATTTGGTTTGAGAAGATGGCACGAAATGGGCGATCTTCGATGGCTTTTGCTAAGATTGTGGAGGTTATCATTTGATTTGAGAAGATGGCACGAGATAGGCGATCTTCAATGGCTTTCGCTAAGATTATGGAGGTTATCATTTGATTTGAGAAGATGGCACGAGATAGGCGATCTTCTATCTCGTGCCATCTTCGATGGATTTCGCTAAGATTATGGTGGTTATCACCTAGATTTGAGAAGATAGCACGAGATGGGCGTTCTTCGACGACTTTCGCTAAGATTGTGGGGGTTGTCACCTAGATTTGAGAAGATAGCACAAGATGGGCGATCTTCGATAGCTTTCGCTAAGATTGTGGAAGTTGTCACCCAGATTTGAGAAGAACGGTTCGTGATGAGGCGCTCTTCGACGACATTCGCTATGATTGTGAAGGTTGTCACCATGATTCAAGAAAATAGCTCGTGATGTAGCAGCAATGATAGACGACGTTCCCTAGGATGTTGAAGATTGTCACAACAAAACTGATGATCATTATAAGCAGAATGGTCTTCGACGACGCTCCCTAGGATGTGGAGAGTTGTCATAAACGACTAAAGATGGTTACAAGCGAAGTTATCTTCGACAATGTTCCCTAGGATGTGGAAGATTGTCAGAAAACGGGAGATGAATACAAGCGGAGTTATCTTCGATCGTATTCCCTAGGATGTGGAAGATGGTCACAAAACGACAGAAGGTTGCGACAAGCGAAGCAATCTTCGATGGTGTTCCCTTAGATGTGGAAGACTGTCACAGCGGAAATTAAAGGCAGCTACAAGCGAAGTGGTCTTCGGCGATATCCCCTAGCTTTTGGAGGTCGTCACAAATGCAACAACAAAACGGTTACCCTAGAGACGTGTACTCGACGGTGCAAGATACGCGTTTCTTAACTCTTTTACCTGTTTAACTAACGCTAGTTTGCAGGTATCGGCGTTACAAGAATGATTTAGGATCGCAGAACGTTCTGAATCATTCTCCGTTCCTATCGTTACTTTGACTTTTTTTTTCGAAACATGTGTTTCTCCAAACTTAGTCAAAGTGGGGGATTCCGTAGACACCTGATTGTGTCTTCCCAAAAATCAAACCCAGTGATGAATATCTTTCACATCATTGATTATCGAACGAGGTGAAATGTGAAAGATTCTCATGATGCGGTTGTTTTAATAAAAATACTTTCTTTCTGTTTTCGAAAATGTACTCTATTTATGAAAATGTCTAGTCCACTTTATTTTGGTCCACAATAAGGGTCCAATAATGGTGTAGTTGGATTGGGCTCTAAAAGAGCTTTCCAACAATATATTATAAACCCGATTCCGATGAATAATGAGGAAGTTATGGCCAAAATAGTAAGTTGGGCCCGAAACAAGTCTTGTATACGGCCCAATGATCTAGTGGAGGGCCCATTAATTATTATTCCTAAAATCATTAGATTGACTTTAATCTTCAAGAATAATTTAGAAGGTTATTTTAAGTTCTAATGGGATTAGGATTAATAATTATATTTTTATAAAATAAAGAATTTTATTTGGAATAAAACAAGTATTTTAAAAAAAGATTAAATCTGATTTTAAAAGATAAGTACGGACGTTAATTAGTCTAATTTAATTAGATTAAGGACTCTGTACGGATTTTTGAAAACACGTGAACCATTGCAAAACGACAAAGCTGTCGGGCCGCGCAGGACGCTGTCGGGCCGCGCAGGACGCTGTCGGGCCACGACAAGGTTGTCGCGCAGCGTTGGACCCTGTCGCGCGACAAAAGAAGTAGTTTTATTCCAGATTGGATTCGGTCTTTTTCTAATCGTTTCCGGACTATTTTTTCTTATAAATAGGGTCATATTTCCCCGTTTTCAAGATCAATAAGCTCAACAATTCACAATCATCTAATTCTATTCTCTTCTCTCTTAGGCAATAGTTTATTCTTTCTCCTTCTTTCTAAGCCTAGCCTTTTTACAAACACAATGCCGCATTCACAAGTTCTAGACACACCTAGCCAAGCTCGAAGTTGTCTTCGCCTTAGACGCGAAAGGTTGCTAATTTCTGAGGGTTTGGTCCCAAATCCCTATTTTAATTATTTAAATTAATTGTTTGATTTAATATTTTCATTGAAGTTTCTAACGTGTGTATTGTTTTGATAGAAAGAGATACGAGGCAACAAAGTAAGTTGTTTTATTGCTCTATATCTTTTGAAAGCATGCTTAGATTATTTTAATTCCTAATATCATGTTAGGATGTCTTTTATTGCTGTCTAGTATCATGTTTAGGTTGGTTCCTATTTTCTTCTATCATGTTAGTATCATGTTAGGGATAAAGATTTGATCTTTATTGTTTAGTGACATGCCAGGATTTGTTATTAATCTTGTTAGTATCATGCCTAGTATCTTGCTAATAATATTATTATGCTTTGAGATTGTTATAATGATGATGATTTGTTGTATCAATTATATTATTGTTGCTTGATATTATTATTGTTATTGCTTGATCACGCCCTCTCTTGCAGGTTTACAGGAAATTTGTACTTGAAATAACGCTTAATAAGACAATTAATAATCTTGTTTAGGCTAATACGATTTTAATTCAAGTGATCGCCAATGATAGATTTGTTTGTGCATTAATATTGAACCAACATAGATTAAACAGGTTTAGGGTTAACCTATTATTTGTATGTTAGTCAGAAAGCGCACATGAATATGAGAAGAATAAAGTAGAGGCCTTTTTAGGGCAGGTTCAATCTCTTTTAGGTTGGATTTGTATCTTCATCCCCGAATATCCAGTCATGGTTCCAGACCACTATGGAGTTAGCGATCTCATGAATCGTGAAGGGGTGTAACCTTCACCCCATGAACGCTTTACAAGTTCCTAAACTTGTTGGCAACTCTTTTGCTCTAGCTTCCTTCCCTTTGGATGCCACCATACTTAAGTGTATGATCACAGTGGGCCTCAAGTGTGGGATGCTTGAAATATTCCCTACAAGTAGCGTGCCGTTCTGCAGGTATGCCTGGATGCCATCCATCCTGGTAGAGCTTCAGTCAAGTACCCCAATAGGTTATTCTTTAGTAATACTTCGTTTTTCCATAACTTCCCAAAAGACTGACCGAGGGGTATCACAGGAGGCGAAGGATGCTAATTTTGACAGCGCATCCGCCTGATTGTTTTCAGACCTGGGCACTTGACTTAGATGGAATTCTTCAAGTGTCGCATCTTCAGATTTGACCGCCTGAAGGTATTTCATCATAGTCGGATGGGTGGCTTTATAGTCACCATGGTATTGGCTTACGATCAACTGTGAATCAGAGCAGGCGTCAATTTTTGTTGCCCCTGCCGCCTTACACATGCGGATACCGGCTAGCGGGACTTCATATTCTGCCTCGTTGTTTGAGGCCTGGAACTTGAACCGTAGTGCATATTCATATTTGTCCCCTTCAGGTGACTGACAGATTATGCCTGCTCCACAGCCGTTCATGGTAGAGCTCTCGTCTACATACACTTTCCAAACCTTATCAGCATTGTCCGATGTAACCAGCCTTGTCATTTCGATAATGAAGTCGGTAAAGGCCTGACCCTTCACTACCTTTCTCAGTTCGAAAGTGATTTCAAGACTTTGCATTTCAATAGCCCATTTGAGCATCCTACCGGATGACTCCAAGGTTGTCATTGACCTTTTGAGTCGTTAGTCTGTGTAGACCACAACTGGATGTGCCAAGAACTAAGGTTTTAACTTCTTGACAGCCATGTAAAGAGCAAGGCCAAAATTTTCAACCATGGGGTACCGTAGTTCAACATTTCTGAGTACATGGCTAATGAAATAGACCATGATCTGAATGCCGTCTCTCTCAGCAAGGAGAACGCCACTAAGGGCATGATCTGAGACCGCTAAGTACATGTAAAGTGTCTCTTTAAGTAGAGGGCTAACCAGTCTTGGCAAAGAGTGTAAATGTTCTTTTAATTTCTGAAAGGCCGCCTCAGCATCATCCCTCCATTCAAATATAGTCTTTTTCCTGATTGCTTGGAAGAAATAAAGGCATTTGTCACCTGATCGGCTGAGCAATCTCCCCAATGCCGCCAGGCAACCGGTGAGTTTTTGAACTTCCTTGACAGTGCGGGGTGACTTCATGTCAATTACCGCCTGTATCTTCTCGGGGTTAGCCTCTATCCCCCTTTAATCAATCAGAAATCCGAGAAACTTCCCAGACTCAACACCAAAAACACATTTCTTGGGATTTAACATGACCTTATGCCGCTTGAGTGTGGTGAAGGTTTCTCGGAGATCAGCAAGGTGATCCGTCTGTAGCTTGGATTTGACTATCATATCATCAATGTACGCCTCTACATTCCTCTCAATCTGATTAATGAAGACAGTACTAATCATTCGTTGGAAAGTAGCAAGCGCATTCTTCAAGCCAAACGACATCACAGTATAACAGAATAACCCCTGATCAGTGACGAAGGCGTATTCTCTTTATATTTTTCCACAGGGGAATCTGATGGAAACCTGAGTAGGCATCCATAAAACTCATCAAAGCATGCCCGGCTGTACAGTTGACTAGACTGTCGATCTTTGAAAGCGGGTAACTGTCCTTCGGGCACGCCTTTTTCAAGTCAGTATAATCTACACACATGCGCCAGGTACCATTCGGCTTCTTCACAAGCACAACATTTGCAACCCAATCAAGAAATTTACATGGCTGAATGAACCTAGCGTCTAACAGCTTTTTGACCTCGGTAGCTGCCGCCTGACTTCTCTCCTCGCCGTGATTTCTTTTCTTTTGCCGGATGGGCTTCTTTTTAGGATCAACGGCGAGTTTGTGGACAGCGAGATCCGTGCTGATGCCTGGCATCTCTTCTACTTCAAAGGCAAAAACGTCTTTGAATTCTCTCAGTAGAAGGTGCAAGTTTGCACCTAACTTTTCAAAAGCAACCCTCCCCACCTTAACAGTTTGCTCTGGACGGCTGTCATCCAGAGGAATATCAATGTGATCGCCAGCCGGCTGGGGACGGAGTTCATCTAACCGTTCCCCGGTCAGTGATTGCTATTTCTTCTCTTTCTTCACCTCCACCAGCTAATCAGCTTTTCTTTTCTTTTCGGCTGCTGGTGGGGTTAGGTGGGGATCCTTGACATCGTCAAGGTCTATTGGCTCCTCTCCCTGGCCGGCTGCGGCCACAGTAGGCTTGATATCTGAGAGGTAACACTCTCGAGCCGTCTTCTGGTCCCCGCTTAGGGAGCCAACAGAACCATCACCCCTTTCATATTCCATCATCATGAGAGACGGGATAATAACCGCCTTGGATTCGTTCAAAGTTGGCCAGCCCAAAATGATGTTATAGGCGGTCAACTCCTCAACGACCAAGAACTTGACAACCAGGTGGCGTCCTTCCCTTTTCTTCCCCAGCAGGATAGGAAAGTCAATCTTGCCGACTGGGTACACCACTCCACCTCCAAACCCAACTAAGGGATGGGTGACCGAGTGCATGCTGCTGGGCTTGTACTCGAGTTTCTTCAAGCACTTGTAGCTGATGAGATCGGAGGAGCTACCCGTATCTATAAGGATCCGACCAACCAACTAGTTGGCGACCTTACATTCAATGACAACTGGGTCATCATGCGGTTGGCGGACGTTGCCCCGATCCTTCTCAGTGATGAGGACGTCTGGGAAGGTACCTCTAGCAGACGCCTGCCCCTCATCAACAACATGGATCATCTTTTTCAGATGATCCTTGGTGCCCCAGATGGTCAAGCCATCACTCTCGAATCCGCCGGCTATGGTGTAGACCTGCTCTTTATCAATGTCCGAGCTACTAGCAGGATGGACAGTCTTAGACGACTGTTCAGGATTCGTCTAGACAGTCGCTTTGGACTTCAAGATGTAAGATTTCAGCACCCCTTTGTCAGCCAGATGGTCTAACGTCCACTTGAGGCTATAATAGTTGTTGGTGTCATGGCCGACTTCCTCATGGAAGTGGCAGTATTTATTTTTATTCCGTGATTGGATGAAACTCTTCATTGGATTCGGCTTCTCAATGGTCAACCGGTCCTTTATCTCCATGAGGATAGAGTAGAAGTCTTTATTAAACTCATACCGTGGAACGTACGGTTTAAATTCTTTCTTTTTCTTCTAGGTCGGCTGATCAAATTCATCAACCGCCCAGACTTCTTTTCTCTTTTTGCTATCTTTTGCCTTCTAAGCTGGCTGAGCAGACCGACCCTCCTTTTGTTTGTCAGACTTTTTGGTGTCCGACTAGTGGCTGGATGAGCAGAGGTCGGTGGCTTGAATAAAGCTCTCCGCCTCCATCAACGCCTCTTGGAGGGTGAAGACCCTCTTCTTGACGAGGTCAAACTTAAAGGTTGACCCGTCCTTCAAACCCTTGAAGAAGTCTATGTAGGCTACTTCGTTAGACAACCATTGAATCTGCATTCTCACCGGATTGAACCGCCTGACGTAGGAGCAAATTCCTTTTCTCTATCCCTGCCATATGGTGCTCAAGTCGAGGCTTGTTTTATTGGCAGGGATGTTCATTGAGAAGTTTGAAGTAAACAAGAAGGCAAGCCTCTTGAAGCTGTCAATACATCTACCTGGCAAGTTGCCAAACCATTGTTGGGTTATGCCCTTCAAGGTTGTCGGGAAGCATCTGCACCACATGGCATCATCCAACCCTTTCATGTGCATAAGATTGGTGTAGGCCATGAGGTGATCCTCAGGGTTGGTGGTACCATCATAGGAACCAACCAAGACATTCTTAACCTTGGTCGGCTGTGCCGCCTCGGTTATTTCCCTGATGAACGCTAAGGTTTGTTCACCAAGTATGAGCAGTCGGAGCTGCCAGTCCAAGGGTTAGACATTATGTGCCACCTGTCCTCTAAAAAAGGCCGACTGCATGAAATGTAGGACATATTGCCCATATGGCATCTGAGGCACATACGGGACTGACCTAATCATCTGAGGGCCAATATGGACGGACTTGCCGCTTGTATGGCTCTCATGCAAGGATTGAGAATTCCTTGCGGATGTATTTTTAAAGATGTCTTGAAAGCTCGATGTAGAGGCTGACTCAGACAGCTGCTATCTCCTGTTATGCTAGATGATGTGTCGAGCATCGGAGAAGGTTTTCTTGCTGCCATTCGGCTGAACAGCTCAGATGACCTTTCTTTTGCCCGTTTGAGGCAGAAAGATCTTGGACCAGTCATTGGCAGGCGTAGCCTTCTCCTTTGGATGTGGAGTAGGCTGCCTTTCTCTAACTGGCTTTCTCCTCTCAGCTTGAGGAGTCTTCTTAGCTGACTGACCCTTACTAAAGCCAGCCGTCCTCTTGTTGATCAGGTCCTTAATTTCACCCTTGAAACTTGTCATGCATTTTATGAGTTCGACTTGGGTGACTGGAGCCTGACCCCTTGCCGTCTAGGTGTTCCCAGGCGATGGTCCCGTAGACTTGCTAGGACCAGCTTCGTTGTTGCTTCGTTCTAGTATATTCCTGGGACGGATGCTCTTAGAAATGAGTGACCCATCAGGAGCCACATAAGTTTTGACTTCACACTCGTTATCTGTATCATGGTCCATATGGACCTCCCCCTCGATTGTAGGCTGGTTGTGTTCAGGTGGCGGTACAGAATCTTGAACCATCTTAGAGGTACTCTCCCCACAGACTATGCCAAATGTTTTGGGGTTTTTTTGGTCCCTTGGGAGAGTTACGTAACCAAGACTGGTCCGGCGCGATTTGTACCTGCAAAACACGAAGACTCCGGTTGGTAGGAGCTCCGCCTCTAACGATCGAGTTTGTATTGGTCGTAGAAGATGAAACGGTGTGGAAAAGATAAAGATGAGATCTTCTCGGATTTCGAGGTCAGGTATTTTTCTCTGATGTGAGAGAGTGTAAGGCTGTTGTAATAAATGAAGGTATCCCCAAAATAGGGGAAATCTCCCTATTTATAGGGTCGTTGGGAAATGTGCCCTTCATTAGGTCAGGATGACCTAATGGGCTACGCCGTTTTGCGGCGTTCTTGGGAATTAGGCCCTGAAGGCCGCCATTCTATTTGTTATCTGAGGTTGACACGTGTCAGTTTAGGAGTGGTCCACGTTGGACCCATCCAAGATTAACACATGTCCCTCTTTTATTGGACCACGTGTCAAGGGTATTTTTACCCTAAACAAGTTTTATTTTTAAAAGGAGAGTATAAATACTTTAAAACCTCAAGATTTTTCCACACAAGTTCATAATTGTCAGATTTCACAAAAATTCAAAGATTTTCTCTTTATTTTCTCTCTCTTCTTTTTCCCTTATTTTTCTTTTCTTTTTCTCTTCTTTTTCCCCCTAAAATCCCACGCACTCTCCTTTCTCCTTCTCCCTCCTCACGCACGACCACACCACCGGCGCCGCCACCACCACCACCACCGGCGGTAGCAGCAGCACCGACAGCCCAGCCGGCCAGCCTCATTCTCCACCCTCTGTCTCCTCTTTCGGTTTGTGTGTATAAAAAAAACTTATTTAATCCTAAAATTATTTATTTATATTGATTTATTGTTTTAAAGGCATGATTTTTATTATGTTTTGGTGTTGATTTTGGGATTTTGATGTTGCTAATTTATTGATATAAATTTCGGATTTTTATTTAATTAAAAACGCCAAAATATAAACCCTAGAAATTGGGGATTTTGTATAATTGGTTAGGGATTTAGGCTAGGTTATTGTTATTGATTAATTCATGGTCTAATCATGTTTTTGATGAGTTTAAAGCCTTCAATTTAATGCTGGAATTTATTTACACACACTACTTTTTAATTATTGAGTTAGGGTTTGATTAATCATAAAAGGGATAAAGGTTTTAATGATTTATGTATGATTTATTAGTCTAAAAGTGATGTTTTATACTAAATAAATATGCTGGATTTATTTAAGTCATGAAAATCAAATCTTTTTGAAAGGATTTAAAGTACCCACTTAAGGAAAAAGTTTTATGGCTTTATTGTCATCAAAAGGGGTTGATTAGTATGATTTAAATAGTATTATAGTTGCTGGAAATTTGTGAGAATAGTGGATTAATTATAGTTATGTATTTTTAATTGTAGGAAGTTTCAAGCTAGGTGATTTCTAGCAAGTGTGGCCGAGTTTAGGCGTTATTCAGGGTACGTATGTGCACAAGAATATTTGTGTATGCGTAGTATCATGCTAGGATTGTGAATTGTGATTGAAGTGATGAATTAGTAGCATGTTTGGTTGATATATGCTTGGAATTGATGTTGGTTGAACATGAATTATTATGCAAGCATGTGAATATGATATTTGAAGCATGATAGAAGTTGAATATATGTGAATGATGGAAGTATGTTTTATTTTTGAGTATCAAGGAAACATGAAATTAATAAGCAAGGCTTATATATGTTTAAAAGTGTTATAATTAGAATTAGTGAACATGATTCATGAATTTTATTCTCACCCAACTATTATTGGTGATGACTCAAGGAAGTTAGTTTATTTATTTACTCACTCAAGTAAGTTGAGATCGAGTCAAGAAAGTTTATTAGTGCATTCTATGCAGCACCAGGGTAGTAATCGTGCAATTTTGTGCACAAAACTAGGCAAGGAACTTTAATTAAAATAAATAGTATGTGTTCACTAATTAATTCAAGAATTAATTGGAAGAATGTGTTGATTATTATTATGTTAATTCTTGATTAAATGGTTGGAGTCTTCACATGTTAAATTGATAAATCACGTAAAGTGTAAGAGGATAAGCACCAAAACTCTTGGAACATATATACCTTGAGTATGAACATATGGGTGGAGTTATGGGGTTTTATATTTAACCATAGCTTCTACAGGGATACAGGACGTTGTACTTTCTTTTACTATTATTTATGCGCTAGAATTCCGTCACCAAGGTGTGACATAAAAGGTGCCAATTAGGGTAGCTCCCTGGTTGGAAGCTCCATTTTTAATGGGCTATATTTTTAAGGATGGAAACCCGTTCGATGCGTAATCCAAATCTATTAATTAATAATTAATATTGCTAGTTATGAGTCAAAGGTAAGTTGACTGTAATTGTATGGCAAGCATGTTTTATTTCTATTCTTATTGATAGGATATTCATGTTAGTGTGGTGCATATGTACTCTGCTTTTGTTGATTCGTACTTTTGTGTTTGTGTTTGTATTTGGCTTTCCTTTGGTTGGCCCTACTATGACCCATTTATATGGTGAGTAGAAGGTTTAAATAAAGGGAAAGTGACAGGTACTTGAAGCATGAAGAGTATGATGGAAATGAGTGCCGAGAGTTACTTGTTATGCTTTCCTAGTTTTATGTTTTGAATTATTTTATTATGAACTAACCTTTATGTGTTATTTAAAGTAGGATTTTTAAAAGGGCCATCTTTGGAATGGTTCCAACTTGTGATTTAATTATTTTATTTTGTTTTGAGGTTGTGAACTCAAGTTTTATTTTGAAAGTTGGTTTTTAATTTAGACTTCCACTGTGTGACTTTGAAAAATAGCCTTAGCCGTTATCACGGTGGCGGCAATATTTTGGATATTTCCTTAAAATAGTTTTAATTAGATTAAAAAGAGTAATTTAAAATAAGGGAATTTTTGGGGTATTACACTAGTAATATTACCCGGTTGTTTAGTGCTCATGGTGCATTGGTTTGGTCAAGTAACGTCCTACGATGGTGTATTGGTTTGGTCAAGTAACATCCTACGGATAAACGATAATATGTCCATTGAAGTTGGACTATGGAATTTTTTTATTTTTTTATTTTATTTTATTATTATTTTTTTTTTATGTTCATTGGAGCTGAACTACAAAATATGTGTGTTTTTGGGGTTAAACTATATGTTCATTGGTTTTAAACTACGTAGTATTATGTTGTTTTTATTTACAATAATCTTTTTCTGGGGGTTACCTACATATATGTTCTAAGATCTTGACATGAAGATTAGACATGTTATTTGTTTTTTTTGTTTGTGTTCTTTTGATTTACCCCTAATGCTCTTTTAGCTAGGTTCGTGTTATTTTGTGTTTACTTCTACTCAATAATTTTTAATTATGTCATTTGAATCTAGCTTTATGTTCATCAGATGCACAATGTGTAGTTGTGCACTATTTTTACTCATTAATAATTGTTACTCATTAAGATAATTAAGAAAAGTAATTTTAGTGCTCTCTCACCTCTCCTCCGCTGCTAGGTTTACTATTTTTTGTCTTGAAATTAGGTCAAGTATAGTTTGATTTCCGATCCATTCTCTTTGTTTTTCTTTAACTTTTCGTTGTTAATTTCAATAAATTACACCGAGTAGTGTAAATGTATCAGTTTTAGCTCCTTAGGGTGGAGTAGTTGATTGTTTGTGTAGTTGTTCATTCCCTTAGGGAATTATTATGGGTTTGTGTTCTATATTCTTCTATCATATCATTGATTTGTTAAGTAAAGAATTGTGTGGGATCATAAAGATTGTCAATTTTTCAAATGTGTTCAAATGAATCAGATAAAATTCGTCATCCTATTGGCTATTAAAAAATATACAATTAAACCGTCTTTCTAAAATCGTTGTATTTTCCAACGTGGGTGTACCGTAATGCAAGATGTACTAAATGATCGTAGCCTCAATGAAAAATATCTTAGTTTGATTTTTTTTTTTTTTAAGTTTCTTAAATTAGGTTTAAGCCTAATTAGGCAAAACAATAGCGGGTAGCTTTTAGCGATTGAGTAGTAGGTACTTGTTAGGATAGCGAGAAGCAGTCAATTAGTAATGGATAGAGATTAGCTGTTAAAGTAATGGTTAATAGGATAAGTGTTCCCTTATACTCTCTATTATTGTTCTTGAAACTGACAGTTTATCTATTTATTTATTTTTTTAAAAAAAACAATCAAAATTCATTATTAATTTAGTGCTTTTTATATTATTTGCAATTAATTTGCCACAAACTAAGTTTAGACCTAATTTGAAGATATTTGAGTGTTGAGAGAAATCAACAATATAGGAGAAGTTGCTTGTTTGATTGAAAATCGAGAATTTTAGTGTGGAAAAAGATGGGAAATGAGGAAAACTTGATGACAACTAACCCTCAAAGCATTTGAAAAATATAAGGTGATAAAAAAAATGTTTATATTAATATATCTTTTCATGTCCATTTTTTTTTTTTTTTTTTTGTTTCAAATGTTAAGTTAATTATCATATGATGACGTTAAATTTTCCACACTAAACAAAAAAATACGAAAAATAACAATTTAGATATCTAGACATTCACTTTTTGAAAATGAAATGAGCACATGTGCTCGCTAGTAGTGACCAATTTAAATCTATTTATCCCTCTGTTTTCATTTGTTTTTTACGTTTCCATTTTGGGTGTTTCTATTTACTCTTTACATTTACAGTAGGATTTTTCTATTTTAAGACATAAAATTTGGACTACTTCACCCTTACTTTGTTTTTATTACCTCATATTGCCCTCAATTTTGCATGTGATAGTGTACTTTTTCCAATTTTATATTGAATGGGACACTAATTTAATGTTCATTATTACCTTCTCTCCCCTCTCTCCTCTTCAACCTTTACTTTCATTATTTTTTGGTAGTAATAGTCTCCTTTACCATCTCCCAATGAATTATGAATTAAGGATGACAAAAATGATTGAATGTACTCACTTTATTAATTTTCCTAAATAACCGCGCATAATTCTAAACATAAAGAATAAAAAGAAACGGGGGGAGTATGTAAGGGTGAGCATAATAGGGTACCCTGTTAAAATTTTTAGAACCGAAACCTATTGCAACAAGTTTCTAAAAATGAGAACCAGAATTGGAACCTATAGAATAGATTCCTGAAAATTAGGAACCGGAACCTACAGATTCCAGTTTTGATTCAGAGTACTCTGTCTTTTAATATTTTGTACTTTTTGTAATTTTATTTTTAAAAATTATAGGGTCATAAATTTACAGTTTGCAAATATAACAAACCAAAAATGGTTGTTTACCAAATTTAATACATATAGTTATAACAATTATTTTTATTTATATTAAGTAAAAATTGGGCTTCAATTGATTAATGATTTGGGCTTAAATAACATTTTTATTAGGTTACAAGGTACCCTACAAGTTTCGGTTCCAAAATATCGAGAACCTGAACCCGAACATTTTGCAACAGGTTCTCTATTTTACCACCCGGAATCAGAATCTCTTGTATAGGTTCTGATTCTCGAACCTGCAGTTCCGATTCAGGGTACCCTAAATTTTTGCTCACCTTTAGGAGTATGTACATATATCTATTTTTGTTAGAAATCAACAAAACATGTGTCAGATACTTATACATTATGCGTGGTCGAATTCTACACCACCTGCATAAGGTATAGGTCAATCCAAAAATATTTGATGAAAATTACATGTGAATTGCTAAATCACATTCGGTATTTATCAGGTAACGTCCGTATTTCAACACTATATTACAAACATGCTCCCTTTTAATTTTACCCTAATTTACTCTTACCCTGATTACCCTAATTTACTTTTACCCCTTATAAATTTCCCTATTTTATTTTACCCCACCAGCCACCAAACAACCACTAGCACCAGCCGCCATCCACCATCCACGACTCTAATTCATATTTTTTTTTTTTAAAAAAAAAAAAAACCTTTAGTCAACAACAATTTACACAAGGGGTGAATGGACGAGTTTACGAAATTGCCGACGCCATCGGAGAGGTCACCTATGGGTACGGAATCGGTGAATGTTTAGAATATTTTTCATTTTTTTTTATTTCGTAATTGCCAGAGGAACGCCTGATATTTTAGAATCTACCGTGGAACATTCTAAAATTTCAGGCGTTCATACCATTGTTTGCCTGGTATTTTAAAATGTTCCTTGGTAGATTCTAAAATATTAGGCGTTCCTCTGGCTGCATATGAGAAATGCTCAGAAATATTGAATCTACCATGGGACATTCTAAACTATCAGACGACCCATGGTTGGAACGCCTGAAATTTTATAATGTTCCACGGTAGATTCTAAACTATTAGGCGTTTCTTCCATGGTACATTCAAAATTTTCAGGTGTTTCCTCTCTGATTATCATTTTATTATTATTATGTTATTTAATTATTATTATATGATTATTACTATATAATTTTATGGGTTCTTAAGTAGTTTGTTTTGTGGTTTTTTATATAGGATTCAGAATCAGAAAATGGCAGTGATGGTGTGAATTATAATGGCCATTTTCAAACCGACACAGTGTTTTCTAGTTTTGATGCTGTTGTTGAATGGGCGAAAGATATTTCCCGAACAATCGGATTTTTATTCGTCTCATCATCGTACGAAAAACCACCGATGGTCGGCCGTATCGATATTTAGCTTGCGATCGTGGTTGAAAGAAAAGGCCAAGAGATTTAGAGAATGTGATTCGCAAGGACACTAAAACTAAGTCCGTTGGGTGTCCTTTCTACATCAATATTTATTATAAGAGAAGCACCGTTGGTTGGAGGATCCATGCTAAAAATGATGTAACCAATACCCACAATCATCCATTCATTGTGTATCCTGAAGGCCATCGACAAATCAGCGATCTTATTCCAGGAGCAAAACAGGTTGTGTGTAACTTGACGAGGTTAAAGGTTGCGCCTCGTAATATCATGGCAACCATTATAGAGCAATTTCCTGAAGGTCATCCAAACATCAGACATATATACAATTATAGAAGTGACATTAGAATGGAGGAGTTTCAAGGAAGAGGAGTGGTTCAACAATTTCTGCATTTGGTAGAGAGAGTCACTACATTTACTTGGTTATAGTTTATGACATCAGCGTTTTACAGCATGCATTCATGGTGAATCCGATCACGTGCAACTTGTTACGCACATATCCAGCCGTACGTGATTGGTATGGACTCTACATACAAGACAAACAGATACGGTATGCCATTCTTTGAGATAGTTGGGGTTACACTGACCAATCAAAATTTCCTTGTTGGCTATGTCTTTATGAGAAACAAGACACAGGCTAGTTATCGATGGGTGCTTCAGAGTTTGAAGGATTTGATCGGATACCAACGGGAGCCATCAGTGTTCTTAACTGACCGTGAGCTTGGACTTTGTGCAGCATTGAAAGCTGAGTTTCCACACACTACGCATTTACTTTGTAGGTGGCACATTAATAAGGATGTCGAAGCTTATGTGACTGGATTGTTCAAGGACAAGATGGTGGATGCAAAGTTCAAAAATGGTAGATGGAAACGAGTCATGGATGCTGCATCTAAGTCGGAATATGAGTTAGCCTTGTAGAGATTGAAAACAAGTTGGGGTCGGTATCTGAAAGTTGTGGAATACGTTGAGACTACCTGGCTCCCCCAAAAATAGAAATTTGTGACGTGTTGGATGAACATAGTTCTGCACTTTGGTAACGTTTGTACATGTAGGGTTGAGCACTCGGCAGTCAAGAGTTGGATAGTTACATCAACTGGTTCTTTGGATACGGTATGGGCTCGAGTACATTTCCAGATTGGAAATCAGATTGTTGGAATACGTAACGCTTTAGAGGCTAGCTGTAAGGAATATTTCAAGCATCCCACACTTGAGCCCCACTGTGATCATACACTTAAGCATGGTGGCGTCCAAAGGGAAGGAAGCTAGAGTAAAAGAGTCGCCAACAAGTTTTAGGAACTTGTAAATCGTTCACAGGGTGAAGGTTACACCCTTTCACGATCCATGAGATTGCTAACTCCATAGTGGTCCGGAACCATGACTGGATATTCGGGGATGAAGGTACAAATCCAACCTAAAAGAGATTGAACCTGCCCTAAAAATAGGCCTCTACTTTATTCTTCTAGTATTCATGTGCGCTTTCTGACAAACATACAATTAATATATTAATCATAATCCTGTTTAATCTACGTTGGTTGAATATTAATGCACAAACAAATCTATTATTGAAGATCACTTGTATTAAAATCACATTAGCCTAATTCAAATTATTAATTATCTTATTAAGCGTGATTTCAAGTACAAATTCCCTTTAAACCTGCAAGAGAGGGCGTGATCAAACAATAACAATAATATTAAGCAACATAATAATAATATTGACATAACAAATCATCATCATCAAAATATTCTCAATAAAGCATAATAATGTTAGCAAGATCTTAGGCATGATACTAACATGATTAATAACAAATCCTAGCATGTCACTAAACATTAAAGATTAAAGCTTTTGCCCTAACATGATAGAAGAAAATAGGAATCAACCTAAACATGATACTAGAAAGCAATAAAAGACATCCTAACATGATACTAGGAATTTAAATAATCTAAGCATGCCTTCTAAAGATATAGAGCAATTAAATTACTCACTTTGTTGCATCGTATCTCTTTCTATCAAAACAATACACACGTTAGTAACTTCAATAAAAATATTAAACTATAAATCTAATCAAATAATTGAAATAAGATTTGGGACCAAACCCTCAGAAATTATCAACCTTTCACGTCTAGGGCGAAGACAACTTCGAGCTTGGCTATGTGTGTCTAAGTCTCGTGATGGACGAATGTTGTTTGAAAAGGCAAGGTTTAGAAAGATGGAGAAAGAATAAGCTTCTAGCTTGGAGATAGAGAGAGAATAGAAAGATGATTGTTGATGATTGTTGTTGGTGATTGAAAACGGGGAAATACGACCCTATTTATAGAGAAAAACATCCGGAAACGATCAGAGAAGATCGAATTCTAATCGAAGTAAAACTGCACCCATCGCAGCACGATGGTACTGTTGGATAATTTTTACCCGTACGGAATCTTTTATCGAATATAATTCGATAATGAGAGTCCGTACTTTATCTTTTAAAATCAGATTAAATCATTTAAAACACTTGTTTTATTCCAATTAAAATTCTTTATCTTAAATATATAATTATTACTCCTAATCTCTTTAGAATTTAAAATAACCTTCTAGATTATTCTAGAAAATTAAAGTGATTCCTAATGACTTTAGGAATGATAATTAATGGTCCCTCCACTTGATCATTGGGCCACCCATAAAACTCATCTAATATCCAATTTAATATTTAGGCCATAACTTCCTCATTATCCATCGGAATTAGGCTTATAATATATCATTGGAAAGCTCTTTTCGAGCCTCATCCAACTACACTATTATTAGACCCTTATCACGGACCAAATTAAATTGGATTGGATATTTTCATAAATAAGGTACGAAAAAGGAATATTATTGAAAACAAAAAGAAGCATTTTTATTAAAATAGAGTAATCACGAGACTCTTTCACATTTCACCTCGTTCGATAATCAAATGACGTGAAAAGTACTCATCGCTGGGATTGGTTTTGGGGAGACACAATTTGGTGTCTACACTAGTAGATCTAAAGTAGGTGAGAAGTATAGGCACATGCCGTTGTAGCGGCTAAATGGAAAAGTTTCTCATCATTGTCTGTCTTTTCTTTACGATGAGACAGAAAGAATGAGAGAGTTGAGTTACGAGGTGCATGAGCGTTGTGGTTGTGCTCTACGGATCACCCATGGGATACCATGTGCTTGCCAGATTTATGATTCAATGCGTGATAAGAAGGGGTTGTATTGCAGCCAAATTCATCCATATTGGTAGAGCCTTATCATTGGTGATGGTGTTGATATTTTAGAATTCGTCGACGAGTCGGCAGAAGAAGCAGCACATTTTCGTTCCCTTGTTGATGAGGTTTTGGCTAGTGACCCTGTTATAGTTCGAAATGTTTCTCGCATCATTGAAGATGAGCTGCATCAGAATCATTCAGATCTTGAAGAGCCAGAAGTGAATCACTCAACACGGGGTCGTCCACGGAATCATTCAACTAGGCGTGACCGTAGCCATTTTGAGAACGTTGAGCGTAACACTAGCGGTCGTAGAAGGAGAAGGCCGGGCCAACATGGTTCGAGGCAAAACCGTCGAACTGAATTCGGTATGTTTTTTTTTGTTATATATATTTTTCTACCAATTACGAATGTTTATAATAATTTATTTTCTACCCATTACGGATGTGTATTTTTTTTAGGAGGAAATGGATTCAACATCGAATAATGTAGGTACACTCACTTGCTTCCCGGACCTATATTGCCTTACATAACCGGGTGGAATGATGTCATTGGTGATGGCAATTGCGGCTTTCATTGTGTTGCCGCCTTCTTCATGGGTGATCAAGAGCAATGGAGGTTAGCTCGACAATTCATGGCTAATGAGATTACTGGTTATCCACACTTATACAGGAGGATTTATTACGAGGCAGGTGGTTAGGATTTTGAGATACAACGTATTCGTTGGAGCGGTGGCCCATGTAGGGAAAGACATTGGATGGTAGCCTTTCAAGATTTGTATGTAATTGCAACCGTGATATTAATGGCATTGGACCGACACCAACATGCTACTATCCTTGCATCACTGTGTTACCGTTGTGGGCCCCCGACAATGCTACAACACTAGCTCGAGAGTTTCTTATAGGTACAGTGGGTGGGTCTCATTTTATACTTTTACAGCTTGACCAAGACCATCCGATTCCCCCGATTGCAGATACTTGGTACCGGGCTCGTGAACCTAGCGTTATTGGATGGGAGCAACAATACCAATGTAGAATTAGTTTGTGGGAAAGATTAGTTGCGTCATGATAGATGTAATGCGTTGTTCAAAACTTAAGTAATGATAAATGTTTGAACTTTGATTTATGATTATTATTATTATTATTATTATTATTATTATTATTATTATTATTATTATATCTCAAAAACATACAAAGTTATACAACCTATAGAAAATTAGTGGGAAGCCGAGATACAAAGTTATTATTATTATTATTATAAGTAAGCATGCCAAAAAAAATTAAAAAAAAAAACTAACAAGTTAAGTGCTCATGTCCGTACAAATAATAAAAGTGTCCCATTACAATCAGAAAAACAGAATAATAAAAGTGTCCGACCAATAATTAAAGAGTTCAACTAAGAATAAAAGTGTCTAGCGTAACTCAAATCATAACCCACGCATAACATCCCAATCATGAAGGGCCTGTGTAGCCATGACCTTAGTCTCACGGGACATGGGCCCATGTGACTCGGCAAGTGCACGCTGTGTGAACTCAACGAAGCGTCCAACCCACTGCAAACATTATAAAATGTTAAAAAAAATGAATAAAATTACCAGATAATAAATACAAAGCTAAAGGAAAATGTACTTACATAATCAGTATTGGTCCTCTCAGGCAAACCGCGACCCTGAGGTATGTCAAGGGGTGACACACGAGGGTTAGAGTATCTGACCAACCATGGAATGTAATCGTCCGTGTATGTAGGCACACATTGTATGCCTATCCAACCTTTTTATATTTATCGTAGAGATTTCAATGGCTTTGTTAATTTAAATGTTGTCAAGTCTATACTCTGTATTTATCCTTTTTTTTTTTTACATCATTCACACAACATACATTATAATTTTCTCATGAACATCATATTCTATGCACACATTGTATGCACATCCAACCTAATACTATCTCTATATTTAAAGCCAAGAAGGGAGTTTTGGTGCATAAATTTCATTAGATCAAACTACCCCTCTCTTAACAACTAAATTTCAATCAATCAATTCATTAGATAGAGTAAGGAAACAAGAAACAAAATTAATAACAAAAACAACTAACTTTAAATTCCATGAACCATATTAAATAATAACAACTACAATTTATATCAAGCAATAAAAAATAATCAACATTGACATTACTAATAATAATAACAACAACAACAAAAACATTTACAACAACAACAACATCATCAAGAAAAATAGTTAAAAAAAAATGAACGCCTTAGAGATTTGAAAAATCTCTAGGCTAGGAACGCCTGGAAGTTTCGGATCCCCGGGGGTTCATTCGAAAATACCAGGCGTTCGTGGTTCGTCTGGGGTTCCCGAACAGACGCCCGGAGATCCGGAATTTCCTGGCGTTTCTAGCCTCGAGATTCCAGATCTCCAAGCATTACTCAACCTCGACGGAAAATGAAAAAAAAAAAGACGAGTCACCTGTTCGCCGGTGACGACGCCTTTGGCTTTGCGATTTCCAGACATCTGCGCCTCCCTTGTAGCGTCAACGCCTAAATTTCTTAAAAAAAAAATCTTGGTGATTGAATTTGGTGGTAACCGATGGTGGTGGTTGATAATGGGGGTTGAATTTGGGTGAAAGAGAAAGGGCAGGTGAAAAGGGTGAAGAGAGAGAAAGGTAAAAGTTAAAAGAAAAAGTTTTGATGGGTTATTTAAGGGAGGGGTATATTAGTAACTATATTTTAAAATACGGGCGTTATCCGGTAAATACCGGACGTGATTTAGTACCCCCAATTACATCCGTATAATCTCTTTTCGGTATATCAACCACTATGTGACTCTTTGAGTATCTTCATTCGCCATTGCCAATCATGAAGAGAAACAAAAAATTTGGAGAAAATATAACTCAAAACCCAAGTTAGTCAATTTTAATACTTTGTATTAAATTACCAAAAAGAAAATCTTATAATTTCGAAATGACCCATTATAATAGATCTAAAATAAAAATAAGTTGAGTCTAGTCCGAAGAGGATGATGCAAAATGGAGTCATTTGATACTCTCCGACAGTCCGACTTGCTTCATATTGCCGTTTTTTTTATTAAACAAAAAAAAAATCTTCTTTTTCTACAATTGTTGGATTCTGGCTCAATTATTATCAGACGGCCCATTTAATTATTGGACGGCTGACCCAATTATAGCTGTGGCGGGTTAGGGTTTTTTTAATGGGCCTCAAACCCATTGAACTGTAATTGCGAATATCCAAAAAAAAAAAAAAAAAAAACAGATTTAATTGTCAGCTCTCCATTGAACCGCACTCGACGTTCTCCATTGAAGCACCTTCTGATATTTGTATCCCCCATTGAAGCACCTTCTGAGGTATTTTCTTGTTTTTATTTGTAATTATGAATTTCATAATCTAGGGTTTTATTTAATTTAACTTAATTGTCAGTAGTAATAAGTTTAGGGTTCGAAAATTTGAACTATTGTTTCTAATTAGTAAGACTATATGAAAGATGATAACCAGCGATTATGTTGCTAGAAATTGATAATCCCTAAAACTATTTATGTGATAATTGAATCAAATTTGGTTGCTAATGTGTTGCAAAACCCCTTAATTTTGAAATAAGGGTTTGATTTTGTTGCTATTGTTGTTGAAAGAGTGTTGATTTTGTTTTTAAGATGAATGTCATTGAGTGGATCTTCTGATCATCTTGATATTATGTCTCTTTTTCTATATCGGACGGTGATTCATGTTAGCCGACCTCAAATCATTTTGGGACTAAGGTTTTGTTGTTGTTGTGGTTGTGTATTGTAGATTGAAAGAGATGAGTGCATACAAGGCTTTCAAGGCACAAGTGCCAATCGCATGGAGCCCCAACTTGTATATAACATTGGTGAGGGGTATGCCTGGAACCCGAAAACTCCACAGACGAACCTTGGAGGCGTTGCGTCTTGGCAAGTGCAACAGGACTGTTATGAGATGGAACACTCCTACTGTTAGGGGAATGATACAGCAGGTCTCACTATCATATGCCTGTTGAGTTGTTCTCGTTGTTGTATACCTACCTAATGATTTGATTTCAATCTGTTTCAGGTTAAAAGGTTGGTAGTTGTTGAGACTGAAGAGATGTATAAGGCTCGAAAGGAAAATCAGGAGAAGCATCGAGCTTTACGTCCTCCACTCATTGTCAGCCACCAACCTCCTACTCCTGTGACTGAATCTTCTTAGGTCTCATTTTGATATTATGAGGTTAGCTGTTACTTCTTACTTGAGTGTAATTCTCTCATTCCTGTTTGTGAGTCTGGTTGGCTATTATTGTTATAAAGTTGTTTCTGCGAATGATTAGCTGATCCACCATGGTGTACTTGTGGTAAAGTTTTCACCTTTTGTCCTTCAGAAAGTAGAGAGAAATTTAAATGCTCACTTAGTTTTATACTTCTATGTACTGCTTTTCATCCCAATTTGTTGGCGTTAGTTTGGAAGGAACTGACAATTTGCACAAAGAAAGGATGTAGTCCATTATTTTAGAATGAAAACCCTACTTATTTGTGTGCTTATTACATGTTTACATCAAGATATGTGGTTCTGGATTGTGGTGCCTCACTTCCTATGTTAAGAAACTAATACAAATCTTTACAAAGGCTGGTTGTTGAGATTTTACTTTTTGTGAGTGAGGAGTCTGGAAGTATGTTGTCGGGTGTATTTAAGGGTTTTGGATTTTGGAATGTCTTCATTTGCATTGTTTTACCCCCTCTGAATTCCTGGTTATACAGAGTTAATATGGACTTGTGACCCTTCACTGCAACATTAAGCTGAGAGATGCTATGCATATAGTTGTGCTATGAATATGGTTGTGCAATTTGGTTGTGATATGCATAATGATTGAGAAAGTGGGAGTAAGTTTGTTTTGGCTTTAAGGTCTTAGGCTTCAGTAAGTGATATGTACATGGTCGTTAAAATAGTTCACATGCCTGGAAGAAGCTAATCCTATATATATAATATTAATTATTCATCAGCTGTACCAATCAGTTTTAGTCCAAATGGAGTAGAAACCAAACCACATATAGCTCAATTTCATTGTAATTGAACTAGAAGATACTTAGTTGATAAACATCAGGGAAAATAAAGGCTTTAATCCAATGAAAGAGGTGACCGAATTCTCTACATAAATCTTATGTATTGATATATACTGATGTGGATTTAGGATCCAATAAAAGTAATTTATAAATAATATGTTCAATCAATCTTGAAAGAATGAATTGGATCTTGAATCCCCAATTATACTCTTTGACTTCTTGAGATAAGTATTCAGTTAATACTCTTAAAATGGTGTGTGTGTGAGACATAGACTCAGATTAATTAATTTAGTTATTATTTGTAATAATCGGGTCTGGTTTATTTTACATCTAAAAATGAGGGATACTATGGTATTTTATTAGTTGATTGGCATAATATTATCTCAGGCTTGTTAATATGGGCTTAGATATTCTTTTTTTTTTTTTTTTTTTTTTAATTTTAATTATTGGTGTTAATAATTTATTTCGATAAGGTAATTTAAGTCTAATAGCCCTATATAAGGGATTTTGTAATACATCATGAAATTATAGTATGAGAGTGAGAATTTGAATTTGATGTATATAGTGAAATTTATCGTCTTTTAGGAGTGATACAAAATCTTTAGTATTAATCAAAGGGTATTTTGGGATTACTTTTTGATTACTTAGATTAAAATTAGTCTAAAGTGTTTAAAACCCTATCCCCTTCTTTTGCTTAGCTTTTCCATGTTAAAAGTAAATGCTCTTTATGGAAGATGCTATCACAAATTTCATATCTTTTGCATAGGTGTTTGCGTCTTCATAGCATGGATTGAAAGTTGTTTTATAGTTAGGCTGCTTGTGATTTTCAAAAATAATATTACCATTGAATTACTTTTTTTTTTACTAGTCTCAGATGTTGCTTCAAGCTGCAAAATCAGCCCTCTTAGATATCAAACTTTGAGAATATGCTAAGTATAGTGTTACAAATATGATTTATGAGTAATTTTTTTTTAAAAAAAAAATGTTTGCATAAAGATGTTGGAGTTAGCTTTGAGATCATTGATGGACAGAATTAGGTATGTAAGTTCAACATAGTGGGAGTTAGGTATTCCGTATTCAATGTAATCTTGACTCTTGAGAGATGCTATCGTTGGTGTTACGTGCTGGACTAATTACAACTTCAATCTGGTCTCTTTTCATCGCAACTTGCAAAGAATTAACATTGCTTCTTTCCTCAGCTTATGTGTTTCATTTATGGAGGAGATGAGCCCACTGAAGACTAAGTAATTGACTTGTGCTGAATTTACTGTCCTAGATCAACAAGTGGGTTGCTAGAGTTCTAAAATCTGGATTTTGATAACATGTTTTGTTATATTATTTGGATCCCATCTTTGTAATATGATGATTAATGTCCTCTAATTCAAGGTCTTTTCATACTTGGCGACTGTCATGTGAACAGTTTCCTGATAGATTTCTGAACTGTTTATGCTATGCAGGTGCCAAATACTATTTAGGAATCATGAATCCAAGACCACTCAGTAGGAAGCTCATCATAAATTCATCAGACTTGCTGATGATTTCAAATTTGATCCTCTGGTTGTATGGATGTGTGGCTAAGTCTTCGAGAAAAGGTTGTTTTACAAACATATTGTATAAAATATTATCACTCAAAGGCTGAGCTGAGATAGGATCAGTTATTAGAGATGATAAACACCCCTCGTGGTTTAAGCGATGGGAATCTGCAATGTTGATTTGATCTTTTCTGCACCATGAAATTCCATTTTGTACTTCGCATGTCTGGATTTCTTCTTGCAGTTTCCCTAGGTCCTGTTTTTAAATGACAAGGCACATCCAACATTTGGTCTTCCTATAATGTCAACTTTTGACTATTGATTTCTTATCTTTGTACCCCATAAAGCATATGATCTGATGAAAATGTCCCAGATAAATCTAGAAATGTAATTTTCACTGTATTACTGTACGGTTTTTGACAAATTTGATTTTGACCAATGAACTGAATTCCGGCTAATATTCAGGACGAAGGTAGTACAAATATAAAGTTACATTCTCTATGGGTTCAAGTTAACAACTGAGAGCTTGTTTGGTTACCACAAATTCCTATGGGCAATGAAAATTCCCATGAATTTCAATTTTCATGGGTTGTTTGGTTGCCTTGTAATTTGTAAAATGCAGGCAATGATATTTCCTTGGGAAATCATAATTGCTGTACGGTACAGGAAGTTTCTCACCTTGTACCCCCTTGGTCAATTACACTTCCCACATGAATTTTTAGAGTGAATTTACGATTTTAGCCCTGAAATAATAAATTGGCGCTGCTTTTTTTTCATTTCCCTCCTTTTTCCCGTCACTTTTGTTTCTCTCTCCAAACTCCTTTGCTTTTCTAGTAGTGGGCATTTAGGTGTTGTGGCTATTGTGTCTCATATCTCTCCATCTCTTTCTTCCATAATCAACCAGGGAACCAAATTATAGGTATGTAATTTTATCCTCTTCTTCCTTGGTTTATCAATTTGATTTGTAAGAACTAGTACATCTACATTTTCATTTTTCTAAACTTGTGTAAAGGATTTGATATGGAGGCTTGTCTAAATTGGTTTAGCAAGGGTTGAATTTTTGCTTTCATTATTTCTCCGGAAATCTTGGTGCATGTAAGTAAAATGGGTGATATAAATTATGAGGTTCTTGAATTGACAGAAAAATTATTCCAATTTGATAACCTAGGTTTTTAAATTACCCAAATATTTCTGAATTGGAATGGAGAGCATAGCATGGATAGGGTAGAAGGAATTATTTTTTTGCAATTTTTTGTATGATTTTGCATAATCACTAAGATAATGCTGTTTCTAGTAAAAAAAAAAATTAAAAACGTTTTCTGGGTTCAAATTTTGGTTTCTGGAATCTTCTTCTTTAATTATTTATGGGTTCAATTTTGTTAAATTTCATAAATAGTTGGATGGTTGGGGTTTAACGTTTTGATTAGCTTGTAGTATAATTGATGAACAAAGGGCTTAAATTTGTTTTGGGAGTATTAATCATGAGTCCATGATTCTAGAGATACTTTGGCTCAAATTATTTGTATTTTGCTATGATTAATCACAATTTCACCATGATTCTTTATTGCTAAGAATTTTAAATAGTCAGATTTAGATATATATGAATTTGGTGTATGCTTGAACTTGGGCCCCTCCAAGGAGTATATACATTCTTTGTTTGCGTAAAAAAATGTAAGGATATATATTAAGGCATGGATTTAGGAGTATAAATTTGACTACTAGAGCATATCTTTTTTTGACAAGTACTAGAGCATAACTTAAGAGTATAATTTGAAGATATTGGTATATTGTGATTTGTGAGGTTATTGCTTGATTTTACAATTGTTACTTCAAACTACACGGCTAAACTTGATGATTGAATCCTATAGTGTATTTCGTTTGTGCTTATTTCATTTTTGTTAATAATTTTACATATTTTCAATTAAATGCATCTGGATTATTGTTCATTTTAAGGAGCTCTTTATGTGAATGAATATAGTTTTCAACTTTCTATTTTATTTCATTGTAAATTGTGAAGTAGAAGTAGTATACATTTGGTGATATAAGCTTATGAAGAGCATTGTTTATAAATATTTGTCAACAATCAGCAACTCCTCTCATTTTTTTAGATTTTTGCTATAGATAAGATGTACAATATGCCATTATATCTTTGTCTTTCATATATATATTTTCTAGGTACGATTAAGTTTAGATATTTAATACAACCTTCCTTTGATTTTTTTTTAAAAATTACTCTTATGCAACTAAGACTAATTTTTATTTGTTACTCAGCTATGGCTCGTATGCCTTTAAGTAAACAGAAGAAGATTGCAACAACATGTATTGTCATATATAGGCAATTGATGATCATGTTAATGAAAATAATGGTTGATCTCGTGTATCTTCTTACTATTTTGAACGTCAAAATTCCAACGCCCATAACCTACATATTTGATAATTCTATGGAGGAAAGGGTTTATGCTAGGATTTTAAATATAAGACCAATGATCCAAGGGAGTGATGTAGCATGTTTGGATAACCTTAGAATGGATAGAGCTTGCTTTTATAAGTTCTGTGAGATGCTTAAGGATGTTGGGAAATTGCAAGGAAATAGGAATTCAAGTTTGGAAGAAATAGTTGCTTTATTCCTTTTTACACTTTCTCATGATACCAAAAATCGAAGAACTCAATTATACTTTAGAAGAAGTGGGGAGACAATTTCAAGGCACTTCAACTTGGTTTTACAAGCTCTTCTTAGATGTCACCATATTCTATTTAAAAAACCAGAGCCAGTGACTGAAAATTGCCAAGATGACAGGTGGAAATGGTTCAAGGTAAGTTGCAGCTTATAGTAATTTTTTTTTAACAAGTGCATACACATATAAAATCAATTAATAAGTGAAAAATTATTGTAGAATTGTTTAGGTGCTTTGGATGGAACACATATCTATGTTCGTGTTGGAGACAAAGATAAAGTTAGATTCAGAAATAGAAAAGGAGAGATTTCTACTAATGTCCTAGGTGTGTGTACACGAGATATGAAATTTGTGTATGTGTTACCTGGGTGGGAGGGCTCAGCACATGACAATAGAGTTCTTCGTGATGCACTTTCTCGAAGAAATCCATTAAGAGTCCCTCAAGGTAATGAGAACATCTAATTTTTCATTAATTAGTAAATTAAATATAAAGATCTGTTTAAGTCTAAATGGATTAAAGACCTTTTTTTTTAAGGTAACTACTACTTATGCGATGCTGGATATATGAATTGTGAAGGATTTTTAACACCATTTAGGGGTCAAAGATATCATTTGAGTGTTTGGAAAAATGGTGCTCAACCACTATGTGCTGAAGAGTATTTTAACATGAAGCATTCTCAAGCAAGAAATGTCATAGAAAGATGTTTTGGATTGCTGAAAATGAGGTGGGGTATTCTACGAAACACAACTTGGTATCGTCGTAAGGTCGTATGTAGGATTATTTTGGGTTGTGCTTTGGTACATAACTTCATTCGAACCTATATGAATGTCGATCCTATGGAGCATTTGATTGAAAATTATATGCAAGAAGATGTTGGTGAAAGTATTGAGGTTATGGAGACTAGCACAGCATGGAATTCTTTTAGACATGACCTAGCAACTGAGATGTATGTCTCTTGGTTGCAATCCAGGGCTGATTAAGTAGTTGTCTTGATTTTAATAATCTACCCTCGTACAACTTGTATTACGAATTTTTTTTTGTAAGAATACTATTACTATTAATTGTACCATGACATGATCATACCAGAGCGTGGTCAATTTTGTGTACAATTTTATGTATTATACAGATATATATCTATATCTACTGTTTTTATTTTTATGATATTTATTATTTTGAATGAGTTTTGCGTACTTGCTAACTATGAAGTTGTATATGTCATTAATTATTATATACTTAAAGATCACAAAAATTTTGTATGTCTCCTGTAATATGTGTGCTGGACAGAGTACATGCTTTCAAATGAGTCAGTGTACTGGTCAAGGGAGCTTCAAGCAAAGTGCTGGAAGCAACTCTACTAGAAACTTGTCGAGATGGTCATTACATGAGGATCGTGCACTTGTTAATGCCCTGAATGATCTAGTCGATCTTGGTGGATGGAAAACTGACAACGGCCAATTTAAAAATGGTGCTTATGCTAAGCTTGAAGCTCTTATGAAAGGAAAACTCCCCGGTTGTGACAAAAAAGCTAAGCCTCATATTGAGTCTCGAGTTAAGCTTTTGAGAAAGCAATACGATGCTATTACTGAAATGCTTAGCCCTAGTGCAAGTGGATTTGGGTGGAATGATGAGGGAAAGTTTGTCACATGCCCGCAAACTGTTTGGGATGAATGGATTAAGGTAATTATTAGAACTAATGTCCTATATTGTTTGTCTAATATCCTTGAAAAAAACTTGATGACTGAACTTTGTTTTATCATTCTACTTGGCAGAGCCATAAGAATGCTGCAGGGTTACGCAACAAACCTTTTCCATTTTATGATGACCTAGGAAAGATTTTTGGCAAAGACAGAGCAGTGGGAAATGAAGCTGAAAGTGTGTTTGATGTGCTTGAGGAGATGGAGCAAGAACAGAGAGGTGGAGAAGAACAAGAAGTCCATTGTAATGAAGAGGAATGTAGTCCAACTTCTGAATGTAGTCCTACTGGACCTCCACCATCAGCAACACGATCTACTACCAAGACAAAGAGAGCAAGGACAGAAACCATTGAAGCCTTAAAAGACTTTTCGACCAAGCTTGCAAAAATTAGTGACGTGATGGAAGGTGCAAGTGAACATATTGGTCGTCTTGCTAGTTGTTTTCAACATGAGTCTAATTCTGCAGAGAGAAGAATGAAAGTGACAAGTGAAATCATGAAAATGGAGGGATTATCTCCAAATGATGTTCTTACGATCTCAAAGAAGATTGCTCTTAATCCTCTTGAAGTCGATTTCTTTTTCAGCCTTCCAGACGATTACAAATATGCTTATGTCCAAGGTTTGTTGATTCCCGATTAAAAGGTATTTTTGCAAGTATACTATGAAGAAGAGACTAGTACCTAAAAGGATCATATGAGCTGCTCTTCAAGTCTCTTAATTAGCAGGACTATTATTGTTACTTTTTGTGATGATACACTACAATACGACACCAATATATATGTGTCGGCTAATTTACTATTGCTGCTATGTCGATTATAATATTTTGTGCAGCTTTTTGTGATTTAAAATAGCAAGATTAAATGTAAATTTTTTGTAATGCTCGTAACCTGACATTTTATGGATTTCATCAGGTTAACTCTTTTGTAAAGTATAATGTATCTTTTGTAAGGGAAGGAAGGAAGAAACAATACTTCATAGCTCATCTTTTTAATTTGATACTGATGCATGCAAGTTGAAAAGTGATGTTTATTTTTACGCTTATGTGGACTAGTGGAGCATGTAGTTTCCATATGATTGAGCTTTTATACAGTGGATTAGATTAGTAAAGCATGAAACTGCCATGAATGAATGTAAAAAAAAAAAAAAACGTAATTTAGCTCTTATTAAAGAAAAAATTAAGAGTTGATTGTTTGTGGCAAGTTTCAAAAAAAAAAGAATGTATTATAATTTTGATAAAAGGTAGTTAAGTTTGTTAAAATACATGGGAAATGTAGCAAGTGAACCAAACAAGATAAGGGAAGTAAAATCCTAGGAAGTTAAAATTCCCAAGTATCAACCAAACAACTTTAAGCCAATTCCTAGAAATTTCATGTAGTAATTAAATTCCCATGTGTTACAAATTCCTTTGGGAAATAACTTCCCATTGCAACCAAACAAGCTCTGATTATTAAGCTCGTATGCCACCACCATGCTTCTCTTACAAGTATTCAGCTCTATTATGCATCATCGTCGTTGCAGCCAGCATCCCTATATCTCACACATCAAGATTCGCAACCTACCTTTGACTATAGTCGTTGTGCTAGCTACAGGGCAAGTTATGGTCTCGTGGACAAGATTATACATGTAATTTTAGGGAAAACACTGCCTCTTTGTGAGCACAATTTGTAACAGTACAAGCACTACAAGGTGGAAACCACAAGAAAACATTTTTGGAGATTATTTTGAATTATATACAAAGTATAGAGTAGTACTCTCGAACACTGAGCGTCCTATCTTGCTAATGCTACCTCACCTATAGCTACTAAACATTCAAACGCGCAATTGCAAGCAATTTATTGATGTATACAAGATATGACCACACTGATTTCCTGGTTACAGAGATATCTACAAGAAAGAATTCATGTTGCTATCAAAAATTTGTTAGGAATACTATATACAAACTGTGTTCTGTCATACTCAACGATCCCCGCCAGAAACATTGGAATGCTGGTTTTTATGTAGCTCTTGCAACCTAAATGGAATAGTTGCATCAAAACGAGCACTTTGGGGGTTCTCAGCAAACGCCACATAGTAAGCCGATGCACATGCTTGTGGCCAAGCCATAGCTACGCGACTAACCAAATAACCAATCAGAAAAGCATAGATCGAAATTTCAGTTGCATATTCTTTATGAACCAAAAGTGTCCAACACCCTCCTGCTAATGCGCTCAGAGCCCCTCCTGCAATCCCACAGAAGAAGCAGAATGAACTTGTCAAATCACAGTCGATAAGCTCTTCCATCCCAGCTCTCCGGAACATCTCCCACGTGTCAGAGGATGATTGAATGATCCCCTTACAGTAGACTCCAACATGGACAAACCCCCAGCGATTGCCACATGTCACAAGTCTTGAGGCAATTCCTGAGTAACAGTCGGCACAAGAAAACAGGAACTCATCAGAATCTCCTGCTATAAGGCTGATTCCCCTAGCAGAGCCACAAACAAGGGTGACAGTCGGGACTAAGACAGACCCGAAGCAGACAGTTCCCACCATGGGTCCCACTGCCACTCTCATCATAGATGTCCAAACATCCATTGTTTCATCTCCACAAGCAAAGTTCAGATACCTGACACGCGAGACTGCCACCTGCAGTATATTCTTGACCACCTGCAGTGTCCAGGTCATGCTAAGGATGATGACCGCGATGAAAACCTTATCAATATGGGTTCCAGTCGCAGTAGCTCCACCAATCCCACCCACCAAAGCCGAAGAGTAGACTACTGATACAATGACAGACACAACAGTCATTGAAATACTCTTCTGTGGAGGAACTGCAGTGCAGACAGATAGCACAGAAACAGCATGATTAAACCGTGGGTTCGCCCAGCAAGCATACAATGATTGAATAACAGCTACTAAGATCGATAAAATTCCGAAAGCTAATCCAACTGCTGAACCAGTAGAAATCAAAAGAACACCCATGGCACAAGTTAGCAGGGGACTAAACCAAAATGCCAATTTGATAGCTCTCGACGGATGACAGTACGTTACAGTCTGCCATACTAATCCAGTGATTCCTGCCAATCCAACAGACATCAGCATCGGAGGATACCACTCCGTTGGATGAAACCGACGACGAGCATGCTTAGATAGAAAGCCTCTGATGATCAAAATCACAGCAAGCACAAAAATCACAAGAAGTTCCAAATAAAACACAATCCCAATAATCTTCCCACTGAATTTTGGCTTATCAACCGCGATTCTTGCCTCTTCCACCTGCATTGACAATGATTTTCTTAGGAAATCTTTATGCAAGATCAAAGTTAAACAAGAACATACAATAACAACCCAATTAACTAAATCTTAATGGGTTTTTTTCCTTTTTTTTTTTTTTTCTTTTTTCTTTTGACGTGGTAAAAATTATGTAGTACAAGCAAAAGAAAATAAAGTTAGACAAAAAGAACAAGAAATTGAGTAACGTGTTAGACTATAACATAAAATAAAATGATAATGACTAGTAAAAATGATTAAAACAACTTTAATTTAAAGCCATGAAATTGAGGAAAGCGAAAAATAATTACTTGTGCAGGATTCTTGTGAAGATCATCTGCTTCAACTTGAAGATTCTTATCACCTTTGTTATTAATTGGAGTTACTAATGATGAAGAACTCATGATTCTTGCCATGTGAGAGGCACTTCTTTAATGTTTTTTTTTTTTTTTTTTTTTTTTTTTTTTTTTTTTGGTGGGATTTAAATTTTTGTTACTTTTAATTTCTTGCGCCTTGAATTCAGCAAAAATATAAGGATAACCATGTTACAAGTATATAATTTTGAAAATCAGTTGGTAAATGATAAGAGAAAATTAAGATAATAACAACCAACAACTAATATTGACCAATTAATTAGTGACAATATTTTCTATGATAGTTTACCTTATATTATACACTTTTTGTTATGTCTTCAAAATAAAAAATAAAAAATAAAAAAAAAAAATATTTTTTGTTAATGGAACTTTATGAGTTAACTTGGTCAATGTGTTATATTGTGGGCAGGTCAACAGTTTTAGCCGCTCAGTTGGCATTCTATGATTTGTTTACCTTAAAAGGCCCGAAATCCTCTGCCTTCATATAATGCTTATTTCTCCTTGTGAACTATCTAGCTTGCTTACTTTTCAAATGATTGGGAATGGGTGCTCAATTCTTTTTCATTAAGGGATTTGATGGCCGTTCTAGAAATAAAAATACGAAGTATATGCGCTTTAACTTTTAAGGTCCGTTCTTTTCAAAACAATAAAAAATAAAATAAAAAATAAAATGGATTTTTGATCTACTAATTAAGTTTCAAGTTCTAACCATGTATTTTATACAATAATTTCCAATAAGTATAAGGTATGGCCTTAGGGGATTGAAACATAAATTCTAAATCCATACCTCAAACCAACCAGATATTGGATTTAGAAACCCAAGAGAGGAGGGAAACCCAAGGAGAGAGGTGAATACGGTTCATACTAGACCTTTAGGTATTAAATAAAAAGAAAAATGAATCATTTCGTAATAAAAATCAAACACAAAGTTTGAATTAAGTTTCAACCTCATACTACCCTAATTTCATTCCATTTCTAACCTCATAACACTTGTAAACCAATTTAAAAACCAATTTAAAATATACGGAGTACTCACGTCCTTTTCTTTCATCACGTATTCATTTACATAGCTTCCTACCTCCTAGAATTCCTACCAACCAGTTGAAACTTGAAAGACAATCCAGTAACGTAGGGATAGTAGATCACTAGATTGGTAGGAATTAAATAAATTAATAATTTAGGTACTCCCTCCGTCTCCAAAACTTCGACCCTTTTGACCTAATTTTAGTCCCATAATGATCGACCCATTTGCATTAAAATATCCATCAATTTACAACAATATTTGTGCAAAATTAGGTTCCCCATATAAAATTTTATTTTTTCATGCATTTTTAATACTTTATCTCTCTAGTTTTTTTCAAACCTCATGTAAATTTATCTTTCCAATACGTTTTTATTTCTTTTTATTTAAGTTTCTTAATAACCACCAAATCAACCTAAAAGGGTCGAAGTTTTGGGGACGGAGGTAGTAATATGTAAGCGCCACATTTTAGATTTTACAAAGTGTATAGGTAAATTCACTACATTTGAAGCCCCTATCTTTATTTGACAATTTGACTCTACTACTGTACGTCTGTACTCATCGCATGAGTCTCTATTGAGTCATGTTGAAGCTGAAGAGTTTTGATAATGATGAGTAAAAAGCAAATTTCAACTAATGAGATTTATCTAAGTGTTGTGATTAAAATAGGTGAAGTTGAGTTTGGAAGTGGAAGATTAACCTACCTACGAAGACTCGAGGAGAATCCAAGGAATGTTAAAGAAAGTAGAAGAAGAGTTCCACAATAGAACTAACTGAGTTTCCAAACAGGAACATGAAGGGAAGCTTTCTAAAAGAGCTTGACAGCAAGTTGAGAAGCTTGACTTGGTCTGCGAAGTTCTAGCAAGGAGCTGGAGTATGATGGACAACATGATCTCAATCCTGGACTGCGTGAAGCCCAAGTATCCTTAACCTGCAGAATTGACGTAATAATCCAGCTAGATGATAAGTTTATGTTAAGTTTATTTTTCTGAGGATTATGTAAATATGTTAGGTTAGTTTATGCATGGAATTTATTAGAGGTCAAGCGTGACAAAGCTTGGCAAACTTTTTAAATGGAAAATTTATAAAAGATAAGTTTAATTTATGAAAAGATGTTCTAAAGATTTTATTTTATAAAAATTCGGTTCTACAAAGATATTATTCTTTTCATAAATTTATCTTTGATAAATTTCTAAAAAGATTTTCTTTACAAAAGATTTACATAAAAACGTGTTTTATGAAAATGGTAGTTTTACAATTTCATCTTTTGGAAAACCCTACTTTACATACGGCCACCATACAGATATCACTTGTATATAAAGTAGAATTCATAATTAACACATTTTGTGAGTTTATGCGTGCGTGAAGAATCTGAAGAGAGCTTGAAAGTGTAAGTTTGCCAAGTCTAAACTTTGTTATATTAGTTTCAGATTCCATGTGTAGCTTTCCTATCACATATTAGAAGTCAAGTGTTTGTATCGTTTGAGTGTTTGACATTATTGCATGCAGTTTGAGAGTAGAACTTAAGTGCGGGGCTTAAGTTGGGTAGGATAGGGTCCTATCGAATAGCAAGTTTAGTCTAGAACTTGTGAGTAAAAGTCTGTTCATAATAGGTTGTAACTAGCTAGGATAGTTTGCCCTATTATAGTGAAGTATTTTGGTGTTTGAAATCCCGTAGAGGGTCGAGGTTTTACTTCCAGTTGGACCCCGGAAGATTTCCTCGTAAAATCCTATGAGCATTGCTAAGTTCCTTTTATATTCTGTTTGATATTCCGCAAAAGTAGTCACTAGAAACTCACTAAAATTTCAACCCTTTGTTGTAGTGTTCATCTCAACTAACAAGTCTCTATCTCTTAATTTTATCATGCCACTCTCCTCATCTTAGAAGTTAGAATACATGGCTCCTCCTATGTTGCAATATAATCTGCATTCAACAATGTCTCACCTGACAATGTTTTTGAAAAGGAAAAATTACCACCATTAATCCCAACTTTTCCTCATCCGCCAATATTAATCCTAACTTCAGTTTATTCCCTATCACTCCCAACTTTGTACCCTATTAATTTTTATCACCCCCAACCGGTCATCCAACCTAATATTACAGGTTACAAGACACATGTCAGCTTATAATTGGCTTAATTTTTTTAAAAAAAAAAAAAAAACAAACAAAAACCACCCATGCCCAGCAGCTGCCACCACGGCCAGCCCAACCCCTTCCCCTTCCCCCCCGAGCGCCGACAGCCTTCTTCCTCTCCCCCGGTGTCGGTGCTTCCCGACCAACTCCCTTTACCCCTTCGATCACCACGCAAACCAGCCAAAATCCCCCAAATCTCAAACCATGGGCCACGAAACCATTAGCCACCAAACCGATGTCGAAATCGGCCACTAATGGCAAGGTTTACCTCTTCCACAAGTAATCCCATCCCAACGGCGGTTCAAGATAAGGTCGGAGTTGAGAATTCGGTGGTGATGTGTGATGAACGCCGGTGAATTGGCGGCGGAGAAAACGTGAGTGTGCTTGGTTTTCACAGGTTGGGTTGGTGGTTTTGGGAGTTGAAGAGGGCTAGCTGGGTGGTTTCGAGGGTTGGGGATGGGTGGTGGAGGAAGGTCGGTGGTTTCTGGTGGACAAAGGAGGTTAACCGACCGTTTGCCGGTGAAATTGAGGGTTGGGGTTAGGGTTCCAGCGAGATTGAGGGTGGGGACTGGGATTATGATTTTTTTTTTAATTTTTTAACAAATCAAATTGCGACATGTGTACAAGTAATCCCAAGTCAACAAGATTTACCTCCTTAACCGGCTCCAAGTCATTTGGGTGTGATACAAATTAATGGGGTACAAAGTTGGGAGTGATAGTGAATAAACGAAAGTTGGGATTAATATTGGCGGACGAGACAAAGTTGGGATTAATGGTGGCAATTTTTCCTTTTGAAAATTAGATTAGTTTTTAATTAATAAGATTATATTATAGGTGAAAATCCATAGCCTTGGTATGTATTCATGGATTCTTTATTATATTCAATTTATGTTTATCTCATTTTATTTCTTACTAGGACGGATAACACACACGATACGCACACCATAGCTAACCATATTTAGGGAGTTCAATCTGTAGAATGTCACGAATTTAGTTGTTGCATGTTAGCAACATTAATGAAGGCAATATTATAAACAAATATTTTTAGGAGCATAAATGCTTATACACTATATTAAGAGTTCAAAAAAAAAAAAACATGCATTAATATTATATAGGACAAATATGTAATTAAACATTTTAGAGGGTATAATTTTTTTAACACAACTCACAAAGTCACAAGACTTATTTCAAACTTTTGAAAAAGCAAGGAAAAAGAGGAAATTAACATTAGTGAGAGTAAATAAGTAAATAAACATTTTATACGTTATATTTGTCCAAAAAATATTCATAAGTGTCATTTCAAACTTTTTAAAAGGAGTAAGAATTTCTACAGTATTATTAAAACTCATAGGAATAACATGCTAACGTCATGTGTCACCCTAACTTGTGATTTGGTGCCACATGTGCACCATGTGTTACCCTCTGTGTCACCACCCTTCTCTCACCACAATGAATTGTAGTACTCCCTCCGTCCTTTTGTTAGATTCCACTATTTCTTTTTTGGCAAATCAAAATTAAAGTCCCATTGTTAGAATTTTTCCCCTTTTAGTAAGTGAATTTTTACAATTTTAACCTCATTCTCCTAATTTAATCCCCAAATTATCCTCAATTTTTACTGATTTTTTGTGCCAAATATTTTTGGCATTTATTAATCCACCTACATATGTTCTCTCTTCTCATTCTTCTTATTCTTCTTCTTTTTGGCATTTATTAACCTCTTTTTTCTTTTTCTCTCACTTGTTATTTAATGCACTTAATGTACTTTGATACTTCCAATCACATGGTTCAAGGAATCTACAAAAACCTTAATCCCCGTGAAAAATGAGAAATGAGACTCTAATAAAAGGACGGAGGGAGTAATGTTTAGTTACTTTAAAAGACTTTATTGGCATGAATTTAATTCTCTATATAATTTTAATTTACCTTTTTTTTTACACATAGTACTCTTATTTAATTTACTTTAAAAACACTTTATATGTATAACCTCCATATTTAAAAATATTATATATAAATTAATGAAATATAATATTTAATATTATATTTTTCGTTCACTTATTAATATCATTTAAAATTAACCCTTTTTAATTATAATTTTGATCAAATTTATAAATTTATGATGTGTTAGAGCATTGCCCGAGCCAATAACTAGTTATAGGTTCAAACTCTAATTACTCTCATCATCCCACCATTTAGAATTAATTAACACACTTCATTTTTTTCATAGTGTAAAAATAAATGACAATACCCTAAATTACATTCATAATGAAGGGGAGTGTGTCTATTATTCCGAAACGGAGAGTAATAAATATTAATTCTACTTTTGCACTATTCTAGTTAGACTTCTTTTAATGTTTATCTTCTTTTTTTTTAAATTATTATTACTAAGGATTCCAACGAGCAATGTGCGCAGTATAGCTAGCCATTTGAAAAGAATTATTACATGTGGCCTTTATGCCCTACGCCTGTTTGTGTGTTATTTTATTATAACCATTTGTATTAGATGTTGTGTAACTGTCCAATGTTTATAACCTTTGTAGCGCTACTTAGGTTTAGCGAAGGGATGGTAAAAAATATATCGTGTTCTAGAAATATAAGTGTGTAATAAATCTTAGGATTGTTTGTAAGAAACTGATAGGAATGGTGTCCTTCGAACAAGTGTATTATTCCGATAGAGGGTTCAGAATTATTAGAAAGCTAATTATTCAGTGAAGTCAAGTGATCGGAATGCTTAGTTGGAGGCCTCTTCCGATCAGTAATATCAATGTATAATTAATACTACAACTTAATCTTGACTGAACCCTTCGGGTCACACCCAAGCAAACTAACGATCCGTCGCGACGAATTAATCCGAAAGGAATTAATGAGTCACTCGAGTATTATGAACATAGACGTCGGATATCGAGCTAGGAGCGTCGAGACCAAACGTCGCAAGTCGAGTCGAATTAATAAAATGACGAGACGGTAACAATCAATTAATCAACAAATTACCAAAATACCCCTAGCATCGGAATGCCCCGAGCAAACCGAGTGTTAGGGGCACATGGTGCTAGCATGGCAGCTAGCATGCGCGCCTCACCATGCCAAGGCTGCTAGCAGTGCTGGTTGGTGCGTGGCGCAGCAAGCTAGCACGCACATGCTAGCATAGCTAGCATCGCTAGCAACGCAAAGCTAGCAAGCCAGCTAACGCACGTAAAGGCTAGCAAGCTAGAAGCGTGCTAGCGAGCTAGCACTTCTAGCAAAGGCGTGCAAGGCCTCGGCCAGCAGCTCGCAAGCATGCGAGGCATGCTGGGCCGAGGCTGCAGCAGCAACCCGCACAAGCTGGCGCCCAGCCGAGGGCAGCGAGGGCCAGCAAGGCAGCCTTGGCGCCCAAGGCATGGCACGCCAGCTGGTTGGTGTCGAGAGAGAGCAAGGGAGGCGGTTTGGGAAGCTTAGGGAGCAAGGCTTTAGTCCCCCCCTGTAGTCCTCACCTACTCTCTCCCTCCTTGCTTGACACTTGTTGATTAATTATTGCATTGCTTTTACTTTTGATTTTTGATTTAAAAATAAAATGGAAACAGGATTTTTGCTAACTCTCCCACATTGATGGGAGAGAGGAATGCTCATGGGATTTCTCTATAAATACCAAAGTATTAGGATTTGAGGAACCACTACTAGAAAACAGGCCATTTTCGACGGAAATTTTTCTGTCGGAAACACCCTGAAATACGTCGAAAATGGCATTTTCGACGGAATTCTATCGGAAGTGGTTGTCGGAAACGGGGTCGTAGGAAAAACCACTTTTTCCGTCGGAAACACTTTTCCGACGGATATCCGACGGAATTTTCCCTCAAAAAGGGGTTTTCAGGTGCCGGAAAAATCCGTAGTAAATTCTTTTACGAAATTAAAAAAAAAATACGCCGCGCCACCTTCGGCACGGCGTATCACCGCCTCCAACCACCACAACCCATTACCCTTACCACAACTGCCCGAAGCCCTAGAAATAAAAAAAAAATCCGCCACGATACAACCAACCCTAACCTAATTGAACCAAACCCACCACCTGAACCCACCCCACTTAACCCTAACCAACCCAGATCTACAATTCTAACCAAGCAACCACCCAAAAATTAACAAAAAAAAAAAAAAAAATCACAAAAGTCGAAAACCACTAATACAACCAAACAAATTAAAAAAAAAAGCCAGAAAATTTAAAAAAAAAAAAAAAAAAAAAAAAAAAAAAAAAACCAATACATACCTTAACACAAAGTAGGATGTTAATTTCTCCTCGAATTCGGTTTGATACGGCTAAAGTCGACCATAGAGATTTCATGCTCAAATTTGACCGTATAAACCATTAATATGAATGAAATAGAGAAGAGGAGAGAGGAGATTCATGAGGAAAATAGAGAACCACCACAATCCGTGAGCTTCATTCCTTGCGGCAGGAGAGAGGAGAAGTGAGGAAAGAAGTGGAGAAGAGAAAGACGTGAGGAAAGAGAAGTGAAGAAAGAAAAGAGAAGATGAGAGGAACAGGAAGAGAGGAGAGGAGAGAGAAGCAGAAGAGAGTCGATGAGAGGAGAGAGAGGAAAGTCATAAATAAAAGGGGTGGGCGCCATTTTAATTAGGGTTTCAGGGGATTTTTTTTTTAAAACTTAAATTCCGTCGGAAAATATAACATTTTCGACGGATTTTCCGTCGGAAGTAAAGAATTTTCCGACGGATTACATTTCCGACGAATTTTCCATCGGAAGTAAAGAATTTTCCAACGGATTACAATTCCGTCGGAATTTTCGTACTTTCCGACGGATTTTAGTGTCTGTCGGAACCGTTCCGTCGGAAATGACCTGTTTTCTAGTAGTGAACCCACTTGAGTTGAACTCAATAAGGCATCTCCAAAAGAGAGAAAACCTTTAAGTTCATAAATAACCCGAGTAGTCTTATTTTTTGTCTAGCTCCGCTAAACTCCAAGTAAGGGCCTGACGGGTCGTTGTTGCGGGTGGATTTCTGTTGGAGGTCATCAAACTTGCGAGACTTGTAGCTTTCGAAGTAAGAGCTCATAAACGGAGCGAAGCACGCGCCAAGGGTAATATTGTTTTTCTCGTTGTCTTGTTAATTATGCTTATTAGTTATACTAATTGTGAGCGGGTCTTGGGGTTGGGTTTTGTTTCCGCAAAAAGTCGGACTTTTCGAAACCCAATAGAAACTACCTAATAAACCCAATTTTTGTGAGAAATACCTAATAAAAAAGTTGTAAGAAACTACATAATAAATGGTAAAATATTTTAAGAAACTACCTAATAATAGTTAAAATATTGCAAAATACCACCTCTGTCGTATTTCCACCGTTGACCCACCTAAAAACACCCACTAAACCACCACTTTCATCCCCAAAACCAACACAATTGGCTTGTAATTTCCTCCACCTCGTCGAAACCACCCTCCAACCCCAAAACCACCACCTTTAACCCCAAAAACCACCATCCCAAAGCACGAACACCAACTCGGAATATCCTTCAACCACACTGAATATAACCTTACTGATAAGTGTTATTTATGTCACTATTTTTTAGGAGTTTCTAGTTAGTTTTTCATTTTTTTGATATCTTTTTACTTGGTTTTTTTAATAAGGTTTTATTTCATTTGTTGTGTTTGCATGTGAAATGTCATAGTTGATCAATTTTGGCTTTTCTTGCATATTTTTGTTGCTTCTTGCATTAGACTAAACTTTATTGGTTTATTCTTATGTTTAGGAACACTGGGAAAGGTTCATTGCTCAAGATTGAAGAAATATAAAACATAAAAGAACAAGTAATGAAGAAATGTGCACTTGATTTGGAAAGATTGAGCTACAAACGCCTATATCTTTTGATGTATAAAACATTTCTGAGTGATTCTAATTGGAGATGAAAGCTTATCTCAAGATCTTTCCAACGACAGGTCATATGCTCAAATCCGATGTAAAACGAGGGAGTTATGTTCGTTTGAAGCTAAGAAGTTTTGTCCAGTGCGAATGACGTACCGGGCGCGCAGTCTAAACTTTCAGGAACTATTCTGCTTCTCCCTGCTGCAGCTAGAAGTGCCCGTGCATTGACTTTGGAGAGCCCGCTCCTATACGTGTTGCTCGACATTTTGCGGAGCTTCCTAGGAGATTTAGTAAGGAATATAAATAGATTTTTTGCTCATTTTAGAGAGTGGAATTCATTTTTCAGTAGTTTTTAGGTTAGTTTTAGGTTTTTAGAGAGAGAAACTCTCACATTTTAGAGAGATAAAGTGAGAAAAACAATGGTTTTCATGAATTTTGGATAATCAAAGGAAGTATTTGATGATTTGAATATCTTCATCTTATTTCAATGAGCATTCTTACTCTCTTTTCTCTTTATTCTATCTTTAATTGTTTTGTTAATCATGTTTGAGTAGATTTTCTTCTACTAGGTGTTGAGTGAAGCTTTGTAATTGTTAATTGAGTTCTTTGAGATAACTTTGATGATAATTGTGTGATTAAATTGATTGAATTGATGATGGCATTTTGTTTGTTTTAGATTGGATTGATCTCCCATAATAGCAAACTTAATTGCATATTGGTTCTAGTTTGACAAGGGATTGTGAATTAGAATTGATATATTTGATTGCAATTTGGGTTATTTTCTTTTATGCACCTAGTCATAGAGGGATCTAGGTTAGGAATTTGAGAGATTGTTGTTAAGTGTAGTTAATTCCCATTTTAATTCTTTCTTTGCATGATTGATTATCAAATGGATTCTCAATAGCTTGTTCAAAGTGGAACTTTACCCCTAGTAAACTTTATAATACCTTGTTCTTTACATGTGTGTTATTGTAGTTGTAGTGTCCGCTATCCATAAACCGACTTCGGCCAAGCTTAAGCATTAGATCGAAAATTATCTAGCATTAACGTTCCTTAAGGTTCGACTCTGAACTTACCACTAGACTTGTTTAGGGGTTAGTATAGGATTTATAAATTTGTTTGACCATGAGGAGGTTAGTCAACGACCTAATTTCCCGGCGTTCACTTAGCACCTTGAAAACCAACCCCGTGACGGTTCGAGAGTGTTTTGAGGTGAGTTAATGCCGTATAATTTGGTCCACAGTGGAAATTCAGCTAAAGGTAGTATCTTATAAAATTTTACCTTTTATTAGATAGTTTCTTACAACATTTTTTAATAGGTAGTTTCTCACAAAATTTATATTTTATTAGGTAGTTTCTAACAAAAAATCCTAAATTTTAAGGAAATTCTCTTTAGAAACACTCTACTTTTAATTTTTCTCTTTGATTAATTGCAAAAAAAAAAACTTATTATATTTGGTAATCCTGAACTTTTTATATTAAGTTAACTATAATATGAATGATAAATTTTAACTAAATGTTTAGCTATAGTTAATTTTTTTACATTGACTTTAGAAATAATTTTAATTAAAAAAAGTCACCTCTCCCCCGCCCCCAACCATGTTGGCTCCCAACCCTTCCCTCACTAGTGCGTCAGCCTCTTCCACCCCTGCTGCGCCTCTCCCCCTTCCCTGAAACTAATATATGTGTTTTATATGCTATTTTATCCTCCGTCCCACGGTCATTTTTATGCACATTTCAGCTCTTTGGGGCTATTCTTAGTACTAATATGTGGTTTCGAGTGTTTTATAGAGTTTGTATTTGTTTTGTAGGAATTTCCTCGATTTGTAGGTGATTTCTATGGTTTTTCGGCCACTACGGGATATCAAATCTATGATCACATTCATGACCGTCGTTTGTAGCCAAGATCAATTATTTTGGTGATTAAGGGCTTGGTTCGTGGAGTTGGTCCAAGTAATGGACCAAGGAAGAAGAAAATTTGGGCCACAAGTAATTGGAGCCCAAAGGAAAAGGAAAAAGGAAACTCGGCCAAGAAAAAGACCGGACCCGATCGGGCGGATGCTCAGCAAGGAAGAAAGAGAAAAAAGGCAGGCCCGATCGGGCGGCCCTTCGCTCGATCGGGCGCGTGTATTTCCAAAGATGTTTTAAGATTTGTCATTTTGATTAATTTTGGATTTAGTATTTAAATTAAACTCTTTTGTAAGTTTTATTAGCTACGTTTTTAGATTGCAATTTTCGTTCTTAATCTTTTAGAGAAATTTTAGTGAGAGATTGTTGTTGAACTCAAGTTTTCCCCTTTAAGTGCAATTTCATATTTCCTTCATTCGGTATTATTCTGGTCTCTTTTATTGCTTCGTTTATCGCTTTGATTTTAATTGCTTTGCTATTTTTGTACTTTGATTTCAATCATGTCCTACATATATGCTTTGATTAGTTTAGATTTAAATATGTGAGAGTAGTTAATTTCTAGGGTTAAAGATAGGCACAACACGGCATAGCACGGTGACCGAGGAGTGGGTCGTGCTGTGAACACGATTTCAAGAATTCGGCACGAGTACAGCACGAACCCGCTGGCGGCACGGTAGTTTGGCCCGCCAGCACGGCACGCTAGGCACGGCCATAAAATAACATAACTAATAATAAAGAGCTATAACAATAAAAATAAGAAAAATAAAAAGAATATAATAATATAATAATAATAAAAAAAAAACATAAACATAAGTTAACAAAATAATTTAAATAGTATATCCATTTTAAAAGTTGTTAAAAAAATTTAGGAAAAATGGAAATAAATAATCCCACCTTTGCTTGGTCTGACAACAACAAGCCCACCTTTTGATTATTACGAGACAATCCCACCTTTGTATGTCATCTTCTTTTAACAAACCTTTTTACCTACAACTTGTTAAACAGGTTAAAATTTTTTTATTTTTTTACAGCCACGTGTGGTTCAATAATTGGTCAAAATAAAAAAAATTTAAACCATAACAAAAAAAGTAAAAGAAATAAAACAAAAAATCCCACCACCCCCAGCCATCGTGAAACCCTAACCGTTTCCTTAGCCCCACCAAAAATCGGTCGGCTGCCGCCATAAACCCCTAAAAACGGCTGGCCGGAACTTCTTATACCGAAAACCACCCCGCTGACCAAAACCTACCACCGAAATCACCCCGTGACCCACAATCCTACCCCCGAAACTACCATAACCACCACAGGAAAAACTACCACCCTGAAAACCCCACCTAGCCGCTGTAAACCCGCTGAAACCCCACACAGCAGCCGAAAAACCCGACCCAGCTGTCGATAACCCGCCGAAAACTGCCAACAAATTCATCCTATCCCAACCTCGAAAAATCCCACCCAACCTCCATAACCACCTCGAATATCCCCACCCTAGCCCCAAAACCCCCCTTAAACATTCTAAAAACACATCCTTGGTTCCGGTCGGCCATTTTTGGAGGCCAGGTTAAGGAGGGATACAGGCCGGTTTTGGTGGTGGTTGGGGTACGGGCTAGGGTTTCACGGTGGGGGTTGGTGGCTGTGTATTTTCTTTTTTTTTTTTTTTTTTTTGCTTTTTTATTTAAAAATGGAATAAACCTATTACATATTGACACGTGGCATATAACCTACAAAAATCGGTCACTAACAAGTCAGGGTCTATTAAAAGAAGATGTCATGCAAAGGTGGGATTGCCTCGTAATAATCAAAAGGTGGGATTGTTATTGTCGGACCAAGCAAAGGTGGAATTATTTATTTCCATTTTTCCAAAAAATTAAAAATAACTAAAATTATTATGGGCAGCCCGGTGCCCGGCATGACACAACACTCCAAGCACGTGGGTCGTGCCGTGGGCTGGGGTGTGCTAAATGGTGGCTCGGCACGACACAACACGCCAAGATGTAAGCACAGCACGACACGAGCCACCACCAGGCACGGCCCCCGGCGCCCCAGCATGGCACGTTGTCCACCTCTAATTCTAGGGGGATCCATAATTAATATGAAGGGATAATTTGTTATTATTGATTATTGATATTACATGATAATTTCTTATTGAATTGTTTTAATTCATTACAATTGGATTATGAATCGAGCAGATGTGATTTGATTGTAAAAGTATATAGCAATATTGAATTGATGAATCGAGCAGATGTTAATTTGATATTAAAGGTTATTCTCAATAGGAACTTAGTTCTAGTAAATTGCGAGAGCCTGTCTGATCAATGTTGATTAATAAATTGCGAGAGCCTATTAATCATGTTATGTTTACAATGTTAACTGTTATTGTTATGTCTTATCCCCGAGTATTAATTAATGGATGAACCTGTGACCCCAGACTTTTTATTATTGATTTCTTCCTTAGATTAATTTATTCAAACCTTATTTGTTTCTTGATGATTTAGATTTTATTAATTAATTAGGAATAGAATTGAAGAACGTTGTTTCCCTGTGGATTCAACCCTACTTCCAAATCTATTTTAGTTAGTGGTTTTAGGAATTACTTTTGATTAGGTGATACGATTTTAGCCTATGAGAAATCTAGCTCCCTCAACCCTAACTTCAACTCCTCTCTCTAGTGTCTCACTGATGAAGAAATTCAAAAGCGTCAATTTTAACCCTAATCTTAACTCCAACGATTTGGGTTGTGGTAGGGAGATCAAAGAGGATCTTAATGAGCTCGATAACAATGGCGGCGAGGGTTCTAACCGAGAATATGGTGTTGAATCAGCGTATTGAGGATATGGGTGGTGATAAAGATGAATTGGATGTTAGGAATTCTATTATCAAGGGTTGGTTGTCGACTCGCGGTTGGGCGTTGGTGTTGGGGGAGGGGGTTTGGGTGCCGGCAGGGGAACGGGGGTGGGCTAGCGAAGGGGAGGGGGCTGGGAGTTTAGACTGGTTGGGAAAAGGCGGGTGGGGTTAGTTTTTTTTAAAAAAAGTTTATTTAATTATTAAAGAAATAAAAAAAAAACAAAAAAAAAACAAACAAACTAATAACCATGGTTAATGATTCTAATTAAATAGTTATTTTCATTGGTAATCAATAAGAATACCAAAAGATGATAGATATTTTTGCAATTCACCAAAGGGAAATATAAAAAGTTCAATGTTACAAAGAAATTTTCCAAAATTTTAAGTATTTATTGGGACAAATTGATTAAATTCTCTCGTATCACATTTGAAATTAACTATTATCTCAAAAATTTACAATGAGTAGTACTTTATAATTTTTTTTAAAATTTCTGTTATACTCCATTTTATTACATTGAAATGACCTTCCTAGAACTTTATCTTAAAACTACATCAATTTAAGGCCTGTTCTGATTGACTTAATTGAGTTGAACTGAACTGAATTGAACTGAACTTATTGAAACTGAACTAAACTGAATATTTTATGAGAGAAGGAAGTTAAAAATTGAACTGAACTAAACTGAACTTAACTTAACTTATTGGAATTGAACTGAACTGAAAATAATATGAAGAGAACATGCCCTTAATTATAAAATTCCCTTCACCATAAAATCTATTTTCTAACTAGGGGTGTTAAAAAAAAACCCTGCCCGATTGTCTCGTCCTGATTACCCAATGACCCGCAAAAAACCCGATGGGAAATTGACAATTTTTCTGTTTTTTTCGGGTCTGGTACCCGTCCCACTAAAATAGCAGTTTCGTGGGCCATGACATGGGGCACGCTTTATTAATCTCGGGTACCCGAATACCCGTTAAAAAAGAAGAAAAAATTAAATAAATTTCGTTACTCCCTCAACCAGCCTAGCCCAGCCCACTTAGACTCAGGGTTTCATTTTTCTCACTCAAAAAAAAAAAAAAAAAAAAAACCAACACTCCAATAGTGAGACCTTCTTCTCTTTTGCGCCTCATCTCTTCCCTCAAAAAATCACTACAATCAATTCCTCACTCGAAGTTCGACTCGATTCATCCTCAAAATTCAGTCGATCTCTGGTTAGTTTAATTTGTACTACCTCCGTTAATGGTTATCTGCAACTTTGGAATTTTATGTCTCACAAATAATACCCCAAAGTTGCAGATAACCATTAACAAAGGTAATATTATTTTCGAGTGAGAGAAAACCTTCATCAAACCAGAAAATTGAACCAGGCCACACGCAAGAGATCTACGATCAAAGGTCGGTCCCACTGCAGCGTCACACATAAAGGTGGGCACGGGCCGTGCCGGCACGCGGGCGGCACGGGCCCGGCACGACTCCGGCACGGGCACGGGTGGCGGCACGGCACGGCACGGCGGCCCACCTGTGGGCCGTGGGCCGTGCCGTGAACAAAAATCCTGGGTCTGGCACGGGCACGGCCCGTGGCACGGCGGGTGGCACGGTGGCCGGCACGTGGGCCGGCACGCTGGCACGACCCGCCGGCACGGCACGTGGCACGGCCAGGCACGGCCCGGCACGGCACGGCACGGCCCGTGCCTTATGGCCGTTGGAAAGTAGCCGTTTATGGCCGTTTTCCAACAGCTATAAACGGCTACTTTTCCACCCAATTTCCCACCCAAATCCCCTATAAATACCTCATATTTTCCTCCAAAATTTTCACAATTCATCAACTCATCTCTTCTCTCTTATTCTCTAATTTTCTTACTCCCAAATTCTCAATTCTCAATTCTCAAATTCCTACAAATCATACAATCTTCCTCTCTTTTGTGAAAAGAAAAAAAAAATTCCTACTCTCTTATAAATTTTACATTTTTACTATTATTACTTTTATTAGTCTACTACCAAAAAAAAAAAAAAAAAAAAAAAAATTGTTATATTTACATTCGGGAAATTATAAGTTCGAGAAATTATAAATTTGGGAAAGCATTGAAGCGTCATTGTAAGATCTAACTCAACTTTATTTTAATTTGTTATTGTTATTATTATTGTTATTATTATTATTATTATTATTATTATTATTATTATTATTATTATTATTGTATTCTTTGAACTACTTAATTATATAAAAACTACTTTCTATTTTAATTGTGGGTTATTTGGATTGTTGAAATCTGTCTAAGGCGGGATTTGGGCTCTGGACAACGTCGATCCTAACCTCTCCTACCTGGGATCTCATTGATCCAAGTAATCTACTATTATTATAATTATTTTTGAAAATTTAATTTATATAAAAACTACTTACTAATTAATTCTCATTGATCTAATTGTTGTTAATTGTTAATTTGTTATTGTTAGTTGTGTTATTATTATTAATTAATCATGGCATCAAACCAGAACGTTTCCTCCTCCTCTAGAAAAGCCAAGTCAAAACGTAGGGAATCACCAAACCCAAACACTTCAATGTCTATGCCCCCCCCCCCCTAACATGCCCTTTCCCTCTTCTAACATGCCCTTTCCAAACACTTCCACCCCTTTCTTTCATCCCTAAAACACGGGAGGGCAAGAACAAATGGATGATATGGCTGCTTGGACCCAATTTCAACAAACCCAATTTCAACAATATGAATTTCCTTTTCCTCCTCCTCCTCCTCCTTCCCAAGGTAGCCAAACACAAGCCTCCGGGTCGAGTGAACCATCCACCCAAAATCCTAACATATTAGAGTGGTGTACCGAAGAGGATTTTGCTCAAACCAAAAGAAAGAGTGAATGTTGGGCACATTATCAATTAAGTAAAGATGGAAAAAAATGCAAGTGTCGGACTTGTGGTAAAATTTTCTCGGCCGATACCAAGGGAGGGACGGGACACCTTACTAGACATACAAAAAAATGTGGTGGACCATCTAGTGATCCAACCCAACCTAAAATTTCTCAATTCCATCCACAAGGTTTCATTTACAATTACGAGAGAGATAGGGATGAACTTGGGAGAATGATTGTACATGCAGAACAACCTTTTCTTTTCGCCGAAAATGATGCCTTCAACAACTATATTAACCGAGCACTACAACCAAAACACAAAAAAATCTCCCGAAAAACCGTTCGATCTGCTGCCATGAAGACTTATCTAGAGTACAAATTGAAATTAGTAAATGAATTAGCTAATCTTCCTAGTAGAGTTTCTTTAACCGCCGATGCATGGGATGGTGGGTACGGACTTCACTATTTATGTGTTACTTGTCATTGGTTAGATAATGAGTGGATGTTACAAAAACGCATCATTCATTTCAAAATGCTTGAATACCCTCATACCGGTCTTAACATTTCACATCATTTAATGGAAGCTATTGATGCATATAGTCTTAGGGATAAAATCATGTCTATGACATATAGTGCGAATTTGGTCAAATCCCAATTGAACGATGTTATATTAGATGGAGATGCACTTCATGTTAGATGCATTTGTCATGTTCTTAACTTGTGTGTGAAGGATGGAACACAAGCAATTGGTCCATTTTATCACAAAATAAGGAATGCTATTTGCACTATTAATAGCTCTAACATGAGATATCAAGAATGGAAAGGTTTTTGCAGGCAACAACGGATAAAAACCAAAAAAATAGCACCGGATTGTCCAACTAGGTGGAACTCCACCTATGAAATGTTGAGTCGGGCAATCGAGTACAAGGTTCATTTAACACTTTTTTATAATATGAAATTTCCACAAAATGCTTTACTTGAAGATGATTGGGCTAATTGTGAAAAATATATGCAGTTTTTACAATTACTATATGGTATGACACATTGTTTTTCTTCTGTATATAATCCTTGTGCTCATTCTTTTCTTAGCAATGCATGTTTACTTGCACAACTTTTTGCGGAACACCGATCACAACATGTTTATCGTGGATATCTTCCATCCATGGAGGATAAATGGCGTAAATATTACACCGATATTCCTATGATTTATATTTTTGCTTCTATTTTAGATCCTAGACAAAAATATGATGGCACCTTTTTATTATTTGATATTTATTATAGTAACATGAATTTTGAAGATGATGTTGAAACTTTTAAGAATAAGGTGACGGATGAGTTTTTTAATTTATATAATGTTTATGAATGAAAGTAAATATGGAACCGTGTCTCGATTTGCCCCTTCTTAAACATCCAAAAATGTAAGTAAACGGGCCAAAGGTTTATTTGCACAAGCTGCTAACTTGATGTCTAAGTATTCAGGTACAGAATCATCATCATCTAGGAGAACACAAAGCGATGTTTCGGAGTTGCAAATGTACTTCAGTTACGACTTCATGAAAGGCATGGACGATGAAGAGAAGTTTGGCCTCGACATCCTCGATTGGTGGAAATCACAAGCCGTGAAACATCCAATTTTGTCGGCAATGGCTCGTGATATTTTTGCTATCCAAGTCTCCTCCGTTGCTTCCGAAAGAGCTTTTAGTGCGTCGGGAAGAGTTCTAGACGATAGAAGAACAAGACTAAAACCCGAAACACTTGAAATGTGTGTTTGCTTCAAGGATTGGTTGGATGCCGAAACTCGTTCTCAAGATCGTACTTATGCACAAAACGACGACGATGAAGGAACGTCGACTTCTTTTAGTTCTCATACTTCTCAATCCACTCAATTGGCGGATGAACTTGAACCTCTAGGAGACGAAGACGAAGATGAAGACGAAGGCGAAGACGAAGACGACCAATAATAATTACATGATTACATATTTACATTATACACTATTGTATTCTTTTTGTATTATCAAACTTCGTATTCCGTATAATAAATGAAATTATTCAATATTCATACACTATTGTACGATTTTTAATTATCATTACTTATTTTGTAATTTTGTATTATTGAATTATCGTACATTCATACCGGCTACCGTCATATAATAAAATAAGTTATTCTTCAATTTTTTGTGTTTTCGGATTATCGCACTAGTATTTTTTTTTTTTATTATATGCATTTTTGTTTTTAATTCGTTTTTTTTTTAACATTTATTTTTTTAAAAAAAAAAATAAATAAAGGTAGGCACGGTTTGGCCCGCGGCCCGGCACGGCACGGCCCGCTAGGCACGTGGGTCGTGCCGTGCCGTGGGCTGGGGTGTGCCAATTTCAGGCACGGCACGGCACGGCCCGCCGCGGAGCCGGCATGGCACGACACGGCACGGCCCCCACCCCGGCACGGCCCGCGGCGGCACGGGCACGGCCCGTGCCCATGTTTAGTCACACACCATTGCAAGCTGCAACGTTGATATATACTTGAATCAAGTAACTTGATATTGATAGGTCCAATTTCAGATTCAAACTTGGGTTGCTTTGTAATTGTTCATGGTGTTTTGTTTTTCTTTTCTTTTTTATCTACGGTATTTTGTACTGTATGTAATTTTGATTGCAAGCTTGCAAATGTCTTTCTCTTCCCAATTTCTTCAAATTATTTGGTTGAATCATAATTTTCTTTGATTTGTGTTTGACAATTACGGAGTATGTTTTCTTCGGCTTTCAAGTACACCTAATTAATTTTTTTCATTTACATTTTTAATTTTTTTTCGGGAACCCATGATCCGACCCGGGAAATTTGATTATCCATAAAGTGGGTACCCGGATTTCACGGGTCGGGACATGGGCCGAGTTATCAACTACCCGAAACTCCGAGTACCCGGATCTTCGGGTACCCGAAATCCCAGGTACCCGGATTTGAACAGCTCTATTTCTAACACAGTGTAATGCCCTATAATAAATTATGTAAAAATAAATTATTGGTAAATAGATTTCATGAATCAACTATATCAGTAGGGGAAACCCTTTATCAATGGCTAGAAGATACCATGGTTAGAAAGTGGATGGAAGAAATGGCTAGAAGATACAATCCGCATCAACATACTGTAATTGGATGTCCAAAACCAACATTTATGTACTACCTATGTTTCATATTATTTGCAATGATTTGATATAAAGTGTGAGTTAATTGTTGCATATATATGAAATGGATGTAGTATATATAGTTAAAGATGGTGGATGAAAGAAATGGCTAGAAGAATTTAGAACATATCTTCCAATTTCAAGTATTTCCAAAAATGTTCAATTAACTTGCATATATACAAAAGGTTTTGATTTTTAACACCACAAAAAATTACAAAATGGTTTTTAACGCTACAAAAAAAAAAAAGTTTTTATTTTAACACCACTTAAAACCTCAAATTTTTGTTTTTACCACCACTTAACGGATTTTAAGATGAAATCCGTTAAGTAGGGCCACAATGCCACGTGTCTCCATATAGTTGGCTACCAATAAAAAAAGCAAAAATAATAAATAAAACCCCAGTCACCCACCACCACCACTGGCACCCTTTCCCCCACCTAACCAGCGCAGCTGCCGCCCCCGGCCTCACCTCCGGCGAACCCCCTCCTCAGGGCGACCACCATGAACCTCCCCCTGACCCTTTCCCGTAACCCTAGCCTGACCAACACCTTATAACCCACCCAAAACGGCCGACATTCCCTAACAGTGGCCACGAAATCAGCCACCTATGGCCAAAATCGGCCACTCAGCCCCAAAACCGACCGTTTTCGACCATTAGTGGCCGATTTCATGGTCGTTTTGGGGTAGGGCGGCCATTTTGGGGTTACAATGGGTCTTAGTCTGGCTGCGGGAGGTGGTTCCCGGTGCGCTGGGGGTAAGGTTGGGGGCGGGGTTGCGCAGGTGGTGTGGGAAGAAGGTGCCGGTGGTTGTGGGTGTCGGTGGTGGTGGGGTGTCGGTGGTGGTGATAGGGTGGCTATATTAGTTTTAGGTTTTTTTAAAAAAATTTATTTTTTTAGTCAAAAAAATTGTAACACGTGTACTTTATGGGATCCACCTAACGGATTTCATCCAAAGATATGTTAAGTGGTGGTAATATCCAATTTTGTAATTTTTTTTTTGTGGTGTTAAAATAAAACTTTTTTTTTTTTTTTTTTTGTAGTGTTAAAAACCATTTTTGTGATTTTTTTGTGGTGTTAAAAATCAAAATTTCCAATACAAAATTGTAAACTCTAGAGAAATAACATTAAAGCACTAACCTTGCTTGATTTGTCCAAAAATATTTTAACACGCACAAACACTCAACCAAAATATTGGGCTATAAAAAGTTAGGCCACAACCAACATCTTATTTATATTTCATACGCTATATAAATAATGTGATTTGAGATCAAAATCAAATTCCATCACGAAAAGTCCAATTGAGCATATACTATTTTTATCAAATTGGCATGTATTTTTCTGGCCCATTTTATAGCCCAACCTGACTATTTGACCCAAAATGAGTCAATCAATTATATAGGCTAAAGCCCATGTCAACATTCACCTTTGAATCCAATTAGCAATCTAATTTGCTGTACTTTAGAAATCTTTCCCACTTATGTAAATTCTACTCCTCTAATGCATATATATACTTGTAAATGATAACTGACCATAAAAAATGATTAGGAGAAGAAAAACTTGTAAAGGAAGGCTCAATTTGCAAATTGCAAAGATAAAAAAGAAGAAAGTAGCATGCATATTGCCAACAATGCAATGAATAGAAGTCAGCAAATGATTACAATGGTCAAAGATTTATGAGAAATGAGCAACCGCATCAAACATAAAGCTTCCCTACAAATAAAAATTCCTCTTTTTTTTTTTGGCAGACTAATCAAGTGGATTTTTTCAAGTGGGGACTGCATTTTCTATTTTTGCAGACAAACTAGCTTCATCTATTTTCCTTTTGTTTTTTTTTTTAACTTCTTGCTCATTATAATTATCTTTTCTTTTCTTTTCTTTTTTTTGGTTCAGTATACTTGTAGTAACTTTTTGTCATTTTATTTATTTCCATTTACAAATTAGATATAAATAAATTAGTAGCTTATCATCACTCTTAATGATGTGATCTACTTAATTAAATATTGCATGTGATAACTTGTTTTGACTAAAACATCTCCATAGATGAAAAATAAGTAGAAATTACGTATGTATTCAAGAATAATTGTGGTGTGTTAGTAGAAATTACGTATGTATTTAAGAATAATTGTGGTGTGTTAGTATGAGAATGTCGTTTTATAACATGAACGTAATTTTTTACTATCATGTATACTTAATCGGACTTTAAGTTATGTAAATAGCTAAACAATTTCTAAATTCTTATGGGAATTCCGCGTTTCACTATTAGCCTTTGCTTTATGCATACCCTCTAATTCAAAATATATATGGGTTTGTGCGAAGACATAATATTATGGCCTTTGTCAACTGACTTTCTAAGGGCTTGTTCTCTTCAGCTTATTTTCAATTCAGTTCAGTCCAGTTTAGCTCCAATCAGTTCACTTCAGTTCAGTTTTTAATTTTCTTCTCTCATATAATATTCAGTTCAATTCAGCTTCAATCATTTCAATTTAGCTCAATTCAATAAATCAGAACATACCCTAATAAATGACATATTTCCGTCATTAATTTTTTACTTGACTATTTCACATTATCAACAACCCAAACTAATTGTATAGAAATTTACTTAGCATTTTAGCCAGAATCTTGTCCAAAAGTTGTTTATTGGCACATTAACATTCAATAGCTAATAATCCAATATCTTTAAAATGATGTAATCAAAGAGCCAATACTAAACGCAGCTTCTTAAAAGTCTCAAACAAGTGGATCAAAGCGAATCAACAAACCAATTCAATAACCAGCATATGTTTGCCAAACAACACCTATATTAAATGCTAAATGCGGTTTATATATACATCTAATTTTGTCACTCTTGCAAACATATTAAGAGCATCCTTAACCATGAATGAAGTAAATTGTTTGAGTTACTATTTACATAAAATAATATTTTTAAAAAAAATTAAAAAATCTAATGTTGGTGAACAGTGCCATGAACAACAATGAACCGTTTGGAAAAGCAAACCATCTATGAGAAATTATTTGTCTAACAAACCATTTGTTTTAGGTGCTTTTTTACACAAAAGGCACGTGAATTCACATATTAAAAAAAAAAATTGAGAATTGGTGACACAGGTAGCATTTAGAGCGCGTCACGTGTCCCCATGCATATTTTTTTTTTTGGTTCATAGTTAAGAGGAGTATGTTGGACATTATTTGTTTGGTTTATGTATATGGGAGAGAAAATATATTTTTTTAATGTGAATAGTAATATTGGCAATTTTTTATGTTCATGATAAGGGTGCTCTAGTTGAACAACGCCTTTTACAAAAAAAAAAAAAAAAAAAAAAAAAAAATAAATAAATAAATAAATAAATAAAAATAAAAATAAAAATAAAAGAAATTGAATAGCTTAAATTGAAGATATATAGTGAATAGTGATGCACAGCTATTGTACAAACAAGAAGCTTGAATAGAAGATAGTAGTGCACAACAATCTTGTCCTGTGTGTCACTATGCAAAATGGACCTACATGTCTAGGTAATATGATAACAATCAAACAACGTTTATATGATTCCTCCTTTAGTAGAATAGTAGTCCATACTATACTAGTGTTAGTTTTGCCTTTTAGATTTCATCAATTTGTTATTCTAATTGCAACAAAAAACACAAAGCTAATAACCATCATATACATGAATTCCACTTTTTGGGTTGTAAAAATGAACAAGAATTGAAAGATTGAAATTAGCTAGTTTTTTCTTTTATCTTGGTCGCTAATTTAGAGACAACACATGACTTAACTTATTCATCTTCTTTACTTTGTCATGGTTAATTGTTTTGTTTAACACTACTATACAAGTATTAGAGTTATAGAGTTATTCATTCATCATTCTTATTATGTTGCCTTCTTCTTTGTCTTTTCTTCTTAGTTTTATACTTTATTTACTTTACTTCTTACAAGCATTATCAAATTATACAATGTCAAGAATCTTCATTATTTTGCTCCTATAAAACAGCTAATACTCCTAATGTGTGCATGTCTAGTGGTAAAGCAAGGAAAAGCTCTAAAACACAAGGATGAAGAACAATGGCCGGGGTAAAATAATGTTGATTATATTATTAAGTTGCACTATGTGTGTAGAGACCGCAAAGGGCCAATCATTATTAACACCAACTATATTGTGTTGGTGCATTGCACCCCGATCATTGATATATTACATATTGAAGTGTAATGGTAAACCTAAGTTTAATTTGACCCAATACAGAGATAACTAATAAAGTCACAGTAAAATCAACAATAATTTTGCAAGATGAAGACACATACCAATTGATAAGAACTCCTATACTCATTAGATATATAGGATTTAAAGTCTTGATGATGTTATGCATTCGAAAGACGTTAACAACGTATAATCCACATGCTTAAATCGCAAAATATATTTTCAAAAAAAATAAATATAAAATAATAGTCGCAACTCATCACTAGTAGTATACGAATATTAATCAAGCTCACAAACATGTTTTTTAAGTGATGTGTGTTAAACAGTTGGGTGAATGGTTAATGGATGGAAGGGAGCATCACCTAGATTTAATTTGTCACCCGCTTCCCTTTCATTCCATCAATTTATTTAAATTTTCATTCATTTATTTAAAGCGGGTGAACAAGATAAACATAACATATACTTATTTAGTATTGTCATCCTAATAAAAAAAATGATATTCAAAGAATTTCTGATTTTAAGATTACAACTTAAGTGTACGTGCAATACCTTCATGATTAAGGCACGCTGCGTAGTTAATCAGCTAACATTGAAATGTCTATCTATAGATTTAAAACCTAACCTAACCTCATCCAACCTAATCACAAAATAATTTTATTCAACATGTACTTTAGTCTTAAGTTCTTATAATCAATAATCAAATAATATCTCGTTGGCAATATCTTAATATGTTTGTAGATTTGTGAACATTTTTAAAGGAACTTTGTCCTACATTATTGACAATTTAGCATAGGAGATAAGATGAAGTGTTTAAGATACTCTCTTATTTGGCGTCAGATATGGGTCAGATTAGGGTCAAATATGGGTCAGATTAGGCCTCAAATTAGTCAGCTACCATTATCATTATGTCATTTTACATAGCTATAACCTCTAATTATTTTTTACTAAAAGCATACACTTATAATCTTATTCTAGCATTAAAAAGTCATAAACATCCTGATTAAAGTGCATTTACAAAAAATTAAGGAAAAAACAAAATTCCAAATTATTTTAGACAAAAGCACCTAACTTACATGTGAATTGTAAGAAAAATAAAATGAAAAATAAAATTGAATTTTGGAGTAAGAGTAGTAAAATATGGATAAAGTTGTTGTGATTAAGGACATGATTGCAAGATTTGCAACATGCTCTCCACTCTCAGCTCTTGTCTCTAGGTGATTTTTTCCTATTATCTATGCTCAATTAATTATTTTAACTTGTATTATACGAGTTTATTTTTGTCTAAATACAATGTCGTCCAATTTATTTTCACTTAGTACAGTACAAGATTTCCATGAAAACACAAAAATAGCAATATTTCTTTGTCCCCAGTTCTCACATTAACATCACACCCCAAAAAACAAAATCAACCTCAAAAATTTAGGGCTTGTTTGGCATCATTTTTGGTTTTCAGTTTTCTGTTTTTTTGAAAACTAAAAACCAAAAACAGGAAACAAGAAAAAGGTGTTTTCATTTTTCTGTTGTCAGTTTTCAAAATTATCATGATTTTAATAAGTCTAAATAATTTTTGATTCATTATGTGACATATATAATATACTTTTAAAAAACAAAAAACCAAAAAACAGAAAACCACAACGATGCCAAACGAACCCTTAGAAAATGAAAACTACTTCTTATATTTATATAAGAAGAGGGAATATTATCGTCTAATAAAATATTATTGCCATATTAGCTAATTAATAATCGCGGAGTACAATTTATATTATTTATCACTCCGTGTAATTCTAATATATCTACCCTTTGCTTATAAGGGTATCTTTTAGGAGTTTTAATAACTTTTACAATTATTTTCTTCATTTAGTTTATACGGTGTACGAAATAAACTCATCATCAACTAAAGTTAAGGGCCTGTTCTGATTTGCTGAATTGAACTGTTGAGAGAATGAAATTAGAAACTAAAATGAAATGAACTGAACTGAAATTAAGCTGATGAGAACAGGTCCTAAGGACCTTTTCTTTAATCCGCTACGTTACTAGCACACTACAAAATACTCACAAAATACTACATGAGCTGTTACAGCATACAGTTCAACTCCTATGGCTGACTTTTATTTTCTAGTTCTTTGACTTCTTTCTCATTTCGCATTAGAATTTCTTTACTTTTTTATGTGAGTTTCCTAATGTTTTCTATTTTCTTACAATAGTAATATGTAGTCTAACTCCATACATTTTACAGATAACTAGTTATTGGCCCGGGTAATATCCCGATACATCGTAAATTTATAAGTTTGATCAAAATTAATAAAAAAGATTAATGTTAAACAATACGGATTATTAAGAAATGAGTGAAATATATACAGAGTAATAATCTATATGATCTTTCATTAATATATATTTAAAATAAGTATGTCAAATTTAAATTTGGAGGTTATGCATGTGAAGAGTTTTTGATGAAAATTAAACATTATTATAGAGAATTAAAGTTATAGAATTAAATTTGGAGGTTATACATATGAAGAATTTTTTTTTTATTTTTTTTTTATAATTAAAGTTATAGAGTTTTAATTAATGCCGATGGAATCAATTTATATTGGGGAAAGACGTGACACGTAAGATGCCACCTCACACACACATGTACCGCCTAGTCATGTTGTAGGAAGCATGACACATGACGTGACCATGTTGTTCCCTTAAGTTTTAATAATATTATAGATTACGGAGTATTACATTATAGAACACTTAATAGAAAAAAGGTAAAAAAAAAAATTAATAGTCGCACTACGTAAATTATACAGAGAAAACAGGTAAAGAAAGAAAGATAAAAATTCAAAAAGAGGAAAGCAAAAGCATCTGAAAACTCTGAAGTCTGAACCGTTACCACCTCACTCACTTTCTCACTATCACTTCATTCCACTTTCTCTCTCCTCCATTTTCACTCTTCTCTTCTCTCAGACTACTACTCTACACTACTACCTCCCCCTTTCTCTCTCCTCTGCAACTATCTAGGGTTTATGGATTCCCCCAATTTCCCGATAATGTGAGTTAGGGTTAGGGTTTACATTTTCCTAATTCCTTCAAATCTGGCCCCAAATCCATGGGAAATTGCTGCAGATCTCCGGCTGCTGTTGCAAGGGAGGATGTAAAATCCAAGCAGTCCGACAACAAGAGGAGAGAGAAAAACAACCAACATTCTTCCGCCAAGAAGTCGTCTTCTTCGTCTTCGATCACCGTTTTGCCCGACGTTCCCAAGGAATCGATCGACGAGAGGTATTTAGTTGATAGAGAGTTAGGGCGAGGTGAATTCGGCGTTACTTACTTGTGTATCGATCGAGGTTCGCGTGAATTGCTTGCTTGTAAGTCGATTTCTAAGCGGAAGCTGCGAACTGCAGTCGACATTGATGATGTTAGGAGAGAAGTTGCGATTATGAAGCATTTGCCTAAGAGTTCGAGTATTGTGACGTTGAAGGAGGCTTGTGAGGATGATAATGCGGTGCATTTGGTGATGGAGCTTTGCGAAGGCGGCGAGCTTTTCGATCGGATCGTTGCGAGGGGGCATTATACGGAGCGAGCCGCGGCGGCCGTCACTAGAACGATTGTGGAGGTGGTGCAGCTTTGTCATAAGCATGGTGTTATTCATAGAGACTTGAAGCCGGAGAACTTTTTGTTTGCTAATAAGAAGGAGAATTCGCCGTTGAAGGCTATTGATTTTGGCCTCTCAATATTCTTTCAGCCAGGTATATTCATTTTCTTTTATTTTTTGGTTGCAAAAATTGATGAAAATGTTGTTTTCTATTTTTGTGTTTTGCTATAATTAACTGCTTTGGAGTGGAATGTTCTGTTTTGTTGGTGTTAATACGATGTTTGTCAAGAATTGTGTAATATGACATCTGAATTAGAGGGACTTTGGCACATTTTTTGGTGAAATTTGGGGTTTTTATAGTATATTTAAGGGTTTAAGGAAGGTACATTAGGTTTAAAGCATAATACGTAGATTGTGGAGGTATAAGGTTAGGGGTTTAAGACTATAACAGGTTTCGAAAATGCTATGTATGTCACTCAATTTTCATCTTTCCTAGTGGGCGGCTGATGATAATGAACCTGTGTTCTATGGATTGATCTTTGTAATCTTTCCTTTGATTTTGTCAAGAGACTGAGTTGTGCTGTGTACTTGAAGACTTGATTGATTCTATTGCAAAATGAAATTATAGAGATGATGGTTGAAACTAGAAAGAGTACATCAATAGCCTATGGTAAAGTCTAACTTTGAAGGGGAGGTGAAAATTGAACACAGAAATCAAGTGAAGCATTAAAAGTCGTATTATGGTTTGATTACCTCTGGCCTCCGACAAATATCTTGTTGTCTCTTTAAGTACATTTTCACTATGTTCATGGATGGATTATGCAGAATTAATTTTCTGTTATATTATTGATCCTGCATAGTCTCATATCCAAACCCTGTCGTCGTCGGATCTTGTTACACCTGGAAAATATGCTGTGGCTTTGTTTCACCATAAAATAGGTACAAATGTAATTCACTACAGAGTTCTGTTGAACTGATTTCTGACCTTGAGTTTAAATGTAGTCCACACAATAATTTCAATGTTCCTAAATCGTGTTTCCATCTTTTGATTGGGGATGGGCAAATTGGGCAACACTGATCATTTTGATTATACTCTTATCTCCACTCATATCATTAAGATGAGGAAGTTGGAAGCTATCATATATTATTTTCATCCTTTAAACAAGGTTTTGTAGAAAAAATTGTTTATTGTAATCCATCAAAACATTTCAAAGATTTGATATCTATGCATGAACGACTGGCTTAAAATGTCTTGCTACCATTTTCGTGAGTCTGATAATAACATAAATTGAACTTTTCTTGCACAAGCTCAATGAATTTTTTTGAGTAGGACAGCTACTCTATGTTCATTCTGATTGTGTTGTATTGTTTAGTCTCTTTTGTTCAAGTTTGGAACAGTATATGTTGCTTATGATGTTATATACCAATGTTGCCATACCATTCTGATTGAAGGTCACGCTGCACTAGTACCTGCAAAGAGCATTAATGGTTACACAAGCATTAAGATGAAGGCATATATTGATCATGTCTAAAATTTTTGTTCTTTACACATTTGTAGCCTTTTGTGTCTGTTTTTGTTATCATTTCTTTGTTATTACAAATGATCGTTCATGTAATGCCTGTTTAATGTTGCTTAGTCGTGAGTCCTAGATTTTGGTTGTATAATAATAATATTCGCGTTGCCCATTTTTCCATATGATCTTATGCTTTTTAGGCGAACGGTTCTCTGAAATTGTTGGAAGTCCCTATTACATGGCTCCTGAGGTGCTCAAGCGAAATTATGGTCCTGAAATTGATATATGGAGTGCAGGGGTTATTCTGTATATATTATTGTGTGGAGTTCCTCCATTTTGGGCAGGTAGTTATCTTTTGTTATTGTCTCCCTACATTGTTGTCTTTTCTTTGCTTTGATTAAAAGTTGTAGCTTTTATATCATTCCCGCAGGCCATTTTGTTGTATTTATGTACCCTATATATCTTTCATGTTGGAAGCTGCATATTTCTGTATGACCTCGATATTTCCATTGTGTTGTTATATTGTATTTACTGTTGTGAACATTTTGCAGAGTCTGAGCAAGGTGTGGCACAGGCCATTCTACGTGGTGCTATAGATTTCAAACGAGATCCATGGCCTAACATTTCAGAGTGTGCAAAGAGTTTGGTTAGACAAATGTTGGAACCTGACCCAAAGAAAAGACTAACAGCAAAACAAGTACTTGGTAATTCCATGCCTAGAATTTCTCTCACGAATATCCATTCTTGATTATCATTTAGTTCTTGTACAATAATATTGTGTTCTGCTTTAAGTCTTACATGGAAATCGGAAAACATTGGAATAATGCATGCGTGTGAAACTAGACTGTTAAGTTGTCTTCAAATCCTAAGAACTCACCTTCATGCACTATGGAAAGCATTAGAATTGAGCTTCACTTTATGTTGAAGACATTATCACCTTTCTAAAGAAATAAAAATGCTATTGAGAGTTCTGATTGGTACTTTCAGCTTGTTTATATAACACTTTAGCAAGGGAGGGGATGGTAGTAAAGAAGCAAGGTTTGTTCATAAAAGGTTGAAGACAAACAATCCTCTCAATAATGGTTTGTTATCGAAGCAATGGAAAATAAATCCCCTTTTATTCTTTTCCCTTCCTACCAAACCCTTCCATACAAACTATCCTTTGTTGATATTGGCCATAATTTAGGGAATTTCTATCCTTTTGTGCTTATAAAGATTCTACTTTTGTCAGGGATTTACTTTGGAAAACTTAAAGGTTATAAAGGGATCTGTAAGTAGAAAATTTTATTATATCTAAATTGTTTTAACTTTTAAGTTTCTTGTACGCATATGCACTAAGAAGCTCTTATTTTTAACTGGAAGATGTGTCAAAGTCTCATTAAGTATTTTTCCTTGGGCCTTTATCCCTTGTAATTACCTAATTTATACAAAACTAAGCTTACCTATAAAAGTAGTTATTTACAGCTTGTGCACATAAAAATGAATAAATTGTTTGAAGATAGGACTTTAGGACTATGAAAATTTCTATGCAGTGAAAGGATCAATAAGTTTTGTACTATCCATATTGTTTATGTTAATAAAGTCAGGTGATCGTTTTGATTTTGTTTCTGTAGGATTGCTTGCAGTGCTCCAGCTGCTAGCATAAGCTTCATTGTTAGTTAAAAGCAGATTACAGTTGTGTTATGATAATGGAGGGTGATCAAGCCTTTTGACTTTTATTATTTTGGACCTCTCATTAGGCTATTTGGTGACTTTGTTAGAACTAGTAATCTGAGGCCATTTATGTCTTCAGCTTTGTGGTTGGGTATAGCAAATAGTATAATCCTGGGAATGGGCTTGGCCATCCTCAATTTGCAGTTGATGTTCTGGCCTTTTTTTTATTTTTATTTTTAATATTTTTTTAATGGTAATTAGCCTTCTATTAGTGTTGTTTAATTAAAAGGAAGATTGACGTGATAAAAGGGATTGAGGAGCAGTCCTCCCAACCCAATTCCCCAATCTTCCATGTATCTTGCTCATTCGACATGGACAGAAACAAGCAGATGGCTTTGCTATAATCTTTTCAGGGCAAACCCTTCTGAAAACCCCCTCTGACTAAATTTAAAATCTAGAAAAAGCATGGATTTGGAAGAGGAAAAAAAAAAATGCTCTAGCTGAAAGGCAAAAGCCATGTGCAAATGTCTTTGTCCCAGACATCTGCTATTGAGTCGGCTTCATTAACCTTTTGTATTCGTCTTCTTTTTCTCCTTCTCATAGAATGCCATTCAGTTACTTCTTATAGAATTTGTTATACACTGCCCCATGTTATGTCAGTATTTACTTAATCACTCCTAGTACTCAAAGGTCTCAAAGTACTAGATGGGGTATTATAAGCTCAGCACGTCTTGTATGCAAAAAAATCATTTGGTTGACAGATACAAGGGACTGAAGGTAATGAACATCTTATGCAGATTGGATATTGTTGTGCCTGCACCTTTCAAAGTACTGTTAAGTGTGCAGGCTATTCCATTGACATCTCATTAAGAAATTATGTTCCTGGTGCAGGATATACTCTTTTGCAAAAAGTATGTCGAAAAGCTTCAAACTAGTACTAACCTCAAACCTTCTTCAGCAGGTGGAAGAGAGACATCTGCTGATGCTTTCTGATTCTTTTCATCTCCCCTACCTCATTAATTTTGGGTGTATTCTCCACATATCTTCTTCTGTGCTCTCTTATCTCTACTAGATTTGATTAGGCATCACTTATTGGATTATGGGCACTACCAAATATAGGGGAACCGACACTCAGTTTATTGGAGTAAATGGATTTTATTGGAAAGGTGTACATTGTAACATAGCCAACAATGAGGTGCTCTATACTTCTTGGTAGCCTGATGTTGTAGAAACCTGTAGTTGATCTACGAGAACCTAGAAACTGCCTGAGGCAAGACTAAACTCATACTAAGCATTACCAGTATGACGAAAAGTACAAGGAAGATATGCAATTGCAAGTATCAATTCATATTTATTTTTTAAATGAACTGTCTTATCACAACTAATCTATTTGCTGACCTTATTCAATCTAAGATCCAATTACTTGAAGAGGACTATATTAGAACCCGGGAGTAGCTAACACTTCAATTGGCAACGAAAGTTAAATGTAGAAAAGTCTTCTTGTTTACTTAAGTGGACTAGCTTTGCTGATAAGAAGGATTGGATTTACATAATTGCAACCCCCTTTCCCCCTTCACTTAGAAGCCCTATGCCCTTTTTTATAGGAGCAGGGCATGGTTTAAAATTTAAATTCACTAGTGATGTCCATCAGTGATTATGTGATTAGCCTATAATACACTCTGAGTCTTTGGGTAGTCAAATCTATGTTGCTAAGTTGCTATATTTGCAGTCCTCGCTTGCAAGCTCTTTCCAAATCACGTTGGTTCTTGTGCACCACTACCATCAAATAAGTTGTTGATTCAACGTCTTAATATAGTTAATTTGTTCCATTTGACTTTGGCTTGTCCTTGAGTGGTTGGAAATAACAATTTTTGGCATCATTGGTAGATTGAACTAGAACCAGCAGCCTTGCACCAGCCAATGTCAAAAACTGGATGTTTATTTGTGACACTTGAAGCTGAAATCCTGAATGCGAATATGAAATTACCAAATTATAGAACTGTTTTACATGGTGCACATATCTAACATAATGAATCCCTAAGGTTGCTTATGATTTTTCTCTCAAGTTTTTGTTGGAGTGGGCTTGTTTAATTGTATTTGAGAGTTCAATTTTGCTTAATGTTCTAATTACTAAAGGATGAGGCAGTTTGTTAACTTATTTGTTGGCTCACAGCCTATATGTTATTCCATTTGTCTGTGTACAGCTTTATATATGCTTTGCTATTATAATGAGGAAAAAAGTGCTATTCATGGCTTTTCAAGTTGGAACCAGTTCTGATAATAAATAGTACATTTTAAAGGCTTTCTTTGGGTGATAGTTATTTGTTACAAGGCAATGCATGTATATTGTGTTGGCTCCTTTGGATGAGTTTCTTGCATATCTTTGTTGGATGCATGTCATCCTCATTTTGTGTGTATTATTTCCTTGCTTTGCAGAGCATTCATGGCTACAAAATGCCAAAAAGGCTCCAAATGTACCCCTTGGAGATGTTGTAAAATCAAGGCTTAAGCAGTTTGCCATGATGAACAGATTCAAGAGGAAGGCTTTGAGGGTTGGTTTCCTGCTTCTGGGACTGATTGGATTCTTTATTTCTAGAATTTAGTTGTGATATTGACATCTTGAATTACACTCTATTTTAGGTCATTGCCGAGTTCTTGTCTGCTGAAGAAGTTGAAGATATAAAGGAAATGTTTAAAAAGATAGACACAGATGAGGATGGAATTGTTTCTGTTGAGGAACTGAAAGTTGGGCTTCTTAAACATGGCTCCCAGCTTGGAGAGTCTGAAGTACAGCTGCTTATCGAAGCTGTAAGCACTCATCTCAATCTCAAACTCTTCCCCTACCACCCCCCTCCCCCCCCCCCCAAATTCCCTAAATTGGTAAGATCCATGTTTCATCAATGGTCCTTCCTTTTGCTTTTATTATCATGTGTCCTTTATACTTTATAATTCTCAGTGGAGGCAAGATGATTTGGACAAGCTGGTTTGTGCTGACATGGGCTCTGTAGCCATGTAAATAGTGTACAGTTGTAACAACTATAGTATTTTATGATCACCATCTTCGCCTTCAGATAGTTGTGGAAATGCAATGCACAGTTTAGGGAAAATTTGAATGGAGCTGGGTAACATTTATGAACCTGTTTCCTGCATACATTGTCTACTATAATAAAAGTACAAGGTTTGGATGTTTGATTGATCTTTTTCTACACTTATAACTATTAAATCTTTTGGAAGGGGTTTTATGGGGTGATTAGACTCTGTAACTTTGTAATGTTTTTGGCTTTTTCTCGAGGTGTATCTATATGCTCGCAAGGTTTAAATATTTAGTGTTAATATATACTGGAATTTTCTCTTTTTTCTTCGTTCCCTACCTCTCTCTATTGGGCGTGGAGTGTCCCTAAATAATGGGTAATAATCACCCTTGAAGATTGTTTAGATGAGAATTGGATCCTTTTGGCTGAGAGAAATTTGGTTAGTGGGGTAGGTTTTTAGTTTGATCAAGCTGCAATTGTTGTGTTCAATATTGATTGGTTAACTCTAATTGTGTTCTCTAGTAAAAATCTCGCTACTGGAGTTGTAACCACCTATGGCTCGATCCTTTAAAGGGCACTCTAGCCTTATGTGGGACTATGGCTAGTTCAAATAACCCTAGTTGGATTAAGTTGTTAAGAAGCAAGATAGATCATAATCAAGGACAATGAAATTAATTGATAAATAACTGCTCTTCCTGCTGTAAGAAGTTGAAATATTGCTAAAAAATTGCCTCTTCATCACATCCCATCTCTACCCTTCTAATTGAATTCTTTTGGTGATGTGTATAAATCTCTAGTCAGTCAATGGTTTGTTGAGCAATGTATTATTATTGCTGCAGGTTGACACTTTCGGAAAAGGAACGCTAGACTATGGAGAATTTCTTGCTGTTTCCCTTCATTTACAGAGAATGGGCAATGACGAGCACCTTAGAAAAGCATTTTCCTACTTTGACAAGGATGGAGATGGCTATATTGAACCAGAAGAGCTCCAGAATGCCTTGATGGAAGATGGAGTTGAGGATTGCATTAATGTTGCCAATGACATCTTCCAGGAGGTTGACACAGATAAGGTAATGACCTTTATGACTGATTAATCATTTCGCATATTCAATATTATATTTGAAATACCTTTCTGACTGATTAATTATTCGCATGTCCAATAATATATCTGAAATACCTAATATGAGATTCATAATTGCAGGATGGAAAAATAAGCTTTGATGAGTTTGCTGCAATGATGAAAACTGGAACTGACTGGAGAAAGGCCTCTCGGCATTATTCGAGAGGAAGATTTAACAACCTAAGCATGAAGCTTTTGAAGGACGGTTCTTTGAAATTGGGAGCCGAGTGATAACAGGTTTAGGTTTGTGTTTGTCCCCTCCTACACGACCTAATACTTGGTCATTTTGCATATATTTGGACCTGTTTTCTTTAATCATGTCATTGATTTTTGGGGGGCTGCTGATTGGATTGAGTAGTGTTTTCTGGCTTGCAAGGTCAAATCGGAGTTATGTTTGTAAAATCTCTTGTCAAATATTAATGAAAAGACTGCCTTTTTGGCCTTAGGTACGGCGATGTATGATTATGTTCCTCTTGCTGCTACAGCAATGTGTATTCGTTTTTGGTGAAGAAAATATCAGGGTTTTATCCTCTTATATGTTCTTTATTTCCTCCCTATAGCGTAATCCTAGTCAACATGAACTGTTTTCGGAAACCTTGTAGTAAAATTGCTAATGGAATGAACAAATTTTCATCCATAGAAATATATCCTTAATTACAAGTTATTGCAACAGCAAAGAGAGGAGTATTCCTGGACAGACTGATCCCAAAACCCTCATTCATGTCCAAAGTCCCACCATCTACACCACCCGGCAATGTCCAATTGAACTTAAGCAAAAGATTTGCTAATAGAAACTCAATGTTTGCCATGGCAAGTGATATTCCCGGGCACATCCTTCTTCCTGCAGAAAATGGAATGAACTGCAAGTCTTGTCCTCTGAAATCTATTGAAGAACTCAAGAACCTTTCGGGTTTGAACTTCTCTGGTTCATCCCAAGAAAAAGGATCTCTGTGGATTGCCCAACAATTGATGGTAATGGCTGTCCCTGCAGGAACATCATATCCAGGTATTTGTATCTTGGGTTGGTTGTCGGAATATCAGCAGTGGAATTGGAGGATGTAGGTGAAGGGTCTCCTTGATTACCGCTTTCAAATACTTCATTTGCTCCAAATCACTATAACTTACATGTACATTTTCTCCCATAATTTTTCTAACTTCATTTTGCAGCTGTTGCATAACCTGAGGATGCCTCAGAAGTTCTGACATTGCCCATTCTAGCAGGATTGCACTTGTATCTGTCCCAGCTATGATCATGTTCTGAATTAGACGACACACGATTACTTCACAGAGTCAGTTATTTAACAATCAAGGACGAGCATAAGTATAACACTAATATATGCACACTAAACACTTACCAATACGAGGGCTTTTACAGTATCTCTGTCTATGAGAAAACGATTTGGATCTTCATGAATGTTAAGTAAAACATCGACGAAGTCCTTCACACTTAATCGATTTTGGTGTTCACTGATTACCTTTTCGAAAAATTGGTCTAACTCATTATACACCTTATCTGCCTTCGAGTCCCACCCATTAAGACGACTAATCCAAGCGAGCCAAGGAATAAAATCACCTATATTAAAATCGCCTAGTAACCTTACAACTTCATTAACAAGCTTATTGAAGACGGTACCATCATCCTTCCGGTTCCACTAAGCTTCCTTCCTATGACCAGCCTACCGAGCACGTCCTTGGTGTAATCCTTAAACATCTCACTCAAATTCACAGGTGATGATCCTGCTAGCCTTATCTTCTCAACCAGAAGAGCGGTTTCTTCTACTCTTGCAGTACTCAGAGAGCGAACCTTGTTGTTGTTCAAGAGGTGTAGCGCGCATATACTCCTCGTCTGCCTCCAGTGTTCGCCGTAAGGTGCTGCAGCTACAGCCTTGAAACTATATAGAAGCTTGTTGGCTCTCTTTGTTATATGCCTACTAGCAAAAACTATATCATGGGTTATCAGTACCTCTCGAGCTGCTCGAGCAGACGAGACAATGAGTGTTGGCTGACTGCCAATGCGAAGCATCATAAGCTCTCCGTGTTGCTTGGACAGCGATTGGAGAGAACGGTGAGGATGAGTGCCAAGCTGATGAATATTGCCCAAAATTGGAAGCTTTGGTAGAAAAGGAGGTAAGTTTCTTTTAGAAATAGATCTTTTTTTGAGCCATAATTTATAGAGGATGTATAATAATGAAATGAATGAAAGAATTTTGGAGGGCTCTAACCATAATATAAATTTCATGATAATTCAGAAAATAATGAATGAAATGAATGTTTAATTTGCTGCTCGGAAGTATGAATAATCCTTACATATAATGAAGCTTAGATGATATTTAATTATATAACAAGGACTTAATTATTTATAGTCAAAACTAAATATTTCTTTAATTATTAGAGTGTTGGTGATTTTTAATTATTAGAACTTATCATTACTTCATATTAATATTTCTAAATATGATCTAAAAAATCAAGTTCTTACTTAACAACATTAAAAAAAAATTAAAATTGTTCGCCATGTGTATGATTGTGACTATGTGACATGCCGCAAGCTCAATTGATGTTGTGACACTATAAATAACTTTATTAAAACATTATAATTATCCTTCTATAATATTATAAGTAAACCTATTAGTGCATGATTGGTACCATCTATTATGCTTTAGAGTGACGTACGAAGTATATGCATAAGTAATAACTTCGGTTCTTTCTAACATGTTGGAGTTAGTAATGCAACCGGAAAGGTTTTGTCTCAGACTGAATCGGGTTGGTTTGTTCGACCGAGCAGGTGAGAGTAACTTCTTGGTTGAAAACTCATTATTGTACAACTATCCATTACATGATCGTGTACCTTGTACTACATGACCGTGTGACATACATGGTCGTGTATCTTACTCAACACGGTTGTGTAGTTTTGCAGATGAACTTGTCTATACGGTTGTGTACCCTGACCATGTGTGTCAAATATTGTTTGGAGCGGCTATCAGTTGGGTCTAGTTGGGCACATCATAAACTGATAGGTTGTTTGGATTTATTGGTTTCTGTGAAATTGGTAGAACTTGGCTTGATTCTCAATGCAAAAGGGAAACTCTTCAATGAATTTCACGTCCCTTGAGACAAAAAATTCCTTTGTTTCCAAGTCATACAACCGCCACCCCTTTTTACCAAACGGGTATCCAAAAAAAACACATTTGCGACTGCGAATAGCAAACTTGCCTCCTTTAGTTTTCTGATTGTGAGCAAAGCAAAGACATCCAAAAGTTAAGAGCATCAAATGAGGGGTGTTTATCGAAGAGAATTTCAAAAGGTGTTTTATTTTCCAAAAGAGGAGTTGGAGTACGATTGATCAAATGAGCGGTGGTTAGAACACATTCCCCCCAAAAATAAATAGGTAATTTTGCTTGAAACCGCAATGCCTGACTAACATTCAAGATGTGTTTATGGTTTCTCTCTACACACCCATTTTGTTGAGGAGTTCCCACACAAAATGTTTGGAATAAAATTCTGGTAGCTCTAAAATAATCAAGCGAGCAATTAAACTCGGTTCCATTATCTTTTTGGACTATTTTAATTGTTTGGGAGAATTGTCAATCAACCATAGCAACAAAAGCCATAAACATTTGAAAAACTTCTAATTTATCAACCAATAAATAAACCCAAATTGCTATTGAAAAATCATCAACAATTGTCAAAAAATAACGAGCTCCACACGATGAAACATGTCGATATGGACCCCACAAATCACAATGAATTTTCTCAAATATTCGAGATGCTTTATTATCACTTAAAGGAAATTTGTCTCTCGGATGTTTAGCATGCATACACACTTCACAACCGACATCTAAACGATCTTTACTACCACAAACATGAGGAATTAACTTAACTACTTTTCCGAAGGATGCCCGAGCCGATGATGCCACAACTCCAACTTTGATGTAGTTTCAACGGTTGTCACAAATTTCGGTTTGCTAAAAAGTACAATCCGTCTCTCCTAGTTCCTGTTCCAATCAGCTCCTTCTCTTGGTCCTGTATAACACAAACATGAGAATCAAATTGGACAATAGTGTGCAAATCATCATTAAGTTGAGAAATAGAAAGAAGGTTGCAATTCAAGTTAGGGACATAAAGAACTCTGGTGAGAGTAATTTTATCCGTCAAATAAACGGATCCCACCAAATTGGCTATTACTTTTGCTCCATTAGGCAACCTGACAGGACATTCAATTTTTTGAGTGTCAAATAACCAAGAGCTATCTCCTGTAACATGGTGAGTAGTCCCTGTATCAATTATCCAAGATGAGGCATCAAACTTACCGGTCAGTCTATTTTTAGAAATTTTAGCATTACCAACAACTTCAGCGATTGCTTTCCACTGTTCAGGCGTATATAAATGCCCCAAAGCCGAAATAGAGGAATCGGAGATCAAAGAAGAAGAACTGCTGCCTAAGGCAGCATTAGCCCAAGCTTAACCACGACCTTGTCCTTGTGTAGAAGGTTTCTTGTTTTCAGGTCTGCCAACAAGCTCGAAACACCGGCTCTCTGGATAACCTTTCTTTTGGCAGTGTCCGCACACCGTATCTGCCAGCACTTCAAAGCTTCATGCCCTGTTTTGTGACATTTATTGCACATGACTTTGGTAGAACCTCGACCACAACTACGATCATAACCTATACGGTCAGAGCCTGCACGAATCGCGAAACCAACCGCCTCAGACGGCTTGGACTCGACCTCCTGTTTGGAAGTGCGAACGCGCTCTTCTTGAGCTACCAACTGATACGCCCTATCAAGACTGGGAAGGGGGGTCTTGTGATAAAATATGTGAGTGCAAAGACGAATAAAATTCAAAATACAATCCCATCAGGAAATCGTGTAATCGAGCTTGGGCTCGACGTTCTTCGTGCAAACGACCATCATTACACGAAGTACAACAATTGAAGGAAATCAAGGGCTCATGGAAATCTAATTCCTGCCACAGAGTGTGTAGCGTGCCATAATAAATAGAGACGACATTATCTTGGTCTGCTCACACTTTGCGATTGAAGAATGTAATTGTTGAATGCGTGGACCATTAGTTTGAGCAAAGCGTTGCTTGAGGTGATCCCAAAAGGATTTTGCTTCCCTGAATTTAGACAAAGACAACTTTAAATCGAGATCAATAGTGTTTGTAATCCATGAAATAAGCACGGCATTGATTTCCATCCAATCAGACTTTGTGCAAGGGGGTGATGGTTCGTTAATGAAGCCATCCAAGAAATCAAATTTTATCCGAGCTTCTAATGCCGTTTGAATATCGGCCGCCCAATAATCATAATTGTCTGCCATTAGGCGAGTAGGGGTGATGAAATTCCCCGGTCTATCCTGCGGTCCTAGGTAATATGGTGAATTAGGCTCGATTTTATTTGGTTGTGGTGGTGGTGGTGTTTCGTCACCGCCAACCATGGGTAATTAGTGTTTAAGGAAAATTTTGGCCTGATACCATGTGAAATTGGTAGAACTTGGCTTGATTCTCATTGGCACAAAGCAGAGAAAATATATAGTACAAGGCAGAACGTTTCCTTAGCCGTATCAAACTAGCAAAGGAAACATGATAACTATGTAAAATAATATCCTAGCAGAATAACTCCTAGAGCAAATATATTCTCCAAATCTAAATATTCCCTAATTATATCGTAATAGTTACCTTGTATTGGAACTTTATAAATACAAACAAGAGCCTCTTCAATAAAAACAACTTTTCGAAAAACCCTAAACACATTAAACACAAACCTACTCTTTTGAAATCTGAATAGTTCTTGGGCAGGTGAGAGTAACCAGAAAGGTTTTGTCTCAGACTGAATCGGGTTAGTTCGTCAGACCGAGCAGATGAGAGTAACTCCTTGGTTGAAAACTCATTATTGTACAACTATCCTCTACATGGTCGTGTACCTTATACTACATGACCGTGTGACATACATGGTCATGTACCTTACTCTACACGGTTGTGTGGTTTTGCAGACGAACCTGTCTACACGATCGTGTACCCTCTTCTACATGACCGTGTGTGTCAAATATTGTTTGGAGTGGCTATCAGTTGGGCCTAGTTGGGCACATCATAAACTGATAGATTGTTTGGATTTATTGGTTTCCCTGTATTGGAACTTTATAAATACAAGCAAGAGCCTCTTCAATAAAAACAACTTTTTGAAAAACCCTACACATTAAACACAAACCTACCCTTTTGAGATCTGAACAGTGCTTGAGCAATTCCAACCTTTGATTCAATTCGGGTACACAAATTGCAAAGGTTGTTATGTAAAACTTGGGGGGCATGTGTCACTGGGAAACCTGTACCGGTGGTGGTGGCATATTTCGCTTCTAAGTCAGTGGCTTCCAAACCACGACACAACAGAAGGAGAACAGGTCTATGATTCGAGTATGATGATCGAATTTATTCCAGGGAAGTTCTTGATTTGTGTATTATCATTCATGGGGTCAACAAGTATTTTTCCAACACATGTCACACCATCAATTATTATAATTATGTGAAAAGACAATTTACATACAACATTTGCACGAACTCGAACTCGAGTGAATTATAATACTTGAAACAAATGCGAGAAAAGAATTGAACAACTAAATAAACCATCATGTCTCAAAAAAAAAAAAAAAAAAAAATTAGTACATAGTTTTTGATTGATTAATACTCCCTCTGTTTTTAAATATTTGCTCCATTTCTCCATGTGCGGAGTTTTAGGAGATATTGGATAAGTAATAAAATAAAGAGGTAGTGGGGTTGGTGAAAGGTAAATTGGAGGAGAGAGAATCAAAAGGTAATAAAATACAATTATATTGGGTCCCACTAGTTGAGAGAAATTAATTAAATATTATAAAAGTTTTCCAAATAAGGAAATGGAGCAAGTATTTTAAAACGGCCAGAAAAGAAAAGTGGAGCAAGTATTTAAAAACGGAGAGAGTACCACTATGTAATACCGTATTATATCTACTGTTAAACTAACTCGACTTCGAGATAAACTCGAATTGGTTTAAAATAACGTAAATACAATAACTATATATAATATACTATGAACGCCATAAGAACACCACCCACCAAACTACATATCAATTTAACTAATACTTTTATTGGAACTTTGTGGAAGTTTTCGGGTACGTTTATGTTGTACTCTGTAAAATTCACTCTTTGATCCAAATAATACTAGAATCAGAATGGAAAAAAAAAATACGCATGAATAAATTTACCTCTGTTTATCATTACCATGGCGAGCTCTGTTATATAATGTAGAAGAGAGATTTTCTTATGCTTTAAAAACTGAATTTCTTTTCTTAAAAATTTCTTAGTAGAAGAGATAGATATTTTGTTATGGGTTACTTCTTAGATCAGTTTTTATAAATTTTAAGTTGCTAATATGGATTGAATGTAGGTTATTAATATGTTGGTTTTTCAATAAGGTTTTCTAAATCGCAAAGGTTGAGTGTCCATTAGTATCCTAGTGGACAGTAATACACTATGAACCCCTTAAGTACACCACTAACCAAACTACATATCATTTTAACTAATATAGTTACGGGATGAACTTTGTGGAAGTCTCTGGGTATGTTTAGGTTGTATAATTCACCCCTTGATCCAAATACTACTGAAATTTGAACGGCCAACAAAAAAATGAACGTAAATGCATGACTAAATATACTTATATTATGGTTGTTGTTTATTATTACCATGATGAAACAAGAAGTAACGAGCCAATGGCGGAGCAACCTTTCCAACAAGTGGACTCAAGTCAATTTAAGCTAATTCTTAACCAAAAGTAAAAGGTTTTATTATCCTAACTTAATAATAAAAACATTTATATAAACTTTCATAATGACTTAAAATTCATAAAAACAGTATATTATATAACATATTATATATTATACATATATTGCACATATATACACATACATACAATTATATGTGTTTTACATTGATAATTTTTCTTTCGAATTTTAATATCGTATTTTCCATATTTAAATAATTCAATTTACATTAGTAACTTTTTTTTATATATATTTTAAACGTTTGTTACTTTGAACTTAAATCCGCCCCCCGTAACGAGCTCTGCTATTAAATGTAGGAGAGAGATATTCTTACGCTTAAAATTCAATCTTTTTTTACACTTTCTTTTCTTATAAAATTCCTTAGTAGAAGAAATATTCTAATATGGTTTGCTTCTTCGATCAGATTTTATAAAATGTAGGTTCTTAATATGGATTGCTTCTTCAATCAAATTTTCTAAATCATGAAGGTTGAGTATCCACTATCGTCTTAGTGAACACTGATAATCTCTACTTCATCAACAAATTATTTGCTTCTTCTATGTAGTAAATTGCATGTTGGCTAAGATTTTATAGCAGTCGCTTTTTTTAAATGACTAACACAAGGTAAATCGTGATGTGTCATGATTGTCTAGAATTATACATTATATTTATTGTCAAAGTTAATTTCTGTAAATTAGATTTTTAATAAATTACAAAATTAAAAATTAGAAAATTAAAATCTCTTTAATTATTCTTCTTTCACTTCCCGTCCTCTCAGCTTTTGTTGATTCGTACTTTTATATTTGTCTTTTGGCTTTCTTTTGGATTGACCCTACTACGATCCATTTTTTATGGTGAGTAGAAGGATTGAAATATAGAGAAAGTGACAGGTACTCGAAGCATGAAGAGCATGATGGGATGAGTGTTGAGTAGAGTTACTTGTTATGCTTTCTTAAACATTTATTTTTAGTTGATTGATTAATATTTCAGACTAACGTTGATGATGAATTATTTACATTTGGTTTTTGAAGAGCCATGTTTATATTGGTTCCAACTTGTGCAATGTTTTATTTTAATTTGGTTTTGAGGTTGTGAACTCAAGTTATTTGTTTCTAAAAGTTTTATTTTAGTTGTAAGACTTCTGGTGTGTGACTTTGAAAAGTTTTAACCATTATCACGGTGGCGGTAATATTTTGGTTATTTCCTGAAAAGAGTTTAATTAAAGGTAAAAAAGGGAGTGGCTGGCAGTGGGGTGTAGGGAGGAGGCGCTGGCACTAGGTGGGGGTGGTTTGAGTTTTTTTTTAATTTGATTTTGTTAATTTTAAAAAGATAATTAAAGGAAAAAAAACCCGGTTGTTTAGGTCACATATCATTTAGGTTTACTAAGAGAGAAAAAAAATACAAACTTAGGTTTATTTTGTGTAGATTTAAAGGTTAGTGCATTTTCGATATGGATTATATATCATATCTTTATTAATAAAAGAATTAGACAAATTTGACGATAGGCATGTATGTGATTTTTATTGATGGATGAAGAACAAGTTTTTATTTCAATAATTATATACTTCGTATAAATTAATTATGAAAAAAATTGAAATTACAATAAATAACTTTTTGAAATTATACAATCAATTTACAAATGAATTTTGTTTGTTGGTGTATGTGTTAAGATCATGTCAAAAAAAAAAAACATGTAAAGAATAAACTCTTTATTAATTATTGATGATCTTAAATAAACTCTAGAAAAACATGGTTACAATATGGCGGGCTCTTATATCTCATTATAACCTCCATTTAACATCGAGAAAATACAAGTTGATATCTGATATCAACTTGTATTGTTAATATCAAGGGTAATTAGGTCTTTTTGTCAGTTTAATGAGGGGCACGGTGGTCCATGCGAATAATCCAACTCATTTCCTGTTATGTCAGCCCCTTTCTAAGGGTTCAGAGGAATAATACGCCATCTTCAAGCTTAACAGTCGACCACCACCTGCCGCTTCACCAACCGACCACCAACAACCTTTAGCTTCACTAGTAGACCCCAGCCAACCACCGCATGACCTCCCTTTACCTTCACCAGTCGACCACCGCACATTTTCTAGCACCACTATTCGACCCTCGCAACACCATAAGTACGAGCTACTCCCTTCCCTAAGGGGTTTGTATGGGCCCAATTTTCATAATTTGCTATTAGGGTGTCTATTATTTGGCCGGCCGGCCGGCCGGCCACTTTTGATCCGCGAAGGTGGTCGATCTTGGGCATAGCCACGGGAATGGAGGAGAGAGAAGGAAGTAGTAGCCATGTGAGGGGAGGAGAGAGAAGGAAAAATTGGCCATACTGATTATTCACTGCCACAACCACCACCATTTATTGTTAAATATATCTTGTAGATATTTTTGTATGTATGTCTTATAGTCAGTCAAAGGTTGTTAATTAGCTCCTTGTAATTAGGCTAATATCACGCCTAATGAAAGGCCTTAGCTTGTATATATTCTGGCTTGCCAATTGTTAATATTCAAGGAAAATATTCCCTAAATCTTTCATGGTATCAGACGCATAGGGTTTTCTTCTCGCTTCCGCTTACCCTTTGCATCAGTTTCTGCCCACCGTTCTGTTCTCCATCTTCTTCTTCTTCTCTGTTCTGTTCCGGCTATACACTATGGCGGAAAACAAAATCCTCTTTTCACCCTACTTTCACCGTCACTAATATCAAAACTAGTGTTCCCATTGTTCTTGAAATGGAGAACGTTTCTTATTTTACCTGGGTAGAATTATTCAAGATTCACGCCAAATCACACAAGGTGCTCGATCATATCATCCCTCCTTCTAAAGGCAAGGGTAAAGTTCCTTCAACTGATAAAGAAAAGGAACTTTGGTCGACCTTAGATGCCACGGTTATATCGTTTTTTTTTCCGGGAGCTAGAGTGACATTTAACAATACAATGACGAATTTTATTAATAATATTGACGCAATGGTTCTAATTTTGTTTGAGGTTATTTCGTAGCCTATATCAAGATTATTCTGAAAGTTGGTATGTAATGACAAGTTCCTAGTTTATTTCTAGTACATGGTAAAATACTTAGGTAAAGTTGGTTCGTATGAAAAACTTTGAACTATTACAAGTTTATAAAAAAATTAGGTAACACAAACGAAGAAGAGAATTTTGTGAATCTATTAATTGATAATCAAAATTTATGAATAATTTTTTTTAAATCATGTTTTACAAATAGATGATTCACCGAGAATTTGTTGGTGGTGCCCCAAAGACAACTACTAATTTATTTGCTAATCTAATCATATCCGGAGTCGAGATGATTCGTGACCTATTTACACTTAGTCACTAATGACTAATCCAATATAAATGAACATAAATTTTCATAACACTCGTACTCAAGATTATTTCCTATCATTTTACGAATTAAGCTAAAAGGTAGAAACACAATATTAAATAGGGGTAGCTGTAATTGTACGGTTTTTATTTTTAAACAATCGGTGGTAAAGTACAAAGTGACCACAACATACAACTCCTACCACATTTACTTGGTGAAGCTAATGAACAGTGTACAAAGTATGGGGTGTGATGAAGTTCTTTAATGGTGTGGTTATATATCTTGTCAATTCTTCCTTGTCATCATGGTTGTAACTGATAATTTCACATTTTCTAAACAACTATACTGGAAATATGCAACAATATCTTTTTTATTTATAATTTTTTTTTCAAGAATGAACTATAATAGAATAGCTTACAAGAGATTAAAACAAATCACAAAATTTTGGGATGAAAAACAAATATTAATTCATCAGGCTTATTTTAAAAATATACATAAAATGACAAAATTCAAGAGTAATTTAAGTATTCTCAATTTTTTTTTCGCTCTAAAAGTAGGGGTATCCGGTTGGTCTTCGGTTTGGAATAAGTCCAAATACGATCCAATCCGAATTATAATTGTAATACAAATTTTCCATTCCGATTCGACCCAAACGTTTCTCCTAACCCAATCCGAAATAAATGTCAATGTTTTGGATCCGATCCGGTGAATTTGTTTTAAAAGACATTATTTTTTAGCACCGAAATACCAAATTCAAAATTAAGTTGTGATGTACGAAAATTCTATAGTGAACAATGTATACCGATATGTACCACTAAAGTAAAGTACCGGTATGTACCACTATTAATTAAATATATTTAATATTTTTTGCATTTTTAAAACATGACTCAACTCAAGCTAACATGGTAAATTACATTGTTGTTTTGATTTGTGGTGTAAGGATTAAATTTGGGTTCTCACTATATATTTTTTATTTTAATTTACACTAGAGAGTAAATAAAAATTATATTGTAGAAGGAAATCAATGACATTGTAAATGTCAAATCTGTATCAATTTTCTACCCAACGTATATTGTTCACCTTTTTTATTTTTTAGGATTTGATCCAATTAGGGTCAATCTGATCTAATACGATCCAATCCGATACAAATTATGGAAAACCATACATAAAATGCTCCTCTAAAATTATGTTAAATTAAGTACTTACTTTGCTAGTGCAATAATATTAATAGAAAGTTGTCGAAAAATGATGTTTAGGGAAATAAGGGGAAATGCACTGTGACAAGCCACTTATTAAATTTCTTTGTTTCTTCAACTTAGCCATTGACATAGATGTAATAGTGCACCGCTAATGAATTGCATAGCTGAAGCTATAGCCTTTTAATAAATTGGATTGGTTGGGCAATTGATCTCCAACTCACTTCACTTAGATTGACCAATTTAACCTCATATAAGGACTTCAAATACAAATAAAGTAATGCATATCCAAAAAATGCGATTTTAATCAAACAAATTCTAATCTAACTATGAAACTAAGAATAACTTGTGAAGATAATATTTTGCAAATATGATCTTTAAAGTTAAGCTTATCTTCTACTTACCGAAGTAAACTAACAATAATTTCCTAATAAATTCGTTCACCTAATAATAAAATAAAAAACAACAATAAAAATAATTATAATAACAATATTGATGCCTTGGAACCGCCGCAGTAGGCCTCATTGATTTTGCACTTTTAGAAGTCTTATATTTATTTCCCGTAATTCAAATCAACGTCATTCAACCAAAATGATTAATATATGTAATTAGATGTCATAACCAAAACCTACTTGATTACGTGAAATTTTATTTAAGATCGTATCGTTCGCGTAATTTTATTTATTGAGTACAAGAAAATAAACATTAACGTAGAAATTAATTTTATTTGATTTCTTAATTTCGAACAATTACATTTACAAATAGTGTAATCGTAACACTACAATAGAGAATGCTAGTAAATGTATACTAAAACTTATTGTAGTCATAATTTTATTTTATTTTATTTTATTTTTTTATGCAACTTTAACTAGAAGTTATATCACCCAGTTGTACACGAGTATGGCTTTCTTGAACCGTGACGTAACGGCGTGTGTTCTTTTGCAAGTATCACAGTAGAAAATAGAAACAAAAGCTAGGGTAGTGCACACAAACGTTATAGTGCAGTCAACTTGTGTTAAGGTTGTTTTTATTGCTATAAATGGCCTCCTTGCACCTCTCATTTTCCCATAACATCTTCAACATACCAAAAAAAAAAAAACACCATCTTTAGTGAATCACTAGAAAATGTCTCCTTCTAAAAAAACACAAGCCAGTCCTTCAACTTCCAAGAGGAGAGGTCGTAGGCCAAATCTCCCTCCTAGGCGTGAAGGGCCAGAACCACGTCGTGGCCTCCGTGATTTGGCAATGCTTGCCAATGCAGCGGCAGCGCATGCTGTCCAGGGTCCCATTGCGAATCAGCCCCCTAAAAATACCTCCGGTTGTCCCTGAAATCATTCCTGGTAACGGTGGTAATGGTCGGGAACAACATGACCTCAATATTCCACCTCATGAGGGCCTCAAAGATCCATAGCAGGGGCCAGAACAACTACCTGCTTTTGCTCCTGTGATGCAACCTATTGCGCATTATGTGCCAGCTAGTCTTGGCATCCCCTTCTTCTTTGCACGCAACAAGCCCAAGGCGGCGGAGGGATCCCCCACAACTTTAATGGAGGCATTCCCTCTTATAATATACGGGTTAGAAGCTCTAACTTGCATGACCACGGGATTGCTTATACTATTGCTGCGAACGAAAGTATGTATCGAATTTATTTCGATTATGCTGCAAGAGTGGATCTTGGAGTCCACCAGATCATCATCATCAAGCGTTTTGACGTAGTTGTTCCTTCTTTGGGGACTGCCTTTGTAGCCGGCATACAAGATGGGGATGTGTTATTCGTGGAGCATGTGGTATATTCTCGCATTCTCTCTCGTAAAACATTAGTTTAATGTAATACTGTTTGCTTGAGTTTATTTATTCCTTTTAACTTAAACATGATCAACTCTCCTTTATTCAATTTCTCTCTTATTTGGCAAAAATGTTAAATGTTTTATTATTTTTGTGAAATTTCATTAACTTATTTTTAATTTCATACCGTTATATTAAACATGCTCCCCTCTCTTGTTAAATTAAACATACGTAATTTAATTTATTTTTAGGGTGGTTCACTAATGCGTTACATATTGTACATGTGATTATTATGTAAATTTGTAACCAAAAATTTGACATATTTGTAGTTGAGAAAATTTTAATTTTATTTTTTTCGCTTAAATTTTCCCGTGTTAATGAAAATCGTATTATACGAAAAGATTGAATTTCTTGTAATATGTAACTGGTTTTTAAAATAGAGTAATATTTTTTTTTTGGTTCCTTGTAGACCCCGGAGCATAACGTGGACACTCGCTTCAAGCGATTCACAGTGCAAGATCTTATGGCTAGTCCAAGGGAGCTGAAAATCAATGCTCTTCCTAATGCTACTTTGTATGGTGCGAATGAGATGTAGTCCAAGCAACATGATTGGGTTCCATGAAAATGTTGTTGTGACTAATCTTCACACTGTCTCTGAGGCTGGAATAAAGAACCAAGACTGTCTTTATGTATTCCCAAACAATTGGAGGGATGTCTAGAGGACGTGCCATTAGGTAACGGTGCTATTATCAGCTCAGTGAAACTAAACAATCGGTAATGCTAGACTATTGTTTCTTAATTAGATCATGTGTGTTGGGTAATGTAATAGAACCTGGTGAAGGGTTCAATTTTCTGTTGCGGCTATGCTTTTATTCTAGCTAAGTATTAGAAATCACCTATCCTAGTGTTGTATTTACAGTGAAGGTCTTTAAGGTAATTATGTTAAGTATTAGTAGGTAGTAAATGGCAAGCTATTATCCTTGGCTAAATGAATGTAGTAGTCGCGTACTGTAGCTCGGATATGAAAGAGCTAAGTTGTTGGACAATTAATGTAAAATATAATTAGTATTATAAATTAATGTTAAATATTATTAGTAGTTAATTAAATGTGCAAAATTCATGGTATAGTACACATTTGACACAAATAGAATATTTATTGTTGTCAAAAAATATTCAATAATAAGAAGGAATATTAAATTCCTTCAAGGGGAGAAATAAACATAAATGGGAAGTGTAATTTACTTAAAGAAGCTTGGTTTATTTTTTAATTAAACTTTTATTTACTTATTAATTTTGTTTTTAAGGGGATACTATGTGAATTACACAGTGCATTATGTATGATAAAACTGGAACAACTACGGTAGGAAAAAAAAAACAAATAAACAAAATTTTTTAAGCTAGGAAATCATAAAAAAAATTTACTTACTCAAGTAAGTAGGTACTGTCGAAATCAGTAGCATAGAATCCGAAAATATTTTCCACAAACGTGTTGATTTTACTTTTGAAAGGATGCTAATAAATTTTGTACAACCAATAGATAACTTGTTTGCACTTGAAAATTATTAATAATAAATTTGAAAAAACCAATGGATAAAGATTTAAAAACATATATGGACTAGGACTAGATTGAACTCTAGATAGTTTCCCAACAAAAGCCAATGATGTCGTCAGAATAATCTATTGAACTAGTCAGCTAGGTCAATTACTCGATTGTGAAGTTGGCTTTGTTAAAGCACTTGAACCCTCTTTTACAAAGACATTAATGCATCACAACCACCCAAAGCAAAGTGTGTATAAAAGTTTAAATGGTGCAACACATTTGTGTGTCACACTATAGTTGATAAACCAAATATAAATTACTTACAAATCGATAGGGGGAAATATGGATTCCATGGATGTACGGAATTTGCCTAGCATCACGTATGTCAAGTCCAAAATATTTTGTGGTCCTAGGGATCGGCTAATGGTTCCTTTGAGTCTACAAACAGATGATCCGTTGTTAGGATCACGTGGTATGTCGGTTGATCTTGATGAGTTGCTAATTGAGAAAATAAGGTCCATGGAGTGCTCTGAAGATGAAGTTGAAATGGAAGAAAGTAAAGTGTCCTTAAGAAACCTATTGTTACTATGCCCGTATTTGTCTCCAACACCTTCGTTCAGGGAACACAAACTCGCACGTGAGGAAATGTGTGGAACCTACGGAGGTGTTGCAAGACAACAAGACAAGGGTACCTTGTGTGGTAACAAGATGGTTGATTTGAACTTGCCACCATCCTCACCGAAAACCACGAAAGAAAAGAAGAGGTTTTTCGGGTTAAGGAGGTTTTTTAAGAAGGGTAATGGTGAAAAAAAGGTAACAGGACGCCGTTGGTGGAAGGCTAACCCGTGGTTTATGGAGAGAGTGCTGAGAGGTGAAAATGGCTCAGAAAAGAAGGCAAGAGGTCGAATCGACCTTGAGTTGCCCGGTGATGATCCAGTAAACAAGGCCCAGGAGACAGCCCGTGTTTTCCCAACATCTATGTCATGCTGGTAGGATGGAAGTTGGCTACTGTACTTGATTGAATGTCCATTATCAAGGTCCATGTAAGCGTTTCAATTTTAGATGGTCCAAAAAAAGCTTGTTATTTTGAGATTATCTTGTAGGAAAATATCGATTATCGTATTGCTTTGTGAATTGTGTTATTAATTGGGCCAAGGCCCAAATTATGAACTATTGTAGAATTAGTGGTTCAATATTAATTGGGCCAAGGGCTATATGTTAGTGAATGACTTATCGTGGATAAGGCCATGACTTGTAGTGGGTTTATGCAGAAATATAATGGATCTAGTTTTGGGTTTTTATGCTTTTTGATTAGCCATTTTAACTGGTCTGTAATATGTGAAACATGGCTTGTTGACTTATTAGTATAATTGGATTTAGTTGTTAGTCAAGGCCCAAGTTGTATGCAGTGGGAAATCTATACCAAATAGGGGTATCTATTCGATTTCAAGGTCGCACCCCGTTCCTAATAAAAAAGTTGGGTTTGGATTTTTAGATATAAATAATCGGAAGCTGTTATTGAATCAGTATGATCCAATTCCCATAAATTTTTAAGGTCTCAATAGCTTAAAAACACTTAACAATTAATATAAAAAAAGTTCTAGTCATAAAATAAAAGTCTTTAAAATCATTACATAAAATATAAGTCATAACATAAAGGTCTCAAATTGTTTGCGCTTATTAAGCCATCAACACATCAAATCACAACATAAAGTTCTTGTAACACTTATTAAGCCATTACATAAAATACTAATAAAGTGCGTAGTAGTTATGAAATCCACATCGTCAAGTAAATGGTTAACGTTTTTAGTTCAGAATGTATCCGACAACCCAATAGAGCAGTCCAATAGGCTGTCATCGTCATCAACCCATACCAACTGTGAGGATGAAAGGGTCTGTTGAAAAGGAGGAGTGAGCAAATTGTTATTCGTTGGTCGGAATACATAATTGCTCAAAAAAATAGTTCCATAAATAAATTACCTTCCTCTTTCCATGTTTTTTTTCCCTTTGGAGGGGGGTTTCCAAATGTCTCCCTAAGCGTCTCAGATAAGTCAATGGAGCAGTCCACGAGTAGACTTTCTTCCTCATCCAACCAGTCTAAGTTTGAGGATGAAATACTACGACCAACCTAGTTATCCAGAACCTCGACTTAGTGAAATTGTTTGAAAAAAATAAAAACAAAAAAGGAAACCAACAACAAAATAGCATAATAGCAATGTTTATCGTGATGTTCCGGGGATTTCTACCCTTAGCTGGGGGGTTACCACCGTTCTCCTATCGGCGTGCAGACAAACCATGAGAGCATTCCCCAAGTAAACTATCATCCTGATCCAACCATTCCAAGTGTGAGGTTGCTGAGGTATGCCGAACCTATGCGTCCAAAACAGTGTTGTCAGTTTATTTATACAAAATATAAAGAACACTACACTTGCATAATTGAAATAGTTGTTACAATGCTGGACTTACCATCTTACTCACAGGAGTTTTTAACATTGGAGGGGGTTTACCTACGTTCACCCGACCATTCTTTTGCTGAATCATAAAGTACTAGAAGTATTAACAACTGGAAAACACTTGTAATAAGTGCAAATTCTGTATTTAGCTAATTCATTCTAGTTTGCAAATAAGTACCTTCTTTGGAGGAGGTTTGTTACTTGACTTCTTGACGGGTTTTGTACCCTTTGGAGGGGGGGTGGAAATGTTGTCACCACCCAATTTTTGCTACTCAGCAATTAGTAGGAATGGGCATTAACAATGGAAATAACATGTATTAAGCACGTAATTCGAATGTAGCTGCTTCTAGTTTGGGCGAATTACCTTCTTTGGAGGAGGTTTGTTGCTTGGCTTCTTGACAGGTTTTTTTTACCCATTGGAGGGGGAATAGCTAGGTTCGCACCACCCGTATTTTGCTATTTCATCAGATGGTAAAGGATTTAACAATATAAATACAATGCATTGAGTAAAACTTTGATGTTAGGTGGTTCTTCCAGTTTGGGAATATTACCTTCTTTGGAGGAGGTTTCTTGATTAGCTTCTAGACAGGTTTTTTACCCATTGGAGGGCGAATAGCTAGGGTCGCACCACCCGTCTTTTGCTGATTCATCAAATACTAAAGGTTAGATTGAATACAACATGTAGGAATTGCAGGTTCCTATGTAGGTGGATGAATTTACAATATATTACCTTCTTCGGAGGTGGTTTCTTGCTAGGCTTCTTGTAAACAATTTCTGATAGTCCCTTGTAACGTGTTGATTTTGGCCTTCCTCAGCTCTTTTCCTTTGGACTGGGTCTTTTACTAGATTATCATACAAACCTGCTTCTGCAATAAAACCATCCGACAAATCAGCTGGGTGTTGCACTGCTGACCTGGTCCCATTGCCACCGGGGCTTTGATGAACTGTTGGTGATCCATTCTCTGGGTAAACTAGTGGAACAGTTTGTGCTAATTTCCTCTTACTACATTCACTGACTTGTGGTTTAATTTTGTCCAAACTTTCCAGCACCATTCGAACTGTCACATCGTCCACCATTGCTGCCTCATCACAAATTGGCTCAAACGCGGTCATCAAAGCCTTAAACCTTTTCACCTCGGATGTCTTGTTAGGGTCATGGTAAGAAGATTGTATTCGGGTATGCTTCCGTAGTATGTCCTTACGCCATCGACTGACAATGTACCGCTCAGGAATGTCTTTAACAAGATTGAGATCAAGAATCCTAATTGTGTGCCTGCACATTATACCATCAGTTTCAAATTTCCGACAATCACAGCAGACCACCTTTGTTTCTTTGATAAAAGTAGCGGAGTAAAATCTTCGTCGGTCCGTTAGAACATCCTCACTCTTCCCTTCGGGAACAGCCCAAACATGGTCTTCGATTACATACTGAATTAGTAAGTCAGTCACCTCGGTCTCCTGACGTGGAACGCAGTACATCATTCTTATGCATTTAGTTTGAACCTCTTGAAACTTGGTGCCCTTGTATATTTTTTGGAATAGCTTCTATACATGGAAACCACTGACAAGTCTTCTAATGTACTTGGAGCACTTTGCATCCGCGTCTGTCTCGTCCCGGACCCGCTTCTTCAAAGTGTTTTCATATTTCACGGGGAATTCAAACAGTTTAGTGTTCCGGGTAAGAAACCCATCGAAAAAACTGTTTATACTCTCGACTCGTTGTGTGGTCTTAATTCCTTCCCAAAAAAATTCCTTCATGAACACGGGAACCCACATATGCCTTTCTTTATACAAACTGTTCAACCAATCATTGCTTTGCAACTTGAAAGTCACAATTAGTTCAGACCATCTATTCTCAAACTCTTGAATTGATAAACTTTCGTAGACAATGCTCTTCAACATGCTTTTGAAGTCATTGTACCTACAAAACAATTATCATCATCCAAAAAATATTTTGTGCACAAATATTACAAGTCTTGGTTTAGGACTTTTACCAATTTAATTCACTAACCTGTCACATTTACCAAGTTTTTCTAGAATCTTTCTCCTTATGTGCCAAATGCACCAACAGTGACGAGTACTCGGCATGATCTCTTCAAGGGGCTTGCGCATAGCAACTGCTTGATCTGTGAGAATTGATTTCGGGGGTTTGTCATTCATACACTCTAACCACTGCTTAAATACCCAGCGAAACGTATCACAATCTTCATGAGACACCAGTGCACATCCTACTAAAATTGTTTGTGCATGGTGGCTAACACCAACAAAATTTACAAAAGGAAGGTCGTACTCATTGGTTAAGTAGGTTGCATAAAAAACAGACAACATCGCCAAACTCCTCGTACGCAGCACAAATTCGTGCATCAACCCACAACTCGTCTTTTAACCTTCCTTGTTCATCGAGCCTTTGTGTATGGTAAAAATTGACATCCCTAGCTTGTATTTTTTGAAAATAACTCATCATTGCAACTGAGTCACCACCCTCCATTTTCAATCTTCTACTTTTATAGACCTCATGTTGAAGGTCTTTAACTGTAAGTGCTAAAATTCCCGTCCTATCCAACTCAAAGCCCATGCACCCATGAATTTGGGACACCGATACCCCTTGATCGAACAAAGTAATTAACTGCTTGCGAGCCATTGGAGTAAACTGCTTCATTCTATACTCTTTAACGAGCTTTGCCAAGGAAGGATTAGGAATATGGTTTGAATGCTCCAACTCCAACTTCTTTATTTCCCATTGTCCATCATGATTAACACTTGCATAAAGCATTGCTTTACACTCACATTTCTTAGACCTTCTTTTACACCGACTCAAATCGTCCTCCTCCACCACCCCACCCACTAAACCACCGGAACCACTCATTCCCATCGCCTTAGCCCTCTTCTTCGCTTCCCTTTGCGCTCTCATGTCAGGTTTGCCATAACATTCACACCTCCACGTTGTAGATATCCGATCTCACCCCTCCCCTTTGGAATACACACCTTGAACCCTACTCACTCCAAATCCATTTACCTCAGCATATTCTTTGTAATACAATTCAACATCTTGCCATGAATTAAACACCATGCCAAGCTTCGGTTCTTCGACAACATTATCATGATTACTCGCAACAATGGTTTCTACTGTCCCAACCGTATTGATTGGAGAAATATACGCGTTCCCTTGCGAATTGTGTGGGCTATGCTCACCATCTACAACCGGAACACTTACATTGACATTATCACCACTTAATATGTCGTCCCCTCGGTTACCCTGTTCAGGATTCAACACCCTACACCTCACACCGTTCCCCTTGTCTTGCAAAGCTATATCATTACAAAATGCACCCGGCGATTCTAAACCGTTAATCCATTCCCAACCAAAGTTTATGATACAAACACCACACAAATCTACAAACATGCAACAAGAAGCAGGATTACACATAGCAAATTTCAACATACAAACATATCCATAAACCCATGACACCAAACACGTACCACTCCATATGCACAATCTCAATTTAACTTAAATACTACATTACTTTGATTCCTGATTCTCAAAGACATTCACGTAAATTTAGTAGATAACTTGTGACTAAACCCTCATTCACCCCAGATCCACAATAACATATAGATCTCCAACCTTAGAATCATGCTTTGACATATGTAATTCATTATCTTGTTGTCTAATTACACTTACATTGAGCAAATATATTCATTATTAGTCGAATTTATACTACTAAGTAATCATATTCATTTTGTCATTACACTGATCATATCAAAAAAATGCACGCTTACATTATCCGATTTATATGCACTGATCTACAATTACATTATTGAAAATACAAAAACTTACCAGATCTAACGATGTCGAACATTAACCAACGCTCAATCAAGCTGTCCGTGTAGCCGACACATTACTTTTAGATCTTTAAGCATCTCTACTGGTTGGGATGGGTTTAAGCTGCGTCTTCTCGACTTCGTTCCCAATTACAACTAAGTAGGAAAATCGTTCCTCATAAAAAAATCTAAGTTAACGGCAGTTAGTTAAAATAACAGACCGTCAATCACGGCTTCACAGAGTTGTTTTCCCACGTGTTCTCCTATTCAGCAACCCATGACAACGCAGCTCCTGATCTACTGACTAGGCAGCCTATGTGGAAAAACCACTGTTCCCATTATTTACGAAATGCCCCTATGATAAACATTCCGCGTTTATCTTGAAGATGAATGGGGTCAGCTCATATTCTGGCTAGCCAATTGTTAATATTCAAGGAAAATATTCCCTAAATCTTTCATTTATCATGAGTTCCTGCCAACCACCGAAAAAGACACAATTTTACCTTCTTTAACCCAAGTTTGGAGCAACTTCATCAACAATTGAATCCACGAAGCTTTCTTCAAGCTCGATTTTCGTCAAATCGAACCCCAAAGTTGCTCTATTGTTAAACCCAAATACCGTTGCTCGAAGACACCTACCATTTTGGGTTTAACATTCCCCTAATTTATGTATTATTTCTTAAGGTTTTCTCTAAGTTTGGCGGCGAAGCCGCCGTCCGTCCGGTATTCATGGAATAAGGGGGTTGTTGGTGGCGTTCATGGAGTGAAAAAGAAGCAAGTGTGGTGATGGTGGTGTGCTACTTTGTTTGCCTTGGGAGGAATTACAATACCGTTACAACTGACACAAAACGGTGTCCTCGTCACCATTCCACTACTAAAACATTAATTTTCAGAAATTCATGCCAACTATTTACAGCTATGCCATGTTATTAACAAACTTTGTTGATATCGGATATCAATGGGGACAGCCTCAACATCAGTCGACCGAATTTTTCATTTTCCCAACCAACTTCTTTAACTATATATGACGCTTCACAATCCCAAACCTTATGAGTGCATAACATATGCTCCATAGAAAGGGTTGTAGAGTACCTTCTTCCCATTGCCTATCTCAGGCGGTGGATAACTTTGTCTGGGATTAGAAATCACACCTCCCCATTCAACTTGGCTAAAATAATCTAGAAACGAAAATAATTCTTCTGGATAATATCCAATTGCTTTTGTTGTGTTAGTGATTATTGATAACCAATAATTTTTATCTTCATGCTATACCCTCACAAAGCAATAGAAACACGAATATTAGTAAAGTTTTAGTTGAAATATATATAAATGAATAAAAGGATGCTTCTGGACAAAAAGAATTGAATAAAAGGATGCTAGTTTAGATATGTGATGATAAGGTCAAATTTATTAATTTCAAGAATAATACCATCCTATAATCTTTATTGTATATATAAAAGAATTACAATACGGAGTACAAAGTAATATACTTGACCATTTATCTCCCATTTATTTTTTAAGTGGTATAGTTTGACTTTGTTGACTATTCACATAATAATTGTGATTTTTTTTTTACTTGACCCATAGCCTTTTGACACATCTGTAGTACGTGGACAATTGAATCGTTAATATCTCTATTTTTTTGACAAGAATATAAATCTCTAATTACATATTAGTTAAAAAATATAAAATTTGGTATTGTAAAAACACTTATTGAGATGAACCAAATAAGATTTCATTTGACTATACTTTAAAGTTTTGTACATATTGAAAAAAGAATTAAAAATTCTTCTAAGTTGTGAATATTGTCTAAATTTTAAACAGAAAAACTTTTAGAAACAGTTGGGAATAATTGATTATCTATATCATTGTATTAAAGAATAGTTTTGGATTGCCTTGTACCTTGTCAATTGATACATGCCGACAATATTGTGTTCCTGCATATTCAGAGTACTTGCGTGCAGCAATACCCAAAGGTAGATCTTTAGCCACTAAAGCAACCTATACTAATTAATATTTCCTCCGTCCATTAATACAAAGCCTCTTTCTCTTTATTATGTGAGTAATAAATGCTAAAAGGCTTTGTATTAAGGGATGGAGGGAGTAACAATTAACTACCATTATTATCATATTAACTTAAATACAATTTCTTTTCCCAAATTTGAGTATGACATTATATACATAAATGCACATTGCATAATTTGAGTTACTGTAGGGAATATTTCAAGCATTATGATAACCCCAAACTTGAACCCCACTGTGATCATACACTAAAGTACGGTGGCGTTCCAAAGGAAAAGAAAAAGAGCAAAAAGAGTCGCCAACAAGTTTTAGGAACTTGTAAACCCAAAAGACAATCCAAAAGGACCATCAACTACTCCATAAGGTCTTGAACCAAATAGGGTCCGGGGATGAGGGTACCAATCCAATCTACAAAAGAAAGGACCCGCCCTATAAAATAGGCCTCTACTTTGTTCTGCTCGTATTCATGTGCGCTTTTTGAATAACATACAAACATTATATTAATCCTACCCTGTTTAGCTATGTTGGTTGAATATTAATGCACAAATAATACTATTATTGGCGATCACTTGAGTTAAAATCACATTAGCCTAAACCAAATTAATAATTATCTTATTAAGCGTGATTTCAAGTACAAATTCCCTTTAACAATCATAAAAGGTGTGATCAAGCAATAAAATAATAAATAATATCAAGAAACATAATAATAAATCAATAACAATAATGATGATAATAGCATGATAAGGCATAATAAAGCTTAATAATAGCAAGATCCTAGGCATGATACTAACAAGATTAATAACAAACCCTAGCATGTCACTAAACAATAAAGATCAAAGCTTTAAACCTAACATGGTACTAACATGATATTAGAAAGAGTAAAGGCACCCTAAACATGATACTAGAAAGCATAAAAACATCCTAACATGATACTAGGAATATTAAACATCCTAACATGATACTAGGAATTATAAGACAATAATAAACAAATCTAAACATGCTTTCTACATTGAAAGAGAGTAATAAGATTACATACTTTGAAGCCTCGTACCTCATTCTAATAAAAAAATACACAAGTTAGTAAACTTCAATGAAAATAAATAAAGAACAATTAAAGAACTAAATTGAAATCAAATTAAATAAAGTTTTGACTAGTTTTGGACCAAATCCTCAGAAATTATCAACCTTTCACATCTAGGGCGAAGGCAACTTCGAACTTGGCTAAGTGATTCTAAGTCTTGTGAATGCGGAATTGTATTTTGTAAAAGGTTGGTTAGAAAGAGAGAGAAAAATAAGAATTAAGTAATATTGCTCAAGAGAGAATAGAGAGAATTGATGAAAGATGATGAAAGTTGATGAATTGATTGTTGATGAATGAAAACAGAAGTTCGGACCCTATTTATAGGAAAATAGTCCGGAAAATCATAGAATTTGATAAGGAATAAAACTCCACTCTGTCACTAACAAACCGATCTTATCGCCAGAAATTTATCCTGTCGCCAGGCGACAGAGTCTGTCGCGAGGCGACAAGCCTATCGTTTGGCGACAGAGACAATTTTTGCGGATTTTGTTTTTATCATATCTTTTGATCTAGAAGTCCAAATAAGTCATATAATATGTCGTTGGAAAGCTCTTGAAGTCTACTTTCAAATGCAATTAGAATCAGATTAAAATATTTTGTAGATAAAAAGATATGGCTGAAATAGTAGGACGGTGTCAGTTTTGGATAGAGTTTCGTATATCTTTAATATCTTTTTCGTTATAGCTCGGATTTAATATTATAATATATAATTGGAAAGATAATTTCAAGATCTATCCAACCATATAAAATTTGGATAAAAAATATGAATCACGAAAATAATATCCGACTATCTTTGAACATCTTTAAATCCGAATAGAATTAGGAAAGTTTTAAAAAAGGAAAGTTTATATTCAAATCAAACTCTATAATCTTATCTTTTCAAAAAAGGATAATTAAGATATTTTAGAAACTTATAGAAGATTCTAATCAATCCTAATTAGTTTAGGAATAGGATTGAACCTTTGGACCCTCCTCATGATCATTGGGTCGTAGGTAAAATCCGGTTTGGGCCCAGTTTAGTATTTTGGCCATAACTTCCTCATTATTCATCGGAATTGGGCTTATAATATATCGTTGGAAAGGTATTTTCAAGCCTCATCCAACTACACCATTATTGGACCCTTATCATGGACCAAAATAAACTGAATTGGACGTTTTTATAAAATAGAGTGGGTTTTCGAAAACAGAAAGAAAGATTTTAATAAAAACTAACCGCAACACTTGACTTTTCACACTTTCACCTCATTCGATTATGGTTTGACGTGACAGGTATTCATCACTGGGTTTGGTTTTGAGGAGACACAAATGGGTGTCTACAGTTACCTTTCAAGAAAAGTTATACGGAGCACTCTAGTTTATTTATTTATTTATTTATTTTTAACGAGAATACATCAAACAATACTTAAGGAGTAGGAAAAAAAAAAAAAAAAAAACTTACACAATATGTATCAGGACTATACCTTTGAATTTTGAAGACGTTGAAATTTAGATTGGATCTTGAAGGGAAACACCGTCTTCAAGTTTGATGCCATCAGCCTTTTGTTCTTGAAGTTCTTCCAAGTTTCGCAACTGCACTGTTAAGGTTGGTGAGTGCACAACGGAGGTGAAGATGTATTTGATTGAGAAGTATAAATTGAATTGATAATTGGCAAGATAATTAATATAAATGAACACAGGATTTTATGTAACGACGAGCACTTTTATTCCACTATTTGAAAATAGGAGAGTACAAGAATCCTTGAAAGGGTTTATATTACAATACGACTCTCTCTATGTTACTCTCTAAGGAGTTTTACAAAGTAGGAATAGTGAATTCGTAAAGAAGGTAAATAGTACAAGGAGGTGTAGTATGTAGGAAGACTTATATATGGTATGGCTTCTTGTGTTGTGTTGTATTCAATGATTGAATGCCCATAACCTATATTTATAGGTGTAAATGGAGCTTGGAAGAAATGGCTGGAATATTCTAGAAATTGCTCCATCATTCTTTTATCCATAATGTTCTATAAAATTCACGAACCATGTATTATATTCTAGCTAATAGCTTTCAATGTCAATAATGCTCTAGAACATTCAAGTAGGATATTATTCTAAAGAAATTAAGAGCAAGTAATGACATTGCTTGATTATTCCAAAAGCCTTTAGAATGTGCACAATACTCCATAAAATAATGGGCTTATAAAATTTGGGTCATACCCAACATGCAAAAATGTACAAATTGTGATATTACTGATATACAGTAATAAAGTTCCTTGAGTTGTACTCGTACGAAGTATATCTTTTTGTCAATAGGAAGATACAAAAAGCACAAACTAATTTTGAAGATCGAGACTACTCCTACCAATTAAGAAATACTTCATCTATTTCACATTTTGACTTTGACCCTATTCATCAAATATTCAAATCTAATGCTCCGTACTTTGTAAGATTAGATTTTGTCATTTATAGTTAGGTAAATTTGCAACTTGCAACCATTTAAAGTTCGTATTTTTCAAATTACAGCCATTTAAAAAAATTTGCAAATTGCAGCCCAAAAGTTCATATAAATTGTAAATTGCAGCCCGATTCAACTTTTTCATTGGTTTACAAGTCGAAAAATCTTCTATTAAGGTTTTAGGGGCCATTTTAGGACTTAGGGGTCCGAATTGAGCTCGAAATTAGCAAAAAAATAACGCAAGTGCCTCATTTTGCATAACAAAAATGTATCGATTTGTGGGAAACTGTAAAAAAGAGACACTTACGTTATTTTTTTGCTAATTCAGAGCTCAATTCGGGCCCCTAAGAGCTAAAATGACCCCTAAAACCTTAAACGAAGATTTTTCGACATGTAAACCGATGAAAAAGTTGAATCGGGCTGCAATTTACAATTTGTGTGAACTTTTGGGCTGCAATTTGCAATTTTTTTTCTAAATGGCTGTAATTTGCAAAATACGAACTTTAAATGGCTGCAATTTGCAAATTTTCCTTATAGTTACAATAAAACAGAGTTGTACAGGGTTTTGATAAAACCGTCTCAAAATACATTTTCATAATATTAATTTTTATAATTTTTTACTTATTACTAATTCGTTATATTAATCATTAAAATAGCATGTTGGCGAATGTTGTAAAAAATTGTGTAAACAAACAAAAAACAGAGCAAGTATGTATAAGCTAGCACTCCGTATTCACAAAGCATGAAATCAATCTCCCTTATAATAATACATCATTTCGTTCTACAATAATTAACATATTCAAATTTGACATATATGTTAATACACTACTTTGAATTCAGTTATTAATGAACCAATCAACTACTGAGTAAGCTTTATAAATTAAATTAATTGAAGACAATTTCATGATGGAATATTTACTGTATTAATTAAGTTTTTAAAAAAATATATTGCCATCTAGTCATACAACACCCATATTATAATTGAGTTAAAATTAACAAATACGAAATACATATTAGATTGAATCAAATAAAATTTAATATTTAAGAATACGAGTGTTGTATTATCAATTCCAATAATTCTCCAAACCATGTAAGTCAAATAAATCCTTATCAACAAATAATTTTAGCTAGACTAATATTCTTAACTTAGACAAAATAGGAGAGTTCCAATAACAAGGACAAACTGTAATGCTTTGATAATAGCAAAATTGAATGAGGAGGGGCAATTTGAGATAGTGCAGCATGTGTTGGTGCACAATCATCCACTCACTAGACCACAATGGAACCATTTCCACCGTTCAGAGCGTCCAATGACTGGAATTAAAGGGCAAGCGATTGAGGCCATGCAAGAATCTGGACTAAGACCTATGGAATCCTTTAATTACATGTCAAATGAAGCTGGAGGAGAAGATGCTATTGGTCATATAGTGAAAGACCAAATGAATTATTGTTATAAACTGAAAATAAAGGCCATTGAAAAAGGAGATTCTCAAGTAGTTTGTGATAAATTACAGGAAGCTTATTCTGAGGACCCTAACTTCTTTTTCAGAGTAAGGTTGGATGCAAATGGAAAGGTTTGTAACTTGTTTTGGAGGGATTCCATTCTTGAAGATTACAAAATATACGGGGATGTCACTGTATTTGACACCACATATAGGACGAATCGTTACAACCTCATCTGCGCACCCTTTGTAGGAATAAACAACCACTGGAAGAACACTATGTTTGCTTGTTCTTTTATTGGTGATGAGACCACAGATTCATTTGTGTGGCTATTTGAGACCTTCAAAAAGGCAATGGGTGGTAAATGTCCTATCTCACTATTTACAGACCAAGATGCAGCCATGGCAGCAGCAATTCCAAAGGTAATTTCTAATTTTGAAGGAACTTTTTGAATACCACTACATCTAAATATGTTTGTATTGAAATTATATTTAGTTACCTCTATTTTAAATGCAGTAACCATTTTTGAAACTATAGTAACTGTATAAAAATGTGCAGGTATTTCCAAATACTAGACATAGATTATGTCTATGGCACTTGATTCAAAATGTTGTAACAAGATTTGGAGTTTTGAAGAGTGATGACACATTCAAAGCCGCTTTCGTGAAATGCTTGAGTGGTTGTATTACCGAAGCTCAGTTTAAAGTATGGTGGGATTCAATGACGACAAAGTAGAAACTGAAAAACAATAGTTGGTTCAAAAGGTTATACTCACTAAAGCACAAGTGGTCAACAACTCTAAGTAAGGACTTTTTCTCCGTGGAAATCTTGTCGTCTTAGAGAAGTGAGAGCACAAATCACACAGTGGGATTCAAAGCAAACAAGAAGACAAGTTTGACAGAATTCTACAACATATTTTAGAAGACAGTGAAGACTTGGAGAAGGAATGAGGATTTTTATGAGTTCAATAGCATAAAATCAATTCCTTCCAGTTATCCAATGTCTGCCTTACTTAAACATGCTGCTGATGTTTATACACATACATTATTCAGGGACTTTGAAGAAGAATTCAACCTAGCCATTGGATCTCAAACTAAACTGCTATTGATTAATGGAGGCAAAATGGTTTACCAAGTGTACCTTGAAGGCAGAGATGGCACAACTCAAGCAGTAACTTATGATCCAGTAAACCATACAATTCAATGTCCATGCAAGAATTTTGAAGAGTCTGGTTAGTTATGCTTCCATAGCCTTAGAATCTTGCACATGCATTCTGTTGAAAAAATTCCAGAGCAATACATATCTTTCAGGTGGACTAAAATGGCTAAGGTTGAAGTTTGGAAAAGTATGGAGGCGAAGAAAAGGATGAAGGGGACATTAAACAACTTCACACCCTGGCGGCTACACATGGTGAGAAAGTATTATAGTCTAATCCTTAAGAGCCATAAGTTTGAACAAGCAAGGAAAGTCTTAGAAGAAAGCTTTGCAAAAGACTCAAGTGCAATAGATGAGATTATTTCTGCTATGAAGTCAACTAACAACCATTATGAGAACATTACAGGTGTAGAAGCAACTTCATCTAGTGTGGTTCAAGTACTGGACCCAGCTCGTGCAAAAACTAAAGGAGGCCAATCAAATAAAAGGATTCCAGGAAGCTATGACTACATGAAAAAGGGGAAGAGGAGGAAGCATAGAGAATTTGTGCCAAAACACCAAATATTAATAATAAGTATATGCTCTGATAGTCTGAAGACATCAAATTTTATCTTAAGAACACCATATTTTATCATAGTAACCTGTATTGTTACATGGTTACCTTTTATTTGTAATTTCATTCTTGGAAACTTTATATCTTTTAAATACTGATATAGTGTCTTTTATGATTGACATAGTGTCTTTTTTTATGATATAGTGTCTTTCATGATTGACATAGTGTCTTTTGTTATGATATAGTGTCTTTTAATTTGATCTTAATTGTACTTAATCCTTTTCAAACAAACAAGGAATAAAGCAGATGAGTACTATAATACCTTATACACAAAGCCTCCTTCTCTAAACTTGTTGTTAATTGGTAGTTTGTTGTACTACACGGAAGGCTCCTTTTAGTTGTTAAACGAAGGCTCCTTTTAGTTGTTAAAGCTATGTTGTTTCAATGTTTCCTGTGATCAACAGATAAGAAATCAAGAAAATGAAATGCTCAAATCTTATAACCAACTACTGATTATTATAAAATAGTGTCTTTTATGAATAACATAGTAACCTTTAATTTTAACATAGTTTCCTTTATATTTAGAATACCCTTGTATTGTCAGTTTATTACCATTAATTAACATAGTCCATAATTTTGACATAGTTACCTTTATATTTAGAATAGTAACCTTATTAATAAAATAGTGACTTTATTTTAACATATAGTGACCTACGATAATTACCATTAATTTAAAACATAGTCCTTAATTTTGACACTATAAAATATTGAAAACGAAGTGACCTTTTTTCACCAAATAAAGACCTTATAAATAATATAGTGACTTTATTTTAACATATAGTGACCTATGATAATAGAAAACTTTAATAATTGAATTAAACAAACAATATACCATTTTCATATAATATTGGCAAAAGCTTGTTTACACAAAATGAATATTTTTCCAATCTTCATTCAATAACCTACACAAAAGTTGAATGAATACTAATTAGCTATACAATCTGCAAAGTACTTTGCTTAGCATCAGAAAATTATGATCACAACTAAGTCAAAAAAATCAGTTACACAATGTTCTGACATCTTAAGCCTTTCCTTTCTTCTTCTTGTCTATAGTCGGCTTCTTCTTATTCTTCCTCTATTCAATCTCTTTCTTCCTTCTTTCTTCAACCTCTTTTGAAAGACGCTGCCTATCAGGTTTGAATTCAGCCACCTTACCAATTACATTGATCTAGCTTCATTCATATCAGATAACACCAAAGATGCAGCAATTTGAATCCGGAGAATCTTCCTATTTGAAGCCAAAAAAAGTAAATTATCAATATAAGATATTGTGATATTAATTAAAAGAAATAAAACAAATAATTTAAAAGGGATAGAATCATAACTATTTTTAAAATTTCACATTTAAACTCATCAGCTCCATTGAATAAAAGCATGTTCATTATATATAAACTCCAGAATCTGAATTATCTTTGCTAGATCTCTAATTCAGCGTAGTCAACCATAGCTCCAGATTGAGTAAGCCTTTGATCAAAGAAGGTACTGATCATATCACACTAGCAAAAAAGCATATAATCAGATCACAGTCGCATTAAATGATCTATTAAGAGTCACTATAACAACCATCCTGTAACCAATCATGAAAGATCACATGCGACAAATTATCTTAGTAACTATGTTAACAATCTAAACCAGGGACCATCAAGGTAGTGCAAACAATGAAATACATATACACGAATAACCATCATGCATATATAATATCCATACCAAAATGTATGGCCCAGATGCAAATAGCTCACAAGAACAAACTTTCCAATAACATGCACATAAAATTTCTCAAATTAGTGTTCTAAGGTTCCAATGTTACAACCAGATCATTCTCAGAATAAAGTAATATATACTTCATACTAAAGACAAACTTGCTTTCTTGCCTACCCAAATCTAATTTCTAACTAGTATATAAAGTTTTAAGCAAAGATTGACAGCAAAATATGCACCACTTAGTATGTGAAGTAGTAATTCACATTCTATGGGGATTGCTTGACATAAAAGTTAAAAGTAGTATAGAAACTATTTTAAGCTTCAAGCACCTAACTACAGTCCAAAATGTGAATTCAAGAGCTGTATAAAAGAGCCCTTTTCTTACCACTTTACCAGGCATTACAGCCCCATGAAACAGTAACATCGGCAGACTACTACAAACCCATATTTCTAGTCCATCCAGCGCTAATATCAAAATACTAACACAGTAAATGATTAACACCCAGCTTCATCCAACAATCAATAATTAATGACTAATTACAGCCCATAATCAATCATAACTCATAACCTTGAAAACAGAGGCAAAACTCCATAGTAAACAAGAATATAAGACCTTACTAATGCTGTACAAATTGCAGACTTCAGAATTTCAATTTCCTATTTAAGAAGCTATCATAATAATAGACAATATGCATATATAATATCCATACCAAAACAAACAATGGCATTGAAATCTAAAGCATAAAAATTTTAAACTAGTTTAACATTTGTCCAAATCCTAATTCCTAAAACTCACAATCAAAACCTATTAGACAAGAAAATAGTGAGAATATGGAAGAGTGAGAAAGTAATACCAAGAGACTAGACAACTTTTCAAGAAGATACGATTATCCTCATCATAATTCAAATTATCAATAAACTGAATTTTTCCTTCAGTCAAATTCACCACAAATAAGCAATAGTGATTGCCCCAAAGACAAGGTAAAAATATCTGCAACAATGATACCGCCATTAGTCAGAATAAAAAAAAAAAAAAAAACACATATAGATTCCATTTTTGATATTATAGTGACCTCTTTTAAATATATACTTATGCAAATTTCAATAGGCACTCTCATTTAAAAAAAGGTATCTATAACATAAAAAAAGGGAACTATATTTTTCAAAGCATAAAAAAATAGAAAGTATTACCAGCTCCACTTCTGACAAACCAAAATTATTGCAAGCTATATTCATCCACTCCTCCAATTCTTGATAAACATTGACCACTAGTTGTGAATTGTCATCACTGCCGGCAGCTTCTACTATTGTAACCTTCATAATATTTACACAAATAAAAAAATAAGTGAAAAGTATAAACATGTGTAAACATTGAAATAATTAAACAACTCACACTAATTGAAGAACCAAAGTACAATTTCTGAGGTCCATCCTTAAGACATTTCTGATTTTCATTGAGAAGCAATGCCCAGCAATCCAAAATACTACTGCTCATGATTTCTGAAGGCTCTCCTAATGTGTAGAAGTCTTGCCTTTGAAAGAGAGAAAATGCAAGAAGGGAAAGTTGGAAGAGAGAGAAAGTGTCAGCTTCTTGCAAAATAAAGGAAAGAAATAGGTGGTTGTAATCTGGAGCAATTAATTTGTAAGAAGCTTGGGTGAGTAAATTGGCACGTGAGATTTTGGTCCACAATAATGTTATTGTTGACCAGGTTTAATTAAGAAAAATTAACTTGATGTACAAGTACTTTCCAAAATTAATTTACCAAAGGAAATTACTAATAGATTTTGCGCGTAAACATCCATAGTACCAAATCCAAACGGCTATTTTTTTATAATCAAGTAATAATCTATCGGGAAATTCTCAACGGTGACCCTCAACTTCTGCTACGCCCCAATGGTGACCTCCCCTTTTTTTAATTATACAAAATGACCTTAGTTAAAAATTTCATCTCACTTATGACATTAATGAAAGTTAATTAGTTAAAAAAAAAAAAAAAAAAAAAAAAAAAAAAAAACCCTTAAAAAAAACTAAAAAGAATAACCACCAACCCAGCCAGCCCACACCAGTTCACCACCTCCTGCCAGCGTCTAGAGTTTCCCGATCCCCCACTGACGACGCTACCCCAGCCCCACCATTACCCAGAACCCAAACCTCGTCGACGACCCTCTCTATCTCTCTCCTCTTCCCACTGCAACCACCATTTTAGCTCAAATTAAGTTCGCAATTGAGCAATCAGAGCTTTAATTCATTCGATTGTCCTCTATTTTCAATCACAATGTGTTTTTCGAACCTTAAATCAAGCAATTGTCAATTCTTAAATTTTTCCCAATTTCTAGGGTTCTTCCAATTCCATTCTACATTGTTCAAATTTGAACAATTAGCCACAAATTGTAAGATGGTGTGTAAGGTGGTTGTTGCGGGCTGCACTAGGGGCAAGGTGGCTGATTGGTGGGTTGGACGATGAATGTGGTTGCGAAAGGTAGATGTAGCGTGGCTGGGCTGGTGGTGATAATGGTTGTTGCAGGCTGCTGGCGGTAAGTGTGTGGGCTTATGAGGGAGGTGCAGTGTTTTGTGTGGTGGTGCGCGGCTGATTGGTGATTTTGAGTTCGACGGTCTAGTGGTGGTGACGGTGAGAAGGAGGAGAGAGAGGGTGGGTCGTGGGCTGGGGTTTGGGAATCCGACTTGGAGGTAGTCGAGGTGGAGCTGGCACAGCGTCATCGGCGGTCGGGTGAGCCTGGGTAGCGTCGTCGGCGGTTGGAGGTGCCTAGGGTTGTGTCGCCGGAAAGGGAGATGGTGGCTGGCAGCTAGGTGGGAGTGGTTGTGTTTTTTTGGTGGTTGGGTTAATTTTTTTTTATTTTTTTTAAAATATAAATCTAACCATAGTTAATATTTAATGGAATAAGGTTATGAGTAAGATGAAATTTTTAACTGAGGTCATTTTGTATAATAAAAAAATAGGGAGGTCGCCCTTGGAGCGTAGCAGAAGTTGGAGGTCACCGTTGAGAATTTCCCTAATCTATCACTATTCTGTACTAACAATAATATTAACATTATGAAATTTAAATTTATATAATGCATTGTTAATAATCGGCTAGTAATAAATAATAATTCTTTTTTAGTCAGTTTAGCTAGCCCTATTAACAATTAAAAAAAACATGATTAAATATTTAAAAAAAATCATTTTGATAAAAAAAAATCTTACAAAAAAACTAGTAAACATAATTTGATTCTAATAATCCAACCTTTTGCCAGTCTTATTTTATTAATCCCACCTTTCGATAATTCATGATTAATATGACCCCTAAAGGTGAGATTAATCAGCAATAATCGAAAGATGGGATTAATAATAAAATAAGGGACTTTTCTCTTCAGCTTATTTTCAGTTCAGTTTAGCTCCAATAAGTTCAGTTCAGTCCAATTCTTATCTTAATTTCCTTCTCTCATAAAATATTCAGTACAGTTCAGTTGAGCTCCAATAAGTTCAGTTCAGTTCAGTTCATCTCAGTTCAATCAGGTCGTATGACCGACGAAAGATTGAATTATTAAAATCAAATTTTCCTAGTTTAATACATTAGTATCTTTCATGAAATAAACAATGGTAATAGATATTAAGAAGAGAGAAAGCCCAAATAATATTAATGACATCTTGATTTTTGCTACTCCGTAGACCGTAGCTTTTAAAATTTGTATTCTTTTTCATTTTAATTTAATAAGGAGAAAAATACTTAAGTCATTAACTTGTAAAGTTTAACATCAAATTTGTAGATTTGTAGTCATGAACGATTTGCTAATCTAACCCTAAAAAATAAAGAAATTACTAAAATAGTGTTCACTTTCAAATATTTTTCAAAGTAGTATTCACTTAGGATTGGAAAACTCTAAACTTAATTTTTATCGCTTCATATATAGTCTAAATAAAAAAATCATTGGAGTCTCAATACTATTCTCTAAGGGTTTTTAATTCACCATTGTTCCAAATTGATGTTTCATGTTACATATTTTTTTGACAATTTATATCCATAACAAATATGCTATAAGCGGACTGCAACAATCAATTCACTTATTTAAAGCAGGGGAAGCACGAAATGTCTAGCTTTGGTCATATCATTGTTAGGGACGTCCTTAAACTAGTTGTTTTGTGCTCCTTTATTAATTACTCGCAAGTCAGTAGATGTGGGAATGTGGCTCAAAATAGTTGAAACTATAAGGATTTGAGAGTTTGGGTGGAAGACTATCCTTCTTGTATTAGCTCTGCTATTTTGCTAGATATTTCTAGTTTAGCTTAATAAAATTCTTGGTTACTAGCTCTGCTATTTTGATAGATATTTCTAGCTTAGCTTAATAATATTCTTGGTTACTTGCTGTCAAAGAAAAAAAAAATGCTAGAAAATTTTTAAACATTTATATTACTACATCATATTCATACTCCATAGTGCTTATATCCATTTTGAGGTACTAAATGCAAGTATAATTTAACCTAAATGTAGGACAACTTAATTTTAGTCAAAATTTATTTTTCTAAGATTACCCTTGTTTTAAACCTATACCCTATAATATTTAATTACCTTTGGTTTCAAAAAAAATAAAAATAAAGATAAATAAATAAATAAATAAATAAATAAATAAATAAATAAATAAATAAATAATTACCCTTAAAATTTAACTTTTAGACATATCTCTTGGTCTTCAAGCTTCAATAGTTCAACCATTCATCTTCAACAGACAATTATCAGATACTTTACATGAACCTAGATTGAAAAATACAACGCTTAAATACGGCTATTTCTCAAATTTTCAATACCAAAGTCATATTATCACTAAAAAAATTCTATACCCAAATTCAACCCCGTTCATAAAAATTTCTAGGGCCTTCATCTTATGACCGACTATGATTTCCGGGCCTCCTCGCTTCCTACCGGAATAAAATTCCGGGACCCTTCACTACCTACCGAAGTTAATTTCCGGGGCCCTAGACCACCTACCGGCGTTAAATTCCGGGGCTCTTTACTGCCTATCACCGTAATACTCCGATGCCTTTATCTAGGGAGGCCTTTACCCAATAGCCTTCTTGGGTTGCCGGATTTGGGTACTGATAGTCCAAGCCTACTACCAACTAGGCAACTACAGATAATAAACCAATATGTTTGATTTTTTTTTTTTTTTAAATTTTTTTTTTCAATAATCAAGAATCAAAAAAATTAAATAGGCAACTGCAACGGATTTAGCGAAAGGAAGAAGAATCATATTGAAGACCAAAAGTTGTAGTTCCAAATAATGATGGAGAAGAAGCTGCTAGTTGGTTTGTTGTATTCATCATTTCTACTGTAGTTTGGGAAGAGGAAGAAGATGGGACGGTAGGGGTAGGAGTGTAGATTATTGTAAGGGTAGTGTGGTCTTTTGTGTTTATACATGTCATTTATCTATCCTTTAGGTTATTTGTACCGCATTATAAAATTAAGATATCATAAGTATTATTTAAGATAAAAAATTTGATGTTTGACTTTATAAAGATATATCTTATATGCATAAATAAAAGTTTGGTTTGAAAAAATCCTACCTACTGTAATATCTGATGTTCTCCTTGATTAAGATTTGAGTAACTAATAGAAAAAAACCCTTTTCGTGTAAAGAAAAAATTAAAAAAAAATAATTTGATGGTATACATATTTATTAGGATTTTATTAGAAAAAAGTTCTCTTCAATGATTTTTTAACCATAACCTAGGTTCGGAATTTCCGAACCTACATGGACACTAAATTGAGAAATATTTTTAGGTGAACACTATTCTAGTAATTTCTTTATTTTTCAACACCACATTGGCAAATCGTTCTCAAGTCATTATACCATGTTCGTCTAAAATTAAAATAAAAAAAATATATAGATAAATAATTGATTAAATAAATTATACTGTAACTCTTGGCCTTCATCAAAATTACAATCTTTCATTTAATTAATTCAATTGATTAAGTATTTGTTAAATTCAATCTTTTATAGATATCATATGAAATTTTAAAAAAAAAAATAAATTAGTATATATATACTGTATGTCTGTATATAATATTTTAACATTAATAAAAATAAAATTTCTTTGCCTTTGATATTCAATATTCAATTTTTTTTCCTAGTTAAAGCTTCATTTTTATTAATATTTGGGTTTGTGTATTTCTCGTGTTGTTGACATCAAAGAAGTTTTCTACTGATAAACATCATTGTATGTTGTTACACCGTGTTTGATTATTACTCCATGTTTTTTTTTTTTTCTTTTTTTAAGGTTGAGAATATTAGGTTATTTTGTGATTTAATTCAAATGTGTTGTATCTGACCGTGCAGGGGTGTTGTTCAGGAACTGTAGAAAGATTGCTCAGATTGCCTCTCATGCCATTTCCTTCTCTCCCTCCTCCAGATGTGGCCTTTCATTTAATGTGGCGCTACCAGCTCGAATAATTTCCAGAAATGGTAAGATTTATGATATCCATAACATCCTTTTTAAGTAATAATGGGTAGCATTAACCAAAACTTCAAACTTTCTTGAATTACAGCAAATCAAGGACTCGTAGATAGCCCCAAAATTGCAGGCCTCCTCATCCACTACGAACACAGCTGCCACTACAGCCTGCTCAGAGCACCATGTGTATCATCCAAAGCCACCATCACTAGTATCGAAAATCAAAGAATTGGCCCTGACCACTGCTTCTACTGCAGCCTTTCTACTCTACATGCACTACCCTTGGTCACATGCTACCTCCAAGAACTTGTCAATTACTTCGTATATAGATAGAAGAAAAGTTTAAAGGGAAGTAAAACCTGTGCAAGATTTATAAATTTATAGCCAAATTCAATTCACCAAACAGAAGTAAGATTTTTCTTGAAAGAAAATGTTTAAACTTCCAAGTTTTCATGTAAGATTTCCCTTAAAGAAAAAGATGTACAAAATGAGAGTGAGAAATCCGTGACTAGCCCATATATGCAACAAAATCACACTTCATGTGTGCAGCTATTTTCAATTCACTTAAGTCTGAAAGCGTATTACTTTGAATAACTAACTAATTTACACAACAAAACCAAAATTAATGTACCAAAACTGCATTATCTATGAGTCTGCATCTACTTTAGTTGGTCCTTGTACAAGGCGGCCGTTTTGAAGTAGGGTGGCAGGGAAGGGAGCTTGACAATTGCTTATGTGTGATTTTAGACGAGGTATATTAGGGTGAGCGCTCTTACAGCGATGGCACCGCAGCTCTTTTGATAGAAGACCCTCATCTTGTATTGAGGGTTTCCCAAATTTCTCAACGTCCTCAATCACATCAACTACATCTCGGAAGAATTCAGTGTTAAAAGAGTTCCAATGCTTCTTGTTCTTCAAATGCTGCGAGTTGAAGTCCTGACTGATGACATGAAGATGCAATTGCCTCATTGATGGAACCTGGTGTGCACAACAGAATGATAGAACTTATCAGGATCTTCTTTTTACCAATGTGATGTCTCTTTTTCTCATGAGAGTACCTGTAGAACAGTATGTAAAGCAACTACTCCAAAACAAGAATTGCAAAAAAATGTTCCCCCCCCCCCCCCCCCCCTCTCTTTTCGGAAAGCAATAATGCTTGTATTAACATGATAGCTATTAGCTAGGCACAATTGGATCTTGGGATAGGGTAGTAACCATTGAAATAAAATGTACCCCACCTTTTACAACACAAAAAATTAAACAATAAAGCAAGAATGACCTTTGTGACAGGTTTGACCAAGAGGCCCATTTTCTCCGCTGCTTAGTAATATAGGGCTAGATTTAGTTCTTAATTACTTTCACACTTCAATTAGCTCATTAGAGGCAAATTTTCATATAGATAGGTACAGGATACCACATCATGAATAATTTCAAGGACAACTCTAAGTATAGCAGCACTTTGTTTTCATTATCACAAACATCATGGAACAGGAATATAGAACATTAATGAGCAGAGGAGGCAACATACTGAGTGAAATCCAAGGCGGAAAACTAGCGATTCATCCTCCTGTAAGAACCTCTCAGTCCATTTCATGCCCATTTGCTGCATTGTTCTCAATAACTGAAGGTGTTCTTGGCACACATCTCCAAGGCCATCCAGACCATCCAAACGAGCAAGCACAAGAATGTGTCTTTTTGCCTGTTAATAATTTGATGTCCATTAACAAATTGAAGACGATGTGTACGAAAAACAGGGGCCAAGAAGAAATTATGAAGAGAGATTCTTACCTTTGGGTAAGCATCATTTAGTACAACAACATCAGTTGTTGTATCTATAACAGTGCTCTTATGCTTCTCAGGATTCATTGCTACATTGTACAATGCTTGAGCCCAAGATGACCAAGCTTTAGATGCACTCTTTGACTTGTTCTGTTTCTCCTTCTCCTTCCCCAAAACATTGATACCAGATCCAACTTCATGCTCCAGTCCCTTGTTTTTCTTGCTTCTTTCTTCATAGTGTACAATCTCTCTCTTCATCTTTTGCTCAGAAGAATTCTCATTTCTCTGACCTCTGTGGTCCTGCAGTTCAGATCTCTTAAGAATGGATGCAAAACCTTCAAAGAGTGATGAGTAAGCCTCACGAAGGATTTTACAGCCCTCATCATAGTCATTTTTCAGACAATTTGGTCTATGGGGATTCATATTTGGTCCAACAACATGAATGACATGTGTCACTCCTTCCCTAATAAACAAAGGTGAATCAGCAGGAACAGGAATGACTACAGCCTTTCCTGGAGCAAGAGAATTGGCTCTTTTTTTGGTTGCAACCTCTAGACTTGGGCCTGCAGCACTAAATATGGCAGCGTTCACACCCCCACCTCCGGGCTTGAGTCGCCTGTAACATAAATGTTCAGTGATTATGTAGTCAGTGACATTTGCAATGTAAACGAATGACAAGTAACTTGTTTAGAAAGGGCATGGAATTGGCTTAGACCCTGGATGAAGAGGACTAGAGAAGAGATGGACAACTAACAAAACTTATAAGATGGTTACTCTCACAGTCACTCTTCTTCTCTGATGTGAGATAACTCACATGAAAGTTTAACATAAATAGGGTATGAGCTCAACAATACGATAACTGATTAAGAATGTCAATATATCTATAATAATAATAATAATAATAATAAAGAGAAAAAAAAAAAAAAAAAAAAAAAAAAAAAAAAAAAAAAAAAAAAAAAACATGCAAGGAAATGATAAGAAAATACAAAGTGACCAAATTCACCAATGTATACTCATTTAATAATTACTATCACAGCATCTAGCCAAGAAAATCAATTTAAAAACAGTACGGAACTCTTCCCTTGAATATGAATAACACATATAGATACCAAGTGAACAACTAGATAAGTCCGAATCAACCCATTTGTGGGTGATGCACAGCAAGTCACCCTCTGACTATATAAAAAGGCGCCTTTGCACAATAAAGAAAGTAGCTCTTACATATTATAAAGTTATCCCTCAATGAGTCACTTCTCAATAACATAGAAAGTCACCCCTCAAACAACATAACAAGTCAGACTGGTCTCATATATGTTACTGTACTACATAGGTACTCCATCTCACATGATGGCATGAGCATTAAAAACCAAAACATAACCTCAGTCATCTTCAGAAGCAAGTCTAAGATAGCAATATGAATGTCAACCAAAATAGTCAAGCCATCAATTATTTTCCAAATTAATATTAATCACCTTTGTGTCTATCATGAACATCACATCCATGGATTTCAAAAATATAAGAACAAGTAATCAGACAAGCAATTGGGTACAGATTATTGAGTAGAGAGTCTTTTCAGCCATAGCAACAACAGATATCCACGTAGGAAAGCTGTAATTGCATCAAGCTAGCTACAAACTACCTTGGAAAATCCTATTCTAGGAAAATGAATAGGGGACAAAGAGAGAATGTTTTCAGACCACAAAGGATGGGATATCTTACAAAAATGCTGTAGTCACATGGAGCAAGACTCAAAATATCTAGAAAAAATCATGTTGAAATAAAAGATCAATCTTTAAAATCCAAATAAATGGAACTTCATTCCTTATTGGACAGCCAGCATACAAGGTTCCAGGCAACCCAGGTCAACATGAGGGCATCATATGTATCCAGCTTGACTCCAACCTTTGTACAGAGTGAATTCCCACGACTTGAACTCCTAACCTCCAAAAGATTATCATAAGTCATAACCTAAAAGCTGTCGAAATTGTCATCCTAAGTAACCAATACATTGACAAGCTACAAAATTTCAAGCCTAAGATGCTGAATTATGCTAGTATGCTACAAATAGAATTAAGAAAAAAGTTAAGCCAAAACTTAAAACCTAGTAAAGGATGGTCATGACACAGGGGCGGGGGAGGCTAGATGTAATGATGTAAATAACACGCTAGTAAAGATAATAGTGCTTTACCTACATCTATGGCTTTCAACTCTTTGTACTTTATCAATCTTTCTCCATATAGCTAGAAATTGAGGGTCATAGGTTCATACACTAATACTTACTAATACAAGCAAGTCTGGGAAATGCTGCTAGATTGAGAGAAGTATGCCTATCCTAATATCATTGATAATATTATGCTAGAGAAGCAACGCTTGACTATATGTAGCAGCAGCAAGATGCAAGCATACACAAAGACAAAGCTTGCTCAAGCTTTACATTTTAGAGATACAAATCCAAAGTAAGCAGTATTGTACAGGTATAAATAGGAGCACCATATATTTCACTACACACATAGCATAATTCAAACAGCCTTTAGATTCCATACCCTTGAACCCTCCAGATTGCAGAGCACTTGCATGAAAATAGTGTGCTTGATCATTATTACCCCAAATCCAGAACTTATTCTTAGAACTTATCAGGAATTATGTTTCCAGAGATGGCATCTTCAACAATATTGACAGTTTAGTCAACATAAAGCTCACAAATGGTGAACAACTAAGATAAAGATGCTTACCAATTAGCAGCATTGGCAATGACATTGCAGCGTAAGCCTCCTTTAGAATACAGACAAGTAATATCTCCCACAAATGTGGAGAAATTTTCAGGATTGATGTTTCTTTGTACAGCTTTAGACTTGACCAAAGACAAAATCTTTGATTTTTGAGTCAAATCCACCAAAACAAGTCTAGCATTCTTCAACTTACTCATATATTCCTCTACTTTATCAAGAATAATATCGGATGCCTTATCGTGGTCAAACTGAAAGTCCGCGGTTGAAATTGAAGGGAAAGCCAGGGTGGCAGATATGTCCAAGGAAAAAGAATCCTCCTTGGCATTCGTCAAAGCCGCAGCATCAGAAACAGACTCCAGTGCCAAATGATGTTTGTGCTCCTCATTACTGGCCCTTTCAAAGGCATCAGGTTTGGACCCTTCACTACAGATTTGTGATTCTTTCACTGATTTACTAGAGAAAGAGCTCTGGGTCATACTTGAACCAGAACCCAAACTAGGAGGGTCAGCTTTTTTCAAAAACTTCATTATACCAACCTGGACCTTAGCATCTGGGCTCTTCTGACCAAAGCAGCCTGAGGGAAGAGTATCCTGTGCACTAAGTCTGCTATAGGTTGTAATAGCATCATCTACATCACTCTCACTGTGGCAGATGGTGATCCGAGAAAATCCTTCACTCAGCTGTGGCAATTCCTTCTTCTGAAGCATTCTATTCACAACTGCAGCAGCTCTTCCACCCTGCAAATTCCCTTCATGCCCTGAGCGTTTGACAGACCGTGAGATACAGAGCTTAGCAGGCAAATCAAGCACCACAGCATGCACATCTACTTCAGGACTGCCAAGCTTCACAAATTCAGCACGCTGTTCTTTATCCAGGTTGCATCTGTCAATGAATACACTTTTTTTGTCTTTCAGAGCAACAGCTGCAGTGCTTATACACTGAGCTTTGGTTCCAGCTTTACCCTTATTAATATTGTCCTGCAAATGAGATCAACCAAACACAAGAACTTCTTATTCAGAAGTCAGTCACAGCCAAAGCAATGTTCTTCCAACCTAAAAAAAAATGTATGACAACTTCTTGGCAAGTTACGTTCTGATGGGCTACTAAGTTCACATAAATTCTGATACAAGCTAGTAAGTTCAATCCAAACCTTAGATAGTTCAAATAAGTTTCAAATTAGGTCTGATAGGTTCGTGGTTTTAAAGGGGAAAGAGCATATCCTAAGATAGTTATCAGAGATTTTAGTCAAATTACAGGATATACATCAGTGAAGGTCATTGCGAGTTGGTATAAACTACGAAGTATCAACTATCAACTCATTCAAAATTTTAATTCAATAATAAAAAGTCAGTATGAATACATGATATATTTACTATGTTGAATTACTGATGCTCTTGGAACATAAGGTGCCAGTATCCATCATTACAACCTACACTTTAAATATATGGACGAAACTCAGCAGCAAACACACGGGTAGAAGGTTGTTAAGCAAACTCATAGCAGATTAGTAGCATACTACTTAGTAGCATATTGTCATGCAATTGTGCGGGAAGGCTCAAAACTCCACCACAAATCACTAATTGATCCATATTGTAGAACTAACAAATCATGCTATCAAACACAAGGCAATAACTAACATTTCAATATCATCGACGATAATAGTTTCACGTCTGTCAATACACATCTTAAAACATCAAGCTGTCACAGGCGTATGTGCCCATAATGTAAAATTTCAAACGTTGCGATTAAAAATATATCTAAATCACCAAAAACCCTTCCTCTAAAAAACATTGAACCAACATAACATAAGAATAAGCAAAGAATTCATGCAATTTCTAGTTTCAATTAGAGAAAAAATAAACCTGGCAGATTCGAGCCCAGCAACGAGAGGAGGCGCCCATGACAAGGTCACAGAAGGTGGACTTGCCGCTGCCTGGTGCACCCACCATTATTACTACCAAAATCTTTCCATTTTCAGCTTCATTTGCTGACCCATTAAAACCCCATTTCAGTTTCATCCACAAAATTGAAGAATTGAATGTCAGTGCAAAAATCAACAAAATTATTCATTGGTAGGGTAATTGTATGAGCTAATTATATAAACAAATTCTCGTCAAAATAATTAGAACAAAGGAAGACAAAAATTGGGGATTACCTTTACTCGAACTCGGCTCAGGGTTGAAATCATCAACTTCCATTTCTTTCTCCATTGTTGTAAGTTGTAACTTAGAACAACTTTAACTTAATTAATAGAGACATCGATAAAGGTTCTTCAGTTTTCTTTGGCAATTTAATTTTTTTTTTTGGCTATTTCACTAAATATAACTGAGTACTTAAAAAGTTCACCAAATGCTATCAAGATTTTCAAAATTCACCAAATGTCATCGGGATTTTAAAAAATTCACCAAATATTATTAATGACTAACGGTCGTTAACTCCGTTAGTCACTAAGATTAAATCTTGACACGTGTCATATGATTGGTTTATTTTAATTAATAAAAATAAATTTTTTTTTCTTCGTTTTCGTGGCAAAAATTGCTCGGGTATAGTTTTAGGGGTCATTTTGATCCTTTATGGGTACAAATTAAGCTCGAAATTGAAAAAAAAAAAACATAAATGCTCCGTTTTGTGTGTTGAAAAATATTTCGATTAGCGTGTCGTTATTTTTTAACCATCAAAATTGATCGGGTAAAGTTTTGGGGGTCATTTTGACCCTTTATGGATACAAATCAAGCTTAAAATTGACAAAAAATAACGTAAATGCTCCATTTTGTGTGTTGAAAAATATTTCGATTAGCGTGTCGTTATTTTTTAACCATCAAAAATGACCGGGTAAGATTTTAGGGGTCATTTAATTCTTTATGGAAACAAATTAAGCTCGGAATTGACTAAAAAATAACATATATGCTCCGTTTTGTATGTCGATATCGTAATTTTTTTTTTTGGAAAAAAATGCAAAACAGGGTATTTACGTTTTTTTTTTTTTTGCCAATTTCGAGTTTAATTTGTATCCATAAAGGGTCAATATGACCCCCAAAACCTTACTCGAATAATATTCGTCATGAAAATCGAAAAAAAGTATTATTTTTATTCATTAAAATAAATAATTATTGTGTATTAATTTTAAAAAGTAATGGCATTTGGTGAAATAATTTTCCAAAGTAATGGCATTTGGTGAAATAAGAATTGCATTAACGGAAAACTAACGTCCATATGCTATTAGTGGCACGAGGTTTCATTGTATTGTTTGTCAGTGGCATTTGGTGAATTTTGAAAACTTTGATGGCATTTGGTGAATTTTGTAAGTACTCAATGGCATTTGGTGAAATAGCCGTTTTTTTTTCTCTATTGAAAATTGTTCCTGTATCTTGTAGTTTATGAAAACTTTCAAATGCATCGTATATTCGTGCACTAAAGGTTGATTAAAAAAAATGCGATAAAAACCATAATATGACAAATGCACATCTAGGGATGGCAATGGGTCAGGTTAAATGGGAGACCCGCCCCATCCCCGTCATTTGGCGCAGGGATGAAGGGAGGTTTGGCGGGTGATGGGGCGGGGATGGGTATAAATTGTGTACCCACCATGGGTGATGGGGCGGGGATGGATTTAAGAGTAAACCCGCCCCATATCCGTCCCACCCCGTATCTGCCTTATACCCACACCATATTTTCTTTAGAGAAGGTTAGAATTTATGAAACTTGATATCCTAAAGGCCAAATAAGCTTGAATAGTAAAAGTTCCAATTTTTTAACCTAATTTAATATAATTGTCATTAATGTGGTACAATATAATATAGCATCATGACAATGGGTTTGGGACAGTTTTGGGGCGGGTATGAGATGAGTATGGATATCCAAGTGGGTGATGGGGCGGGGATGAATCTTATCTTGTACCCGGTGGGGCGGGTATGGATGTGGATATTGTACCTGCCACGGGGAATACCTGCCACGGGTGTAATTACCCCGTATTTTTATACGTATTTTTAATTTAAATAGTATTTTTTAAAGTATTTAAATAAGTTGAAATCAATTATTTATGAGGTTTTATTAATTTAAATAGTCTTATTAAAGGTCCAATTTATTTATTTAATAATTTTGGAAATACTTTATAATATAATTTAAAAATATTAGGGCATATGATTTTATAAAAGGTAATTTTTAAAGTAGATGACATTTAAAGGAAAGTCAAAATAATAGTTGGAATAGGAAAGGGATCATTAGGGTAGGAAAGGAATTTCAAGTAGGAGGGTTGTTAAGAAAGGGTATAAATACCCATCATATGAGTAAAATCAAACTTTGTCCAAGGTGGAGAATACTCAAAGGTAACTCTCTTTCTCTCCTCTTATTTTCTCTTTCTCTCTCTTATTTCTCCCCTTCCCCTTCATTTTTATTTTTTATTTTATTTCACCACCACACACACCATCACCGCCGCCCACCACCACAGCAGCCCACCGGCCGACGGCCACCACCACGAAGGCACGCCGGCAGCAGCAGCCACCAGGCGGCGCGACAGTAGCCAGCCATGGTGGTTAGTGCGCTAGTGGTGTTCATTCGAAAAAAAAATTATTCTTTTTGTTTTAATCCTTAATCTAATTATTAATTTTGGGTTTTGTGATGATTTTATGATGTTTGATTATAAGTATGATGTATCTAAATTTTCAGATTCGGTTTTGAATTAAAAAGCCCCAAATTGAAAACCCTAAGTTTCTTTTTTATTGTATATTGATGGAAATTGATTATGGGTGGTTTAAATTATTGAAATAGATGTTTTAGAACACATTTATAGCAAGTTTTGATGATTTAATAAAGCTGGAATATAATTTTTGTATATAAGCCATAATTGAGTTTCTTGAAAGGATTTTTGACTACCCATTAATTGGGGATTTAAGTACGGGATTTAAGTAAGGGTATTAAATTAAAATTCAGCTTGTTTTAAAGGATTTATGAGTCATTTAAAGAGTGTATATATTGCTGGAAATTTGTATGGAATAGGTATTAATGTCTCTTTGTAATTTTGGATTGTAGGAGATTTCCAAGTGAGTGAGTTCTTGAAGTCGTGGCGATTTTGAGATCGTATTCAAGGTACGTTCGCGTACTTGGTATTTATTTGATGATGTGGGAATATGCTAGACTTTGAATAATTAATTCCAAGTAAAATCATAATAGGTATTGATTGTAATTTGTTATTTGGTTGATGTTGTTATGTAATTGATTTATGAAGCATGGATTATTTGTGATGGATTGGTGATTGGAAATAATTATATTGGCATGCTGAATATGAACCACACTTTTATTATTGGCATGATTGGAAGCATGTTTAATCAAACATTCTTATTGGCATGATTGGAAGCATGTTTAATTAAACTAAATGTTTAATTTGGTTTGGAATATTGGAAGGAAATTTTTATTATGGTTCATATAATTTTTATTGATGCTTTAAGCATGGGAATTGAGCTTTTAAGTGTCTTAGTACACAGGAATGAATTATATTGTGCTGCCTATGTGCACGTACTTAAGGTGTTTCTAACACTGAGGGATAGGATTGCGATGCATTATGCATTTACGATGTCTTTGACACCGAGGTAGATTAAAAAGGATTCAACATTAAAAGTTATGTGGCTACTAATTATTCAAGTTGATTAATATGTTAAACAACGTAAAGAGAAAGAGATTACGCACCAAAACTCTTGGAATGTATATACCTCGAGTATGAACATATGGGTGGAGTTATGGGGTTTTATATTTAACCATAACTTCTACTGGGAGTATAGGACGCTGTATTTTCCTTTTAATATTATTACGCGTAGGATGTTCGTTACTTCATTTGATATTTGCCTACTCGGTTAGCTCCCGATGTAGTTTACCTCAATTTATTTGAGGCAGGGATTTGGTTAATTGAAAACCCGTTCGATGCGTAATCTAATTAAATGGACACTAGTATTTGTCTAGTTAAATGTTGAATGTGTGTTGAATGGTTGTTTACAGGTGCAACAAGATAAGTTGTGTAATTGATAGGATGAAAGCATGTTAGTGTGTTTTATTACGCTTATGTACTCTGCTTTGTTGATTGTGTGTTTGTATGTTTGTTTGGCCTTGTTTTTACCTTGGCCCTATGACGACCCATTTCTAATGGCGAGTAGTGGGGACAAGTAGAGAGAAGTTTTTAAGATGATGGAGCATTTTCATGTTGGACATGAGTGAAGAGCGAATCATGCTTAGTTCTCATAGGAATATGATGTGTTTAACACTTTATTATTAATTATTTATTATGCTTGCAGACTAACGCTCGGTTTTGAATAAGGACCTTCAATGGTTCCAGATTGTAGGTTGACTTTGTTTGACTTTAATTTCGTTGGGTTTTGACTTTTAAGTTGACTTGTTTTGAATGATTTTAAAAATAGTCTTCCGCTGTATGTCTTTGATAATTGCCTTAGTCATTTTCACGGTGGTGGTAATATCTTGGATTTTCCTATTTCTTAATTTAAAATGGGCAAAATAGGTATTTTAAAGGAAAGAAATTTCTAGAGTGTTACAACGGGTGGTGGGGCGGGGATGGGTATAAGAATTTTAGGCTGGTATGGGTATGGAGGTACCATCATCCGCATCCGACCCGCCCCATTGCCATCCCTATGCACATATAATTGACTTATCAAATTAAAATTATGCCCACACATTGACTCCTTTTTAGTATTTTATATTTATGCATTAATACACCTAAAAGCATAAATTACATCAAAATTTGAAATTCATCAACCCATTCTAAATCTAATATATATATATATATATATATATATATGTATATATATATATATATATATATATATATATATATATATATATGTGTGTGTGTGTGTGTGTGTGTGTGTGTGTGTGTGTATATATATATATATGGGTATATATATATATATATGTGTGTGTGTATATATATATATATATATATATATATATATATATATATATATATATATATATATATATATATATATATATATATATATGTGTGTGTGTGTGTGTGTGTGTGTATATATATAAGCAAAGGTATTATTTCGACCAATTAAAAATTAGATTTATAATTTATTTTTAAATTAAAAAATTCATTCGCCACCTAAGAAAAAGAGACGAATAAGATTTAAGAATTTCGCCACGTAGGTAAAAACATCGAATAGTGATTTATTAATACTTTAATTATTTAAAAAACTAAAATTTATCTTTTTCTAAAGAACTAAAGATTATATTTAAAATTTATATTATTTTAAAAACTAAAAATTATACAAAATGATTTATTGAAAAAATAGGGCATCGCATGATATTATTTTGACCAATGACCAAATTAAATTTATAATTTATTTTCAAATTGAAAAATTCATTCGCCACCTAAGCAAATTTAATAATTTAACTTCAATTTACACGTAGTTGAAAAACGATGAATAGTGATTGATGCAAAAGTAAATGTTATGTGAATTTTATTTTACTTTTAATCAATTCAAGTGTTATCAATGAATGAAATCAAATTTTTAATTATATTTAAAAAATAAAATTATACATTTTCGATACAAAATTAATCACAATATTAATAATAAAAAAACATTAAACTTACAAAATAAAAATCATGTTCAATAAAAATTATCAATTGAATAATATAAGAATCAAGTTCTTTCAAAAATTTAATAAGATGTTCAATTTCGGATTACATTGAAAAAAGATAATAATATATAAATTTGATAATAATGAATTGTAAACAATAAAAATAAAATAATAAAAAATATTAATACTATAAAATAAAAATCACGTTTATTTAAACTTAAAAACATGTTTATCATAAAAAAAAATAATGATGAAATATGAAAAGTTACTAAAATAACTTGCATATACTTACAAAAAATGGTAAAAAAAAACCACGTTCAGATCAATTAAAACAAAAAAGAGTTCTATTAAAAAAATTAAAACAATAAAAGTTCAATTAACAAAAAAAAAAAAAAAATCTTTTACATCTTCTTGCACAAACAAATAATCGTTCATCATTTGTCATTTATTCTACTAAAAGATTAAGTACAACATTACAAAGATTCATGATAAAAGTTTATCACCATATTAAATTCAACATTTTTTCCAAAGCTATATAAACCCATCTAACGTTAATCTCAAAGTATTATCTCAAGTGTCTACAACTTTTACAGCAAATTAATTATCTATAATAAAAAAAAATCTTTGTTTCTTCATAATTAATTCGAAAGAAATTGAAATAAAATAAAAATATTATAGAGAACCATAGATCAAGAGATAAATATGAAAAATACGTGCATCACACAAGCTTACATCTAGTCTTATATATTTGGGTGTTACAATTTGATTTATTAGTAAGTTTGCTTGATAACTAAATGTTTTAACAATTTCCGCTTTTAATGTTGTTGATATAACAGTAAAAAATAATCTAAATGCAGAAATTTATTATTAAGATAAAAATAATAAAACACTAAAATACCCACATATAACTTTTAAGTCTCAATATTTTATTTCACCTCATATTTGGGTGTTACAATTTGATTTATTAATAAGTTTGCCTGATAGCTAAATGTTTTAGCAAAGTAGCATTACACTATAATAATTAATTTATTAAAATTTGATGTTTGGGGATCTCAATCTAAAAAAATTAACCTTTGTTATGAGTTTAGAGATATTTTGTGCGTCTTTTTACAAATCTCAGGGATACACAATGTATTTGAAAGTTTTTAGAGACATAAGAGGGTACACAGAACAATTTCTCTTTATATTTTATTGCTTTTAAAGTTGTTGATATAACAGTAAAAAATAATCTAAATGCAGAAATTTATTATTAATATAAAAATAATAAAAGACTAAAATACCCAAATATAACTTTTAAGTGCCGATATTTTATTTCACCTCACATAGCAGCATTCATACTATTCACTTTTAACATTTTCTAAAATCAACCCAACAATAGTCTAAATCTTTCTCGCTTATTTCCATGAAGTTCTCTTAATGTTCAAAGAAAACTATTCAAAAAATTGTTTAACGATAAGAAATTTATAAAACAAATACAAAAAAATAAATCTTAAAACTAATTAATTTAACCTCTAAAATAAAATCACGGGAATAAAAAATATATGTTTTCATTCTTTTGTTTTCCTCCTAACTTTTACTACCAATATCTTCATTTGTGTATTAACTTTGATATTCGATAAATCCAACATCATCTTAGTTATGTCATACTCTATTTGTTTTAATAAAAAATTCAAAATGTGCTAAAAATCAATATGCATTACTTTCGCAACCTTGGTCCTTATATGCTCCGTTTGATTTGATGTAAAACTTTTTCAAATGATAGGTAAGTTATCATGGAATCATATTTTCAAGAAAAATCACAATTATAAATTAATTTTTCTTTGTTTGGTTCCTTACAAAAAATAATATAGAGAAATAAAAAATAGGAGTGAAAATGTGAGATAGTCGAAAGAAAAGTAAAGAGGAGGTATGAAAGAAGGAGGGTAACGATGCTTCCCAAAAACATTTTGCATCAAACCAAACGGGTAAATAACACTATACACTCGTCGATTGTAATTATCGTACACACAATACAAACTCACTCGATCACTTATACTCATTTGCTAATTTACAATCATCCAAAATGGGAAAACAAGTATGTTAAATAATACAAGTAAGTCTTTAAATACAATACACCCAAATGTATAAAATCCACGCCCCCCATTTGTAGTGATCTACAATCACATTATCTTATGTTATTTTGGTGACTTGTGACTTTGTGAGACATGACTGATAAATGAGAGGTAACATATTTTTTTTAATACTATGGAGTAGTAGCTAGTAATATTTGTATTTTATATATGGAGTTAGCTAGAGTATATCTGTATGTATATGGGAATAAGATTTGCTTCACTCTGGAAGTGTGGCAACTGTTTGTTTTTTTCCTAATCCCTTTCTTTCACAGAAATGACACATTTCTGCTCATTTTCTTATTAATTTCAAGGACAGTAATCATCACAAATATGAGATTCAATATGTTTTTCTTTGACATGACTCAAAATGTTACTTCAACTGACATAAGTTTCTTTCTCATTCCCAATTTTAGTCCTTGTCTAGTTGTCTTTCCCTTTTTTTCCTATTGATATTGATACCAAAATGTTTTTTATAATTGGGAAATTCATCCGTATTGTCAATCCCTTAATTAATACTAATTTTAAAAAATAAACAATTTTTTTTAATATGAAACGGAGGTAGTATATATAAATTTATGGTCCCGGCGAGGTTCGAACTCGCGACCTTCGGCTCATAAGACCAACGCTCTAACCAACTGAGCTACGGGACCAGAATATTAATTTAAGTGCAAAAAATTAGATTTAAATGACTTATATTTACTTTCTTCATCATTCGTTAAATAACATCAAACGTTTACAATTGATTGATGAAACAACTTCATAAATCGACCCCCTACCAAGATAAACAAACATGTAAATGATGTAGCATAAAAATAAAAGTACAGACACATCACATGCACTAAATTTTACTCTAGCTAATTACCCCCACATACATATATAATCACTGTTTAATTGATTGAAATTACTAGTAGGTACTTTGTTGACCATGAACATGGAAACTACACCCATCTGAAAGTTGTATTGCACGGTAGTTATTAGTAGCGGCCACCATGTTGATCTCTTGAGGGTTGGAAAAACCGCCATCGAAACCACCTTCGATTTCACCTACACTACAACCACCACCGTCACCTTCATGATTTTCAATCATGTTATTACAATCATACATTAGTGCGTAACAATATTGTTCATAATAGTATGCATCATTATGAATAGTAGTACTAGTACTACTAGTAGTGTTAATAATAAAACTATGATCATATTGATCTTGGATATTAATATTATTACTATTATTATTATTATTAGTAACGTTGTTGTTGTTGTTAATGAGGGTTTCATGCAACCAAATTTGAGTTTTCAAGAACTTAACATATTGAATGGCTTGTTCCAACATGGAGACAGTGTCAAGCTTAGCACCACCAGGGATTAAACTCTGCAGCATCTTGAACCGGTCGCTTATTCTATGCCTTCTTTCTCTCGCCGCTACGCTCTGTGGGTCGGTCGATAGCCTCACCCCGCCGGCCGCCTTGTTGTTGTTGTTGCCGTTGTTATTCTTAGCATTTCTAGAACTATTAGTAGCCCTTCTTGTACAAGAAGAGGGTATCAATATTGGGGTTGATGAAGAGGAGGAATTGTTATTAGGGTTGTAAAAAGTACTGTAGTCCATAGACAGGGAGGGTGAGGGTAAACAATATGTGTTTATCTAATTTTGTTTTTGCAGTTTTTAGTTAAATTGAAAGTTACATTTTATGTGGTATATATAGGCAATATAGCTGATAGGAGGAACTAAGTTACTCCGTATAAATTAGGCCATGTTCTTTTGAGTTGAAGTAAACTGAAAATAAGTTTGAAAGAACAGGGTCTTACTCTTTTCAATCTCAAGTGCATATCACAAAACTTGTGCATACCACCCTGCCCATGCTCAGAACCACCCCTGGAAGGTGGGCCTCCAACCACGTACCAGGTCAACCTTGATTCTCAAAATAATGCTAAAGTGGTATTTAATAAGATATTTCAATTGTTTGTAGGAATTGTCAAAATAAATAAATAAATAAATAAAATAAAATAAAATAAATTTGTTTGTAGGAGATATAAACAATTCTTACTTATTACAAGTAGAATAAATGAGCAAAGAACAGAAGAAGTGTACATATTCTAATTTAATAATAAACTAAGAGAAGTGAATAAAAAAATATACAATGAGGTTTAGATGATTATTTAAGTGGATTTTAAGTGGATTTAAGGCCTGTTCTCTTCGGCTTAATTTCAGTTCAGTTTAATTCACCTCTAGTCAGTTCAGTTCAATTCAGTTCCTAATTTTCTTCTCTCATAAACAATTCAGTTCAGCTCCAATCATTTCAACTAGTTCATTTCAGTTAAGTTCAGTAAATCAGAACAGACCCTCAAACAAGCTAAGTGGATTTTGGTTAGTTATAGGTGGCTAATAAAAAAAACCTAGTGGCTCTCATGATTAATGGTTGATTTAAAAGTAATAACATAGTGAAGTTTAATTACATAATGGAAAGTAGAAGAATTTGAAGGATTAAAGTTCATAGTGATCGAGTAATATCTTGTACACAAATCAATAAACACACGGGTTAGTATAAGAAGGTTTTTTTTTTTTTTTTTTTTTTTTTTTTTTTTTTTTAAGCGTTCAAGTTATGTACATTTATTATTTATTTTATCACACCAACATATAATAATAATAGTTTGATGTATATAAAGGGGTCAGGGGTGTACAATATAAAGTGTTGCCAAAAAAAGTGCTGCATACATTAAACTTGAGAATGAAATTTGTAACACATGGAGATATTAACCTTATTAAACAAAATCATGTTAATTTTTATTTTTTAACCCAAATTACCCGTTGTTGCCCTGACTGCGCGAGAATCGACTTGGCTAAAAATTGTTGTTATTTTTTTTTATTTTTTTTTTTTTTTGTAAAAAAAAAAATTGTTGTTATTTTTTATTAAACAGAATATGACCTGTATCCGACTATAAAGTATAAACTAATATGGTTTAACCGTTTAACCATTTAAACCATAACTAGTTATATTCAAATTACAATATAATGGTGACCTGTTTATTTGATTTCATTACAAGTTTACAACCCAAAACTATTTCAAACAAACAAAACATAAAAACTAGAATGAAATAACCTATAGCCATCATACCAGGACCGTTTACAATTCGTAATCCATTTAGCTCAAATCATATATGCCTTGAAGGCTTGAAATCTTTTCAACCTAGGGAAAACCCAAGTAAATCCATTTTACCGATATCGAATAAACATATCTTTTACCAACCCGTCTTGTGTGCGGCTGGCCACACCGTGTACCACTTATAAAAGAACAAAGTAACCCCTATAACACTGGTCAAGTAATCCCCTATAACACTGATCGAGTAACTTCTGTTACACTGACCAAGTAACCCATATAATATTAATGAAGTAACTCCTATAATAGTTGATTGCATTGTATGGCCAGCCACAAATAAGAATTTGTAATCTTTTACATTGTTCCATCAAAATAAATAAGATTCTTTCGTTCCAAACAAACTATTAACGAGATATTAGAATATATGATTGCAAACAATAAAAAAAAAGTTGAACACGTGTTTCAAAACTTGTTATTAGCGAGTTTTTTGCAACAGTATAAGCTCATTTGCATTCTTATCCGATTTACCACCAATTATATTATGCCACAACCTAAGCTAAAATAAGCCTGAGCCCGCTTTAATTTAGCCTAATGTTTTTAACCTAACTCGCTTCAGTCAAATTCAAATATGATCTGCCCTAATTTATTACAACTTAACTCGATATGAACCCAAACTCACTTTAACTAGAGTAACTATTTCTAGCACACCTCATTTAAATCGGAACCAAATATGAGTCGCTTTGATTAAAACTCATCCCTAATGACCCAATTAAATTTGAAAGCTTGCAAAAATTAACCGAATTGAATTGACATCTAATTTTCATAACCTACTAAACAAACGCGTTTCAAGTTAATTTGTTTTGAACCTAAACTTGTTCAACACGATCCAAAATCAAACCGTAAACCCAAATTGACACTAAAAACATTGCAATATACTATGACTTTTCTTTTCTCATCATTTGAGTCTAAGGTAGCATAAAAACTTTGTAAAATCCCTGCTCCACGCAAAGTCCAATCAAAATATAGATATGAAATGTGGTGATGCAATAATATGTTAAATTTGTTCCGCCATTACTGGGTTTGGTTCGAGCTACCTAGTGTTAGGGACAGGACCCCCCCAGCTTGACACCTGCACATGAAAGAGATAGAGAAAAAGAGATTGGTTAATTTGACAAAATAAAATCAGTTGCACTGTTTAATAGACAGACTCCTACTCAAGATTTGCTTGCTAGCTTAGGGTAGTTGAACGTTACAAACCAAATCATACTCAACTTGATATTCTATCACATTACTTACATCATTTACAGTCAACTTGTCTTCTTGTTTTTACCTCTTTTCTGTTTACATGTTTTTTTATTACTTCCTTCATTTCATGATGTTAGTCTCATATGAAATCAATCACCTAAAATAAGAAAAGAAGAATATTTGGAATCTAACATTAAATTATAAAATAATTCATAATTAGTTAACTTATTTAAGTTTTTTGAATTTTTTTTGGGAAAGCACAAGTCATAATTGCTTTATTCAAGGTAGAAATTTCCTTATTTAGAGTCATGTCATCAATCCACAACCAATTAATTCAAAACAAAATTAAATTAAAAATGAAACATATTCAATATGGGTAGATCTTTTTAAAATACCTAAAATAGTATATGGGACTAAGGCCCCATTCTCTTCACCTTATTTTTGCTGAACTGAAATTATTTTTATAGAAACAAAATTATATTTGCTGAACTTAAATTATTTTTACTGAACTTAAATTAATTTCACTGAACTGAAATTATTTTTGCTGAATTAAAATTATTTTTACTGATTTTCTATTATAATTCTTCTTTAAGAAAACTGAATTTTACTGAACTGAACTTATTTTTACTGAACTGAAATTAATTTTACTGAACTGAACTTATTTTTACTGAAATGAAATTATTTTTACTTAATATTATTTTTTTTAAGGTGTAGAGAACAGGCCCTAACATTATAAAACGGAAGGAGTACTATATTTTCAAGTTTATTTAAGTCAATTGTCGAGTTTTAAATATGTCTAGTTTAAAAATATCTAAATTGAATTGAATTAATAAATTCATCAAAAACTCATAAATAAGCACTATGTTATCTTAAATAATTTCCTTATTTAAATCTATACAAACTAATTAACATACACTACCCTCAAAAAAAAAAAAAAAAAAAAAATAACATACACTTATCTTAATAAACTCTATATACGAAGTACTCCGTATATGATTAAAGAACCAAAATCTAATTTTGATCGTAAATTATCAAAATATTCAAAACCTAATTGAAGCAAATATCGTAGGAGTGAGCTAAGTTTCAGTTTGCCTTGATTACTACTAAAGATGAAGCATCTACTATTTTAAAAACGTTTTCATTGTCTTATTGAATTGAAACTTATTGGATCTGGCTAGACACATATATAACAAGTGAGTAAATTTATTAAAAATTATCAGAACCATTTGAATTAAAATGTTTTTAAGGTGAATAGATAGAGAGCATTCCTAATTGAAGAGTAACAGCAATCAATGGTGCAAGAGGATGACAGAGAAGGAAGAGAATTTAGCAGAGGGAATAATTATGTTATTATTTCATCATACTCAATTGCATACATTGTACCTCTTATATAACATGACAAAGTTCTACTTTATTACACTGAAAACAAAAAGAAAAAGGCTAGAGAATCTATCTAGAAACTCTGCACCAATAACAGACTAAGCAGCTGGCAGAAATAGCTGGCCTAACAAACTTGATTCCCTTGGCATAACAAACTTGATTCCTTGAGAGAATAGACCATAGTACCCTTGCTCATTACCCCCCTTCAAGCTGAGTGCTAGAAGAAGAACTAGCACCAAGCTTGAGCAGAATGTGCTGATGCTGCTTGAATGACAAACCCTTAGTGAGAATATCAGCAAGCTGATCTTCAGAGGCAACATGAGAAGTAATCAGATCACCTGCCTTTACCATATCTCGAACATAGGCAGTCTATTTCCACATGCTTTGTCCTTTCATGAAGAACAGGATTAGCAGCAATGGCAATTGCAGCTTGATTATCACAGTAAAGTAAAGTTGGACCAAGATAAGAGATGCCTAGGTCCTTCAGAAGAGACTTAAGCCAAGTAACTTCACAGGCAGTGAGAGCCATAGCTCTGTGTTTAGCTTCAGTAGATGATCTGGCAACAAGAGATTGCTTCTTGGCTTTCCAGGAAGTAAGAGATTTGCCAAGAAGGATGCAATAACCAGTGGTTGGTCTTTTGGTGGAGGGACATCTAGCCCAATCACTATCACAGTAAGCAGTTAACTGAACTGCAGAGGAAGAAGCAAGGAGAATTCCTTGAGAGGTTGTACCAGCAAGATATCTGAGCAGTTTCTTAGAAACTTGCAAATGAGTGGAAGTGGGAGACTGCATAAAATAACTCAACAACTGAACAGTGAAGGAAATATCTGGTCTTGTGATAGTCAGATATATTAATTTGCCAAGTAATTGCTGATAAATTACAAGACTGGGCAGAGGAGTCCCTTTGTCTGGTGTCGGCTTCAAATGAGCATCTGTAGGAAGTTTCAAGGGCTTGACATTAAGAAAACCTTGCTCCTTAAGTAGATCAGTGACATATTTTTTCTGAGACACAAATATGCCTTGATTAGAATGATCAATTTCCAAACCAAGAAAGTACCTCAATGGACCAAGATCTTTCATATGAAAGTATGAAGACAACAGTTTCTTCAGATTGCCAATTTCTTGCTCATTATTGCCAGTGATGAGAAAGTCATCAACATAAATTAATATAGTTGTAATAGATTGATTGTGATGCTTTGTGAACATATTATAATCTGATTTGGACTGAGTGTAACCAAAAGATACCAGAGAAGTTGACAATTTGACAAACCATTGTCTTGGGGCCTATTCAAGTCCATAAAGAGACTTCCTGAGTTTGCAGACAAGCTGAGAATTCTTAATAGGTGTATTACCCTGAGGATCCACAACAATTCTGCTTCTATATCCAGTATACCCCCGAGGAAGAGACATGTACACATCTTCTTCTAAGTCACCATGTAAAAAAGCATTGGTTACATCCATTTGGGTAGTAATCCAATCATTCATTGCTGCTACTGCTAAGAAAGTTCTAACAGTAGTCATTTTAGCAACTGGGGCAAATATTTCTCCATAATCAAGACCATATTGCTATCTACATCCCAAGACCACAATCTTGGCTTTATGTCTTTCAATGTCACCATTTGACTTATATTTAGTCTTGTATATCCATTTACAACCAATTACTCCTTTTCCCTGAGGAAGAGTAGTAACTTCCCATGTTCAGTTGAGCTCACATTGCTCCAATTCTATATTCATGGCATCCACCCAGAATTGATCAGTTACAGCATGTTTGTAAAATATAGGATCTTGATTTGAATCAAGAGTTGTCATGAAACAATGAAATTCATGATCAACCTCTTGAAATGCCAAATTTGAGATCTGAGTGTCAGATTTCTTTTTGGGGTGGATGTAATCTTTCATCCAGATAGGTGGTTTGGAAGGCCTAGTGCTTTGTCTCACTAGTTGATTTTGGTCAAGAGGTGGGATCTGGGTGTTTGTGGTTTGTGTTTGAGAAGGGGAAGAAATAGGTGAGGAAGGTGGAGTTGGATTTGGTGAGGGACTAGGAGAATTGTTTAAAGGTTCTGCCAAGGGTTCATTTTGATCAGGATCTTCAATTTCATCAAGGTATGCATGGTTGAAGTTATCTTTTTGAGTGAGAACAGGTGAGATAGGTTTCATATATTGATCAAGAGAGGAAAGTTGGAAAGGAAAAAAAATTTCATTGAATGTGACATCTCTGGACAAAAATATTCTCTTAGTTTGTATTTCAAGCAGCCTATATCCCTTTTGAGTTGCAGGGTAGCCAATGAACACATAAGGCACACCTCTAGGCTGGAATTTGTCAGTTGTTCCAGTTGGATTGGCTGCAAAGGCAAGACATCCAAATACTCTCAGATGAGAGTAGTCTGGTATGGACTTGAACAGAACTTCATATGAAGTGTTGTTATTTAGAACAGGAGTGGGAAGTCTGTTGATCAAATGGACTGCAGTCATAACACACTCACCCCAATAATTCAAAGAGAGACCATCTTGGAACCTCAATGCTCTGGAAATTGCAAGAATATGCCTATGCTTTCTTTAAACTCTAGCATTCTATTGAGGCCTATCAACACAGGATGTTTGGTGCACAATTCTAAGATTGAGAAAGAAATCTTGACAGTACTGGTCATGAAACTTCAATGCATTATCTGACCTGAGAAATTTTATCTTGCTACTAAAATGAGTTTGAGCATAGTTTGAGAATTCCCTAAACTTCTTAAGAGACTCAGATTTTTGCTGCAAAAGGTATATTCATGTTGTTCTTGAGTAATCATCAACTATGGTTAAGAAATATCTGAATTTTCCTCTTATACAGACTTTGTAAGAGCCCCATATATCCATATGAATCAACTCAAATGGTTGGGATGCATGAGAGGTGCTCAAATCATATGGAAATTTTGTGAATTTGGCCATAGGACAAGTTGTACACACTTGACTTTTTTCAGTGATACTTTTCTTCACACAAGCAATGTGTTGAAGTTTTCCCAAAGATGCATGGCCCAACCTGTGATGCCACACAGCAAATGATACTTCTGTCTTGTCTAAGTGAGTTAACAGACATGTATGAGAGAGTTGAGAGAGATGAGAATTACTGCTAGCACTCTGCATATCAGGCAAGACATCAATTGGTGTGTTCACCAAATAGTACAATCCATTTCTTTCTCTCCCTATACCTTTCACTTTCTTTGTCATTGTGTCTTTGATCACACAGTGAGAGTTGCTAAAAACAACTTCACACTGTGAATCTTTCATCAATTTATGCATTGACAATAGGTTGTGCTTAAAGTTGGGAACCACCAGAACATTTTCAAGTAGAGTGAGTTAGGTAACTCAACCATACCTGTGTGAGACACTCTGGCTGTAGCACCAGTAGGGAGATTTATCCTAAGATGTTCTTGACACTCTCTAGGATCAGTGAGAAATTTCAGACAAGAAGTCATGTGATCTGAGGCCCCTGAGTTAATTATCCATTCTTCAGTTGCAGCAGTTGTAGTATTATAGACAGACACCATTTTAGAGAAACTGTTATCTATCTCTTCATCTGTGTCACTTCCTTTTACAACACCAGGAAGCTGTCTTAACAATTGTTCAAACTGTTGCTGTGTAAGAGTGACATTGCCTGAGTTGCTGGCTTGCTCCATTTTTTATTCTGCAAATTGTTTCCAGATTTAGCTGCTGGTTTATGCTTGTGATGCCAGCTAGGGTAGCCCACAACCTTCCAGCATCTATTTGGTCCATGACCTTTTATGCCACACACACTGCACTCATCTGTCCTGCTATTACCACCTGCATTTGGTGAAAAATAGCCTTGGTTTTCAAGATTGCCTGGATTTCCAGAATTTATGTTGTACATAGCTGAAATATCTGGTTCATTCTTAGTCATGAGAAGAACTTCTTTCTAACTTTCTTCTTGTTGCAACATAGAACAAGCTGTTTCTACAGTTGGCAGAGGAGTGAGCATGAGCAACTGAGTTCTCATAGCAATAAAATGCTCATCCAGGCCATTCAAGAACTGAAACAATCTATGTTCCTCTTGATATTTGTTAATAGAATTCATCAAAGATCTAATCTCAACATTAGACTCAGAAACAATAGGCAATACATTCATTGCATCAAGTTCTTCCCACAGACTAGTCATGCTGGTATAATACACATTGATAGAGTTGTTGTAATGTTTCAGATTATACAGATCTTTGTTCAGTTTGTATTTCCTAGATCCATTTGACATAGAAAATCGTTTCTCTAACTGAACCCAAGTTTCTCTAGTAGTGCTTACATACAAAATAGATTTCTTAATAGAATCAAACAAGCAGCCATGAATCCAGGAAATTACCATAGAGTTGCAAGTATCCCACTGCTCAGCCTTGATTGGATCTTCTGAATATGCAGATCTGAGAACTGCTCCTTGAACAAATCCCACTTTCTTCTTTTCTGTAAGAGCTATTTCCATAGACCTCTTCCAGGCCCTGTAATCTGCTGCTCCAGTGAGCTTGTCAACACTGATGTAATAAGATCCATCATTTGGATGTAGGTATAGAACATTACTCGCATCAGTAGCCATTTCAGAGAAGATTCAAGAGAGAAGAGAAGAAAAAGAAGAAGAGGAAATAGATGAGAAAGATAAGAGAAGAGAAACGACCAGAAGTTGATGATTGAATCAGAAAAATCAGATGAATTAAAAGAACTTCCTTTCTGCACGTATCAATCCTGATTTTGCACAACTTGGCTCTGATACCATGAAGAGTAACAACAATCAATGGTGCAAGAGGATGATAGAGAAGAAAGAGAATTTAGCAGAGGGAATAATTTTGTTATTATTTCATCATACTTAGCTGCATACATTGTACCTATTATATAACATGACAAAGTTCTACTTTATTACACTGAAAAAAAAAAAGAAAAAGGCTAGAGAATCTATCTAGAAACTCTGCACCAATAACAGACTAAGCAACTGGCAGAAATAACTGGCCTAACAAACTTGATTCCCTTGGCATAACAGACTCGATTCCTTGAGAGAATAGACCATAGTACCCTTGCTCGTTACTAATGATTATGTGCAACGAGCTTGATGATTTTACAACTAGCTAGGTTTCGATCACCCAAATTCGTATAAACAACAAATAGAGTTTGCTCTTTTTTGTAATTCGTGACCCATTTGTAGATTACTTTGATCCAAAAAACCATTGACAATTATTAGAATTAATTGGACTTGATTAAAACTTATCTTGAGTACGCAGATTAGTTCGTTCCGATAGTTTGTAGATGTATAACCTTAACGGATATAGAGTTACTCCAATGAAAAAAAGGGGATTACTTCTTATAAATGTGATTAAACAAATGGAGATACTCTTTTAATAGTCAAAACATAAGCATAAGGGTACTCAAATGAACAAATGAGGTTACCTTTAAAAAAATTTAATTAATTGAGGGTACTCTTAAAGTAAATTAATAAAATCTCCCTTGCTAATAAAAAATTGTAAATGTGAATGAATATGACATGTTCTTTTGAGCTGCTCTATTGAAATCTGCTCTGCTCAAGTCTGCAGTGTAGAAAGCTCTACTCTGCTGAAATCTGTTCTGCTCTGCTGTGTAATGTAGGAAATTATGTTCTTTTCTATCTAGAAGCTCAAAAGAACAGAGCCTAAGAGGCATCATTATAAATTAATGTGGTCACTCTCTGTGATTGATTACAAAAAAACAAATAAATAAATAAAAATAAAAATAAAAACTTGTTGCTCAGGGCTTGTTTGGCATTGATTTTTTTTTTTTCAGTTTTCATTTTTTTTAAACAAAAAACCAAAAACAGGAAACAAGAAAAAGGTGTTTCCAATTTTCTGTTGTCAGTTTTCAAAATTATCATGATTTTAATAAGTTTGACTAATTTTTGATTCAATATATGACATATATCATATAATTTTAAAAAACGAAAAACCAAAAATAAAAAACCACGATGATGCCAAACGAACCCTCGGGTTTTTTTTTTTTAAAAAAAAAAAAAATAAATTGTGAAGAAAGTATATCCTTGCATTATTTAGCTGAAAATACTCGAGTGCACATTTTTTGAATGCATAAAATCTTAGTGTTGTCCTCTTATTTGCTAATTACTCCACCATGCACCATCCACTCCCTCAAATTATAATTATGCTTGTAATTGACTGAAAATAATTGCATTTTCAAACTATTCCTCTACAAATTGACTTACGTTAGCAGAATCGAAGCCAGGTGGATGGGAGGGCCTGGCAAAAAATGGCATAGAATTAAAGTACTAGTTGTCTGAAAATATAAGGATCAAATTGTTGTTGGTCAATTAAATTGTACGATTTATGTTGTTTTGCTTAGAGCCCGTTTAATTAAGGTCTAATCAATAAGCATCTACTATTAATTAATGAGAATCTTCTAGCTAAATTAATTGAACTTCGTACATTATGAATTTGAATTGTCTCTAATTTTTAGGGTTTGCATCAAACCAACCATCCAAGTTGGTGAAAAACAATTATCTATCCATCAATCCCATGTTAAATTAATGTTGTTGTTGTTGGGTTTTTTCCCCTCTTTTCCGGAAAAAATGCTAATGAAAATAACCTTTTTATTTTATCCCTTTTTCATCTTGATAATACAATTATCTTTTATTTGATGGAGACTCAATACTAATTACAAATATTTATTTCTCGTTTCCACTTACCTGGCTTGCATTTATAAGATTTTTTTTTTCTATAATTATTTGTTATGTCAGAATGTCACCAATAATTTTGCTCTTTTCACGTGAAATAAGGCGTTTTACTTTGATTTTTTTAACAAAATCTGATCTAATATGGTCTAATCTAGTAGGATCTAATTTGATAATTAATCTGACTACAAGTTGACCTTTATTTGCACTAATGTGTATGAATTAAATACAGTCAAGTGTGATTGTGTTAGCTTTGTCTTATTGTATACTGTACAAATACATACTCAAGTATTCCATTTCCTCTTGTGAGAAGGGCTTTCTAATGTTTACTATTTCTTCCCTTAAAAAAAAAAAAAAAAAAAAAGGTACTCCATAATTTTCATAAGTTTGACAAGCCCTCCTCATAATGTAGTTGCTACAAGGCTATAGACAAGGATCATAATAAACAATTAATGATATTCAATAATAAGTAAATAAAACTTTAAAAGTTATAATGTGAACTAATTTGAATATCAACCTAATATGATTTGATCTACTCCTAACAAAATATAATATTGTTATGATGTTCTAAAATAAGTTGAATTGAAATGCATGATATACGAAGTATGCAAGCAATATACTTGAAAAATATATACTAATATACCCCACATAAAACCACCTATTTGGTACCCACCTTTAGACTTGGTCACCCTATTCAATTTGCTTTGGGCCTACTTAATCTTGAGTGTGGGGAAGAACCGGAAGGTTACAAGAATCACACCCCTAAAATTCCCCTAGTATTAGTTGTTTTTACTACTTCCTATTGATATTTGTTCCCTTCATCTTGAGGTCATGAAAGACATTTTTTTTTTTTTTTTTTTTTTTTTTTTTTTTTTTGGGTTGTAAAATTAATCAGATTATTAAAATAATTCGTTTTATCATCATAAAACTACCTTAAATGAGATAGGGAAGAACCGGAAGGTTACAAGAATCACACCCCTAAAATTCCCCTAGTATTAGTTGTTCCTACTACTTCCTATTGATATTTGTTCCCTTCATCTTGAGGTCATGAAAGACATTTTTTTTTTTTTTTTTTTTTTTTTTTTTTTTTTTTTGGGTTGTAAAATTAATCAGATTATTAAAATAATTCGTTTTATCATCATAAAACTACCTTAAATGAGATAGGGACATAGAGATACATGTTTGTAAAATTACAGTGATCAGCAAAAGTGGTCATCTGATGATAAGACAATGTTACACAAATGTTTTTAAAAAATATAAAAGCATGAAGTGATAAAACTTTTTAAATAGCTACATCAATTATTTTAATCGAGACATCCAAAATATATACATACTCTGTAGAAAATAAGGCAAGTAAACATATAAACATTGTAATTGTAACTGTCAAAGTTATACAACTTATAGCTCATTAAAATGCCTGTTATTGTATTCATGTGAAAATTCTTAAATGTGAGACTCCTCTTGGTGATGAGATGAAAGATAAATTGAGTTTAGTTTTTTTTTTCTTTTGATGATGTCTTTTGCGCAAATTTTTCCCTGGTCTCGAGACCAGCCATAGGAAGCTGGTTCCGCACTATAAAAATGAACATTTTCTAGAAATAAAATGAACATTTACTAGAAAAAAATGAACATATAGTTATTGAACATTGCAATATATAAAAATGAACATTCACAATATGGATCCCACATTGCAATATATAAAAATGAACATTCATAATATGGATCCCACTCTTATTTGGCCGATTCTTCCTCTAAACGATGTTGCTTTCTTTTTTAGCTAATATCTCCAATTTTAATTTCTAGCTATATTTGTTTCCTTTATTGAGTATATAAAGTATTTGTTTTCATTTAATTCAAACTTTCTCTCTCTTCTGGATAATACAATATTTTCTCTTTTATTGTTCATATTTTTTTTTTTTTTTTTTTTTTTTTGATTTCTGGTGTTGAATTGTTCTACATATTCAAGGTATTCAAGATTTTCGATTTTTTTGTTTATGAATAACAATGGAGCTTTCTACTGATTGTTCATCTGCAATTCTTCCTTCATTATTGGATGAATGTAAGTTTATTTATTGCTTTTTTGATTCAATGTAGTTTTTTTTTTTTTTTTTATTGAATAATTTTGTGTGTTTTTTTTTATCCCTTCTTTACGATTGATTGTGAGTATATTTCTTGTTTAAGTTTATTTACTAGAAAAAAATGAACATTTACTAGAAAAGAATGAACATTTATTAGGAAAAAAAATGAACATTTAGTAATTGAACATTGCAATATATAAAAATGAACATTTATAATATAAGAATAAAATAGCGTGACTATGAAACTGAAAAAAATGATTGTACATCTAATGTTATATAACTGACCATTTCAGTTGTAAAAAATAAACATATCATTTCATAGTCTCTTTAATGTTATTGTTTAACATCTATGCAATAAAAAGTGCACATATTATTTTGTACACTTTCGCGTAAGTAAATGTTCATTTAGTAATTGAACATTGCAACATATAAAGACAAACATTTATAATATAAGATAAAATAAAGAGACGATGACACTGAAAAAAAAATATGCATTTAATATTATATAAATGAACATTTATTTATTAAGAATGAACATCATACTGCATGAAAATGATAATTTAATTATTGAGAAATACAACTTTATTGTAAAATATGTTCAGTTAGAAAATGTTCATTTTTATTATAGTAAATATTCATTTTTTTAACGAGGGACCATAAATATTTACATGGTCTCGAGACCAGCCTTCAACTACCGGTCTTTGGAAAATGAAATATAGGCCTTCTAATTTTGAGAAAGTGCATCCTTGAATTAGGGCCTAGATCTTTTAAGTGGCCCAATTTATTCAATAATTTATACCATATCCAGCCCATGTCCAGCCCTCTACGCACCAGTGTTTTTCTCTATTGATACAAAGTACTAGTATATTTTTCACACTTTAAAACTTCAAACTAACCTGGTTGGAATACAAAGCATATTAAACTATCACCATATATTATTGCATAATACTTCTCCTAAAATTGTAAGTTAAGTATATCGAATGCTATGCATCAGGATCCAAAGATTTATCTATATGGAAAAGAGCCAAGCAAACCAATTATATCCCATGCTAAAACACAATTTTAGTAATTCAAGCTCACAATTATGATCCTTCAAAGCTAGGCGCGATCTTTGGATTTTAGCTACAGATAGTTAAGAACATATTTACAAACTTCAAATTCATGCCAAAATCAATATATTATATACTGTAACGAAAACTATTATGTGGCCGAAGCAATGTTCTGAGCTGTGACTGTGAATGTACTCGATAATAAAAGTGGCCAAAGGAATGTTCAACGTAAACCTGTGAACTCAATAAGTGGCCGGAGCAAGTATGCAGAATCAGGATTATCCCACTCAAGTGTCTCCCACCACTCTTTTTCAACCATAATTTTTCTAAGTGATAAAGGAGCATCAGATGGTTGTCCATCATCGAGGAGTGGGAAAGAAAGAGGGAGTTTCTTGAGCAAAGGACGCTGTATTATAGTTATATCCTCAATGTGATCACAGCCTAAAAGCCCCTTCAAACATATAGTAACCAAATTGGGGAGATAAATTAGCTGCAAGATCCTCAACTTTGGGAGATAGATCATACTCGTACTAGTATCATTTTGGTTACCAACATTTCCTGCATCTTCAAGACTGTCAGATAGTGAAACAAGCTCCTTCAAAGCCGCACATACTTGTACTTCAAGAACCTCTAAATTTTGCAGTTGATTTAGAATACTCGGCGTCAAGAGAGCCTCACCTTTGTTGCAGTATTCCATGGTTAATTTCTTAAGATTGTTAAGAGCACCACTTGGAGGCTTTCCATCTACTGTTATCCCTCTGAAATTCGCCAGTTCTGAAAGGTTCAGCTCCTTTAGGCTTTCGAGTTCAACCTCAGAAGATGACGCAGATAACCATACGTGCTCCAGACCTTCACAGTAACCAATCCAGATCCTTGACAATCTTGATAAACCATGCATTGATGGTATGACATCCAAAAGGTTTCCAATGCTCAAATCAGCGCGAAGTACTTGCAAAAATTGAAGATTGCCTGGGAGCACTATAGGTATGATTTTACCTTCTTGGTCCTTGCTATATTCATATATAACCACATTTTTATCAAACACATTGTCAATGAAGCTATTATAGTGAGTCGATGCTATCATTGCTACGTAAAATCGATAGTATTTTAACTGATGAAAATTTTGAGACCTGATATAGCTATTAAAATCACGGACATCTGACATCCAGCAACCTTTGATTCTTCTCAAATGTTGCAGCTCCATCAAATCCTTCCCCACAATGTTCTTGATTCCATGCCCAATTTCTAAGTGTTCGATGTAGGAAAGCCCAGTTAATAAACTAGGGAATGGCACACAAAGTTTTTCACAATTTTTCAAACCAAGGAACCTCAAGTTGGGTAATACTTCAATCCCTTGAGGTACATCCTCTAGAGACTCATTAAATTTCAGATTCAGCACCCTTAACTTTACGAGCTTTGTTAAAGAGGGTACATAAGTTAATTTTGAACAGCATATCACTTCCAAAGCTGAGAGATTCTCCAGTTCAGAAATACTATCTGGTAACTTCTTGATTGGTGCTTGAGTTAAACTGAGAAAGCGAAGGCCCTTCATGTGCAAAAAGAACGAATCAGGGACAGACATTAAGGGGTTATCTTTAAGCAACAAGGTTGAAAGATAAGGGCACACCGGTGAAATATTGGATGGAATATTAGCAATGTGATTGCTTATCAAAGAAACCTTCACCAGGTCTTCCGTCCACTCTATTGCAGTTGGTACTCCAGTTAGTTGTAATCCAGATCTTATCAAGAAACGATGAGTATTACTACCTATTTTGATGGCCATATCTCTGATCAAGTCATGCATCTTCACAAATTCTCCTTGAGAATCCAATGATTCCAACAAGCTTGCATTGATTAGTCTATTCATAAAGGTGTGTCCCTTGTCTAACTGTTTCTCCCTCGATTCTATATTCTCTAACAAACTGTCTGAAACCCAGAAATTTATGATCTCATATCTGCTTATTTTAGAGTCCTCGGGAAAAAAATGCACAACCAAGAAAGCATTTTTGCAACTTAGCATCATTCAGACGATTATAACTTAGTTCCAAGAGTGGGAAAACATCAGTTTCCATGTCATCGTGATGTCTTGTAGGATCACTTAGTTCCTCCAAAGTATCATTCCACTGATGAATATCAGTTACCTCCCTCATACTTCCAGCTATAGTTAGAATCCCAAGTGGTAAGCCAGCACATTTTTTGGCAACCAACTTTGCCACATCTGTAACCTCCGGTGAAAGATCATCAAAATTGTTAAGCTTTTCCAAGAATAATTCCCAGCTTTCCTCTTTTGAAAGAGTTTCAATTTTGACTCGTCGTTGACACAACATTCTTCTACAAACATCTAATGAGCGACTGGAAATTACCAACTTACATTCATCTTTTCCCACAGGAACTCCAACCTTCTCTACCTCAAAGTGCTTCCACATGTCGTCAAGAAACAACACAACCTTCTTCCTTTTCTTCAAAGCATTAGACAACACCGCTGCCCTCTTAATATGATCAGTTTCTCCTTCTAAAAGATGATCCACCTTTGCAGCTTTAGCAATTTTGTCCTGCAATATGAATATTGTATTTTCTTGTGACACAGTGAAGTTTTGACATCTTCATGGAGCTTGTTATGGATGTGCATTGCTAATGTTGTTTTCCCAATGCCTCCAAAACCATACACCCCGATTCTGCACACATCTTCATCTACTAACCACGACAAAATCATTCTCAAATTTTCTTCAAACAATCTACCTTTAAGTTTCAATGTGACCAATGGCACACTCGATGATGCATGATCATCTAATGTTAGTCCACCAGGAAAATTCCCCTGCTCCATCAGAGCATCCATCTCTTGAGTTAGGCTAATGATATCTCTCTTCAGCATCTTACGCGAAGAAACTGCCCCCTTTCAGCATCTTGCTCAAGGTATCCCACCTCAGCCTCTAACTCTTCGACGTTTTTTAACCAATTTTCAACTTGACGCTTCCTTTTTCTGCCAGGCTGCATTTCTTCAGCCTCTAGCTGAGTGTTAACATCAGCTGCTCGAGCACGTAGTGCTTCATTTTTACTTCTCATAAGTCGCAACTCTTCATCCACATCAGTATTACCAATCATCCAATTTCGTATTATCAAAGCCATGACAGCAGCCTAATACTGATAAAATACAAAAATGAGACACTAGTAAAGTCTGAAACATATCCAAAAACTTATAACAGCTGTTTAGTTTCGGTCATGAGAGAGTAATTATCAAATTTTGAGGTAAGGATCTAGTTTGATGTTAATGTCCAGTAATTATGTTGTCCAATATCCGTGGTATGAGCAACGTTATCCCTAAACTCGCTTTTTTCTTCCAAAGTTTTCATTATTACTCAAAGGATACTCGGGGATGGACAAACATTACCATGAATATTAGCATGATAAGACTTTTCCCACAAAATTACACGTAAATTAATTCCCATTACCATCAGTCCATTATTGCCTATCAAACGGGTCGTAAACTCTAATACATTAATCTAGAGAGTATAGCAACAATACCCAACAATCAATTATGTGAAATACAACAACAACAATGAAGTCTTAGAGCCTGTTTACATTTATTGAACTGAGCTGAGCTGAACTGTACTGAACTGATTGGAGCTTAACTGAACTGAAATGAATAATTTATGAGAGAAGGAAATTAGGCGCTGAACTGAACTGAAATTAAGCTGAAGTGAACAGGCCTTTAGTCCCAAAATGATTTGGGGTAAATCAATTATGTGAAATACTACAACAACAACAACAACAATGAAGTCTTAGTCCCGAAATAATTTGGGATAAATCAATTAGTAAGTATCAAACGCTTGACAAAGTAACAGTATCACTGAATATCTTCTTTTCCTGTGTTTTTTTACCATGTCCAACTCTATCTGATCAAAATTTTGTAGTGTACTTGTAAAAAAAACAAGTAGACATTTTAAATTTTAAGATCATAGTATATACTTTTACAAGCATTTCTTCACAATTAACAACTAACACATCTAGAAATCAGGGGAGCAATAGAATCAAATCAAATGAACATAAAGATTTGGTGAATTGAAGTACCTGTTAGACAAAAAGATTTGGGTTTGCTGCAGATGTTAATGAAGAATTGGTGAGTCAAAGGGAGATTAAAGCTTCAACTTGCTGCTGATTCTTTTTTTGATCAACATGTTGGTATAGTAAATAGTAATATACTAGTACTATAGTGGTATTGCTTTCTTTATTCAGGTGTTAATAATGTGATTAATGGGTGACAGCATCCTATGATTAAAAAAGTTTTTAGGTAGGGAATAACATTTTCTAGTACTGTACCGGTAGTTTCAACTTTCAAGTTCAAGTCTCGGTGACCAATAACATGTTCACTCAAATACTCAATTGTGTACAAGTTATGGAAAATTTGTCTGAAAGGATTTTATAAGTTTATTTTGTTGTTTGGGGAACCTTGAGATCGAAATTCGGTAATAATTAGGGGTGAGCGTAGCAGGGTACCCTGTATATAAAAATAGGAACCGAAACCTATTCAATAGGTTCCTAAAAATTGGGAACCGGCAGGTTCCGGTTCCTAAACATGGTACCCTGTCTTTCAAAATAAGCTTAATAGTTACTTGATAAACTGTTACAAATTTTTTTTTTTTTAAAAAATGGATGTTCACATTAAAAGCTTACAACTTACTACAAATATAACAAACAAACACAGATTGTCTAGAATAATTAATACAATATTACAAATACTTGTAATAATACCATTACTTAGGGCCTGTTCACATTTACTGAAGTGAGCTAAATTGAACTAAACTGAACTGAACTGATTGGAGCTGAACTGAACTGAACTGATTGGTGCTGAACTGAACTGATTGGAGCTTAACTGAACTGAGCTGAAATGAATATTTTATGAGAGAGGGAAATTAGAAGCTGAACTGATTGGAGCTGAATTGAACTGAAATTAAGTAAATGTGAACAGGCCCTTAAACCTTTAAGAGTAAGATGAAAAATGAATAAGAGGAGGGAGAGAGGTATGTGACGGCTTTTATACAATTTTGATATATGGCTTTATATTTGGGCTGAAATCATAGGTTTTGGTTTCGTGTACCCTACAGGGAACCTGTACTAACAAGGTACCCTACAGGTTCCAAGTCCAAAATTTTATTATCCAGAATCGGAACCTGTTGCAATAGGTTCCCAATTTTATTACCCGAAACCGGTTCCACGTCAGGGTACCATGAATTTTTGCTCACCCCTAGTAATAATTGACTTTTTTCTTCAACATTGACCTCTCGTGTGACCTTAAAAAATGATCCCCTTTTACTTTTTTTCCCATGATTTCCCTCCAATTTCCTTATTTTGATTTGTGCCATTTGGGAATTAGAAGAGAGAGAATGACAAATTGGAGGGAAATTGTGGAAAAAAAAGTGGGTCATTTTTTAAGGTCACGTGAGAGGTCAACTTCGGAAGAAAAAGTCAATTATTGTCGAATTTCGACCTCAAGTTCTCCCAAATAACAAATTAAACTTATAAGGTTCTTTTAGACCATTTTAAACATATAAGGTCCTTCTAGACAAAATAGTGAACATATATGTCCCTTCTAGACAAATTTTCCATAAGTTAACAGTATATACTCCATTCGAGTTCGACTCACTCTGCATTTGCGCGGTCTCCAATGAACATTTTTTACCACAAATATTTTTGGTTATGTATAAGTAAAAATTATAAAAAGTTGATATTTGAAAATTATATAATAAGGGGAATATAATAAGATCTCATGTGCTAATTTATTTATATTGTATAAGTCATTCAATGTTGTCAAAGTTATACTAGTATTATTTTGACCCCATAAATAGTAAGTGACTCGAAATTTTAAAACAGTGATATAAATGAATTGTATTTTGAAAATATACATTAATAGAATTTTCAATTCTGACAACATTGGACATATTTTGTTTGATATATTTGGATTAACAAAAAGTTAATGGATATAAATTTCAAACTTTAATTTGATCACATAATTTTAAAGGTAAGCAAGCTACTTCCTAGCTTCATCCTATTCATATTGCAACTAGTGTGTGTTTTGGGCGATGCTCTGGGTTGTTAGTTTGTACTTCTTTAATTTGATAATTATGTTTAATTGTATGTATAGCTGGTATATGATCCGTTTGTTGCCTATATTACGGTTATTTTTTTTACTGCATATGTATTTATTTTCTAATCTTAAATAACCTCTAATTTGAAAGGAATATATAATGTTAATTACACGCTTCACTTGGCAATGGCGGCGTTGGTTGGAGCGTCGTTTGTGGCGATTTCTGTGTACAACATGCACCAGAAAACGCTTTCGCAGTTGCTGGAGTTTGCCAAGTCTATGGAGAGACATAAGGAGGGAGAAGAAGGAGCGGAGGAAGAGGAGGTTGGGCGCCACCTTTCGCCTCACCATTACCGTCGTCGTCGGAGAATTGGAGCTTATCGCCGTGCTTCGACGTCTAAATGTTAAATTAATAATATTATTAAACAAGATTAATTTATCATCATAAGACCGCCTTAAAGACGATGTTTCACAAAGGTTTTACAAAAATATAAAAATATGAAGTGAAAAAACGCAAACTTTAAGATGCACCATGGGGCACCTAAAAATAGGTGCACCACGCCTATACTTTTGAACATTTTGTAAAAAAAAATCTGAACAATTGCAAATGTTGAACATGTAGTAAAAACATCTGAACATCACAAATTTTGAACATTTAGTCAAAAATTATGAACAATCGCAATGCATCACGCTTATACTTTTGAACATTTAGTAAAAGAATTTGAACAATCGCGAATTTTGAACATGTAGTAAAAAAATCTGAACATCGCAAATTTTGAACATTTAGTAAAAAAAATCCGAACAATCGCAATGCACCACGCCTATACTTTTGAACATTTAGTAAAAAAAATATGAACAATAACAAAATTTGAACATTTAGTAAAAAATTTGAACAATCGCAAATATTGAATTATTACGAGTCAGACAAATTTTGAAAGAAGTTTGTCTGACTCCTAATAATTCAATAGTTTTGTAATATAAACTGAACATTTACTGTATACAAAATGAAAATTTCTTTATAAAATATGAGCATAAAAATTGGATGTTTATGTTCAGTTTTTGTGACGCGCTCATATTTTTTTTTACTAAATGTTCATTTTTTTTTGTAAAATGTTCAACTTTTTTTAATAAATGTTCAAAAGTATAGACGTGGTGCACCTAGAATATATAGGTGCACCATGGTGCACATAATACTAATTAGTGAAAAAACTTTTAACTTAAATAACTGGAGCAATTAATTTAGTCGAGTTACAGAGCACGCCATTGGTTGTATAGAATCACATTGTAACCATCATAGACTTCTATTTAATTAGTTAGAGACCTTATAGTTCATAAAAATGCTTGTTATTGTATTCATTTGAAAAATCTTAAATGTAAGACTAGAGCTATCAAAAGTTGACCCGATCCGAAATATCGATCTGAACCCGATTATTAATCGACCCATATGAATACGGAAAATGGTTGTATAGAAAAATGGTGACCCGAACTCGATCTGACCCGACCTGAAACCAACCCTATACCAAAGTTAACTCGAGTATTTGAGACCCGAGCCTGAACATAAACCGACCTGGAGATGACCCGACCCGAATATGACCCGTAAATTATTGACCTAAACCGAAATTGACCCAAACTCGTTTTAACCCGTCAAAATCCGAATTTTACCCGACCTGTTAATAATCCGACCTGAATTCAACCCGATATGTTCTTAACCTGACCCGTATTAAGCCCGACCTGTTACTGACCCGACTCGAAATTTAACCCGATCAGTTACAAACCCGACCCAACATCAACACGACTTGTTATTGACCTGATCCGAAGTCAACTCGACTTATGATTTTATACATCTTTATTATTGTAGATATTGATTAGCTAAATAAAGATATATGCTATATATATTGTAATCTACTTGTAAAGTCATAACTTTGTAAGGCTAAAACTACTTTATGTTAATATTGAAAGTATTTTGTCTTTACTTGAACTGAACCCGACTTGAACCCAAGAGACTTGGAAATGACCCGACCTGAATATAACCCACAAATTATTGACTTGAACTAAACCCGACTTAAACCCGAGAATGACCCGACCTGATTATAACTCGCAAATTATTGACTTGAACCGAACCCGACTCAATCCCGAGAATGACCCTAACCTGTGAAAACCCGAATTAAAAACGACCTATTATTCACCCGACCCGAATGTAACCCGACCTAAATCTGACCCAAACCTGATAAGATGTATGACCCGACGTAACCCGACTCAAGCATGACCTAACCTGAACCCGACCCACATAGGTTACGACATTAACCCGAATTGACCCGACTCGAGTTTACTACCCGACCCGTTTACCCGAATTAACAGCTCTATGTGAGACCACTCTTATTGATGATGAGATGAAATACGAATTTGATTTTTCTTACTCGTATCATGTTTTTGGAAAATGAAATGCAGGGTTTCCATTTTGAGAAAGTGCATATCCCCTCCGTGTTTAAATAAGTGTTACAGTTTGACTTTTTCACAATTCATATAATGACTTTGAATTGATTATTTTACTAATATATAAAAAAATAAATGTTATTGTATAAGACATTATTGGATTCGTTACAATATATACTTTTATATTATAAAATTTCCTATGATTTTACTAATATATAATTATATAAATTAATGGTTAAAGTCATATCTCGCCATGCGTATTTAGTCAAACTGTAACACTTATTAAAACACGGAGGGAATACTTGAATTAAGGCCTAGCCTTTTTAAGTAGCCCAATTTATTCTGTAATTTATTCCACATCTAGCCCATGTCCTGCTCTCTACGCACCAATGTTTTTCTCTATTGAACTAGTACTAATGTACTATATTTTTTTTCGAAAAAAAAAAAAAAAATAAATAAATAAAAATAAAAAAAATGTACTATATTTTTCACTCTTTAAAACTCCAAACTAACCTGGTTGGAAGACAATGCATATTTCACCATATAATGCATCTCCTAAAATTACAAGTTAAAGTATGTCGAAACGCTATGCATCAGGATCCAAAGATTTATCTCTATGTAAAAGAGCCAAGCAAACCAATTCTATCCCATGCTAAAACACAATTTTAGTTATTCAAGCTCACAAATAGTTAAGAACATATTTACAAACTTCAAATACATGCCTAAAGCAAAAACTATAAGTGGCTAAAGCAATGTTCAGAGCTTGTGAATGTACTCAATAATATAAGTGACCAAAGGAATGTTCACCTTGAACCTGAGAACGTAACAAGAGGCTGAAGCAAGTATGCAGTATCAGGATTATCCCACTCAAGTGTCTCCCACCACTCTTTTTCAACCATAATCATTTTAAGTGATAAGGGAGCATCAGATGACTGTCCATCGTCGAGGAGTGGGAAAGAGATAGGGAGTTTCTTGAGCAAAGGACACATTATAATTGTTATATTCTCGATGTGATCACGAGGAAGCCCCGGTTTCTCAATTGAGATACCGGGTTGTGTCTCAAATGCCTTTTTGGCAATTAATTTACCATGTGTGTGGGCCCCTTTGCTGACTTGATGAGAAAGTAGCTTTTATTGTGTTAACGGTGTGACTAACGGCAAATTCTTGTTAGTAAACGTTTCATTCATTCGACACTTAGCTCTTAAAAAAAAAAAATAACACTCTATTATTTACTCTAAGACCTGGTGTTTGGCGAAGGCTGACAGTCGTCTTACGGTGGGTGTTCCAGTTCGAGCTCGAGCGTGACATTTGAAGGTGTTTCCCAACAAGGAGACTATGGTGGAAGGTTTTTGCTGAAATTGTAAAATTGTACATGGTCACTTGAGTGTAGATCTATGATGGAAGGTATGTGAGAAATTTCATGTATTTGTATAATTATCTTAAATTTACAGTAATTTTAGTTATTTGATTCTTATAATTGTGTCAATTGATTAGTTGATTAGTTTTTGTTTATGAATTATGTAATTGTGTTGCAGGCTATTGCGCCCTGCTAAGAATTTTGACCAGTTGATGGAGCCTTCTGTGTTGATACTGAGTGCCTTTTGTGATTTTGTAATTAAGGCCTACAAGCCCAAACATATAAGAAGTATTAATTAGTCTTAATGTACTCTAATTTATAAGTTATGCTAAACAAGTATTGAAAGCCCATTCATATATTGATTAGCAATCGAATGCAGCACTAGAATTTGCGATTAATTAGTATTATTATGTATTCTAACTTGACTTGTTATGCTAAACAAGTACCTGAAGCCCAAATTAGTTACGAAATCCTTTTTTTCTTTTTGTCAAATATTAGTTATGATAAGGGACCTGGGAACATGTTTATTATAAAAAATAAAAATTAAAAAAAGAAAGTACCTAGGAACATTTACTAATTATTCTTACTAAGTTTAAAAAAAATAATAATAAATTATTCTTACTAGGTTCTAGTTTACTACTGTATTAGTTATGCTAAACACCTATTAATTCGTATTATTATATAGCTAGGCTATTAGTGAAGTAGCTAGGCCATTAGTATTAATATGGAGCAAAAAAGTCAATTAAAGCCCAAAGCCCTATAATCTATTTGAAGAGTGGATCCATATTAACTGGTTTACCTTCAATTCATTCGCAAATCGCAAGTTCGCAACCCTAGACTATTAGCTCATTGACGACGGTGGACGACGGAGGACAAGCCAGTTGCTTGCTTAGTAGTCCGTACGGTCGTAGCCGATCCTAAACCCTCACCGGAAAAGCCCAAACATTGGTGAAGGTATACTCTGAATTTAGAAAGTTAGGAAGAAGCTCGGGGTTTTTTTTTTTTTTTTTTTCTTTCTCTTAAGGGTAAGTAGGTCCGATTTTGTTGCGACATCTGTCATGTACAGTACTCCTCGTTAGTAAAGATGGCGCTAACAGAATTCCCTACAGTGACTTAACACTGTCTACTGTCTCAATTTCACCGTTTCAATCCAAAGTTGTGAATGGACAAACAACCCCCTACTTTTTTCACAGAAAATGGCGAAAGTGTCCTCTTGAGAAACATACAAGTTTCTCATGTTGAGAAACTTGTATTTTCTCCTTCGGGAGATAGATCATACTAGTATTATCTTCGTTAGTAGAAGTTTCTGCATCTTCAAGATTGTCAGATAGTGAAATGAGCTCCTTCAAACCCCTACATACTTGTACTTCAAGAACCTCTAAGTTTTGCAGTTGGTTTAGAACACTCGCCGTGAAGAGAGCCTCAATTTTCCAGCAGTGCTCCATTGTCTGGGAGCACTATGGTTTTGATTTGACCTTCTTGGTCCTTGCCATATTCATGAACAACCACATTTTTATCAAACACTTTGTCAATGAAGCTATCAAAATTAGTTGATGCTATCATTGCTATGTAAATTTGATACTCCGTAGTATTTTAATTGATGGAAAGGTTGAGACTTGAAATAGCTATTAAAATCGCTGACATTTGACATCCAGCAACCTTTAAGTCTCTTCAAATGTTGCAGCTCCATCAAATCATTCCCCTCAACGCTCTTGTTTTAATGCCCAATTTCCAAGTGTTCGATGTAGGAAAGCCCAGTTAGTAATCTTTGGAATGGCACACAAAGTTTGTCACAGTTTTTCAAACCCAAGGAATCTCAAGTTGGGTAACACTTCAATCCCTTTAGGTAAATCCACTAACGAATCATTAGAATTCAGATTCAGCACCCTTGACTTCACGAGCTTTGTTAAAGAGGGCACATAAGTTAATTTTGAACAGCATATCACTTCCAAAGCTGAGAGATTCTTCAGTTCGGAAATACAATCTGGCAGTTTCTTAATTATTGGAGCTCGAGTTAAACTGAGAAAGCGAAGGCCCTTCATGTGCAAAAAGAACGAATCAGGGACAGACGTTAAAGGATTATCTTTAAGCAGCAAGGTTGAAAGATAAGGGCACACCGGTGAAATGTTGGATGGAATATCAGCAATGTGATTGCTTATCAACGAAACCTTCACCAGGTCTTCCGTCCACTCTATAGCATTCGGTACTCTAGTAAGTTGTAATCCAGATCTTATCAGGAACCGATGAGTATTACTACCAATTTTTGACGGCCATGTCTCTGATTAAGTCGTGCATCTTCACATAATTTCCTTGAGAATCCAATGATTCCAACAAGCTTGCATTGAATAGTCTATTAAGGATGGTGTGCCCCTTATCAAATTGTTTCTCTCTTGACTCTATATTCTCTAACAAATTGTCTGAAACCCAGAAATTTATGATCTCATATCTGCTTATTTTAGAGTCCTCGGGAAAAAATGCACAACCAAGAAAGCATTTTTGCAACTTAGCATCATTCAGACGATTATAACTTAGTTCCAAGAGTGGGAAAACATCAGTTTCCATGTCATCGTGATGTCTCGTAGGATCACTTAGTTCCTCCAAAGTATCATTCCACTCATGAATATCAGTTACCTCCCTCATACTTCCAGCTATAGTTAGAATCCCAAGTGGTAAGCCAGCACATTTTTTGGCAACCAACTTTGCCACATCTGTAACCTCCGGTGAAAGATCATCAAAATTGTTAAGCTTTTCCAAGAATAATTCCCAGCTTTCCTCTTTTGAAAGAGTTTCAATTTTGACTCGTCGTTGACACAACATTCTTCTACAAACATCTAATGAGCGACTGGAAATTACCAACTTACATTCATCTTTTCCCACAGGAACTCCAACCTTCTCTACCTCAAAGTGCTTCCACATGTCGTCAAGAAACAACACAACCTTCTTCCTTTTCTTCAAAGCATTAAACAGCACCGCTGCCCTCTTAATCTGATCAGTTTCTCCTACTAAAAGATGACACCTTTGCAGCTTTAGCAATTTTGTCCTGCAATATGAATATTGTATTTTCTTGTGACACAGTCACCCAATAAACATGCACTGAAGTTTTGACATCTTCATGGAGCTTGTTATGGATGTGCATTGCTAATGTTGTTTTCCCAATGCCTCCTAAACCATACACCCCGATTCTGCACACATCTTCATCTACTAACCACGACAAAATCATTCTCAAATTTTCTTCAAACAATCTACCTTTAAGTTTCGATGTGACCAGTGGCACACTCGATGATGCATGATCATCTAATGTTAGCCCACCAGGAAAATTCCCCTGCTCCATCAGATCATCCATCTCTTGAGTTAGGCTAATGATATCTCTCTTCAGCATCTTACACGAAGAAAACTGCCCCGTTTCAGCATCTTGGTCAAGGTATCCCACCTCAGCCTCTAACTCTTCGACGTTTTTTAACCAATTTTCAACTTGACGCTTTCTTTTCCTGCCAGGCTGCATTTCTTCAGCCTCTAGCTGAGTGTTAACATCAGCTGCTCGAGCACATAGTGCTTCATTTTTACTTCTCATAAGCCGCAACTCTTCATCCACATCAGTACTACCAATCATCCAATTCCTTAAAATCAACGCCATGACAATAACCTAATACTGATAGAATGCAAAAAATGAGACACCAGTAAATTCTGAAACATATTCCAAAACTATAACAGTTCGTTTAGTAGGTGTAAAAATAAATTGTGATAATAAAAGTGTATTTATATAATTTTACGAAGTCAGTTAGACGTCAATATCCAAATACTGTATTATTGTCCATGGTATGCAACTCCATCCCTGAACTCGCTATTTTCTTCCAAAACCTTCCAAAGAAGTACATGAAAATGGACAAACATTACCATGAATATGAGACTTCCCACAAATTATATGTAAATTAATTCCCATTATCATCATTATTGCCTACCAAACGGGCGTAAGAGAACCAAGAGTCGTGACTAATACATTAATCTACAAAATTTAGCAACAATATCCAACAATCAATTATGTAAAAAATAGTAAAATACCAAATTTTCAGAAGTTTTGCTGATTATCAAACGTTTGATACAGGAGCAGTATAACTAAAGAAGCCTCTTTTTTCCCCTGTTATTACTAGCAAATTCCAATTCTATCAGATCAAAATTTGTAATGTACTAAATATAAAACTAAGCAGATGTGTTTAATATTAAGATCATAATCTATTCTTAAACTATAAGTTTATAAAATCACTAAGAACAAACAAACAAAATTAAGACTAAGAACAAACAAACAAAATTAAGACAACATAGGTTAAAATTGAGTGAATTGATGTACCTTTTGGACACAAAGATTTGGGTTTGCTGCTGATTTTCAATGAAGAATTGGTGAGAGTCCAACGGAAATTAAAGCTTCAACTTGCTGGCTGCTGCCTATTCTTTTATGATCAACATGCTGTTATAGTAGTATTGCTTCAAATGGTGACATCAACCTATGCTTAAAAAATTCTCCAAGTAGGGGTTAAACATCCCTTAATCTATTACTTGAACTAGTATTCTTTCCGTCATTTAATTAAGTAAATTAGTGTTTAGTCCGAGCAATGCCCCAAGTGTATACATTAAATATTCTTTATTTTGAATTATAATTTTTTTGTTTTATAAGTATTTTGAATACTTTAATTATAGATTTAGTTGAAGAAAATGATTTGTGTATTTTTTTTAAAAAAAATAAACTCATGCCGTACTTCTAAGAAAAAAATAAAATAAAAAAATAAAAATAAATAAAATAAATAAATAAATAAATAATTGATGTTACTTTTTAATAATTTGGGGTTATTATATGAATAAATTAATGCTACCGATATAAATAATTAGGGTGACTCATTAATAAATAATTGAATAGTAATTACACTTATAAACAAATGTGACCACGTGTGGCTAACAATAATACATCCATAAATATCAAAACACCTAAATTTCAATTTAATAGTTAATCCTTGGAAGTAATTTTGTTATGGTGTCATATTCAACTTCATCGAGTATTGTAGAGGTGTTGTGGCAATTATTGTGGGTCACTGAATCTAGTGGCTCCATTGAATTAGGTATAGTCTAATAGTGAGAGCATGACCGCTTATAAGAAGCACCACTTAAATTTAGGTAGAAATTAGATTAGGTCCCGTGTCATGCACGATAATTTAGTTTAACACTATATTTAATTATACAAAATTATCAAATTTCAAATTAAGATAAAAAAATTTGTAATTACTAAAATAAAATAAAATTATACTTCATGTCATACTAAAGAAAATAGTAGAGTATTACTCTATTACATGCACGACTAATAAAAATAATTATACATTATGTCACAAAGTTATATGTAGGAAAATATTATTGCATAGTATAAAATAAAAGAATAAAATATTTCCAGATTAGAATATATAGAAAAAAATCATTTTAAGCAAATAATATTATTATTAGTAATAAGAATTTTTTATTTCTATTATAATATATTAATTAAATATATATAATTTTATTGTCTTAAATAAGTTGTCAATAAAAAAATATAAAAAGAAAAATTAAGTTAGAATATTTTTATTTTTAGAAGATAGTTTTTGGAAGGAAAAAACGACACCAGGAAATGACATGTGTCATTCCTGGTGTCTGTTTTAGTATTATGTTGTTGATATTATATTAAATTTGTAAAAAAAAAAAAAGACTAATGTTAAATTAAACGTAATTGTATAACATAAATTAAAGAGATGATTAGAATATAAATTATGTGAATTCTATTTGCTATTAAAAATTGAATAAAAAAAGTATAGTCGAAATTATGTGAGCTAATAAGATTGAGTGATACATAAAGTGTAACACAAATAGTGGAATAGAGGATTTAGATCCGAAGTTTAATCCTTATGATCTCGAGATAATGAGATGTGAAGATGTCTTTCACCATTCCACCTTTGTGATTTGACAGGGAGTTATGCTTTATGCTAGTTACAATTACTTTCTGTGCCGTAGAACCCCTTTGGTCTATATTGTTCTATTATTGACCAGTAAGGCAGTAACTACCAAGTGCAAGTACTAAAGTTGATATCTTATCATCTGTAATACTGTAATATTATTCTTTTTGCTCCACGTTAAAAGCAAGTGTAGTCCCAACTCCCAAATCTTAAGATTTGAAATGACATCATCATTTTAACTCTTAAGACTTTTACTTAAAACTTTTTCTATCTTTCTTCTTAAATCTCTAAGTCTCAAGTTGAGTCTTGAAATTTCAAAACTCAATTTAAGACTTGAGATTGGGACCCACCTCACTTTTTTTTTTTATTTTTTATTTTTTACATATAATATGTCATATATTTGAGTTTTAGGACTAAAGTGATAAATTTGTACAAGTTTTAGTGAGTCTTAACAAGAATTTGATGACATTATTTTCAATGGGAACAAAAATAATGTCAAATTCAATTCTTAAAACTTGGAGCTAAAGTTGCTCTAATATACAAAACAAAGTACTCCGTATATACATCTGAGTATTTGTTTTGCAATGATGTTATCAATTCTTTTTCAATTAATCATTTATTTTATTTTTTTATTTTTTTGATGTAAAAGAGAGCCATAAGTACGGGGTGAAAATCAATCCCAGAATTTCATAAAAAAGGGAAAGAAGATCAAGCATTTGCTATTCTACTAATTTACACTACTATTGATTGCAAATGCAAACACCCAAAGGTGTGTTCTATTCACTTGATTTTCACTTATAGACCTTATTAAAACTTATTTTAATTATAATTTGTAATTGAGTAACCCTTATCAGAACTTATTAAATCTAAACTGAACTTATTATACCAAAAATAAGTAAAAATATAAAATAAGTGAAAATAAGATAAATAGAACAGACCCTTAATTATGATTAAGTATAACCCGAGACAATGTCCGATCCATATTTAGTCATTCACTCAAATTTTCCCTTGAGGCTTTGAGGTCCAACATTTTGTTCACCTTGACAAACACGGGCTAAAAAGGCCCAAAACCTATCACATTGTTCACCCCTTTCTTTACTTCTAGGCCTTTCACAAATCCACAAAAGATTATAAGGAATTGACAAAAATCTTCATTGCAAATTCACAGATAAATTTCCATTCAAACCAGAAGCACGCAATAGATAGATAGATCGTCAACACATTTACAAAATCCTTTCAATCATTCAAGCCAGCCAATTACATGCATTATTCAGAAAATGGGAAATTGAAAAAAAAAATAATAAGAAAAGAAAAAAGATCAGCTTGATGATTACAATTGGGAAGTATTAACAAGATTAATTTTTAGATCATTATAGCTTAAAACACGGCAATCATAGATGCTTCTCCAATTATGTGACCGTCAGTCGCATCCAACAACTTTTCCTTCGTCACCTGCAATTTAATCATCAAACGTTACATTATACAACTATGTAACTATACTCGAAATCACGATCAACAAATCACGTCTACATCATTATCCTCTTTTATCTACCATAAATTAATTAATCGGTGTTATTATTTGTAATTTACATCCATTCTTTCAGATAGAGTACATAAATCGATCACCATCGGGTTAAGCTTTAGGTTTAGTTGATGGAAAAATAAAAAAGGAAACATACCGTCTTGCCAAGGCGAAGCTCATCATCAAGTGCATACAACTTAAACTCGATCCTATGCCCATGACTAGGCATAGTAGGGACTCGCCAACCAGGTACCTTATCATCATTATTCCCTTCAGCAATATTCACATAATCACCACCTAATTCCTCTTGCTTACCCGAAAATCCCTCGGGCAAGCCTTTTAAGGTAGGTGGGATATGTGCCACGACCCAAATAGTCCACGGAACAAGTGGACTATCTGGGTCTGGGGCATCAATATCCTCTACCACCAAGGCCAAATGTTTCGTCCCCTCTGGAACGTTATACCACTCGATCGGAGGGGATATACCGGACTTCGCACCTTGACCTTCGTCGGTGTACTTACGTGGTAGCCGCCCGTCTTCCTTGTTCACCGGCGGGCAGACTATCCGGAAATCATCGGAGTCGTGTGTTACACCTGCCATTTTTCCTAGTACAATGTTGATTATTTTTGTTACGCTTGGAAAATATAAAGAGGATGTGTTGATAAAATGTAACACTTGTAAGATGTAACAAAAATTTAGGTTGGATAATGTCGTAGGTGTCTGGATATGTTTTTATAGAGTGAAAGGATATGACACGTGCTGGAAGAGTTTCTAGCTGTGGGAGAAGATTTAGGTTAATTAGACACGTGTTTGGGTGTTTGTGATGTGTATTTTTTTTTAATTATTTTTTTATATTAAAAAATGCTGGGATATTTGTGACGTGTTTGGCTACGAACATTTCCGTCTTCGAACTTTCTGCTAGCATCGCCATATCACCGACTAATCGACTATAGTGGTTCATGTACGAGTTCAAAATATATCTCCTCGTGAATTAAATTAAAAAGTATTAAAGCAATTCTTTCTCAATTTCACAATTGAAACATTCATAATATATATTGAGAGACAAATTAAATGGCAGATGTAATAGCAAATGGGGATCATTTGGTTAGCAATAACTTGAATACTCTATAATATTCCTTGTAATAAGTCTAGTTTGATTCCCGTTCTTTCTTTTGATGCATAGAATTAGAAATTCCTCTTGTTAGAATAGTTTGCTAAATGGTTTTTTTTTTTTTTTTTTTTTTTTTTTTTTTTTTTAGGAAAAAGACACTTTAATAATTCCAACTATGGACGATTTACTTCTAATAATCCCAACTAAAGTTTATTCTTTAATTATCCTAACTATTAGGTGAGTTTTCCTCCATCAATCTCAAAAACCGGTTACCTGCTGAAAGGTAAACTTTTTTTTTTTCCAAATGCCACATGTCAGCACATGATCGGCTATATATATATATATATATATATATATATATATATATATATATATATATATATATATATAATAATAATAATAATAATAAAAATCAGCCCAACTCTTCATTCCCTTCAGCCACCACAACCACCCCTTCATTATATTCCCAAATCCAACCATCGGGAAACCATCCTCTTCCCCAACCCCGTCCCCTCCTCCCTATCCTCGTTGGAAAACCATACCCCTTCCCCAGTCACAAGCCAGTAACCGTCCCTCCTCACCGCAAGCCCGCAACCACCAGGCCGACCTTATCGTCGTTCAACCATACCCCAAGTATCATTCCCAGATCCGCATCAGCACCACCGTCAGATTCTCTTTCCTCCGCCGCAAGCTCGCAACCACCAGCCCACCATAGCTAACAGCCTAACACTGTCCCCGTTCCCTGCCTTCATTCTCGCCGATTAGGTCATCGTTCACCGCCTTCGTTCTCGCGGATTCGAGCCTTGCCGATTTGAAAGTAGCGGTGTCGCGAGTGGTTTCACGGCATGGTGGGAAGGAATGGAGGGAGGTTGGGGTGGTTTTGCGAGTGAGGTGGTTGTTTTCGGTAAAGTAGAAGGGGGAAGGGGAAGTTCTAGCGAGGTGGTGGCAGAATCCGGCTGGGCTAGGGGGATGGGGGTGGCTGGTGGGGAGGAGAGGGTTTTTTCTTTCAGTTTTAAATTTTTACTTTTTAATTTTTTTTGAACCACTCACGTGCGGCCATGTGTCAAAGCAACCTATTATATTAGGTTGAAGACCGGCTGGGACTGCTGGAGGAAAACTCACCTAATAGTTACAATTACTAAAAAATAAACCTTAGTTGGGATTATTAAAATAAATCTGCAATAGTTGGGATTATTAAAGCGTATTTTTCCTTTCTTATTTTTACAAAATCATAGGTATAATATGAAGTACTTGGGTTAATACACTAGATTATTTTTTTGACGGGAATTAATACACTAGATTAGATATATTAATTCACAAATTATTGGGTGAGTCCATTTTATTAATATTAGAGTACAAATTTTTTAAAGCTAATATGTCTTAATAATTTTTAAAAAATTTAAAATTTTATATAAATTGTACGAAAACTTTTACTTGTATTTAAATTTAAAAGTCATTATCGATCTCGGGATCCTCTTGAACCAAAAGGAAAGCTTAAACTAACTTAGCAATCCATCATTCTCACTTTCACATATTGATTATATTAAAAGTTTGATACTATATTATGAAAATATGGTAAAACCAGTAAGAGCAACTACAATGGTTGGCTAATTCATTTAATAGCTTTGTTGCTCCAATGGTTAAGCTACTTATAAATTTATTTATTTTAATATAATCTAATAAATATTTACTAAGCTAATTAGCTCTACAAAGCTAATTTGCTTGTCAAAGCTAATCAACAAGATGTGCACGATGGTATAGTTAGCTTAAGATTTTTAATATTTGCAAGCTAATCCTTTTTTCCAACCATTGGAATTGCTCTAATGATGATAAATCTGAAAAGCCGGTCATTAGACATGGATTTAGGAGTAGATCATTTTGCATCTATATTTCAACCTAAAAGAGTTTTGTGTGAAGGATCATGTTAAAATATAAAATTAATTTAAAATTCAACTATTAGCTTAAATTTTTTTGTTGAATTAATATTAATATACTTTTTTACATCCTCTTCTCACACTTAACATCAAACCTTTATTGATGGAGTGAAGATAAGCAAAAGAATGATTATTAGCAACAAACATATGTTAGCACTTTTTGAAACGATTTTTATTCCGAAATTAAGTCAATTGGAACTAATAAATCTAAAGTTAAGAGTAACTAAGTTCTTTCAAATCAAGTAGAAAATAATTGGTGATTAGTTTGTTTAAATTCATATTTTTAATGATACAATAGTAGACCGAAACCAAACAAATACATGGTACACTTTGAAAACCTCTGATTTGTTGAAAAAGTAATGAAATTTATTAATGTAGAGTTACGACAAGGAAAAAGTAACAAAGCCAATCAAATTTGGCATCCACAAATACAGATACGATTTGGTTTTTTTTTTTTTTTTTTTTTTTTTTTTTTATTTATTTATTTATTATTTTTTTTTTTTTTAAGGAGAAGGGTTTTACCAGGTCGAAACCTCTCACAGGTCCTTCCAATTCGGGTTAGCGGGCTAGATATTTTGGAAGTGAGGGGGAAGAGTAAGTGATGAGTGTCATTTCTGACACTATTTTATATATATGTTCCTTAGATTTTGGATAAGTTCCTTTAGCATTTTAGTGTTTTTATTTAGGTTTCTGATATTTTGTGGCTTATTTCTCATTTGTGTGTTTTGATAGGTTATTGAGTGGTTTTAGAAGGTAAAAAGATCAACCAAATAAAGGAGTCAATGCGGAGCACAATTGGAAGTTCCTGCCGAGGAACTTGAGAAACTGACGGAGATGAAAACAACTTGCTGAGCACATTTTGTTCGTCTAGGTTCATTGAATCCACAAATTTGGGAAGTCTTGGGGAATAATTCACAAGATCTACAGCTGTTGGAAAAGATAAATATGAATGAAAAGAAGATCTTATCAATTGGTTAAGATATGGAAGAGATATATTTTTCACAATTTTATCTAATTACTTTCCTTATCTTTGAAAGATTCCCAATTATCTCTTAGCCTATTTAAAGCCACGAAATCATAGAGAAAACAAGCCAGACACTGAAGAAGAGACGAGAGAGAAGGGAGGCTTCACTCCAAAACCCTTCTAGGGTTTGGAGTTGTTGGTCACTGTTCATGATACATTGCAGCGGAGGAATTCGGAGTTGCCTGAGAGGAACTCAGATCCGAATCTGAGAAACTTGATGGGTTCTTGTTTCGTTTTCTTTTCTTATCTTTGTATTATGAGTCCTTAGCTTGTTATGCTCAGTAACTATTAGTTTGAAGCCATGTATTAAGTATTTGAGACGAGTATTGTTGGTTTTAATGATTAATGCTTTAGAGTATTCTTGAATTATTGTTTTGTTCATACGAATGATGATTTCTTATAAGTAGGTGTACAACTATTTGTTTGGGTCTGATTTCTTTTGCTAATTAATACTACTAAGTCTATAATTGCTTGGGAACATTAATCGAGTAGCAAACAATTGTAGAGGAGGACGTTCCACTCTATTAATTGAAAAGTAATTCTTGATCGAGGCCAAATCACGTAAGTTCCGGAGTGTTGTGGTTGTCTTGGCCTGATGTTTTCCTAGTTCTTAATGCTGTCATCAGGTTAAATTCCTTGCTCGTAGTATAGGGGTTATCTGTTGGTTAGGGTTAGTGAAAGTCGTATGGGATCTAACCATTACTAAGGGAAAACAGAGGAACTTGTTCCATAAGTCAAGCTATTCTAAAGGGTTAAGTATTATGTCTGTGATTATACATTTGCATGGTGGATTTCTATATGTAGTTGCTGAGTATCTCAAGTTCCTTATATGTTCTTGCTGTTATTAGTTTAAGTTCCTAGTTGTTAGTTGATCTTTATCCTTAAACACCCCCCCAATCATTTACTTCGTTGTTTTGAGTCTTTGTTAAGTGTCTTGGATCTTATTCTTAGTTATTTGCAAGCACATTCTTCGTGGGATCGACCCCTACTTCCGCTAATTACAAGTTAGTAGTCTTAGGGTAATTATTATTAATTTGTGTGCGTTTCGACACCGCATCAAATTTTGGCGCCATTGCCGGGGAATCCCACAACCTCTTGGTTGTGAAAAACAAACTTGACCACTAGACCAAACTATGCTTGATTGCTTGGTATACATATACGATTAGTTGTTCGAGCATTCTAGGAGAGTAGAAGGTGGTCTCAAACTTGTTCATTTGAAATTTTGTTTTGATTGAATTTTTTTGTAGGTAAGGAGAATTTCCTTGCAAGTAGGGGGGAAATTGGGAAACCTCCTTATTTGGGGTGAGAATCGAACCCCTCTTACAAGGGTAAAAGGTCAACTTCCAACCGACTAGACTAATATGTTTTGAGTGAATTTTTACTTTTGGATAAATTGTTGAAGTCTTTAATGTATGATGCTTTTCTTTTTCCAAATGACCACTAATATAATATTTTTTTATTAAGGCTGTTTATGATGACAACTTTTTTCACCATGAACTATTGTCATTTGATCTTTATTGTATGTCTTGTAAAAACGTGAAGTTCATCTTTACCGTTATTACTCTGTCTTTCTTTTTCATCTTCTTTTTGGAAATTAAATACCATTTCCCTGTAAATAAACTTGTTTGGGTCCAATTTACTTCAATTGGGTGGGTCCAAAATAATTCAATTACAAAGCCTAAGGTCAAGGTTCAACCCTCCAATCCATGCCAAGTCAGGTCAAAGGCCTAGTCAACGTGTCAAGTCCACTTGACTCAAGGCCCGTTTATCCTATTATGTCAAGGTATAAAAGCAATCAATCTTCTCTCTCTACATTCATTCACTTCAAGGCTCAAGCAATTAATACTCTTGCATAGCTTTCTCTCTCTAAACACTGTACCGACTTCGGCATCGGAGGGGCCTTCCTCGGCACAACCCCCAAGGCCAGTTTATGTGTGTTTGCTGTGCAGGAAACCCTTGGCCCAATCACCACTTGGAGCTAGTTCAGTCTTCAGCCCACTAGAAAGGACCAAGCCGAAGGTCTCATTATTGTTTTCACCCGAAAAAATTTAGCGCCATTTGTGGGGAAGACTTTAAAAAAACAAGCCAATCTCAATCGTTCTTAACTCTCTTGGCAACATGGCTAAGAACAATAAGAACGGTAAAAACTCCAAAAATGGCGGCCCTTCTTCCTCGAAGAAGAGCCCAATGGCACCGGGGAAAGGTCCTCACTCAACGTCGTCCCCATTGCCACCTCCTTTATCGCCTTCATTGAGTATACACTCTTCGGAGAGGGTCATCTCGGAGAGGGCCCCGTTGGGGAGATCACTATCTCCATCCGACCACTCTCAACAACCGACTGGTTCTTATCATCCGAGCCGGTCTGATGCTAAGAGCCCGCCTCGAAGAGTCCATTCTCATTCTCAGCCAAGTACGACCCCTCAATCGGGGCCTTCCACGGAAGAAGTGGCGAGAGCCGTAGTAGTTTTCATAGAGGTCATGAAAGCCCAAGCGGGCAACCTCCATCCACCTCGCGACCGTTCACCCCTTCCGTCGGGACATCTGCGGAGGAGAATCGGTCAAGAGGGGGAGGGAAGGCCTCCATCCTTTAAGGAGTTGGGGAGAAAGTGGGAAGAAGACACTTGGAGGACTGAAAGGGAGAGAAAAAGAAACCCTCAGTTATTCGGGGAGTCAACCCGTCCGAGATCCCGCAGCTACAAAAGCAGCAATTCCGCCTCAGCGCGAAACGAACCTGCTCGCCGAAGCGTCCACGAACGCCTCGGTGCAAGGGAGTTGAGCGTGCACAGCTGCTTCTCCTTCCTCGAGGGGAAAGAGCCTCAACCTGAATCGTCTCAGCCGAGGACGAAAACCACTTCAACCTCTCTAAGAGGGAGGAGCGAGGTCCCAATGGCTGAGCGAAAGGGAAAGGCCATCATGGTCCCTACCAGCTCGCCCTTCCAAAACTGGATTTTGGAAGAGCATATGCCGATGGTAAAAATCCCGGCACACATTACTTATGATGGTACTTCAGATCCGAAGGACAACATCGCCTTTTACGAGGGGCACATGTATCTGAACCCTAGGTCCGAAGCTACCTGGTATAAATACTTCCCAACCACCCTCAAAGGTGTCGCGCAAGCGTGGATCACCAAGGGGGTAAAGGAAGGCTCGATAACCAGTTGGAAAGATCTCTCCAACAAGTTTAAGAGCAAATTCTCTATGGCTAATCGCCGAGAGAAAACAACCGCAGAGCTTATGGGCCTGCAGCAAGTGGAGGACGAAAGCCTCCGAGACTATCTGACTCGCTTCAGCAATGAGTCGTCTAGAACCACAAGCCTAGACCAAGGGTTAGACGTCTTTGCTTTGCAAAACGGACTATAAGCTGGCAGCAAGTTCCTTGACTTCATGGTCATGCATCCCCCGCAGACCCTAGAGGAAGCCTTGGATGCCTCGGATAAATTTTTTCGAGCTGAAGAGTGGAACAAAGCTAAAACCCAACCCCATGCTGGGGCTGGGAAAACAAAGCAACAACAGTCTGAAGGCCAAGGCCAGAAGAAAGGGAAGGTGAAAGCCTCGGAACCATCTCCAGCCACTAAGCTGAATAAAGACAAATCTACCCCACACACGGGTAGATACGAATCCTATAACCCTCTCGCCCTTCCTCGCGCTAAGATTTACAGCGTGATGAAAGATGAGCAGAGGTACAGAAAGCCGAGGCCACTCCTACAGTGGCATCAGCAAAAATGCAAGGACCGATGGTGTGAGTTCGATGAATCCCTCGGGCACCACACCGAAGATTGTATCCAGCTGAAAAATCAGATCAAGGATATGGTCCGAAAAGGTTACTTGAAGATCTGCGAGGAAAAGAAAGCTGAGAAAGCCGAGAAAGATCCTCGGCAAGAACTGGATTTCCCCCGTGTAGACACCCAAATGTGTCTCCCCAAAACCAAACCCAGTGATGAATACCTTTTGCGTCGAATGATTATCGAACGAGTTGAAAGTGTGAAAGGTCAAGTGTTGCGGTTGGTTTTTATTTAAAAATTCTTTCTTTCTGTTTTCGAAAAACAACTCTATTTTATGAAAATAGCCAATCCAGTTTAGTTTGGTTCACGACAAGGGGCCAATAATAGTATGGTTGGATGGGGCTTGCAAAGAGCTTTCCAACGATATATTATAAGCCCAATTCCGATGAGTAATGAGGAAGTTATGGCCAAAATACTAAACTAGGCCCGGTTTGATCTTTACATGCGGCCCAATGATCTAGGGGAGGGCCCAATGTTAATTATTATCCCTAGAGTTATTAGAATTAATTATAGTCTTCTAGAATTCTCTAGAAGGTTCTCTTTAGTCCTAATATAATTAGAATTAATAATTATATTTTGATAAATTTTATTTGGAATAAAATATTATTTTATGAAAAATACGATTTCGGTTTTCATACGGACTTTACAAATCAATTTTGATTGATAAGTGGACTCCGTGTTTGAAAGCGCGTAGGAATCCAGGCTGTCGCCAAACGACAGGATTGTCGCCACGCGACAGACCTTGTCGCCTGGCGACAAGGTCGGTTTTGCAGCGACAGAGTGAAGTTTTATTCCTTATCAAATTCTACCTATTTCCTTATCAAATCTACATTCACAATCATCAACAATCAACAATCAATTATCATCTACAATCTATTCTCTCTATGCTCTCATCTCTCTAGCTTTTTACAAACAAAAGTCCGCATTCACGAGATCTAGAAACACCTAGCCAAGTTCGAAGTTGCCTTCGCCCTAGACGTGAAAGGTTATAATTTCTGAGGGTTTGGTCCCAAATCTCTCTTTTAATTATTTAATTTGATAGTTTGATTTTATTATTTTCCTTGAAGTTACTAACGCGTGTATTTTGTTATTAGAAAGAGATACGAGGCATCAAAGTATGTAATCTTATTGCTCTATTCTTGTAGAAAGCATGTTTATTAATTCCTAGTATCATGTTAGGATGTTATTATTGCTTTCTAGTATCATGTTTAGGGTGCCTTTTACTCTTTTCTAATATCATATTAGTATCATGTTAGGCTTTAAAGCTTTGATCTTTAATGCTTAGTGACATGTTAGGATTTGTTATTAATCTTGTTAGTATCATGCCTAGGATCTTGCTAATATTATGCTTTAGCGTTAACATGATTATTTCAATTATGATTGTTATTATGATTATTATTTTTATGATTATTATGTTGCTTGATGCTTATTATTGTTATTGCGTGATCACACTTTTTATGCATGTTTAAAATGAATTTGTACTTGTAATCACGATTAAAAAGATAATTAATAATCTTGTTTAGGCTAATATGATTATAATTCAAGTGATCGCCAATAATAGTTTTACTTGTGCATTTAATTCAACCAATATAGATAAACAGGTTTAGGGTTAACCTATTGTTTGCATGCTAGTCAGAAAGCACACATGAATACGAGAAGAATGAAGTAGAGGCCTATTTTATAGGGCAGGTTCAATCTCTTTTAGGTTGGATTTGTACCTTCATCCCCGAACCCTATTTGGTTCAAGACCTTTTGGAGTTGACGATCTCCTGGATCGTTAAAGGGGTGTAATCTTCACCTTGTGAACGGTTTACAAGTTCCTAAAACTTGTTGGCGACCCTTTTGCTCTAGCTTCCTTCCCTTTGGACTCCACCATGCTTAAGTGTATGATCACAGTGGGGTTCAAGCTTTGGGGTTAATGGCTTGAAATATTCCCTACACCCCGGAAAAATAACAAAACGCAGGATAAGGATCCTCATCCTCCAATCTTTGTTATTTTCAGAGGGACAAATTCTCGAAGAGAGGGAGCGCCATTTGAGGGCTCTGACCCACCAAGTGAATCATGCTGACATCCGAAGACCCCAGTCTCCGGTGCCGAACATCACGTTCACTGCCAAGGGGTGACATTCCCCCACGAGGATACACTGGTTATAATCACAACTGTAACTAACCACAACGTCTGGCAAACCCTCGTCGACGGTGCCAGCGGCGCGAATATTCTGTTTCGTTTGGCCTATAACCAACTGAAGTTGAAGACCAAACATTTAACTCTGGTACCCTACCCGGTATCAAGATTCAACGGGTCTATAACATATCCTGATGTGAAAATTACTCTTCTCGTCACCATTGGCCGTGATGAAGCAGCAAGGAATGTCATGGTCGAATTTTTGGTGATGGATATTCCTTCGGTATACAACATGATCATGGGGAGACCCATGATTCACAACATTCAAGGAGTAGTCTCCACGTATCATCAGCTGATGATCTACGTTTCAGACGCAGGCTACTCCAAAAGAATTCAGGGCAGCCAAAAGGAGGCCCGAAGATGCAACTACCTCAAACCGTCCACAAGTCGTTCTGGCGACGACGAGGATGAAAAGGAGAAAGAAAAAGAAATGGAGCGAAGTGCGAAGAAGCCGAAAGGCCTAAGTGCTTCGGCTCAAGGAACCCCGTCAAATGAAAAATATTTGGGGAAAGGGCAAGCTGGTCCCTCATCTGAGCCGAAAGACTCAGAAAGCCAGCCGAAGTCTGGGAAGCATGCTGATATTGACAGTAGGCCCGATTGCGAAGAATCCGGTTCCAAAGTAATGGAACTAGATCAGAAAACTGAATCAATAGAGTTGATCGAAGGAGAGCCTGAAAAGTGTGTTTCCATCGGACTGGACCTTGATCCAAATGTTCGTGTGGAACTTATCCATCTACTTTGGAACAACAAAGATGTGTTCGCTTTCTTGGCAGCCGACATGCCCGGGATAGATCCGAACCTCATCTCTCATAAGCTTAATGTCAACCCAACGTGTTGTCCCGTTAAGCAAAAGAAGCAGAATTACTCCGCAAATAATAATCGAAACACCGCATCCGAGGTCAAAAAATTGCTGGACGTAGGTTTCATCGAACCCTGCCAATATCCAGAATGGCTAGCTAATGTGGTGATGGTTCAGAAGGCAAATGACACCTGGAGGATGTGTGTTGACTTCACGGACCTAAATAGGGTTTGTCCGAAGGACTTCTACCCCTTGTTGAGGATCGATTAGCTAGTCGACTCGACAAGCAGACATGCTCTGCTTAGTTTCATGGACGCATTCTCGGGGTACCATCTGATCTTCATGCACCCTGGCGACCGAGCAAAAACGGCATTCATTACGAACGCCGAGGTGTACAACTATAAGATGATGCCCTTCGGATTGAAAAATGCGAGGGCAACATATCAAAGGCTGGTCGATCAGGTTTTCGCCGAGAAAAAAGGCCGTAACATGGAAGTTTACGTCGATGATTCAATCGTCAAAAGCAAAGAAGACAAAGACCATGTCACGGACCTGGCCGAAACCTTCGCCACCTTAAGGAAGCACAAAATGAAGCTGAATCCGAAGAAGTGTGTCTTCGGCGTGAAGTCAGGAAAATTCCTGGGATTTATGGTCAGCAAAAGAGGGATTGACGACAATCCCGCTAAAGTGCAAGCAGCGCTCGATCTTCCCGAGCCGAAAACAAAGAGGGACGTTCAGCGTCTTACCGGGAGAATGGCCGCCTTATTTAGGTTCATCTTTAGAGTCTCGAACAAGGGGGCTACCCTTCTTCAAAGCGCTAAAACTTGCAAAAACAAAAGATCTTATCTAGGAGGATGAGTAAAAAGAAGCCTTCAAGCAGCTTCGTGAGCATCTGGATCAACTCCCGACTCTGGCTCGTCCAGCCGAAGGAGAAACTCTGTAATTATACATGGCAGTCAGTCCAGCCACTGCAAGCGCAGTTCTACTAAGGGAAGAAGAAAAAGTTCAGCAGCCGATCTACTTCATCAGCCACACTCTGATGGATGCCGAGACTCGCTACCCCTTACTCGAAAAAGTTACATATGTATTAGTGGTAGCTGCTCGAAAGCTGAGGCCATACTCTGATTTCCATCAAATAGTGGTCTTAACTGATCAGCCGCTGGAAAAAGTCCTCGACAAAGTTGAAAAATCTGGTAGGCTGGCAAAGTGGGCCTTCGAGCTCACCGATTTTAGCATCAGCTACCAGCCAAGAGCAGCCATCAAGGCTCAAGCCCTAGCGAACTTCCTGGTCGAATGCTCATACCAGGAGACGCTAGATGAAGAAAAGAAAGTTTGGACCGTTTTTAAGGATGGATCCTCCACCGTAAACAGTTCGGGGGTAGGGGTAGTGATAACCTCTCCCAAAGGCAAATCCTTTGAGTATGGACTTAATTTTTCTTTCAAAGCTTCAAACAACAAAGCCGAGTATGAGGTAGCAATCGCTGGCCTCGAGCTGTGCATCTCACTAGAAGCCGAACATGTCTGCCTAAAAACAGACTATCAGCTCGTCGCAAACCAGATCCGAGGCGAATATGAGGCCAAGGAGCCCTCAATGATAGCCTATCTCGCAAAGATCAAGACAATCATTGCGAAGCTGAGGACTTTTGAGGTTCAGTTGATCCCAAGGGGTCAGAATGCACAAGCTGACGCACTCTCCAAACTTGCTAGTTCATCTCTTATTGAGCTGAATCGATCTGTATGCGTGGAGGTGCGTCGAGAAAGAAGCGTCGATGAAGCACGTGAAGTGTGCTGTGTCGACCACGAACCAAGCTGGATGGACCCCATCCTAGCTTACAAGCTTCGGGAAGAAATTCCCGAGGACAAGAGCTTGGCCTCCAAATTGAAGTGAACTAGCTCAAGGTTCATAGTCTTCAGAGGAGACCTATTGAAAAAATCGTTCTCAGCCCCACTACTGAAGTGTGTGGGACCAACAAATGCTGATTACATCCTTTGGGAGATCCACCTCGGCATTTGTGGAAACCACATTGGGGGACGAACTTTAGCCCACAAAGCATTGAGGGTAGGGTATTATTGGCCCACCATGATCTCAGAAGCTAAGGAGCTAGTCAGAAAATGTGAGAAATGTCAAAAGTTCGCACCAGTCATCCATCAGCCAGCCTGAGATCTTCAGCCGATCCTAAATCCGCTGCCATTCGCCTAATGGGCGCTGGATATCTTGGGTCCCTTTCCAGTTGCTCCATACCAAAAAAGATGGCTGATAGTCGGCATTGACTATTTCAGCAAATGGATTTTGGCTGAAGCAGCCTCGAACATCACAGAGCAGACTGTCTGAAATTTCATCTGGTAGAACATTATCAATCGCTTTGGAATTTCAAAGGTTTTTTTCTTCGATCATGGGAGGCAATTTGATATCTTGCCGCTGAGGTGATATACTGATCAATTCGGCATTAAATTGGCATATTCAGCAGTATGTCATCCGCAAAGTAACGGACAAGCCGAAGCTGTAAATAAATAGATCCTCAATGCTCTAAAAAAGAGGGTTGAAGATCAAAAGTCCAAGTGGATAGAGGAACTTCCTGGAACCCTCTGGTCACTTCGGACAACTGAAAAAGAGGCTACGGGCTATTCACCTTTTGAGCTAGTGTATGGAGCCGAAGCTATTCTCCTAGTGGAAATCGGTTCTGAAAGCCTGCGAGTGCATCATTTCTCGGCCAAAAACGAAGAAATCATGAAGGAATCCCTTAACTTCCTAGACGAGGTTAAAGATTCGGCTCGAGACAGAATGGTTGCATACAAGCAGAGAATCAGCAAATTTTACAACCGAAGAGTTCTTGTGAGGCCTCTTAAGATTGGAGATCTCATTCTTCGGAATGCTGCCGCTGTGCAAAAGAGTCACATCCATAGGAAACTCTCAGCAACTTGGGAGGGACCTTATGAAATTTATGATGAGCTTCAGCCTAGAACGTATCGACTTCGGCAGTTGGATGGAATTGAGATGAAAAATCACTAGAAAGCTGATGTACTTAAGAAATACCATGTGCAAACCCTTCAAGGCTGAACAATCTATGTAAGTGCATTTTCTGTGATTATTGAAAGGCCTTAGAGCCACCAATTCTACAAAATTTTGCAATTTTTCATTTTTTCTATCTTTCTCATTTTTCAATAAAGGTTCTCCCTCGGCACTGTCCAAAACATCTCCCCTCAGAGGCATTATGTTTCGGATTACCGCTGAACCCGCCTAAAATGGAACAATGATCTCACCACTGAAGTATCGCCCCCCTAAAGGCATAATATTTCGGATAGATCAGTTCTTGGGGTCAAAGAAGCCGTGGATGAATCTGAGGTATTGCCTTAAATTGGCCCTGTACCTCAGATGGTTATTGTTCGAGATATTGCCAAAGCAATGGCCCGATGTCTCGAATATCCGTTCCCTCGGATAAACAGAAAACAGTGAGAAGAGAATAGGAAAATAACAGAAACTACTAGAAAATTTTACCCTGAAATTCTGCTAAGGCAAAAGCTCCGTTTGTATTAAACGGACAAAAGCAATCACCTTAGGAATCCGAAGAAAATTACTTCAGATTCTTGGGGGGCAAGGAGCACTTAGCTTACCTTCAGAAAATTCCCAAGCCGAAGTTCCATACTTAGAAAATTTTTGCAAATTTTTCAAAAAACTCAGAAAAAAAAAGCAAAGAAAAGCTAAGTGACTAAGATTAGCCAATGGAAAGAGGAAAGCAATGCATTTCTTAATAAAAAAGTATGCTCAGATACCGAGCTATATCAAGTTTAGAGTTAAGACAAGCAAATTCTAAATAGACAGCCGCCCACGAGCGGAAAATTATAGCTGCCGAACTACATACAACTACTCAAAAGAAAAAATAAATTAAGAGTTTGTACAGTCGAGGCAAGCTGAAGCAAAAAAACTGAAGGCAAAAGCAGATGAGGCAAATACAAAGTTAAGCACATGTTGATCCATAAGATTCTGAAGACGGCTGCCCGAGTTCCTATGCTTCAACAGGAGGGTCAGACTTGGCAGCAGCATTAGAGCTTGGAGAGGCTTCAACACCAGCTGATGAAGAGGCAGGCTGAGCATGAATCCTCTCGGACTCCTTTTTCTTGGCCTTCTTTTCCCTCTCTTCAGCTTCTTTCTCCTCTTGAGCTTCCTTCAGCTCGGCCTCAGCTTGACGAGCAAGAAGATTAAGCTCAGCCTGGCTGGCATACACCATATGGGGGTCATTAACATCAGCAGCCTAAACTTCGCATTGATCCCAATCGATGTTCGACTCGACGTGATGGGCCAACCTCCTAGCCACGTTGAAGCCATTCTCATAACCCTCGTTACATTCTGCCTGGGTGTAGATGCGGACCCCCAGCAACTTCTGAGCCTCCTCCAGCTTCTTCTGGGCCTCACCTAGATTTTTCTGAGACTCCTCCAACTCGGTTACAGCCTTGGAAGAGGACTCCTGCTGTACCTTCAGCTCATCTCGAAGTTGCTGAATTTCAGACTCAAATCTAGTCTTAGCCTTCAGTGACTCCTCTTCAGCAACATCGAGCCTCTGTTAGAACTCCTCGGATAACATCTGGTTTTCCTCTTGGAACTCTTGGATCCGAGACTCCAAACCAGGGATGTCCTCGACCTCGTACCTTCTTAGCAGCTCAGCTCCCTGATCCATAAGCGGCCAAACAACCGTCTCCAAGTCATGGAGGACGACTGTGTTGTTCCTTATGAGCTGATCCCTATCAACAATAGCCGCGACATCATCTTCTTGGGCGGCTTAGTCCTTCATTCTCATTAATTTAGCCTCAGCCTCAGCTTCCTCCTTCTTCAGCCGAAGAATCTCATTTAGCTCAACTGCTAAGGTCTAATGTAAGTTCAGTAGTACCTGCATCAGTAACCTTTGATTTTCAAGAAGAGGGTCAGGAACTCTTCGGCCAGGCTCTCTAATCCCAACAGTGGATCGGACCGACAAGATCCTAACCCAGTCCATCTCAGACTGAGGCGATAGATCGCCGAAGTAAGCCTCAGTAGCCTCACGATTGTTGCCCCAAATAGTGCCATGGACACCAGGCGGGACAGGACAAGGGGCGTAGAAAAGCCCATTTCAGCAGATTGGAAAGTCCGGAAGGAGGGGTTAAATGAACTCTTCGGATGGCTTAGTTGGCTCGAGTTCTTCCTTCGTCTCCTCTGTTAAGCCTTGACCTCCCTCAAGCCCAACTACGACCTCAGGCTGATGCAATAGCAAAGCATCGGCCTCCCGCTGAACATCATCAGCGAATAGGCCTTTCTCAACTGCAGCAGCAGCGTCATCCTTCTCAACTGCAACGTCATCTTTCTCAGCTGCAACAGCAACATCGCTCTTCTCAGCTGTAGTAACATCTTCCAGTCCCGGTTCCTTCCCCCGAACCTCCTCCATCGGCTCAGGAATTTCTTGTTCGACCTCCATGTCTTGTACCTCGGGAGGCGGTGGAGGAGTTTTAGGTGGAGTCCTAGGTAGAGTCCTGCCTTCCTTCAGCTCTTCAATCTAAATCCCCCTGGTCGGCATGGGGATAGCATGGAATTAGCCAAGAAGGACTACAACTCTTTTCTTTTGGGGCGGGACAATATCTTCATTAGAGGAATCCTCGTCTGAAAGGTCTTCAACAGAGATTGGGGCCTTTCCCTCACGTCTCTTTCCGCGGTCTTCTTTCTCTTCAGACTGTAGAAAGTGGGGGGCAAGAGAAGGGATAAGCAATCAGCAAAGAAGAAGAAAACCTTCACCAAAAAAAAAACCTTACCGAGGCTAGTGGACAGTCGTCCTTAGCCTCACCGTCTTCCTCTTCTTCCTCGTCAAGAGGCCCAGTAGCTAGAGCCTCAGTAACTGCATGAGTCTCGGTGCGACACTTGCTATATCCCACTCCTAGGGCCATAAAAGGAATAATGGGTCCTGCTTCCTCCACCAGACCTTTTGCTTAAGGTATTCGGCGAAGCTGACAATGAAAAGTCGTTTTTCCTTGAGAGAAATTGGCCGATCTGCCGCATTGAGGAAGTTAGGAGCTCGATTTTTCACTTGTCTCTTGGAGTTGATCCCAAGCAGAAGATAATTGATACCAAAATTAGCCTTGGTCAGCACTGAAAAGTCATAACGCAAGCGTTAGTCAGCGAAAAAAGGCATACAACAAGAGAAAGAAAGGAAAATATAAAATCTTCGGCCCTAGCCGAAATCCTTACCCCCTTGGAACTTTCGGCTGAGGCTTACAACAGCAAGCATCTTCTCCTGGAAAGCATAGTGATAGCAAGGCAACCAAATCTCCGATACTTGGGCCCTATTCCAGTCCCCCCGGATTTCTAACCTTGCCGAAAAGGGCCAGTAGCCTCTTCTCTACCTCGCTGAATCCTTCCTTGGGATCATCACCAATCTTTCCCATCTTGGGATCGGGCTTGCTCAAATACGTCAGCGCACCGAAATAGTTCGGATGACTCTGCTCATAGGGCGCCCGAACCCAGATCCATTGGCCTCGCCACTCTTTGTCTGAGGTATCGTTCGGTCAAGAAGTGAGATGACCTCGAACAGTCTCAATCCGCCACCAGCTAGGGCCATGTTTGTCATTATACTGGTTATTCCTGACTAACTTGTGGAGTGTAGACACCCAAATGTATCACCCCAAAACCAAACCCAGTGAAGAATACCTTTTCATGTCGCTTGATTATCGAATGAGGTGAAAGTGTGAAAGTCTAGTGATGTGGATGTTTTTATTAAAATATCTCTCTTTCTGTTTTTGAAAACATTTCTTTTCTCACTCTATTTATGAAAGTAGTTAGTCTAATTTAGTTTAGTCCATAATAAGGGTCCAATAATAGTGTAGTTGGATTAGGCTCGAAAAGAGCTTTCCAATGATACATTATAAGCCCAATTCTGATGATAATGAGGAAATTATGGATTAAATTAGATTTGGCCCGATACATGCGGCCCAATGATCTAGAGGAGGGCCTATTAATTATTATTCCTAAAGTTATTAGGATTGATTTTAATCTTCTAAGGTTCTTTTTAAATTCTAATAGTATTAGGATTGATAGTTATATTTTAAAGAGTTTTATTTGGAATAAATTAAGTGTTTTATGAATGATAAACCTGATTTTAATATGATAAACGCAGAATTTGCTGCTTAATCATATTAAGAAAGGATTTCGTACAAAGTGCGTTTTATCTTTTAATTAGCGCCAAATGACAACGTTTGCAACCTGGTGCTAACATCTGTCGCCTAGCGACAGATGCCAGTTTTATTCCGTATAGAACTTGAAGTATTTTCTATCGTTTCCGGACTATTTTTCTATAAATAGGGTCCTAGACCTCCGGTTTCAAGGATAAAACAATCACCAATCATCTCTTTCTCTCTCTAAAAGCTAGAAGCTTCTTCTCTCTATTCTTTTTCTAAACCTTCCCTTTTAAAAAAATTCTACATACATTAGTTCTTGACATACCTAGCCAAGTTCGAAGTTGCCGTCACCCTAGACGTGAAAGGTTTATAATTTCTGAGGGTTTGGTCCCAAATCCTATTTCAATTATTTAATTGTCTGTTTATTATACTCCTTGAAGTTACTAACGTGTGTATTTTGTTATTAGAAAGAGATACGAGGCATCCAAGTAAGTGATTTAATTACTTTAATTATTGATATTTTGATATAGAAATCATGCTTAGATTATTTTGTTGATTTCTAGTATCATGTTTAGGGTGAACTAATATTTTTGATATTATTATGATGCTTCCTATTCATTCTAATATCATGTTAGTATCATGTTAGGGCTAAAGCTTTGATCTTTAATGTTTAGTGACATGCTAGGGTTTGTTATTAATCATGTTAGTATCATGCCTAGGATCTTACTATTATTATTAAGCTTTGATGAGATTATGATGATGATTATGATTGTGATTATTATGTTGTTGATATATTTTGTTATTGTTATTGCTTGATCACGCCTTTTATGCATGTTTAAATGGAATTTGTACTTGTAATCACACTTAATAAGATAATTAATAATCTTGTTTAGGCTAATATGGTTATAATTCAAGCGATCGCCAATAATAGTTTTGTTTGTGCATTAAATTCAACCAACATAGATTAAACAGGTTTAGGGTTAATCTAATGGTTATATGTTAGTCAGAAACCGCACATGAATATGAGAAGAATAAAGTAGACGCCTATTTTTAGGGCAGGTTCAATCTCTTTTAGGTTGGATTTGTACCTTCATCCTCGAATATCCAGTCATGGTTCCAGACCACTATCGAGTTAGCGATCTCATGGATCGTGAAGGGGTGTAACCTTCACCCTGTGAACGGTTTACAAGTTCCTAAAACTTGTTGGCGACTCTTTTGCTCTAGCTTCCTTCCCTTTGGATGCCACCATGCTTAAGTGTATGATTACAGTGGGGATCAAGTGTGGGATGCTAGAAATATTCCCTACAGTTTTTTTGGCGACTCCACTGGGAAGGATTTCTATTTTAATTCCTAAAATTTATTTTGGCAATGATTTAGAATGAGTGGATGAGACTTGAAAAGTTCTAAGTATTTCCTGTGCGTAATTTTGATTAACATTGTGGCATATGCATAAAAAGGTCCGCATTGGAAAGACCATCCGAAATACGTCAAAAACATAGGATTTTTACACGTAGGAAATTAGGGAAATATCTTTTACAACTAATGTCGAAATAACACTGCGAAAAAACTGGAAAATTCAAGAACAGAAAGCTGCCGAGCCATGTAGAAATTAACGCTGAGAAAACAGCGCCAGCGCTGAATTCTTCCAATACCGAGCCAGAAATCTACCTTCTTGTTTCGACTAGTTTCTAGTATTGTTTGCTCGATTTTACTTCTGATTGAGTTTTTTCCTTTTTTCTAAAACCCATATGTCTTCTACATATGGCCATAACCCTCTGGGAATTCACGCTCCATCTACCCAATCGAACGCTCCTGGCAACGAAGGATACATCCGAGTTTGTTAAATTCACCAAACCGTGGAAGCGAGTTTAACTCGCGGGGTCCCATCCACTCGCGCCAACCCTTCCAAAGGTAAGGCATCCGCGCGGTGCATCCGGACTCATAACCATGGACCCTCTTTGACTAACCCATATCCTGAACTTTAGAGAACTAGAGCCATAGTTAGATTGCAAACTCATTGCATCATATTGTGACTATTTGACTATTTACGCATTATTTGTTTCTGCATAACCTATATGTGTTTCCACTAACCGTTTGTTTGACTTGTGAATGAGTTTAAATGAACTAATTAATGACTAAAGGACTTTGCTAAATTAATTAATTAATTAATTAATAATTAATTAAAGTCTAAATAAATCGATCAAGCTTGACTTAGTACGACTTTAGGCTTGTCCCTTTGAAGTAAAAATACTGGAAACAGTCCCAGACCAATGTTCCAGCAATGACGCAGAGGTTTGGACTGTAGCGCCACACGCTAGTGATTAGCGCCAGGCGACAATTTTGTCGTCTGGCGCTGGTCCTTAGCGTTTGACGACGGTCCTGTTACTCCGACGATAGTCCATGTTTTTACTCGAGTCCTCATGACGAGTCTAATTAATCAGTTTGCTTAATCAGTTTAATCAGTTTATTAACGACAGTAGTCATGTTTTTAATTGAGTCTAGGCACATAGTCCTATGGTCTCACACAAGAGTCAAAACATGTCACTCACACTCACTATTAAAGCACACACTCAATATATATGTCACACCTTGACCAAGTCTAGAAAGTCTTGTATGCGCGTGTTTTCCGTCATTTGTTTAAGGGGGTAAGTCGGATATTAATCCTCCAATTAAACCAGACTTGTTTGAAACCTCACTTAATTCTCAAAATATACACCTTATTTTTCCTTTTTAAAATATATATATATATATATATATATATATATATATATATATATATATATATATATATATATATATATATATATATATATATATATATATATATATATAATGTCAAAGTCAATTTGAGTCAAGTCATTAAAACAAATAAATGGTTTAATTTACAGCGCTTGGTCAAGAAAGGAAGGGCGATTAATCAAGGACAACACCTTTGTTCAAATACTACTTTTTGACAAACCAATTAGTTGGAAAAGAAAAGCCAATAAGATAATGGCGTCTCAAGAAGAAGTTAACGAACTTAGGAAGGATGTGGCCAACTTAACTGAATTGATGAAGACCATGGCTCTTCAAGTCAATGACCCTGTGAAGCAACAAAAAATGGAGCTCATGCAAGAAAGTTTGAGCAAACTCTCCAATGACTATAGATTCCAGGGCATTAGCTCACAAGGGGTCCAAATGGACAAGGATCTTCTTCCGTAGAAGTTCAATGCCAATGACATCCCTAAGTTCAAGGCAACTGACAGTCCTTGTTTCTACTTAAGAGCTTTCGAGACTATAATGAACATCAAGAGGATTGATAGGAAAGTCTTTCGTTCATTGTTTTCTCTATCTCTTGAAACCGTTTGTCAACAATGGTTCTTTTCCCTTGACTAAGAGAAAACCTCTACCTGGGATGTTATTGTAAACGCTTTTATTGATAGATATAAATGTAATATTCAAGTTGAAACTGATTATAGGGAACTTGAGATACTTAAGCAAAAAGAGAATGAAGGTTTTACTTCTTTATTTAATAAGTGGAGGGAAACTTCCGCTAAAATGATTGAAGTGCCTATCGAAAAAGAGTCTGTGAGATTATTCATAAAGAATCTCCAGGAAAAATATTCCAAACATCTCAAGTACCAAAGCAACTTGAATACTTTCAAGGTCGTTTATGACGTTGGAATTAATATTGAAGATGACCTTGCAAAGCAAAAAGCTGCTAACACTAACTCCAATAGTGGCTGGAAAGGAAAGAAGAACGACAATCATTCTTCTTCCATAACCACCCACTCAAATAATGTTAGCACTTTTAATTTGAATGAAGTCCTCACCATGAACAATCAAGGACAAAAGAAACCATTTAGGAGAAACTTTACTCCTATTGGTATGAGTTATGACACTGCATTTGACCGTCTTCATGCAAAAGGTCTTATAACTCCTATTGGACCATTTAGGGATCCACCAGTCGAAAGGAGAACGGCTAATTGGAATCCCAATGCACACTGCAAATACCATCAAGGTAGGGGCCATCTTACGGAGAATTGCTGGAATCTAAAGGAAGCTATCCAAGACTTGATTGATAGCAATAAACTCCTAGTGCCTCCTGCAAGCAAGAAGCCAAGTATCAACAGTGCACCACTTTCTGACTCCTTGGCTATTTCTGATGAGGAAAATTGTGTGGACCCCTTATCTTTAATCAAACCAGTCGAAGAAACTCATGCCCTTGAGGAAGAAGAGGAAATCTTTTTTGATGCCATGGGTGATTGGGCCCTAATTCAACAATCGGCCACTAAAGAAGACATTTTTCTCTTCATATATACAATAGGAAAAACAATAGACATGTGTAGAAAAGTTCTTGAACGCACAAAATTAGAATAAAGTAATCATGTCAATGAAGAGGTGACACCTATAAAGACTACCAAGAGGAAGCCATTTTCTCTAAGTAGTCAAAACACCCAAAAGGAGCAATAAGTCCTACACTCCAATTGGGACCACATATGCAAATATGTTCAAAATGCTATCCGAGAGTGGCAAGATCAAACCTCTCGAACCGAGACCATTTGAATCACTAAAGAGGACCCACAGATTTTACTGTCCATATCATCAATCAGGAGGACACACTATAGAACATTGTTTTAAGTTCAAGGACTTAATTCAAAAACTGATTGATAATAAAAATTTAGTCCAAATTCCACAAGAGAAAGATGCTGTCATCAATGGTGTTTGGGACAGTGATGATGAGGACGTCTATCTCAAGGATCTGGAGGAAACCCCACTCTCCACAATATATCTAGTGAGCGATATTTGGGATGAAGAAGATTCACCCATAAACGTTCTCACAAGATCTGGGAGAATGCAACCTTCCATTACCGCACAACAACCTATTCCTACTACTCAGCAAGTTCCCATACCCATCATAGAAGACAATGATGTTGTCAAACAAATAAAGAAGACTAAGGTCTAGATGAATGTATGGAAACTTTTAGCCACATCCCATAAACATAGGATGGCAGTGATGAATGCTTTAGATAAAATAGGAATAGATTCCGAAACTACTCCTGAGGGGTTGGCTAACTTTCTCACGAGTGATCTTCCTAGTCCCATCTATTTGATCACCTTTTCTGACAAGGATCTACCCCCAAAAGGTGACAAACACAACAAAGCCTTAAATCTCACAATAATCTGCAAGAGAATGAATGTCCCAATGACACTTGTAGATAATGGATCAACAATTAATGTCTGTCCACTCCGAACTGCGAGAATGTTAGGAATAAAGGATGAAGACTTGTCTCCATCTACACAGGGAATAAGAGCCTATGACAACACTCGTCGCCAAGCTCTTGGAACCATCACCATGAATGTAATGGCAGGAGTTATAGAACATGCTACTACTTTTCAAGTGGTAGACATTAAAACATCATTTAACTTATTGTTGGGACGCCCTTGGATTCATGGCCTAAAGGCCGTCCCTTCATCCCTTCATCAACAAGTGAAGGCTATAGTTAGAGGAATCCCTATTACGATCGATGCTTCACCAATGAGAATCAAGGCCATTGAGAATCCAATCATAAATGTGGAGCACAATAAAGATGATGAAGATTTGTGGGGCTTTAACGAAGAGGTCTCCTTAATCGAGGAAAATGAAAGGACCCCTCTTCACTATGACCTCCACTCCAATTTGACAGTAAATGCTATCCTTAGAAAACAAGGACACTTTCCTGAAATGACTCTTGGAAAGAAGAAAGGGATAGCAAAGCAAATGGGACTACCTGGCTTCCCTAAATTGGACACTTTTGGACTTGGTTCTGAACCGACTCTAGAAGACCTTAAGCGAGCCCAGGAAAAAGCAAATGTACGTAGGAATGCTCATACCCAAAAGAAAGCAATCCCAATAGATTATTATCCTCTCACCCTAAATGGATAATTCATGAGAGAAGGAGAGGATTATCCATGTCATGAATTTCCTGAACCCTTTGTCAAGAATGGGATAAGACAACCTGGGTTCGAAATCTTTTTGGATTGCAACTTTCTGGAAGATATTCCAACCCCTATCCATAAGGAGAAAGCACCTCCATGCTTTGACTTTAATTTCATGGGACTTCTCTTTGGGCATGAGAAGAATAAGCCAACATATATTGAGGATAACTCCTTGCTCATTCAAACGGTACTACAAAGTGATAAATTTGATCCTTCTAAACTTATCACTCCAGCAGAAAGGTTAGTTGAAGGATGGCGAAAGACCGTGAAGGTGATTACTCCAAGTGGAAGAAAGATCTCTATCACAACAGGACAAGGACCAATGTTCGAAGAATCGTCTAAGTAAGAATCCGAGTCAGAGTCTTCCCCTATCGAGTCTTCTAAGTCTCTAGCTATAGCACCTTCCCCCAATTCTTCTGTTTTAACACACTTTCCTAGAATAGTTAGTAGTCAAGTCCCAGTGGACATATCTCTATTTGATGTTATGGTTTCCGAGTTTAATAATATGTCTTCAGTTGCTTACTCCTCATGTCACTCTTTAACCCAAGATGACGAGCATTGCTTAACTAACAATGAAAATGACAAAGAAATAATTAAAGCAATGGAAACACTTGAAAATAGAACACCGGTAAAAGATCCAACCCTTAAAAGAGAAGTTAAAATCGAACTGACACTTAGTAAAGATGAAAGAACCGATTTAATTAATCTACTAAAAGAGTTTATCGATGTATTCGCTTGGTCATATGAAGATATGCCAGGAATAAATAGAGAAATAGCTCAATACACAATACCATTAATTCCAGGAATGAAACCTGTAAAACAAAATTTACGTCGAATGAACCCGACGTAGCTCTTAAAATAAAAGAAGAAGTACAAAAACAGATACCTGCAGGTTTTATCAGGGTATCCAAATATCCCGAATGGGTCGCAAATGTGGTCCCAGTTCCAGAGAAGGATGGAAGGGTAAGAATGTGTGTCGACTATCGTGATCTAAATAAGGCAAGTCCAAAGGACGACTTCCCTTTACCACACATTGATATTCTAATAGATAATACAGCGAATCACGCACTTCTCTCGTTTATGGACGGATACGCGGGGTATAACCAGATTCTCATGGCAGAAGAAGACATGGAGAAGACAACATTCATAACACCTTGGGGCACTTACTGTTACACGGTGATGCCATTCGGGTTGAAAAATGCGGGTGCCACTTACCAACGAGCAGCGACTGCCTTACTCCATGAAATGATGCACAAGGAAGTTGAAGTTTATGTAGATGATATGACTGTAAAATAAAAGGATCGCCCAGGACATTTGGTGGCCTTAAGAAAATTCTTTGAAAGGCTAAGAAAATACAACATGAGATTGAACCCATCTAAGTGTGCTTTTGGAGTCATCTCAGGAAAACTCTTGGGATACGTCATTAGCTCTAGAGGAACAGAGATAGACCCAACCAAGATCAAGGCAATCATGTCAATGCCACCGCCTAAAACCGAAAAACAAATTCGGGGATTCATTGGCCGGTTGCAATACATAAGTAGGTTCATATCCAAATTAACAACAATATGTGAACCAATATTCAAGAAGCTCAAAAAAAATGTGCCAATAATATGGGACAATGAGTGCCAAAAAGCCTTTGAAAAGATCAAAGCTTATCTCGCTAATCCTCCTGTATTAGCACCAGCACTCCCAAGAATCCCTCTTAGGTTGTAACTAACAGTCACCAAGGAGACAATGGGGGCTATGCTCGCACAAGAAGTAGAAGGAAAAGAGAATGCCATCTACTATCTGAGAAAAAAGATGCTCGAGTATGAAATACGCTATATACCACTTGAGAATTTGTTCCTCGCATTAGTGTGGGCCATAAACAAGTTAAGACATTACATGCTCGTTCACAATCTTCGTAGTATCTCGAATGGATCCACTTAAGTATCTTTTCGAGAAATCTACACTAAATGGGCGAATATCAAGATGGATAGTCAACTTAGCCCGATTTGATGTAAGATTCATGCCTCAAAAGGCTATTAAAGGATCCGTGGTCTCGGACTTCTTAGCGGACTTCCCAATAGAATATTCGACACCAATACATGAGAATAACTTTCCAGATGAAGACTTGATGGTCACAGAAGATGATACTTGGACTTTATACTTCGACGGAGCTTCAAACCAAAAGGGATGTGGCGTAGGGGTATTATTAGTATCACCTAAAGAAGAACATATTCCAATCTCCATAAAGCTAGATTTCGACGTTACCAACAACGCTGCAGAATATGAAGCATGCGCGGTACGCCTCGAAACAGCATTGGCATTGGGAGTAAAGAAACTTCGAATATTCGGAGATTCTTCATTAATTATCAACCAAATTTCCAAAAGATGGAAAGTAAGAAGTGAAAGCTTGGCCCCTTACCAAACATACTTGGAAACTCTCACGAACCAATTGGAAAAGGTAGAGTACACATATTTACCTAGAGAAGAAAATCAATTTGCCGATGCCTTGGCAAGACTAGCCTCAATGGTTAGGATTCCTACGGAAATCGAGCAAATGCCTTTAACGATAGAAAAAAGGCATAAATAGGCTTATATTCAAGCTATAGAGGATGATGAAGTGATCCAAGAGGAATAAGAAGAAGAAGAGCCTTGGTACACAGACATTCTTAACTACGTCACAAAAGGAGAATATCCACTCCATGCTGACAAAAGAGCAAAACCAGCCTTAAGACTTTTGGCTTCCCAATATGTGCTCATAAACGACGAGTTACACAAAAGGGTACCTAAAGGTCGAGCTCTCTTATGTGTAGGGAAAAAGGAAGCCCAAAGGGCTATGAGGATAGTCCATGAAGGAGTATGTGGAACACATGTAAATGGCAAAATGCTAGTCCAAAAGATAATGCGCGAAGCGTATTATTGGACTACCATGAATAGGGATTGTCATCAATATGTCAAAAGATGCCCTAAATGCCAAATATACGCTAACTTACAACATGTTCCTCCTTCTCTCCTCTACACCTACTCATCGTCATGGCCATTCTCAACATGGGGAATAGATATCATTAAAAAAATTACTCCTCCAAGAACAGGAGGTCATGAATACATCTTAGTAGCAATTGATTAGTTCACTAAATAGGTCGAAACAGCATCATACGTAAAGCTCACTGCAAAACATGTATCACTCTTTATCGAAAGAAACATTATTTATCGATATGAAGTCCCACATGAAATGATAAGTGATAATGGAACTCATTTTCAAGTAGAATGTGAAGAATTACTACAAAAGTATGGCATTCAACATCATCATTCCTCCCCATACAGACCTCAAGTAAATGGTGCAATTGAGGCAGCTAACAAAAATTTAAAAAACTATCATTAAGAAGATGACAGAAAATTACAAGGATTGGCCTGACAAACTCCACTTTGCTCTTTGAGGTTATCGTACGTCAATTCGCTCATCAACATAAAATACGCCATTTTCCTTAGTCTACGGAATGGATGTCGTACAACCTGTAGAGCTAGAAATACCTTCCTTACACATCGCGTTGGAAAGTAAACTCGATGAAGTTGAATGGATTAGAGCAAGATATGAGGAGCTAATTCTACTCGATGAAAAATGACTAGAAGCTCTACATCATACTCAATGCTATCAAACTCGTATGGCTAGGCACTTCAACAAGAAATTCAAGATAAGAAACATCAAAGCAGGAGACTGGGTGTTAAAAGCATTAAGGAAAAATGTTTTGGATCCAAGGGGAAAATTTAGGCCTAATTGGTCTGGACCATATATTTTCAAAACCATTCTATCAAGAGGTGCTGCAAAACTAACTGATATGGATGGAAATGAATTCTCAAACATGACAAATCTTGACCAACTTAAGAAGTACTACCCATAATACTTGAGTAGAATAGCTCAAGAGAGCTACATTTGGCTTGATTCCTTAGGAAAGGATACAAGGCGACCCGTATAGGGCGCGGCCACTTTAAATTTTACAAATCTCGCATCCCAGCATCGACAAGTAAACTCAGATCAATCGGCGCAAAAAATTCAAGACCAACGCATCCTAGAAAATCTGTCGCCTGACGACAGATATCAGCGTCGGCCGACAACAACAACGTCTGGCGACAAGTTGTAGCGCCAGGCGACAAAAAGTAGTGTCTGGCGACAGACTTAAAACTACGACGCCAATTTTTTTGTGATAATCTGGGCAAAGTTCGGTGTATTTCGGAAATTTTCGACTTCCGTACTCAACTAATTTTTAGAAAATTATTAAAGTGTTTTCATTGCTTTAATAGAAACTAAATGTAAATGTTAAATTTAAATATTGTAAAAATTACATTATTGATGGAATTTAAATGAAGCTTAAAAATAATTTAACTCGAAAATTAAAAATGTCTAATAAATTTAAAATAAAGCAATGCTCTAACCTGTCTTCTCTTTTCTAGCCCTCTTCCAATTCTTGTCAGCATTTTCTTCATCATCCATCACTTTTTCTAACAAGCATCCCTTAGAGGATCTGCATTCAATCTTGGTATAGATAGTTTCCCCTTTAGCCATCACTCCATGTTTCCTTTCTACCCACACTTTCTTTTCTGTAGAGTCAGCTTTTCTTTTCTCCTTGCTCTTAGTAGTATTTTTCTTCTTAGGCATCACAGGAGTCTGGAATTCAACCTTTTCACCTAGGCGTTCCTTAACAGGAGCTTTCTTGTCTCCAAGACGATTCTTCACATTGGTCTTATTTTGAACTTTGTTCTGGTCCTTTTTAGATCTACCAAGTATCCATTGCTTCACATCTTTAGACAAAGAAGAAGAAACCTTTTGGATAACAACTTTCCATAAAGGCCTAGCACTCCAATAATTATCAAACCTCTCCATGTCTTGTGAAACAGGAAATTCATAAGGGCGACGAAAAACACAAGAAGGAATGGTTTGAGCAAGGCCATATTGTCTTCTTACCCTACAGGGGTAGTAAATGGTCAACTTTGATAAGCTAGGAAGACGGCAAAAGGGTTGTTTGTTGACACCAACCATCTTCTCAATTTTCCACCAAGAAATGACCCACTTGATAGCAAAATCACAAGAGGCAAATATTTTTCTCTACTCCCGGCGGCCTTACAAAACAATTTGGCGTATATTTGTCAGTATTGTCCGGAGGACTAATTAATTCTAGCCTCTTCATTAGCCACATCTGCAAAAATTCAATGCAAAAAATTAGTATTACTGTACATAAATATATATTTTTGATTTTTGTAATTAAAAATATTATTTTTCTACCTGTAATAAAATGGGAGAGCCTCTAAGAGGTGCTTTTGGATTTTTCTTTAATTCATCTAAACTAAGCATAGTTTCTCCAACAATTAAAGACATTAGATTCCTCCCTGATTCAATTTGTTCCATGACAGATACTAAATTCGCTTGACCCTCACGAATATTACCACTGGTGAGGAGATATTGGCTAAACATGCAAAAGAGGAAAGCTCTCCTCCTATAAACATGAAAAGATTCAGAATGTGGTCTATCAAATTAATGGCGTGCAAATTCTTTCAGATTAACTACATTTCCATCTACAATATTTGTTAGATCCCTGTCCTTGAGATTAAAGAAACTCTCAAAGTCTTTATAATAATATTCACTCACATTAGGAATTACCGCAAGATCTAAAGAAGGGAAGCCAAGAATGGCACCAAATTCTTCCGGTAAAGGACTAATTTCATCATAGCCTAGTCTAAAGCAATGAGTGTCTAGATCCCAATATTCTTAGGCGGTATGAATAAAATCTATATCTATGTCTACCCCCTTAATACCATAAATACCTCCCAAGGGAAAAAAGTCAAGCTCTTTTCTCTCCTTAGCAGTCAAAGACCGGCACCACTCACGAGTAAAATCCCTAAAACTCTTGGACATGATTGCTTGATGAGAATTAAAACTATAACTTTTTTTTTAATCTTTCGAAAATCGGCAGATTTGGGGGCTAATTATGCACAAAATTGGTACAGTTTGAATTCCGAAAGGATTCGAAGAAAAAGATTAACGCCAGGCGACAGGCACAGCACCTAGCGACAAGACCTGTCGCCTGGCGACAAAGGCCAGCGTCTGGCGACAGAAAGCCACCACGACGCCAGCTTGACGCGCTATGCAAACCGTGTTTTTCCGACTATGACTCGATTTTGTACATTGACTTTACAGTTTTGACCTCTTGTCTCAAGCCTTATCCAACATTATCTCAAACACTTTTTTCGATTAATTTGAGCTTAATTAATTTTAGACTTAATTTTAGTCAAAGTTTATTTTATTTTTCATTATTTCTTTTGGGGGAGAAAGTCGAATACCCTCCATTGATAATAAAAATGACGAAAATTTTTGCGCAAAAATTGTCAAAATTAGTCACAATTTTTTCACACTCACATGCACATAAATTGGAAAAATAAAAAATGCAGAGATAAAATAAGCATAAATAGATAAAAGTATGTATATACAGTACGTAACATAGAGTCATATGATACCAACTAGCAAAGTCCTACAAAGTCAAATAAAAATAAATACAGGTACAACTACGGTGCCGGAGGACGCAAATGGGGAGGAGCTCCCAAAGTGTCAAAGAACAATGTAGATCATGGGGTATGCTCCTCACTAGTTCCAGGCTCACCCTGACGCTGAATCGCTAACGCCTGAGGCTGCTGTGGCTGCTGCGATGACGAGCCAACCTCGTACGTCCTATCACCCCTTAAAGGAGCCGATGTCACCCCTCCTTGGCCTGTCGGCCTAACATGTGCACCCTCAGACGAAGAGCCCGAACCCTCCGATCTCTCGGTAGGAGCCGTCTCCGACCGGCCACCAGAAGAGGTACGACGACGCCTCAAGTCAGACCCGGATCTCTCTCTACTAGCCTCGGGTCTTGTCCGAGTATGTGGCGGAGGAACAGGCTGCCCCTGCAAAAATAAATCAAGTTAGATGCAAAAATAAACAAATAAAACATGTGATAAGGATAAGAGAAATACCTCTGTAGCAGTGTCGTCACGACGACAGGAGGCTCGATCCCTCAATCTCACTAGCTGGTAGCGAAAGGCGTCCATACCCCTCGCCATCCTCGTTACCACCTCGCGAGTAAACTATCCAGAGAACGAGTCAGTAACAATCAAAGATATATAAATAAACAATGAACACAAGTCTGATGCCGAGGTATCGATTGCTCGATGAAACGATGTTCCAAAGGAGCCAGTGGAATCATCTCCTCAACCGGGCCATACATCCCTTGATAGGTGATGGATACCGGTGGAGGAACGAACTCTGCACGCGTATCTTGGCAAAATAAATCCAAATTATTGGTATCTACTTGGGGGCTATCTAAAGGACAAACACAGGAAACGAGGAATACCTCTCCTCCCTCTAGCAAAATAGGTTGTGGAGCCAGAAGTGGCAACAGCGTCTCCCCATAACATTGCTCCGCTTGGGCGTAAGTCCGCCACGGTGTACCTGCTGGTGACCTACTCGCCAAAGTCCTGAATCTAGTCTGGTCAAACATGTGCCGAGGAGGGCATTAGGAACGACAAAAGCCTCTGAGGAGTGCTGAATAGCCACTCTCTCACCTAAGTACACTATAGCATCGTACGTCCCCTGAAAGTACCGACGCTGAGCAGTGTACTGTGCAGCAAGCACAGGAATGCCCAAATCGGCCCACGGCCGAAACTCTACAACAGGCTCCTACAAAACGCATATTCATGAAATAAAATCTTACTAAAAGGTACTAAGAGACAAGTATTCAAGGAACATACCGAGAGGATCAACTCTCGAACACGATTAGTAGTAGCCTGGTCATTGAGACAGCCTCCCCAACAGGCAGCAACGGGGAGCTCGCGAGGCGAAGGTCTCGCTGACACAAGAGACGGAAAATACTCGTAGAACCAGATCTACGAGGATAAAGAAGTGTCAATAAATGCTAATGCAAATCTAGAGCTAACTTTAGTAAAGGAAATAAAGTATACCTCTACGAGTCTCCAAAAGCTGGAAAGCGCGATATCTCCCTCAAAGGAACCATGACGATTGGAAAATCGCAATCCGACTAGGAAGTCCACATAGGCAGGCTGGCCCAATCATATGATCCGACCATGTGAAGGTCGCGAAGAGCAGGCAGGTAATAAAGAAATACTCGGCTACCTCTATTAGGTGAAAAGATCCCTAACAGTAAGATAAGAGCAAAGATGCGCACCCGCTGCTCTGGGGTGGTCGCACCGTCTTGAAAAGCCGCCACGAGCGTGGACCGGCGGATATACCGAGAGTTAAGATGCGTCGGCTCAGCCTCACTACGAGCCCGAACTGTGATAGGGCCTAATAATTCCAGTACCACTGGAGAAAAGACTGTGATCTCGCTATCAAACGGAAGCGCGACCGAACAAAACTCCAACCCCTTAATGAGGCTGAAGTCAGTAGGGGTAACAGTCATCTTACCCTAGGGGAAATGGAAGGTGTTGGTGGTGTCCCAAAAGAACTCCACCAAATCTCGAACCACGTAACGGCTCGACCCGAAGGAATACAGAGCTCGAGTGGCTCGGAGCAGAGAAGTCAAGCCACAAGACTCCCACAGGCGATGCAAACCGTCATGGTCGCGAAAGTAAGTATCGTACAAAGAACCAATAACGTCGTTGCCGGAACCATGGCTACGAACTCTCCCACTGTGAATCCCGTGCCGAACGCGCTCCGAGATGTGAAACTCGGGCGCAAAGTACAGAGTGCGCTCGTCCCACTCTGGGAACTCCCCTAAAGAAGAAGAGGTCCCTACGCCGGCATCAACGGGATCGTCCTCCCGATGAGCCTCCCTAGAACGAGAGCAATATATAAACATAATCAAGCAATTTCATGACATAAGATTCAATGAACAAAGCAAATTAAGCATATTAGGTTCGAAATTTTCGAAAACCCGCGATTAAACATGCGCGAATTCGGCAAAAACTGAGACAAGTTTGAGTAAAACTTACATGGATCGGGAAATTAGATAAAATAAGATTTGATTTGCAATAAATTTGAGCGAATTTGGTTAAGAAACGGAGGAGAACGAGCTGAATCCTGGCGACAAAACGTAACAGCGTGCGCTGGTGCGGCGACAGGATGCGTGGCCCCCATAAATGATTATGCGGACCTTATACATCAATTTTGGGTTCCTTGGTACGCCAGTTAGCCCCTATAAGCAATTTGACATGATTAAGTAGTCGGCTCGATTACAATCGCAATAAGTGATCGACCTGACAAATGATCGTCTCACTTAGCTTAAAGCGCCTAAGTATTGGCTCATCGCAAGCACCGAAGTAATGGTTCACAAATAAGCACAAGCGCTAAGGTACCGGCTTATTCAAAAAAGGCCCCGAGGTACTAGAACAGCAGCAAAATCAGCATCTATAAAGCAAAGCACTGAGGATCAACAAGCGATGGTCTTCGATAATTTTCCTCGAAAGATTATCACTATGAAATTGAAGAAAGCTACAAGCAGCGGTCTTCGACGATGTCCTGAAGTAGAGAGGAGATTTACTATAGCGGCGAGGCACTGCCACAACCCCTGAAGATGGCGAGGCACAGTCACCTTCGACGACGTTCCCTAGGATGTGGAGAGTTGTCACAAACAATAGAAGATGGCTACAAGCGGAGTTATCTTCGATCATATTCCCTAGGATGTGGAAGATGGTCATAAAACAGCAGAAATTGAAGGCAGCTACAAGCGGAGCAGTCTTCATGCGATATCCCCTAGCTTGAGGAAGATAGTCAAACAAAAATTGGTTACTCTAGAGACGTGTGCTCGATGGTGCAAGATACGCGTTTCTTAACTCTTTTATCTGTTCAACTAACGTTACTTTGCAGGTATCGACATTACAAGAATGATCTAGGATTGCAGAACGTTCTGAATCATTCTCCGTCCCTATCGCTACTTTGACTTTCGTTTTCGAAACTTGCGTTTCACCAAACTCATTCAAAGTGGGGGCTTCTGTAGACACCCAAATGTGTCTCCCCAAAACCAAACCCAGTGATGAATACCTTTTCATGTCGCTTGATTATCTAATGAGGTGAAAATGTGAAAGTCTAGTGATGTGGATATTTTTATTAAAATATCTCTCTTTCTGTTTTTGAAAAACTTTTCTCACTCTATTTATGAAAGTAATCAGTCCAATTTAGTTCAGTCCATAATAAGGGTCCAATAATAGTGTAGTTGGATTGGGCTCGAAAAGAGCTTTCCAATGATACATTATAAGCCCAATTTTGATGAATAATGAGGAAATTATGGATTAAATTAGATTTGGCCCGAAATGAATTTTACATGCGGCCCAATGATCTAGAGGAGGGCCTATTAATTATTATTCCTAAAGTTATTAGGATTGATTTTGATCTTCTAAGGTTCTTTTTAAATTCTAATAGTATTAGGATTGATAGTTATATTTTAAAGAGTTTTATTTGGAATAAAATAAGTGTTTTATGAATGATAAACCTGATTTTAATCTGATAAACGCGGAATTTGCTGCTTAATCATATTAAGAAAAGGATTTCGTACAGAGCGCATTTTATCTTTTAGCGCCAAACGACAAAGTCTGTCGCCTGGCGCTAACATCTGTTGCCTGAAGCTGATGTCAGTCGCCTAGCGACAGATGCCAGTTTTATTCTGTATAGAACTTGAAGTATTTTCTATCCTTTTCGGACTATTTTTTTACAAGTAGGGTCCTAGACCTCCGTTTTCAAGGATAAAACAATCACCAATCATCTTTTTCTCTCTCTAAAAGCTAGAAGCTTCTTCTCTCTATTCTTTTTCTAAACCTTCCCTTTTACAAAACTCCACATACATAAGTTCTAGACATACCTAGCCAAGTTCGAAGTTGTCTTCGCCCTAGACGTGAAAGGTTTATAATTTCTGAGGGTTTGATCCCAAATCCTATTTCAATTATTTAATTGTCTGTTTATTATTCTCCTTGAAGTTACTAACGTGTGTATTTTGTTATTAGAAAGAGATACGAGGCATCCAAGTAAGTGATTTAATTACTTTAATTGTTGATCTTTTGATATAGAAATCATACTTAGATTATTTTGTTGATTCCTAGTATCATGTTTAGGGTTAACTAATATTTTTGATATTATTATGATGCTTCCTATTCTTTCTTAATATCATGTTAGTATCATGTTAGGGCTAAAGCTTTGATCTTTAATGTTTAGTGACATGCTAGGGTTTGTCATTAATCATGTTAGTATCATGCCTATGATCTTACTATTATTATTAAGCTTTGATGAGATTATGATGATGATTATGATTGTGATTATTATGTTGCTTGATATATATTGTTATTGTTATTGCTTGATCACGCCTTTTATGCATGTTTAAAGGGAATTTGTACTTGTAATCACGCTTAATAAGATAATTAATAATCTTGTTTAGGCTAATATGGTTATAATTCATGTGATCGCCAATATAGTTTTGTTTGTGCATTAAATTCAACCAACATAGATTAAACAGGTTTAGGGTTAATCTAATGGTTGTATGTTAGTCAGAAAGTGCACATGAATATGAGAAGAATAAAGTAGAGGCCTATTTTTAGGGCAGGTTCAATCTCTTTTAGGTTGGATTTGTACCTTCATCCCCGAATATCCAGTCATGGTTCCAGACCACTATGGAGTTAGCGATCTCATGGATCGTGAAGGGGTGTAACCTTCACCCTGTGAACGGTTTACAAGTTCCTAAAACTTGTTGGCGACTCTTTTGCTCTAGCTTCCTTCCCTTTAGACGCCACCATGCTTAAGTGTATGTTTACAGTGGGGCTCAAGTGTGGGATGCTTAAAATATTCCCTATGTGGAGCTGCCGAAAAACATAAAGGCTCGGCTTCAAACCATAAAAAAGACAAGTCCAAAGATAGTCATTAGTCTTCGAATACTACTAGGTATCAGCTGGCAGAGAGAGATATTGTACGAGTTCAGCACCTCGATGAAGAAAGGGTGCGGAGGAAACCAAAGACCCCCCTACAATTGACGCACATATACTCCAACATAGCAGGGGGGAGGTCGATGAATTCGATCTTCGGCAGTGGGCATCCGGCACCAATACCCATTTTCCTCGAGAATGCTGTAAAAGATCTCGATTTGCTTAGGTGGCATCATTGTTCACCCACCAAGGGTAAGGACTGGTGGTCATTAACCCATTGTTGGCCCCAGCATCATCCATTTACTTGCTCCGGCGAGCAATTCCCAAAGTCCACCCTTCGGGTTCGCACCTCGGCCGGAAGTACTGGCAGGCCCCAAACCGCGCGATGGCGCCGAATTCAAAGGCACCGCCGGAATGGGGGTAGGGACACCCTTGCCAGCAGAGGACTCGCCCCTTTCAAACTGGCGCGGTTTGCGACCAGTCAGCGGTGGCATCGCCTCCAACGGTTGGTTTCATAGAGGGACGGACAGGGGGACTTCTTCCCTGTCCTCAAAGTCTGATGGCCTCCTCCTTCGGTCTCTAGCCATCTTCGTCGACGGAAGAGTCGAATAAATCGAAAAAGGGAAATGATCGAAAAACAACTATACGCTAGAAATCAAAGAAAACCGAAGAAACTTCGGAGAAAATTACCTTTATCTGAAGCGGAATTCGCCGATCTACAAGTTCGGAGCAACAAATTTTTGTTTCGGGTCTTAATTCTCAGAGAATTAGCGGAAATCAGAAATCTGGTAGCGGTGGTTTGTGCAAGTTTTAGTGTGGTTTGTGAGGAAATGAGGAGAGAGAGTGGGATGAGTGGCTTAAATCCTTCCACAAATGAGAATTCTGGGAGTCCACGCCACTAAAACCCCCACTAACTCACCTCAAAGTAACCGTTAAACACACTCCCTCCAATTATCTTCCCGCTAAACCTTCCAACTTCCCTAATTACTCTCAAAACAGCCGTTATTACACCAATAACTGCCAAATTCAAAAAATTAAATTAAATCATTTACTTCCCTCCATTTTTCAAGTCAAAAACCCGACACATCATGCTTCCGAATCGGGTCTGGGGGGCAAGTTGTTTGGTCCAATTTACTCCAACAGGGCCGGTCCAAAATGATTCAATTACAAAGCCCAAGGTCAAGGTTCAACCCTCCAATCCATGCCAAGTCAAGTCAAAGGCCTGGTCAATGTGGCAAGCCCACTTGACTCAAGGCCCGTTTCTCCTATTATGTCAAGGTATAAAAGCAATTAATCCTCTCTCTACACATTCATTCACTTCAAGGCTCAAGCAATTAATACTCTTGCATAGCTTTCTCTATCTAAACACTGTATTGACTTCGGTATCGGAGGGGTTGTAGGAGTTTATAGGTACTATAAAGCGGAAAAACATGAATCATATTCATAAAGCACCTAATCCCAAGATCGCATGCATAACACACATGTAATACCCTGTATTTTTATGTATTTTTTATAAAGTATTTAAGTATTAATAAAATGTATTGTTAAGGGCTCAAGTATTTTAATTAAATATTTTAAAGGGTTAAAGTATTTTAAGTATAAGGTTTTATAAAAGTAAAATATATTTTGGACCAAACGTTTATTAATTATTAGGCAATATAAATTATTCCTACATACTCTTATTGGAATAACCCATTCCAAAACCCATAACTTAAGCCCTATCCCATAACTTAAGCTCACATTTTTATAAGCCCAAATTTAACCCTACACTCCCTAATCTATAAATACACCATGAATCCCCAAAAATTTCCCACACAAAAAGGTTAGTCTTATTTTCTTTCTCCTTTATTTTATTAATTTGTGGTTTTGATTTTATTGTTTGAAATTAATTTAATTAGTATCAAATTGTATTTTGATGATTAAACTTTATAATTTCAGATTTTATAAATGTCATAATTTTCAGATTTTGTAAATTTTATAACCTAGGGTTTTTAATTATTGAAAATCATGATTTTAGGGTTTTTATGAACAATTGATTTAGTGCTTTTATAGTAATGATGTTTTGAAATTTTGGTGATTATAACTAATGATTAGATTAACTTAATTCCAGATTATTTTGAACACGTAAATTCGTGTTTTAATTTTTAGATTTCCGTTCGTTAATATTAATCCCGTTTTAATCCGATCAGGTTCTGAACTCATCCGATTTTGATAAAAAAAAAGTAGTTTTTTCCATGTGGAAACAACGTTTTAAGAAAGACTCATACCTTTGGTAGTGAGCACCACCCCTCGTGGCCAAATTCAGCCTCTAAATATGATTTTCGGACAGTTTTTATTTTTAACGAAGTTTTTTTTATGCTTCTAAACCTATAAAATAATTATGGTGAGTATTTTGTGATTGAAAAAGCTTTGAACTTTATATTCTAACTTTAAAAATAATTTTCAGATTTCATACCTTTTATTTTGAAGCCTCTAATTGCATTGAATTGATATATTTTTGGGTTTTTAACACACTAACTTGCTATATAATGACTATTTCAAGTAATTATGCTTATGGGGTTATTTTATATACTTAAAACAAATTTTCAGATTTATTTACCCACTTTAAAGTTGCTGTAATTTGATATAAAACACTATATTTTCATAAATCTAACATATAAACTTGAAGTTGGGATGTTATATTACTAACCTTGATTTTGGGGACAATTTAAAGGCTTTATTTTGATGATTTAAGAGGTTTTAAAGTAGTTTAGTATTGCTGTAATTTTAATTGCTTTGGTATTGATTTATTTCTAATTGTTTGGTTTAGGAGAGGACTTTGTAGAAGGCGACTTCTAGTTTTAAAGTGGCCAATCGAATTGTTTACTTAAGGTACGTACAAGTTACGAAACTTTGCTTGTAGGTGCATGTTTAAGGATGGATCGAGAACTTAGTATCATGTATAGGATTGACTGGGTTAAATTGTCTGGTTATACATTGTGAATTTCAAATGATGTGCACTAGTTTATAATGCAAGTATTTTGTGTGCTTTAATTATGCAAGGTGCGCTTAAAGGCAAAGGTATGTGATTAGTGTAAAGATCAAATTATTACTCATTCATGATTATGTAAACAGGATGAGTAAAGGAGAGATTCAAGTCTTGTAAGATGAGGTTAAGGTTTTGGGGTGCCTTATGCACTCAAGGTGTTTATACACCGAGGTAGTAACGGAATAATTAATAAATGTTGTTTATCACTAATAAATCAAGAATCTAAATTGAGAATTTGCCATGTTTGATTGAATTGTTTGGGATGTTTGTATTGAAATGTATATGAGTCATCACCAAGTCTAAACCTGTAAATCACGTAAAGTGTAAGATGGATGAGCAATAAAACTCTGGAATGGTGCACATCTGGAGTAATGACAATCAGGGGTTGGGGTACATGGGGTATTAGCCGTGTACTTTTATCGAGGCCGTCTGATCTACGAGTCTCCTCTTTCAAATATTATTTTTCTAAAATTAGGAGTAAGGTGAGATCTCATACTAATTACGGTCACAGAGTCGCGCCCGTGGTCGTTGGATGTTTATTGATGTTTCCGAAAGGAGGCATGAGGTTTTTCTTTATTGATGTTCCAAATGGAACATGGGTTAGACAACCTTGTCTATTGTTAAATCCAATGAACTAATTAAATGAGTCAGTCAGTATCCATTAGTGAGGTCTTAATAAATTTAATAGCCGAGTCATGAATTAAGTCTATATTTAATGATGCTTGTGCTTGATTATTAGTAGCATGTTAGGTATTTTCTTAATTTGATTTCGCAGCTTGTATGTACTCAACTTTGCTGATTGCGTGCTTTTGTGTGTGTCTTTCTTTGGTCATGGTCTTCGCCTTTCAATGACCCTGTGACGATCCAATTTTTACACTTGTAATATTGGGGAGCAGATTAACCACAGGTTCTTACACATTCAGCATTCGCATCAAGGTTGTGGGATTTTGAGTGGAGTGTTGGTTACTTTTCACTATTTATTTTGCTATTTATTTTTGAATTCATCAAACTCAATTTCATTTTATACTATTTTAACTAAATTGGGTTTTGAATAAGGGCCTTGATGGTTCCAAGTTGTAAGATTTAATTTAGTTTTGGCTATTGGTTTTGAAACTTATTTATAACTGATTTAGTTTCCGCTGCTAATTTCTGATATAGCCTTAACATTTGAACACGTGGCGGTAGCACGCCAGTAATTCTCTTGAATATTGTTCAGGTTACTCCCAGGTTTAAAGAGAGAATTATTGGGGTGTTACAACACAAGACACATAATCGTACCTTTGAAGCGTGAATTCCACGTAGCAATTCGACAGGTAAATTAGGGAGAGAATAGAGCCCCAAGCGTTGCTCCTCTACTTAGTCCACAGGATTCGAACAAGCCGTTCACCAATAATAGATTGGTCGAGTGAAAGAGGAAAACCGCGATCACCATCTTTAATGGACTAAACCGACCACCACGAACCACCACAACCGGCGCTAAGGAGGAGAGAGAGTGTCGTGAGAGAGAGAGGAGTTTGAGAGAAGCTAGTTTCATGTTTGCTAATTAGGGTTTCAACTTAACAATAAAACTATTCTGTAGAATCACCTAGGCACCTAGTCTACTTATAATTAGACTAAGTCACGAAGCCCAAAACCATCCATATCACTCCATATGGCCGGCCATACTAGGGGATGAGGCCCATCACGGGCCTCGTCCTCTCGTGCTCAATCTAGGCCCTTTGTGTGACCTTATACGATCCGTCCAATTGGGCTTTGACCTATTTTACTAGCCCAAAGATCGTTAGTACCTCTAGCTATGATATAATGACGACCCAAATGTACGAACTTAATTATCTCCAAAATTTGATCCATTTACATATCTAGTAATTGCACATGTCGAAGACATAAATCATTTAGGAGCCTTCCTCGGCACAACCCGAGGCCAGTTTACGTGTGTTTGCTGTGCAGGAAACCCTCGACCCAGTCACCACTTGGACCGATTTCAGTCTTCATCCCACTAGAAAGGACCTAGCCGAAGGTCCCATTGTTTTCACTTGAAACAAAACTTAATCCAAATTACAATTATATATTCTCTCACCTATTTGAACTTAATTTTACTAATAATCTAAATTATTTTTTATGATATGTCAATAAGCTAGCTAAAAAGCCAGTTTTACCTCAAAAAAACAAAAAGTTAGGGGTGTTTGGCAATTGGCTTTTTTTTCCAAGCTTTTGACTTTTTAGTTTGGTCAAACAACCAAGATATATGTTTAGTAGTTAATTTTTTTGTTGGCTTTTAAGGTAGCTTTTCCGCTAAAAGCCAAAGCTAATAAGAGTAGCTTTTTCTATTGGCTTTTGGGTTGTTGGCCCACTTTATCACTAATAAAAACAACTAATTACCATAAATAAATTTACTAACACTTTTGTAAATAGGTGGTCTAAACAACTAACTTAAAAAGTCAATCCATATAACTAATATTCCCTCCGTCCCACAATATAGTTCATTTTTTCCTATTTTGGAGAACCAAAATGTTGTTCTTATTTCTATTTTTGGATATTATGTAAAGACCATTATATTCTCACTTTTTTTTTAGCTTAATTCATTGTACTTCCTAATTTACCCTTGAATTTTGCACATGTCTTGTATTTTTTTCCACTTTCTCTCTCTAACTTTTGTTTATGATTGTACTCTGTACTTTTCAGTTTTATTAATGTATTTTATCCACTTTCTCCTCCTATTTCTTAGATACCGTGAAAAAACACAAACAAGAACTATATTATGGGACGAAGGGAGCTAAGTACTTTCAGCTAGTCAAACAAGCCAACAATCAACCGCTGATTGCCAAATAATTCCGTAGTCTTACTAGCTTTTTAGTTTTGGCTTTTGGCTTTTCATTAAACAAACTACTTCTTTATCCTTAATTAATTAATAATTAATAATTATTAGTAATTAGTGATTACCTAATTAATAATAATTTATTAGTACTTAATAGTTAATAGTTGGCAATTAACAATTAATAATTAGTACTTAATAACTAGTATTTAGTAATTAATAATTAACAGCTAGTAATTGGTAATAGTAATTAAAAATTAGTAACTGTAGGTGACGTTTGAAATGCACCTACGTTAAGCATGTGTGAATATGCTTGGCACTCTTAGGAAGTGAGAATTGACATATACGATTAGGGACAAGGAAAGTAGGGAGCCGCCAACAAGTTTTTTAGGAACTTATAAACCATTCACGGATCATAAAAGGCAACCACGAATAAAGGGACAACGATAGGCAACAACGATTGACCCGTGAAGGTTACACCCCATTCATAATCCATGAGATTACTAAGTCCATATGATTCGGAACCACGAAAGGAGGATCGGGGATGATGGTACGAAGTGAGTCATGGAGTCACATTCGCTCGTATTGGCCTCTACTCGATTCTTATAGTGAAAAGTGATTCCCGCGATCTCAAAGGAATACAAACAAAGATTCAATTTGCTCCAAACTAACATTAGGCTAAATTGGTTGAATATTAATGCAACACATAATTCTAAAATATCGTGATCACTTGATTAAATAACAAGATTAAAAAGGAACCTAAATCGGTCATCCAAATTATCTTATTAGTCGTGATTTTCAATTACATGTTCCCTTTAAACATACAATATGATGATCATAATAACAATAGAATAAAATCAACATTAATATTGGAAGCAATTTAACAATAATATTGTTAGTCAAATCAAATTATAATAAACCTAATCATGATACTAGCAATATTAAAATAAAATAATTAATTAAATTAATTAATTACTCACATTTCGCGTGCTCCTTTAAATTGCTACATCATGAATAAATTGTTAGTAACTTCAATAGAATATATGAATCAAATTGAAATTAAATTAAATTAAAAAGTAGAGTTGATTTGGTTAAAACCCTCATTTAATTCTACCTTTCATGCCTTGGTTTAAGGACGGAACCTCGGGTCAAGTATGGACTCCTTGGAGTGCTTAGGGGAAGTATTATGGAAGAATAAGGAGACTAGTGTTTAGGCTAAGGAGGGAGAAAAGAATGATTTTTAGTGTAAGGAGAGAGAATGACTTTTTGGTGCCCTGAACTGCAGAAAGGAGGGGGTATTTATAGAGGAAATGAATAGGGGATCACACAAAACCCTAGAAAAGATAAAAACCCTAATTTGGGGCACCGTGACATGGTTAGTGTCTGCTGTGACACGGTCACAGGGTGCTGTAACACGGTACAGATTACCGTGTCGCGGTGCGCTATTTTGCCCTAAATATGTATAAACTGATAAAGCGCGTGAAGAGATGTACGCGGAAAGTACACACAAAAACCCCGTGTCACGATATGTGTACCGTGACACAGCAAAGGACACTGCGACGCGACAATGTCCACCGTGGCACGGCATGTGGCGCCGCGTCACAGTGCACAACCTACCCAAAATTGCATCTAGATTCATAACATGTGAGGAAAAATGCAAAAATAAACACGGGAAAGCACCGTGACACGGTGAAAAATACCGTGTCACAGTACCAGGCCCCGTGCCACGTCAGTATTTCCCGCGACGCGGCAATTTAGCTAATGCGCGGTAATTCCAGTTTTTTACGCGTTTTTAAAACTATGATAACTTTTGATCCGTAACTCAGAATAAGGCATATAATATATCGTTGGAAAGCTTATCAAGTCTACTTTCCAAAACAATTAGAATCAGGTCAAAATCATTTGTAGATTTTAATATATGGTCGTTTTAGTGAAAGGGTGTTGGTTTTGGGCTAAGTTTAGTATTTTGCTCATATCTTCTTCGTTTTAAATCGGAATTGGGCTTATGATATATCGTTGGAAAGCTTATTTTAAGGCCTATCCATCCAAATAATAATTGGATCAAAATTATAGGTTCACAAAATCAGTTTCTCTCAGTTTTGTGATGTGGACACGAAAAGTGGAAAGTTATGGTTTAGGGAAATGAGCTAGGAATTGGATTAGTTTATGTATTGGGAATGAATATGGATTTAACCACTCCAAAGGTTAAATACTCAACCCGACCAATAATGGCAGTGAAAGGTTGTTCATCATCGGGTTTGGTTTTGGGGAGACATTTTTAAGTGTCCATAGTAACTAATAATTAGTAACTAATAATTAGTAATTAATAATACTGATAATAAATGAATAAGAATACATAATAATGTCCTTTAAGGTCATTTTGTATAGTTATAGCCAACAATTAACAGCTGATTTTTTACCAAACATATTTACGTACTCTCTCCGTATTTTAATAAGTATTACACTTACCAAATACGACCGTATTTTAATAAGTGTTATATTTTCTTTTTTTTTTTTGGCAAAAAGCTACATTTGAATATAATATCTCTCTCTTCTCATGGTCTCCACTCAAACCCACTACTACTTTTTTTTTATTATGAGTATTTATTTCCTCTCACATTTATTATTTTTCAATAAAATATTAACCCTACTATCTTTCTTCTATAATTTTTTAATACTCCAACTACCTCATTTACCTCTTATTTTATTTAAGTTAATTATAAACTATGTGCAATGTCCCGGTCAAACTGTCAAAGTGTAGCACTTATTAAAAAACAGAGAGAGTATAACAAATGGTCAAACAACCACTGTAAACAGCCAATACTAACAGTCAGTCAAACAAGCCAAGTTAAACAGCTAACAACCAGTAACCAATTGGCAAACAAGACCTTTATTGGAATTCAATAAGTTGATCTTGAAAAATCGTTCAACCCAACTTTTCGTAAAAGTTATTCGTATAATTATTGCAAACAATCATTTCAATAAATTATCTTGATGTCTGATAAAATAGATAATTTAAAGAGTTAATCAAATGTTTTAATATCAACCGATTACTATCTATGTATCAGTTAATTACCAAACAAGACCTAAATCATTCTCCAAGAGTCACAACTCACAAGTCTCACAACACACGAGCTAGTTCAAGAACCCACAAAACGGAACATTTTCCCACCTCCAATAAAACGTCAATTAACCCTGAAATTGTACCCCTCACCATCCCCATAAATCCGTAATTGCACGATAACCTGACGTAAACCACCGACCCACCTCTCTTCAAAATTTAACCCAAACACTCAAATCAAAATCAAAATCAAAATCACAAAATCAATCACACCCAATCACAAAATCAAATAAACCCCACAAATATTTTCCGCCATAATCTGAACTTCCTCCAATTCTCAAATCTAGAGAGAGAAAATCAGAGATGAACCCAACTGAAGAAGCCATGGATAAAGAGAGAGAGTGGGAGATGAGGCCTGGTGGTATGTTGGTTCAGAAGAGAGAGAATGGTTTTGATGAAGATGCTGATGATAGTAATAATCTTCCTTTTTACAAGATCAAGGTTGTTTATGGCTCTTCTTCCTACGAATTCGCCCTCCCTTGCAAATTCACTTTTGGTATTTTCTTCTTCAATTTTCTTTATTAATATTTTCTGGGGTTTTTCTATAGTATAATGATACAGTAGTTGATTTGTTTGATTTTGGGGTTTGTGTTATTTTTGGTGTAAATAGAGCCACACAAAGGGTGGTTACGTAGACGGGATTCGATTTCAGGTCTCAGCTTATACCCGTAAGCTAGTTGGCATCCTAAGAGTTTATGTTTAGTACAAGTATTATGTTTGCGTATAGTTGGGTTTTGTTTGATGTTTAGGGTTGATTTTATTGAGAAATTTTGTTATGTGAGCTCAAATTTTTTGAACTTGTGAAATTATGAACTTGTTTCTTTGTTTTAAAGTGGCTTAAATGTGAAGAATTAAGGGTTAGAGAGAGGGGATTACTGCTTTGATGTAATGGGTGTTTATGTAGTGATGTTATATCAGAGAATTGTTGGGTTTTATTCAATGTTTATGATTGTTTTTCGTTGGAAGGTTTGGTGAAATTATGAATTGGGAAAAACTTGGGGTTTTGTCGAGGTTTCCCCTCTTTTCAATGATGAGTATTGATTAGTTTTCCTAATCGAAAATCCGGGCTGAATTTTGGATAACAGGAAAGGTCCATCTTTTAACCCTTTGCTTCTAAAACCAGAATTGAAGTGGTTTGATGTGAGTGTAATACTTCCCCATATGGGAATTGTAGTCACATATAAACTAGTTTAGAATGTTCGTAAGAAAAGCCCGTGTTTTTGTGGTTGAATTACTTTGGTTTTCTCAGTTAAAAATTGTTATTAAGATTATGTTTCTAAACATATCCTTGGTTAAATAAAATGTTGGTGAGAGGTGGATTGGAGATATTTTTGTCAAATCTAAGTAAATCCTTAAATATTATTGGTTGAATCAATGTGACGAATAATTCCAATTGGAGAGAGTACATACAACTATACAAAGGAGTTTATAATTACCTATTTGAGTGGCCAGAGATGAGGTACTTGGCTGTGTCCATCCTGACCTTTCTAGGCATACTAAATGCTTACAATAGTAGTTTGCTATGTGATAGATGGACATGTCGTGTAATTAACCCTTCGTTTCTTAAAGAATCATGCTACTATTCATATTTTGAGGGTGTCTACTGAATTATTCCCAATATATAAGAAAATTTATACTTATGTGGGAGGTCTTGTTTGATTTGTCTCAATGGTTGCATTTAGAATATCAATTTTTTTTTAAAAAAAATTTTATTTAAACTTTTACTTTCTTCCCAATATGTAGAGTGTTTAATTGTCAAAGATATATACTGTCAAAACAAGAGTAGTTTTTAAAGATGGAAGGAGTAATAAATATTCACCTCACCTCCTATTTACATCATCTAAAAAACTCCTCCCTTGTATGCCTTCCCTCTTAGATTCTGAAACATCATGGTAGAAGTTGACCTTAGGTAGTGCTTGTGTCCAAATGTATTTTGAGACAGATGTTTAATTTCTAATTTTTTTTTTTATATTAATGGCAAAAGGTGAGTTGAAGAAACTTCTTGTTCAAGAAACTGGGTTAGAGCCTGAGGACCAAAGGCTTTTCTTCCGTGGGAGGGAGAAGGAAGATGGTGAGACTTTACTTGTGGCAGGTTTAAAGGACCACTCAAAGTTGTTGCTTATGGAGCGTCCTGCTAGCAAGGAGAAAAAAATGGAGGAGGCAAAAAAGAAAGAAGAAATATCAAAGGCATTTGCTGCAATTGCTGGAGTTCGGGCAGAGGTGGATAAGCTTTCTCAAAGGGTAATTTCATTTCTTTCTTGGAAAGGTTTTTTCTATACTAGTTTTCTGGCACGGAAATTCTTTTTGACGAGTAGAAAGGTGATGCCTTTGTTAATTTCCTTCTTATATGCAGGTCTCATCCTTGGAAGCATCTCTTTATAATGGAACAAAGGTAGATGAAAAGGAATATATCATCTTAACAGAGTTGTTTATGGTTCAATTGCTGAAATTGGATAGCATTGAGGCCGAAGGAGAAGCAAAAACCCAGCGGAAGAATGAGGTGAGTTGGTTTTGTTTGTGCTCAAGAAGGATCCCTTTTTATATTTTGCATTTTTTTTAGTGCTTGTATTCCCAAGAAAACACTGGATGCTTATCTTTTGAAGCTAAAGAGCAACAAATTTTTAGAACTAAGTTTTATTCAACTTTTCACTTGAAGTAGAGACCTTAGCTTACCCAAGGAGATTACAGTTGTTTTACACTTTTACTTCATTAGAGAGAATGGAAAAGGGTTATTTTGACAAAGAGCTCTAAGACCCAAATATCAATGATTTAGTAGAAAAATACACATCAATAATTTCTTGCTACGAATTTATGCCATTAGCTTCTTGCTGCTATGTGTTCAACTTGTTATATAATAGGTCCAATACTAGAATAAACTGATTGAATTGCATCACAAGTACTGTGTTAAACTATTCCTTGTATATAGCTCATAACAGTAACCTATTACTCTGAGAAGGCTTTTCTACTATCATATTGGCTTCTCTCCATTGCCCCATCACAAGTTAAGATGTCAAGGGAGCAGCCGGGAATGTAAATCTGAGAGGTACAATATTACATGCAATTTCTCTTGAAGATTAAGTCAGGTTGCATGATGCTGTAGCAATTCCTCTTAGTTTCAATTTGTACTAGGGGTTTTGGTTGTTGACAAGTGTTGCTAACCGTTGTAGTTGTCTTTGCCATGAATCAACAAGTATGATAGAAGTTATCCTCCCATTCATAATTCCACACCATAATTCTGATACACCTAATTCTCGCCTTTTTTCAAACTCTTTAAAATGATGGTTTTGTTATATCCGTTTCTTTATATTGTATGATTCCTTATGACGATTCATGTTAGCCGACCCCAAATCATTTTGGGAATAAGGCTTTGTTGTTGTTGGAATAATGATACATCAATGCCTATATTCATCATTTTGCTAGCTGCTGGTGCTATTGTAATATTAGTTGTGTTGAAGGGATTTGTTGAGTAAGGAGGCGAGAAAAGAAAAATTGTATATGCCAATTATGCAACAGCAAAGCTTATAACGAAGCCTGCTGCTGGTCTGTTCTAGGAATACCCTAGCATTAGTAACTTTACCCCTTACAATTTGATCTAATTAGTTGTAACCTCAAGCTTTGGAAGAATTTGACATTGGGAGTGATCCCTGTAAAGTTTGGGGCCAACAGAAAAAGTGAAGTAGACAAAAATTATTGGTGCTCCTTGGGGACTTGATTGAAGAGCTTTTCTTATTAAGTTAGTAGATTATTTGTATTCTATTTGAAACAGCAATACTCCTTTCTGGACTTCTTTAAAGGGAACTATGATCAACTTTACCGCAAAACATTTCTTTTGAATATTCTGTTACATCCTCTGGATCTTCTTCCCCAATCCTGAAGGATATTTATAGAAGTCTTAAGTTATTATAGGGTCTGTAATTCTGCATAATGGCTCTTTATGGGTAGAACTTAGAGGTAATACCTCAAAACAGTTATTAAAATCAATGACATGTTTCCCCGAAAATATTTAATCCAAATCAGATAGTTGCAGAGGGCTTTCTAATAATTCTCAATTTCCCAAGTTGCTTTGAATTCAATTTCTGATTACTCCTCCTTATGTTGGCTGTGAATATAGTCTTCCTGATCTGCCCTATGTTCAAGTGTATTTGTGTAGGTAATTATACATATTGTATTACCTGACTAGCATATGGGAAGTACTATTATCTCATTAAGTGGAGCTTGGAAGACTTGTCGTTTATATAGTTTCCTATATTTTAGCTGCTTTTTTTTCCCTTCACTTTATTCAGTTAGCATTGTTACTTTTATCATGCTAAAATAAATTTCAAGCTCCCTAATTGCATGGAATCAAAGTATTTTACAGACTTGATTCTTCATGTACTACTTCTGTTTCTTTTTTAATTACAAAAAATGAGTTTGCACAGACTCCAAGGCAAAATTTGTTTGTGTGTGTTAAATCGAGAGAGAAAAGAAGGGATGCATATGATGAGGAAAGACATAGAGACCAATGACATCTGAAAAAGGAAAAATACCGGCTGTTGCATCTAATGTGTAGTTTCCTTTTATAGTAAATGTTGCAAATAAAAAGAAACGGAGGTAGTAATTCTTGGTGTTTGAAAGGGAGCTGGTAATTATTTATCTAGGACCTTGTTTGTGAAACCTTTGTTGCTCAATATATGTGTATTTCTAGAAGCAAGTTTTGAAACAACGATGTAGGATGCAACACAAATGAGTCTCATGAATCATTAAGAAGATTTTGCATAGTTAAGAAGTGTCGTAGGCATCAAATTTTGGCTAAAGTTTAACACTTGTTAATTTTTTGGAAGAATTAGGAACTAGAGTAACAAAAGTATAACATCCAAGACATAATTTAATCCGTTTCTCACTAACCAATAACCTAATCATTCTGATTTAGGCTTCATTCTTGGCTCTTGGGTGCCTGGTTTACTTGTCCTTGTTAGTCAGATTATACAACCATTCATTCCTAGAAGCAGTTATTAATTTTGTTGGTCTAATATATGATGGAGTATGGAACTGTGCAAGTGAATAATGACTTAATCTGTGGCATACCATTTTCTTTTTCACTGATAATTTTCTCTTCAATTAGAGTTGTGCAGTTTGTTTCCCTAGTTTATTTCATGTGAGTCCCTGACAATAGGTTTTGCATGATTGAACAGGTTCGTCGTGTGCAAGGCTTTGTGGATACACTGGATGCCATGAAGGCAAGAAACTCACATCCACATGATAATTGCAGCAATACTGTAGCAGTGACCACCAACTGGGAGACATTTGATTCTGGTGTTGGGAGCTTGACTCCACCTTCGGTTTCATCATCTTCAAAAGTAACTGAAGACTGGGAGCGGTTTGAATAGATTAATATCGTCATATTTTTTTGGTGCAACTTATTATGTCATTATTGCCTGTACAATCCATTGGGACTTCTGTGATTATGATTTTTTTGCCTGTAATGGCTCCTCATCAATTCAAAGTTGTATTTAACTCTTTGAAGTATGGAGTATGAAAGTTGCATATGAAGTAGTTGCCTAAAATGACATATTCATCTATGTATATGATCACTTACCAAGTTCTAATACCCATGTTCACTACTTTGCCTATTACTCCCATCTTTCCTTGTTTTCCCCTCTTTAGACAAAAATCCTTCTGGTGGTGCTTTTTATTCACATATTTGAGTTATTTATATGAATTCATGATTTTCAAGTTAGTAATTCTAGTTATGACAGTTGAGTTTCTGGTTTCACTGAATCTGTTGTGGTCTGTTGAAACCTCTTTGTCTTTGCCCTTGTCTGCGTGTTCGTGTGGGGATGCATGTCATAGACGATGCAGACGTCTCTGTTTCTGATCTTGTACCTGTGTATCATTGAAGGCTTGAAGCACTTGGAGGAATAATTTAGCTGTAGTCGGGGGTTAGATTGTGCCTTGATGACTAACATTTTAACTAGTAAAACAGGAATAAGAGAAACAGCATCATCTAGTGAAAGTTGCAGTTGCATTTGACAACTGTAGCGAACACTGTAAACACAAGACATTACAAGATGTCATTGACACAAGTGTATTACAGAGTATTTATTATGCAGAGCAAGCCAAGAGATAAAGATACGTTTCAGGCTAATTAATATTAACGTACTTCTTTGCTAAAACTTTTAATTTTGTTGCTAATATTATATCATTATGCACATTATTTGACTATTCTTTGAGGTTTCCTTTTCTATCGCATAAAATAGAATTCCCTCAAATCCTCAATGGGCGCGAGCAGGACGATGTTGGTTTCCAAGCCTAAATAAAACAAGATCTATATGCAGTCGATGTGTGCATATCATTCTAAATATATACACCTAAGTGCTGTATTTTAAAAGTTGAACACCATGCTCACCCTTAATAGACTAGCCAAGTAGCCTTATGCATCTGATGTGTGCAATAATTATAACATTTATTTTGATTTTATATCGGAAAAATTAAAAATAATAATCTCACCTTTGGCACATTTTCTTAAACTAATCCCACCTTTGCGTATTTCAGAAATAATCCCACCTTTGTTTCTCATATTCTTAAAATGATTCTTTTTACCTTTAACCTGTAAAACAGGTTAGATGTTTTTTTTCCTTTAATCCCTCTTCTCTCACCTCACCCCCTCCATCCTTGTCAACCACCTCCACACCAACACCACACACTGACTCCCACGCAAACACCACCCCTGCTCCACCGTCCATAACAACAACCACAACTCACAAGCCACAGCTAATCCCCACCTTCTGCAGCCCCCATACTCAACCTCAACACATAACTCCAACTCCCCTGCCCCTGCCTTCTCTAACCAATGCACATCAATTGCGGGCTCAACCACCACTAAACGCTGACCCCCAATCCTGCGAGCTTAGCCACCGCTCAAAATCCTCTTTCTCTTTCTTCTCCTCCTTTGAAGCTCATCAAACCTCCTACCTTCGTCACCCCTTCAATGGCAGAATTGGGGCTTCAATTAATCTGAAATTGGGCTGAATTGGGGCTTCAGTTAATCTGAAATTGTGCTGAATTGGGGCTTCAATTAATCTGAAATTGGGCTAAATTGGCGAACCTAAAGTATGATGCGGCTGTTGTTGACCGGTTTTTGATGTTGTACGCGGCGGAAGCGGTGCTGCTGGAGGTGTTAATTTGCGGAAATGGCAGTCCGGTAGCTAGCTGGTTGTGCTTTTGTTGTTGTCGATTTGGGTGAATGGTTCAGGTGGGGAGTGAGCGAGTGACGGGGAAGGGAAGTTATTGTTTGGGGTTTTTTTCCGGTGTGTGGGTGGCTGGATGTGGTGGTGGTGGTGAATTAGGTGGGAGGGAATCAAGGAGGGCGGCAGCGATTGGGTCTGGTTGGCCGGCTTTTGGCTGTTCCGGCGGGTAGCTGATCTGACGAGGGAGGGGTGGCTCCGCCGGGTGGCAGAGCAAGGAAGAAGAAGGTGTTTTTTTTTTTTCCTTCAATTTTTAAAAATAAATAAAAAAATAAATATAACCAATTAAAAGACAATACGTGGCAAAATACCTTCAAAACCGGTTACTAATTTCACTAACAGGTAAAAGGCTTATTTTGAGAATATAGGGTATACATATGGGATTATTTTTAGAACACGCAAAGGTGAGATTATTTTAAAAAGATGTGTCAAAGGTAGAATTATTCTTTTCAATTTTTCCTTTTATATTCCATTTAATTTGTCCCTATTTAGTTGACACATTTATTTATTTATTTATTTATTTTTTTTTTTTCGAATGGATTTAGTTGAAAAACTTATATTTTATTATAGAAAGGAATGATTCCCATTTTCTCTCACATGGTATAGATCCTACTTTTTCCCCAAATTTAATTTTATGCTAATATCTTTCCAAAATGTTCGAATTTGGTTGAAGACTCAATGACTAAAATTATTAATAACTAATTAATGTTATTGATATGTAACCAAATAAAGGGTTATTATGTTATTAGTTATTAAGTTATTAGAGCAATATATTAAGTTATTAGGTTATATCTTGTGCCATACACGTTAATTTTCAATAACTATTATTTAATAAATAATATATTTAATTTGTCTAAGGGTCTGTTGTTTTCAGATTATTTTCAGTTCAGTTCAATTCAATTCTTAATTTCATTCTCTCATAAAATATACAGTTCAGTTCAATTCAATTCAGTTCAGTCAATCAGAACAGACCCTAAGTTATTACTTCTTAAAATGATTTTATTATGATTTATGAAGGAGTCTATTATTAGAAAAATAAGTATTTTAAAATACGCATATATGTATGTTTATATACAATACATTTCACCAAAAAATTTATATCATTCTTTTCTTGTTAATAAATGAATATCTTAACGATATGTATTTAGCCCGTAAATAGAGTTTCTTTTTTACTCACTACTCTGTATCTTTCATTGTCTCTTATGCCTTTTTTTTTTTCAATAATCAATTGACTTAAAATATTTTTTTTTGTCTTTCCTAGCAACCTTTTCATACATAAATTAAATACAATTTTTTTTTAAAAAAAATCTTGTAAAAATGGTAGAGTAGTACACAATACATACTTTGAATATCATAAATTATGTTTAGAATTTGATTTTATTTTTATATTCTTACTTAAGTTTATGGTATTAATATATATTGTGCAGTGATACATTAAATCTTTTTTATTCAATTATTTATGTAAAAGATTTTATTTATAAAAAAAAAAAACACTAAGTGACACACTAAAAAATGACATGTGTCATTGCTGGTGTGTCTTTTATTATATATTATTGATGATTATTGATATTATTGATTGATTGATTATTATAACCTGAAATCATGTATAATTTTTAGTTGGTTAATTCTCATGAACGGGGCATAAGATACGAAACCAAATTGTACCTACAATATCACCGCATGCCAAGAAGAAAGTTGTAGTCTCTAGTCTTATGATGTACAACCCTACTCAGACCCTATTGAACCCTACCCTAAAATATGGGTTCGGGTCTTATTTTTTAGATCCTATGGGTACATGTAGGGTATGGGTTTAGGTGGCATCGGGTAGGGTAAGGGTTCGGGTATAATGTTTTCAGACCCAGACCCTACCCATACCCTACCTTAACCGAACCCTTACAGGCGTACATAAACCCTCACAATATATTGACTTAGAAAAAGTTTCAAAATCAAATAGAAAAAAATCTTAAGGATGTTGATTTTGTAGGATGTTAAGATGAAATCGAGTATGATACGAAAGACGATTATAAATAGAGTAGGCTATTAATTTTCTAGTTGTGCACTTAATCTTACAAGACTTTAAATTGTAATGTGCTTATGGATAATAATAATTCATTTATTTATCATTCTAATATTGTTTTATTTAATTATTTCACGATATGTCAAACTAATTGGTCATGTTTTAATGTATTAGTTTATTTGTTTTTTTGCACAAATACATGCAATCGTACAATGAAAAATAGACAATTAAAATTTGGGAAAAAGGTTAGTGAATGACCCATATTGGACTGTACCTAGACACTGCTAGACCCATAGGATCTAGGTAAGGGTCTTAAAATTTTAGATCCTAAGGGTTCGGGTAGGGTATGTGTATGGATTGAAAAATCCAGATACGAGTCTAGATATCACGTACTAGACCGTACCTATTGCCATCCCTATAATACAAATTGTCCTAAACTAGCATTTAGTTCAAAATATAGATAATAATTGTATTAGTACACAAAATCATACTTGTAAAAAACATGAATCAACAAGCACCGCATTTATTTTATTCTCTTCCATATACGAAGTATATGTCACATGACATTTTGTTCTAGACTTAAGCCAATAATTTGTTCTTAATTGACAATTAAGTAATGGTCCTCAATTGTTATTGAATGTGAGATATGGAGGAGAATGAAATAAACGTGATGCTTGTAATGTATGTTGGGTTCCCTTGTTTTGAAGTGATGACCATCACCTTAAGGCGTGGTCTCTTTACCTTAAAAATATAGGTTCATATAAATTTAAATAAATTCATATAAGATCAGATAATTTAATTTCAATTAAGATTCAATAAGTTTAATCAGGTCTAATAAGTTTTAATAATTTCAATAAGTTTACTGTAATAAGTTCAAATAAATTTAATAGGTCTAATAAGGTCCAATAAATTCAATCAGGTCTAATAAATTCCAATAAGTTCAATCTTAATATAGTAAATTAATTTTAAATAATAAAATATTAAATGCTATGTATCATATTAATTGTACCATTATATCTATTTTAGTATAACATTTAAATAAAATTCTTATATTGATCAGAAAATATATATTTTACTCTATTCATCGGTTGTTGTTTTTTTTTTTTTTTTTTTTTTTTTTTTTTAACAACAGCTTAATTGATGAAATTAAAATTACACACCTAGGAGTAAGTTTGTTAAACAACCCAATGAAGCTTTACTAGCTTCAATGGTACCAACATTATAGATGCAACTACAATACAACTTCCTTACATGAACTAGCCGAACCGAAAAACCAAGTAGAAGACTTCTAGCTTGCTTAAGGAGATACCAAATTTTACCATTGTTGGCTTTATATCATTCGTTCCATCGAAAACTGAAGAATGGACGTAACAGCAAAGACCACACAACTTTTGGCAAACAACAATAATACGAACCCCAAAGAGTACAAATAGTTTTGAATAGTAGGTAAAAAGGGTAGGAAAATAAGACGAACTCGGCTTGACAACATAAAATAATTCTCCCTCCTCAAACTCTACCGATCGCACTACTGCAAAAACTAGAATAAGAAATGCAAGATATAGAACAGTTGACTTAGATAGGCGATCTCCAAGATTATATAGAACGCCTGTCTAAGTTAATAGTTCTATTTGATTTACTACCTCCGTTACAGGTTATGTGCAACGATTAGACATTTTTCCTCTCTGTTTTATGTCAAATCGTTGCACATAATCTGTAACGGAGGTAGTATTTATTATTTTTATTAAATTATAATTTTATTATATAGAACGCATTTCTTAGTTAGCCGTTCTATTTGATTTTAAAAAAAAAAAAAAAAATGGCAAACCCTATTTCATTCCTTGTGGATTTGAACACCTTTCTCATTTTCTCAAACCCTATCTCATACTATCAGCCATTAATGGCTTCTTTCCCTTTCCCTTCTTCAAAATTTTTCTTTTTCTTTGTTTCTCTTATATTATCAGATCTGGTTTAGAGTTCTCCATTGCTCGCTCTAACCTTAACTCCATCACATTCTCTAATTGCAAAACACCCATCTTGTCCTCGGTATAAAATGCCCAAATTTAGAGCTTCAACAATGGCAGAACAACAAGCAATGCAACGAAGACAAAACTCGAAGATTCTCTCCCCTGAACGATTATGGCTGTCCAATTTCCACACTCCAATTTCAATTCTTCCATCAATGGTTTCGTCAAGAAGGTCAACTTCTCTCTCCCTCTTCGATTTTACATAAACATCGATTTCTTCATAATTGGAATTGATTGTCAAATTCTTATGAGCATCAGTTTTTGTTTGAACCTGTTTACCTGTGCTAATGACTTTAAAATGGAGTTCTATTAGTTCATTGTTAATTATCATGTATTTTTTGTGCTTATTCTTTCCCCACATCTATTTTTATTTGTTAATTTTCATCCGATTAAGGTGAGATCTTTTGATTTTAATTACTGAATTTTTGTGTTTGTTGATTAATTTTGAAATGATGTATAGTTTTGTGTTCATTCATTGTTTTGTTTTGTTATTGATAAGATAGATGATTCATCTACTGTTTTTTTTTTCAAGGATATTAAGTTTAAATTGATTTATTTTGTTGAAAATGTCGACAAACATATGATTGAACATAATATTGTTAAAGATGTTTTATTTTTATTATCAATGTATCTCATACATTTATAATTTTTTTATTTTTTTATTTCAACAGATTCATCGGACATAAAAGGAGAAGAAATTCTTAAAGATCTTCCTGGAATCATTTATCAATATCATGTTCTTCGATTTTTATTCACTTGAATTGTAACAAAATGTACAGGAGATGTATTTAGTTGAATATGATGATAAAGTTTGTTTTAATTTAGTATTTGATTGACTTCGAGTTTTACAATTTAAATTCAATTTGATTTATTGATTGATGATGTAGATTAGTACAGATGCAACCTCCGTGCTGCAAAATTATTATATTTTTTTTAAAAAAAAAAATCATCAAAGAGAACGGTTATCTTAGCTAACCGTTCTCTTTTATTCATTTTTTATAAGCATATGAAGTAGAAAAGAGAACGGTTATCTTTTGCATATAGAACGCCTCTTGTACCTGTTCTCTTTTCCCTTGCATATAGAACGCCTCTTGTGCCCATTCTATAAACTTTACACATCGCTTAGCAAAACAACGCTTTGAGTCATTTTATAAGGCCTATTTCAACCGTTCTCTATTCCCTTTTTTGTAGTAGTACAAAAATTCAATTTTGTCTTATTTAAAATTAACACTCCCTAAAGGGTGTATTATTACAAAATAATCCAAAGATTGTATTATTAAAAAAGAATGGGCTAAAGGTTGTATTATTTTTGGAAATTTTTCCCTAAAATTATTAGTATCACACATTTGTAATTTGACATATGAGTCTCATGATGTATGTGTTACAATGAAATTAAATTGGTTTGTTAGACCTAAATTATTGATTCTTATGGGAAATATATATTACAACATTATTATGTTACACAAAAATTTATGTAATACACTTATACTTCATCTGTTTCTCTAATATTGTAACATGGAAATGGGACAAAATTTTTAAGAAGATGAGATAGATAGAGAGGAATTAAGATAGGGACCCATGTGATTATGAAACAGCTAGAAATTAAAGTGAGAAAATTTAGGGTTTGTTTGGCATCACTGTGGTTTCTGTTTTTTTTGGTTTTTTGTTTTTCAAAATCAATGATATATGTCTTATAATGAATAAAAAATTAGTCAAATTTATTAAACATGATAATTTTGAAAACTGACAACAATTTAGTGGAAACACCTTTTTTTTTATTTCCTGTTTTGGTTTTTTATTTTCTAAAACACTAAAAACTAAAAACAAAAAACAATGCCAAACTAGCCCTTAGCTTGAACAAATAGGAAATTATTGCAGTATTTATGAAACTTTTGAAAATAGTAATTGTTGCAATATTTGTGGAAGGAAGTAGTATAATTATTCACATGCAATGCATAAGTATCACCATTAATAAATTAATATGTATTCATAACCTTAATAAAGAATATCTTTATTATTGTACCTTACTTGGTTAGGTTATTTAATTAAAGGTGAAGACTATCATTATTAAGTTTCAATGTAAACTGTGTGAGTAGTACATATGACTACGTAGCTATAAATACATAAATAGGTAAGTAATTAAATTGTCATAATTAGTGTAACATATGGCCATATTATAAATAAATAGATGTGACAACATCAGAGAACATTATACTTATAAATTCACTTGCATAAATTAATACGAAGTATATTACATTTCTCGACCTTGAAGTACATAATCATTTCTGAAAATGTAAGTCTATCGAGTTTCTTATTTGTAATCTACATCATGTCATACATGGTTTTTTTGTTGCTAATTTTGGTTTTTTTTTTTTTTTTTTTTTTGGTTCCTTTTTGTCGTTTTATAGAGTAGTAACTAATTAAGTCACAGAGGTTTTTCAGTGCGGCAGGTCACATGGTGCGGCAAGGGTTACTTGTAGGGTGTTACTGGTTTTTGTCAAGGGTTACTTGTATTTTCGGTTACTTGTATGAGTTACTTGTAAGTGTTACTTGTATTTTGGGGTTATTTGTATTATGAGTAACCCTTACAAGTAACCCCATACCAAACAAGTAACACGCTGCAAGTAACCCCTGATTAAAACCAGTAACACCATACAAGTAACCCAAGAATACAAGTAACACCCGACCAAAATCAGTAACACCCTACAAGTAACCCCACAATACAAGTAACACCTATAAGTAACACCTTATAAGTAAACCCTGCCGCACCATATGGCCAGTCACATACAAAAATTTAACATTAAGCCATATATGTATTATTAATATTGAAAAGATTAGGGATTCATTTTGTATTAATTTTGATTCATTACTGGAAGTATGTTTTTCCATTTATCTATCAGCCAAATTTTGGGTAAGTTTGTTTGTAATAATTGAGTTTTATTGTTAATGGATCAATTATTAAGATATTGATGACCGCTAAAATAATTAAATTGGATTGACTCGAATAGTGATTTACAATAATATTATATTTAAGTGATTACAAGTTCACAATAACTTTTTTAAACATATATGCTATATATTTAATGAAATTATTTTTATTAAATTTACAAACTTTTATATATCTTGTGATTACATATGTTTCTATAGCAAAAAATATGGATGCATCCAACAAGAAGTCTGGCACCACAAACAACCAAGAAGGGCAAAGCCTCCCTAAGGATGCAGCCGACTCTGACCCTGAAAGGCTTAGAAGGTTAAATTTAATATTGCATCTTCTACTAGTTAATCTAAATTATTCGAAGAATTTACATGAGAATTATTTACATCATAAGTTTAATAAGAACATCCATACTAAGGCTTCTTATGTTTTTTTTATCTTATGTATGTATATATACATGCATTTCAGATTGCTATTAAACAGATTGTACGCTAAAAAATGTTACTATAAGAAGCAAGAGCGCATACAGGAGCTACAAATAGCAGCAAATGAAATTGAGGTTTTCTCTCTTCTTATCTTTAGCACGGATTAAAATATGTAGAAAATGGAAATCCTTAAAGTCAACATATAATTATTTTTTTTTTTTTTTTTGAAACAAAGTCAACATATAATTCTTAGGTCAAATAGAAACTAATTGATGTCTTAAAGTTTTTATGCATGCATGGTATTGTGTTCAATGTGAGAGTAATTAGGGTTGTCACCTTATTTATGCAAAATCTTTATGAGTAAATATGAATATTTATATTTAATGTGACCTTAATTATAATAATTTGAGGTATTTTCACATTCTTTATTACATTTAAGTAGAAGCATTGATTGCATCATTAGTCATATGTAATGCACTTAATCGTTAATAATTATTATTACCATATACTTCTTCTAGTCCTTTTTCTTTCTTTAATGTTCTAAAGATAAAACAGTTATGGCGAGTAATCATAAATACTCGTAGTAAATAGATGTAGTTACACAATAATACCATTTCAAACTTAGTGACTCATGAAAATTTTAAGATTGTGATTAAAATAAAGTTTGACTAATGGTCAATTAGTAATAGAGAACGATGAAGTGTCATAGAAAATGTAATTGAGTACACCAAAGTAGAACCTTGTTCTCTTCATCTAATATTTACTAAAATAATTTATGCTAAATTAGTACTTGAACAAAAATTAAATTATCTTCGATGAACTTAAATTATTTTTAATAGTGATTAAACTTATAATTAATTACTTTTTGTCTTTTCGATATTTGCTCTGTAAAGTTTTCAATTTTTAATACTCAATCACAAGAAATGAGTATTATTTTTTTTTTTGAAATTTGCATAATTTTTGCAAAATACTTTCTCTGTTTTTTTATTAGACGCATCACTTTTCTAATAAGGGTGAGTTCATGTAAGAAAAGTTAAATAAAGAGCGGTGTATAAAAAAAAGTAATAATCATTGAATAATTAAAAGGGAAAGATGGTAAGGATCGGAGTAAATCAAACATAAAATGCGGAGTAAAGAGAACAACAGATTAATATGGAAAATCTATAACTATAACTAAAGTAGAAACCACTGACATCATCCTTCTCTAAAGTTGTATACGTGTCACTTTTTTATGAAATTTTTTCCCGCCTAAATGCATTGATGACATCATCGCTATTTTTTTTATTTTTTATTTTAAAGCTAAGCTGCTTCCTTAAATTGCTTTGAAATTTGAAAATTAGATTATAAATATTGACTACAACTATTTTTTTTTTAAAAAAAAAAAAAAAAAATCAAATACGGAGTAGATGCTTCCACATACTATTATATAATTGTACAAATTTGCTAATCATAGGAAATCAACCATTTTTTTTTATTTTTATTTTTTTTGGTTCCTAAATAAACAGAAAAAGTTGATTGTTCTCAATATAACTAAAGATTATATATTCATCGTTATATATTTTGATAAAACCGTGCATCGCACGGGATTAACCTAGTGATTTGATTAAAAGAGAACCGAGAAGTAAGGTAGTAATTTTAAAGCACACCACAAGCTGTTTCTCCCATTTATATCGAAGTTATATTACTCCTATTATTTATCCTTTTAGTTTGTCTAACCATTTGAAATTTCATTCAAATATAGGAGAAGATAGCATTTTTGTCTACCCAAGTTGCATCATGCCAAGCACAAAATGCAATACTAACTTACGAGAATAATGAATTGAGGAGCCAGTTAGCAGTGCTTGATCATCAATCCCGTGTTGCTAATGGTAAGTATTATATATAAATAATCTAGTTACGAGTTTGCGACCTATTTGATTACAATATTAAGTTAATTTGAAGTTGAAAATCAATATTCACATAAATATTGCTACTCCCATTGATCCTTTTTGTTCTTTGGAAAATTTGTTAAAAATAATCCCAAATTTCATGATTCGCTTTAAATAATCCCAACTTTGAATTATTATTAAAAAAATCCCAACTTTGGGATGCATGCTCAAAACAGGCCCAAACCGATTATTAACTTGTTATAATAGGTTAAGGTGACACGTGTCATCATGTGGTTGGTTGATAAATTAAAAAAAATTAAAAAAATTTTAAAAAAAGAGAGAGAGAGAAAAACTTTTTTTAAAAATGTAACCCAGCCACCACCCACGAACCACCTTCCTCGCAACAGCCGCGGCCGCCGAAAGCCCCTTCCCCACCCACGCGCCGACCAGATTCCTGTCTCTCACGCCAGTAGCTCCCTTTCCCCCCCAAACCACCAACTTCGTAGCCTAAAACCCTCCAAATCCCACCCACCCGACCACCCAAAATCCCTAAAACACTTCCCCCACAGCATAAAAACCACCAGCTGCCCCTCCCCCACCATCGGAACCCTAGCTAGGGGTTTTTATGCGGTGGGGGATGGTACTTTAAGGATTTCAGGCGAGGGCTGCGGGATTGGTTGTTTGAGGGAAAGGGGCATCGGTTAGGGTGGTGCCGGTGTGGGCCAGCGTGGCCGCGTGGGGGAGGGGGTCTGGCTGCAGTTGTCTTAGGCCGGGTATTTGGGGTAAGCGGTGGCAGGCCCGACGACAGTGGTTGTAGTGGGTTGGGGGCTTGGGGTTGGGTTATTTTATTTTATTTTATTTTTTTAATTTTTTAAATATATTTTCAATAATTAACACGATGACGCGTGTCAATTAACTTTAAAAAAAAAATTACCTGTTCAACAGGTTACCGGTCACATGGGCCTGTTTTGAGCGAATACACCCCAAAGTTGGGATTATTTAATAATAATCCAAAGTTGAGATTATTTAAAGCGAATACTTGAAAGTTGGGATTATTTTTAACAAATTTTCCTTATTCTTTTCACTTCTACGAGTATATATTAAGTGGAACGGAGGGAGTAACAAATAAGTAAACATTGTAATACTTCTCATTATTTAATGTTATAGTTTCTTTTTTTCCAAATGAATTGTTGCTTAATTAAGAAGAATAATATAGAAGACTAAATTATTAATTATTTTCTTTGAATCACAGCTGAATACGAAAGCTTGAGGATGGAAAAAAACATACTGAGTACATTGCACATGGAAATTATGTATCAGACACCGCCGGGCAATGGGGATGACTTAAACAATGGGCTATAAACAAGATAGAGATTTCAATAGTTCTTATTGTTTCTAGTTCTAGCGTTGCAAATAGTTTCGAAACTTATTATGTATTGTGTTTGCAAAACTTATTAAAATGGAACTTCCTTTGAAAAATTTAGAATTTTCTTTCTTATATTGTTAGGAATATTAGGAAATATTATCATATCATTGTTATTATCATCATATATTTAGTTTCCTAGTTTATAGGCTCAAGATAATATCTTGAATATCTTTTGATATGCTTTAGGGAAATATGTACTCTATATGTATGATTGAATGAACGAATGAGGGTAAGCTTGAAGCCTTACTTTGACATGCATGGTATCAGTCGCCAGGAAATTCTGTAAAAAAATAAAATAAAAATAATAATAATAACAAAACCCTAAATCACCACCATGGCCGGTGATGATGTTCCACCGCAACGACCACCACGAATTGACATTACTTCTCCCTATTACCTAGGTCCTCGTGACAGACCTAGGGATTTCATAACTCCGACCTGACTTCGTGGAGAAAATAACGATGAATGGGCCGGTGATGTTCAAATCGCGTAGGTAGCACATCGTAAATTCGTTTTCCTTGATGGGACAATCACAATTTCATCCTCTCCATGTACTCAAACGGATTGGAATACAATTCATGCTATGTTGATTTCGTGGCTCATGAACACTATTGATCCCGAGGTAAAAAGTACTCTTTCCAAGTACAAAGATGCGAAGAGGTTGTGGGATACTCTCAAGACGCTGTTTGCCACTGTTAGTGGACCTCGAATTCAACAGTTAAAGGCCTCAATAGCGAAGTGTGAGCAGTCGAAGGATATGTCGGTTGCCTCCTATTTTGGTAAATTGACTGCCTTATGGGAAGAATTGAATAATCATGAGCCGATAATGACTTGTTCTTGTTGTGTGAATTGCACAGTTGTGTAGAACATGAAAAACATCGTGAGACCACTCGTCTTCATGAGTTCTTGATGGGCTTATATACTGACCACTATGCTTAGACCCGCACCAACATATTATCACAAGACCCTCTCCCATCCCTTGATCGAGCATATCAGTTGGCTTCACAAGATGAGGGAGTTCGGCTTGCTAAACAAGTTCCTGATGAGCAGCCCCCTGAAGCCGTCGGGTTTTCCCTTCGAACGAGTACAGGAAAGCCAAAATCCGCAGCCACGGAGGACAAACCTGATAAGTCGGGTCTGCATTGTACTTACTGCAAGAAAAACGGCCACTTGGTCTCTGGTTTTTTTGAATTAAATGGATACCCGGAGTGGTGGTCGAATCCCTCTAAGTGCGGCAAGTCACAATAGTCAGACACCAAAGGGAGACCTCAAACTCGGGCCAACGCAACAGCAACCGGGTCTTCTAATGCAGGCAACATGGACTCTTCGGGTGGTCCCTCACAAACTTTTACAGCCGAACAATGGAAAGCAATCCTCGGTTTTAATTTCTTGGTAATACTAAAATTCCCGATGATCGCTTGAATAGTGAGTTTGACAACGAATTTTGGATTGTTGATACAGGTGCATCTAGGCATGTCAGAAGCAATGAAAAATGGTTATCTGATACTCGAATAATCTCTCATTGTTCGGTAGGACTTCTGAATGGAAAAACTGTAAACGCCACAAAGGAAGGCTCGGTTCGATTATCATTAAAAATTGTTCTTAACCAAGTGTTATTTGTCCCTGATTTGTGTTGCAATTTAATTTCGGCATCTCAATTGATCAATGATACAAATCACACTTTCCAATTTAACTCTAATATGTGTGCTATACAGGACTAGTCGAGGGAGCTAATTGGAACGAGTGTTAGGCGAGATGGACTATTTTATTTCGACGGACAAGCTTCGGTGCAACATGTGGTTGTTTCTGTATCTTCGGCATTGTTAGATTTATGGCACAAGCGTATGGGTCATCTGTCGGAAAAAGTTGTAAAACTTCTCCCTCTTGTTCATAATTGTAAGGGTAGTTTAAATAAAGCATGTGAAGTTTGCTTTCGTGCTTAACACCCTAGATCTAGTTTTCCTTTAAGTGAGAATAAAGCCTCTAGAATATTTGAAAAAATTCATTGTGATTTATGGGGTTCTTATAGACATGCATCGTCTTGTGGTGCTCGATATTTTTTTACTATAGTTGATGATTTCTCTCGTGCTGTTTGGATTTATTTGCTTGTTGATAAAATGGAGGTTTTCCGTATGTTTATGTCTTTTGTGGCGATGGTGGATAGACAGTTTTCTCAAACAATTAAAATAGTTCAAAGTGACAACAACACCGAATTTCAATTGTTTGCGTGATTTCTTTAATGCAATTGACATTTTATTTCAAACATCATGTGTTGGCACCGCAACAAAATGGTTGAGTTGAGAGAAAACACAAACATATTTTTAATTTAGGTAGAGCTCTGAGATTTCAAGCTAATTTGCCTATATATTTTTGGGGTGAAAGTGTCCTTGTTGCCGCACATTTAATAAACGGAACTCCTTCCCCTCTCTTGCATAATAAATCTCCCTATGAAATTTTATTTAGCACAAACCCATCTTACACTACCATTTGCACTTTTGGGTGTCTTTGTTTTGCTCACAATAAAAAAGCTAAGGGTGATAAATTTGCAAGTCGGAGTCATAAATGTGTCTTTGTTGGCTATCCGTTTGGGAAGAAAGGTTGGAGACTGTTTGATCTTGATTCAAAAGAATTTTTTGTGTCCCGAGATGTTAAATTCTTTGAAGATGTTTTTTTTCCTTTTCTTGATCCATTTTCATCAAACATTATTCCGGAAAATATTGTTCCAATGTGTGTGGATGTGCCATATGATTTTGATAATGTGAATATGGGATTTCAAGAACATGAGGTTGAACAAGGCTATATGCCTCAAGAAGCTCCTACGCACTAGGCCGAGGCTGTCTGTAACACCCCAATAATTCTCCCTTTTCCAAATCACTTACTTTAAATAAAAATAGAGGAGAACCATTGTCATGTTACCGCCACGTGTTAAAACGTTAAGGCTTTATCAAAGTATCGCAGCGGAAAATCCAACTTAAAAGTTAAATAATATAATTTAGAAAACCAATAAGTCAAAGCTTACAAATTGGAACCATAAAGGCCCTTATTAAAACCAAACCAATATTCAAAATCCCAAAACATAATTAAAATAGTAAAACATAAATAAGTTCAACACAAAGAACAAATACTTTCAATCACACCAATCCCTTGACAATGCGTATGTTAAATTCCCAAACTTCACATCATCAAGCTAACCTGTGCAATACTGCTCCCCAATAATACAAGTGTAATAATTGGATCATCACAGGGTCATTGAAAGGCGAAGGCCATGACCAAAAGTAACACATACAAAAGCACGCAATTAGCAAAGCTGAGTACATACAAGCTATAACATTCCAAACCTAGCATATGTTCAATTAATTAAAGTAAATAAACATACAACACAAATTCATTAATCAAGACTCCACACTTAGACAATTCAATTGACTCAACATAACCAATTCCAAACACTTGACTCTTTATATGCAATTTGATTAATTTAATTTGGAGTAAGCAATAGACGAGGTTGTCCAACCCACCAAATCATTTTGGTCCCAATTGACCATTTAAAATAAAAGTTTAGCGCAATGCAAGAATGGGCGCGACTCCATTCTCACAAAGTTAGTTTAGGATCCCATCTAACTTTCATTATAAAATAAAAATGTAAATACCAAAAGAGAAGAGGACATGTTGATAAAACAAGCCTCGAAAAGCCACGGGCTACCACCGTGTACCCCAACCCATAACTGTCAATACTCTAGAAGTGCACACTTTCCAGAGTTTTATTGCTCATCCTTGTTTCACTTTACGTGATTACAATTTTGATTAATAGCCGACTCATTCAAGTAGACCATATATAACAATCATACATCAATTCACTTTTAATCTATTTAGGACAATGGTGATCACATAACAAATTGACCTTTAATTCCTTTAAGCTTTCAAATTATCCAAAATTGTTGAACATAGTTAACCCACCTAGCCATTTTGGCTTAATCCATTTTTACTCAACATACTAACAAGTCATGCTTGAGTAATAAATAAAATAATAATAACCTTGTGGAATAATTAATAAATTCATTCCACTTAAACCATTTTATTTCAATCCTTCAATAATCAAAATATGGTTAATAAACCAATCCAATAAAAACATGCTTGTATCAACATTCCATACAAACATAATCAATTCACCAAAACATGTCTCATTAATATAATCACATGAATTAATTAAATGTATAACCAAACAATTTCCATCCAAGTGTTCTCTAAACATGAAACTAAGTTTTTTCCTTTTTGGTACCTAAACATGATACTACTTACAACGAAGTAGACATGTACATACCTCGTATAAACTATCCTTTGTGCCACTTTTAATCACTCAAAAGTCTTCTAGGGAATAATCACTTCCAAGAAAACAACCAATAATCACAAATTAATACCCAAACTAATTTCCAGCAATATAAATTTGATTAAAACTCCTTAAAACTTCCTTTAAAATATGTTTTTATGCTTAATTAATCATTAGAAATTGAATAGGAACAAAAGCCCTAAATTAATTGATTATTAGAACCCTAAAATCCCAATTTAAATAAATTAAAACCCTAGGTTTATAATTTATAAATTATGAAAATTATAACAACAATTATAATTTGAATTACAAGAATTTGATACTAAAAATATAAACTTTATACTATAAAATCAAAACCTAAAACAAATTATATGAACATTAAGCAAAATAAGAAAACAAAGGAGGAATAAGGGGAGGGAGAACAGCAGCCACGTGGCTGCTGGTGGTGCGCCGGCAGTCAGGGGCGCGGCGACCGGTGACTGACGGTGGTGACTGGCGCAGCAGTTGGGTGGCAGCAATGGTGGTGAGTCAAAACTCACGTAAAGAGGAAGAAAAAGAAAGAAAGAAAAGAGAAGAAAAAAAAGGAAAAGAAAAGAAAAATAAAGGAAAAATAAAGAAATAAAATAAGGAGAAGAGAATTTACTAACCTTTTTGTGTGGGGAAAATTTTGGGGATGTATGGGGTATTTATATGAGAGAGTTGTGTAGGGTAAGTAAGAATATTGGGCTTCATAAAATTAATGTGCCAATTAGGTAAATGAAATGGACTGGCTTTGTTCGTATGTCATAAATTGTAGAATAAAGGCTCATAAAATAATTTGTACTAAAATAATTTTCGACTCAAATTAATAATTTAAAACTTTTGAAATTAAATTCCGAAAAAATACAAATATATATTATAAATAAAAATAAAATTTCATTTATAAAATATTTAAAAGTACGGGGGATTACACTGTCCCTACGCACCAGGTCGAGGCTCCAATCACACCAGCGCTGCCATTGCACGTTAGAAGTCTGCTGGCTGAGAGCGCCACTGTAGACATCCAAATGTGTCTCCCTAAAACCAAACCCAGTGATGAATACCTTTCACGTCAGTTAATTATCGAACGAAGTGAAAGTGTGAAAAGTCTTGTGATGCGGTTGTTTTAATAAAAATACTTCTTTCTGTTTTTGAAAACATTTCTTTTCTTACTCTATTTATGAAAGTATCCAGTCCAATTTAGTTTATTCCATGATAAGGGTCCAATAATAGTGTAGTTGGATCAGGGTCAAAAAGAGCTTTCCAGCGATATATTATAAGTCCAATTCTGATGAGTAATGAGGAAGTTGTGGTCAAAATACTAAATTGGGCTCGAAATGAATTTTATATGTAGCCCAATGATCTAGAGGAGGGCCTATTAATTATTATTCCGAAATTTATTAGGATTGATTTTAATCTTCTAGAATAATCTAGAAGGTTCTTTTAAATTCTAATAGTATTAGGATTGATAATTATATTTTTAAATAGTTTTATTTGGAATAAAATAAGTGTTTTATGATAAATACGATTTTAATTTGATAAACACGGAATTTGCTGCTTAATCATATTAAAAAAAGGATTCCGTACAAAGCGCGTTTTATCTTTTAATTAGCGCCAAACAACAGAGTTTGTCGCCAGACGACAGAGTCTGTCGCCTGGCGCTAATGTTTGTCGCATGGCGCTAACGTCTGTCTCCTGGCGCTAACGTCTGTCGCCTGGCGACAGATTCCAGCTTTATTTCGTATAGAACTTGAAGTATTTTCTATCGTTTTTGGACTATTTTTCTATAAATAGGGGTCGTACCTCCCTGTTTTGAACAATCATTATTCACAATAAACATCTCTCTATATTTTCTCTCTAAAAGCTAGAAGCTTTCTCTCTTTCTCTCTATTCTGTTTCTAAACCTTCCCTCTCACAAAATTCCACATATATTAGTCTTAGACACACCTAGCCAAGCTCGAAGTTGTTTCGCCCTAGACGTGAAAGGTTGATAATTTCTGAGGGTTTGGTCCCAAATCCCTATTTCAATTATTTAATTGTTTGATTTATTATTTTCCTTGAAGTTACTAACGCGTGTATTTTGTTATTGGAAAGAGATACGAGGCATCCAAGTAAGTGATTTAATTGTTATTCTTTTGATATAGAAATCATGCTTTAATTATTTTGATTCCTAGAATCATATTAGTATGTCTTTATGATTCCTAGTATCGTGTTTAGGGTAATAACTAAGATTTCTAATATCATGCATGTTTCTATGATGCTTCCTATTTTTTCCTTCTATCATGTTAGTATCATGTTAGGTTTATAAAGCTTTAATTTTTAATGTTTAGTGATATGCTAGAATTTGTTATTAATCTTGTTAGTATCATGCCTAGGATCTTGCTAATATTATTATGCTTTATTAAGATTGAATATTATTGTGATTATTATTATTATGATTGTTATGTTGCTTGATATTATTATTGTTATTGCTTGATCACGCCTTTTATGCATGTTCAAAGGGAATTTGTACTTGTAATCACATTTAATAAGATAATTAATAATCTTGTTTAGGCTAATATGATTATAATTCAAGTGATCGCCAATAATAGATTTGCTTGTGCATTAATATTCAACCAACATAGATTAAACATGTGTAGGGTTAACCTATTGATTGTATGTTAGTCAGAAAGCGCACATGAATATGAGAAGAATAAAGTAGAGGCCTATTTAGGGCAGGTTCAATCTCTTTTAGGTTGGATTTGTACCTTCATCCCCGAATATTCAGTCATGGTTCCAGACCACTATGGAGTTAGCGATCTCATGGATCGTGAACGGGTGTAACCTTCACCCTGTGAACGGTTTACAAGTTCCTAAAACTTGTTGGCGACTCTTTTACTCTAGCTTCCTTCCCTTTGGACGCCACCATGCTTAAGTGTATGATCACAGTGGGGCTCAAGTATGGGATGCTTGAAATATTCCCTACAACCACATCTGCTGCTTAACCCGCTGGAAAACCAGCATGCACTGGCCCGGGCGAGAGCATTGGCGTTGCTGGTAGTGGCCACGGACAGGGGGGCAGCAGTTTTCTTCCCCAATGGCAGCAACTCAGAATCAGCAGCACAACAATGCAAGCTCCGATCAGTCTTCCACACAACAAATAGGTAAAGGCATGCGTGAGAAATTTCCGAGTGTGCTTTTGCGGGATTATGTGACACACACTATCATAGCAACACAGTCCATCTTCACCTCCATCATCATCTCCATCGTCTAACACTCGGTTTCCAAGGCATCCCTTAGGTACTCCTTATCCTATAGCGCATTATATTAATTGTGACAGTTTTTCTCCACATTACCGAAATTTTATTGCAGCTATTACTTCTGGCAAGGAGCCAAGATCTTTCAAGGAGGCTATGAAAGATGCAGGTTGGAGACGATCAATGCAAACTGAAATTTAGGCTCTAGAAAAAAATGGGACATGGACAATGAAGGATCTTCCCCCCGGCAAACGACTGCTTGGAAGCCAATGGGTGTATAAAATAAAATACAATTTCGATGGCAGTATCGAACGATTAAAATCTAGATTAGTCGTTTTGGAAATCATCAAAAAGAAGGCATTGACTACTCCGAAACTTTTGCACCCGCTGCTAAGATGGTAATTGTTCGAGCTTTTCTTGCTATTACAGCTTCTAAAAATTGGGAGCTACATCAAACGGGAGTTCACAATGCCTTCTTTCATGGTGATCTTGCAAAGGAAGTATACATGAAACTTCCCCCAAGTTTTGAATCATCTCATCCGAATAAGGTATGTCGCCTTCGAAAATCTTTGTATGGTCTAAAACAGGCTCCTCGATGTTGATTTTCCAAACTAACTTCATCTTTGAAGGCATACAAGTTTTATACAATCGTACTCTGATTATTCTTTGTTCACTTACACAAAGGGTGTCGTACAAATTAATGTACTTATTTATGTGGATGATCTCATTATTTCTAGCAATAATTCCGCTGCTTTAAGGGTTTTCAAAGCATATCTTAGTGATTGTTTTCATATCAAAGATCTTGGTACTCTAAAATATTTTTTGGGCATTGAGGTTGCTTGTAGCTCTTCGGGCTTGTTCTTATGTCAAAGAAAATATACTCTTGACATCATTTCAGAAGCAGGATTATTGGGATCAAAATGGAGCAAAATCACGAGCTTGGCTTAGCTAGTGGCTCACTTCTTTCTGATCCGGAACCGTATCGCAGACTTGTTAGTAGGTTGATAGACCTTGCTGTCACTAGGCCGAATTTAGCCTATTCGGTTCATATTTTGTCTCATCAGTTCATGCATGAACCAAGAATTGGACACTGGGAGATAGCTTTACGAGTTGTCAGATATTTGAAAGGAACTCTAGGTCGGGGTATTTTACTACGATCAGACAGTGAATTAACCTTGCAGGGATGGTGTGATTCGGATTGGGACGCGTGTCCCTTGACACGTAGATCTTTGACAGGGTGGCTCATATTCCTTGGTAAGTCACCTATCTCTTGGAAAAACAAAAAGCAGAAGACTGTTTCTACAAGCTCTACAGAAGCAAAATATCGTTTTATGGCCACTATTGCATGTGAGTTGAAGTGGTTAAAAAGGCTTCTTTTTAAGCTTTGGTGTGCAACATCCTAAGGCTATCAAGCTATTTTGTGATAATCAATCTGCTTTACACATTGCAAAGAATCCGATTTTCTGTGAACGGACGAAGCATATTGAAGTTGATTGTTACTTCGTCCGAGATGCTATTTCCGATGGTTTGAATGTTCCATCCTATGTTCCTACCCATGAGCAATTGGCCGACATCTTTACAAAAGCTCTCGGCATATCATAGTTTGATCTATTGCTTAGCAAGTTGGGCATCTTCAATCCACCTGTTCCAACTTGAGGGGGGGGGGTGTTAGGAATATTAGGAAATATTATCATATCATTGTTATTATTATCATATATTTAGTATCCTAGTTTATAGGCTTAAGATAATACCTTGAATATCTTTTGATATGCTTTAGGCAACTATGTACTCTATATATATGATTGAATGAATGAATGAGGGTAAGGTTGAAGCCCTACTTTGACATATATCGTTTTAATTTTCTGTAAATCTATTCTAGATCTCTAGAGTTGTCAATTTCTAAACCGTAAACCTGACTGTTCCCAACCGATTCGAAAGGGTACTGTAGGCGTCGTTCGAAGTGCGCCTACGTTAAAGCATGTTGTGAATATGCTTGGCACTCATAGGAAGTGGGAATTGACGTATACGATTAGGGACAAGGAAAGTAGGGAGCCTCCAATAAGTTTTTAAGGAACTTATAAACTGTTCACGGATCATAAAAGGGAACCACGATAAAGGGACAACGATTGACCCGTGAAGGTTACACCCTATTCATAATCCATGAGATTACTAACTCCATATGGTTCGGAACCACGAAAGGAGGATCGGGGATGATGGTACGAAGTGAGTCATGGAGTCACATTCCCCGTATTGGCCTCTACTCGATTCTTATAGTGAAAAGTGATTCCTGCGATCTCAAAGGCATGCAAACAAAGATTCAATTTGCTCCAAACTATCATTAGATTAAATTGGTTGAATATTAATGCAACATATGATTCTAAAATATCGTGATCACTTGATTAAACAACAAGATTAAAAAGGAACCTAAACCGGTTGTCCAAATTATCTTATTAGGCGTGATTTTCAATTACATATTCCCTTTAAACATGCAATATGGTGATCATAAAAAAAATATAGAATAAACATTAATAATGGAAGCAATTCAACAATAAATTGTTACTCAAATCAAATAGTAATAATAATAACCCTAATCATGATACTAGCAACAAGAATAAAAACAAGAGTAATTAAGTGATTAATTACTCACTTTCCGCGTTTCCTTGAATTGCTACATCATGAATAAGCTGTTAGTAACTTCAATAAAAATATAAATCAAATGAAAATGAAATTAAATTAAAGAGAGTATATTTGGTCCAAACCCTTAGTTAATTCTACCTATCACGCCTTGGTTAAAGGACGAAACCTCGGGTCAAGTATGGACTCCTTGGAGTGTTTAGGGGAAGTATTTTGAGAGAATAGGGTAGCTAGTATTTAGGCTAAAGAGGGAGAAGAGAATGATTTTGTGATCAAGATTGTTGATGATTGAAAAACAGGTGATATGACCTCTATTTATAATGAAATAAGAAGGGTCGAAGAATTAAAAAAAAGATAAGAATTCGAATCGGAATAATACTCTTGTGATAGACAGCAGCTTTTGCGGTTTTTGTTTTTATCATATCTTTTGATCCAAAAATCGGAATATGATAAATAATATGTTGTTGGAAATCTATTGAAGTATAATTTCTAACCCAATTAAAATCAGATTAAAATAATTTGTAGAATAAAAAAAATGGCCGAAATAGTGGGACGGTATCAGTTTTGGATAGAGTTTCGTATTTCTTTTATATCTTTTTCGTTATAACTCGCAATTAATATTATAATATATCATTGAAAAAATAATTTCAAGAGCTATCCAACCATATAATATTTGAATAAAAACTATGAGGCACGAAAATCATATCTGACTATCTTTGAACATTTTTCAATTCAAATAGAAGTAGGACTTTCAAAAAGAAAACTTTTATTCAATTTCAAACTCTTTAATCTTATCATTTCAAAAAGGATAATTAAGATCTTTTAGAAACTTATAGAAGTTTTCAATTAATCCTAATTGGTTTAGGGATGAGATTAAAGCTTTTGGACCCTCCACATGATCATTAGGTCGTAGGTAAGGTGGGCTTAGGTTCGATTTGGGCTTAGTTTAGTATTTTGGCCATAACTTATTCGTTACAACTCGGATTTGGGCTTATAATATATCGTTGGAAATATCTTTTCAAGCCCCATCCAACTATTCCATAATTGGACCCAGATTATGGACAAAAATAAACTGTACTAAATATTTTTATAAAAAGGACACGAAATGAATTATTTTAAGGGACACGAAATGAATTATTTTGGGTTTAAAGGCACGAAATAAGTTATGGTTTGGGGAAATGGGCTAGGAATTGGGTTGTTTTATGAAATAGAAATATGGATTTAAGCACTCCAAACATTAAATACTCAACCCGACCAATAATGGCATTGAAAAGTTGTTCATCATCGGGTTTGATTTTGGGGAGATATTTTTAGGTGTCTACAGGTACTGAACCGTTAAAAACCTTGTTTTTTGAAAATCATAAATCAACCTAGCTAGAGCTATTAAAAATTGATCCAAACTATTTCGAATTGTTCTAAAAGGAATGAAAAAGAACCCCTTATTTTAAAATCGAAAACTGATCGAACCCAATTTATCAAAGACCAAAAAATCAGAAAAATATAAAAATCGTGAGTCACCTGGTCCATATTTGTTATCAAGCCGAGCCGTTACAATCGAGAACAATCCGAACTAATTATATTTCGATCCGAACCTAATAGTAACCATACTCAATTTAATCGAAACTGTTTAAACCCGACAAAAATGTGATAAACTGCAACCTGTAACCCGTTGCGACTGAACCGTTTACAACCCATAATCCGTTATGACAAACCATTTATAACCTGTAACCCATTATGACTGAATCGTTTATAATTTGTAACCCATTATAATCGAACCATTTACAACCCGTAATTCATTATGATGACCGAATCGTTAACCTCGTAACCCTTTATACTTTAGTCGTTTACAACCTGATTTTGGATGCACTTCTTGGGCAAAAGTTCCTCTTAATAAAAAGCTAATTAATAAGACAATCCATATCCGTGTAGAATTTTGGTTTGGTTTGTTTTCTCCGCAGTAAAAGCAAAAGGGTTTGAATTATTTAAACGAGATTTAAAGGGTTTAGTGATTAAATTCGACCATAAATTATTATTATTAATATTATTATTATTATTATTTAGTTTTATGGTCGAATTAAATCATTCAAAGCCACAAAATTGATGATAAGAAAATTTATATTTTACTACATATCTTTATTCTACTAAATATTTGGTTTATTTTATTTTATTTTTTTTTTTTTTGGTCAAAGGGGGTGGGAGTTTGGTGGTTAGGATGCAACAGTGGCTGTACAGAGGCGGAAGTTTCGGTACGTAGTAGTGTGGGGTATTTCTTTAATTTGGTGGGAAGGGTGCAATAGTGGTTGTATGGGGGTGGTTTTGATTGGGTTAGGTGCAGTGATGGTGACATGAGGGTTGTTTTTGGATGGTAAGGTACCACACGCAGAGCCATTGTGGATAAGGAAAGAAAACTGTCCCCCTCACTTTAGAGAAGAATTGTTATAAGTGTATAATATTATGTTAATTATGAAAAGAAGATGGTTCAGCAGTGAAAGGGCTTGCATGCGTGTTTCTATGATTATTAATTAGTTCAATCCCTCTTTTTAAATATGGTAGAATGAGCTTTTCTATTGCTTGGAACTCTGACTCGTTTTCCTTATTTCTCTTTTAAACTTTTCTCCTTTGCTTCCTATTTCCTAACATCATTCATATTTTTTTTTAATTTTTTTTGTTTAATTTTTTTTTTTTTTTTTTTTTTTAGTGTGTGTGTGTGTTATGTATTCATACTACCTCCATTTGATGTTATTTGCAACTTTTGGGGTGGACCACAAACTTCTAGGTTAAATTTCTAAATGATGATGGTTGAATTTAAAGGGTGTGTAGTTAAGGGATGATTAATTTCTACCCCACAATTAACCCACCCACCATACGATCATCCCACCCAAACCCATCGTACGCACCACTCACCAAATCTACAATAACCTACCTACAAAACCTACCCCACTAGATCTACCATATGAACCACCCACCACCCCAACAAACCCAAATATTCTCACAAACCACATCTAGGAAACCCACCAAAACCACCGCACCCCATCCTTTCTGAAAAAATTCTTCAAAACCACCAACACGCACCCTACAAACCTAGAAACCCACCCTCACAAACCCACTGCACGAACCCCCCCCCCCCCCCCCCAAAGTCAAGTCGACGAAAACCACCACCATATTAACTAATGAAAATTTGGCTTTGTACCATAATCGGGTTTGTTTTTTGAAAGTTGAAGAGAGAGAATGAAGATGATGAGAGATAGCGAGATTGAAAGGCGAGCGAGAAAGAAAGATATTGGGAAAGATGAGAGAGAAAGATATGGGAAAAGATAAAAATGAAGATGAATTATGTTAGTCAATTGAACTAGGAAGATGAAGAGCAGATGAATTAGATTGGGTTGGTTGAATTGGAGGGGAATTAAATTGGGTGAAAATTATTGATTAAGTTAAATAAAATTAAATATGGATATGTAATTGTATATGAGAGATATTAAATAAGGGTGTGTTAGTAATTTTATTTAAAAAGCTTTACTATAAAAGAAAGATTTTGGAAAATTGTGGATAATGTGAATCATCTGTTTTTGGTAGAAGTTGCATATTATACTTAACGTAGGTAGTATTTTTTTATTTAGGAACAATTTTTTTTATTATTATTTAATTTTCTTAATAATACACTCCCTCCATTCCAAAATTTTTGACAAACTTGACATTTTATTATCAACATTACAATATTTTATTGCTATTATATAAAATAAAATTTTTATAAAAATTTGAAATTCCAATGCTTTTCACCAAGATGTATAAATCCAACAACTTACTTATAGCCTTTTTTTTTAATTTTTTTTTATTATATATATATATATATATATATATATATATATATATATATATATATATATATATATATATATATATATAATAGCAAAAGAGGATGGTCAAAGTTGATAATAGAGTCGATCAAATGTGTTAATTTTTCTAGGACGAAAGGAGTAGTCGATCTTTTTCTACTTGCTACTAAGCTCTTGGGCATGCAACTTTTGGAGAAGATTTGAGAGGGTAAACGAACATGTAATTTTTTTTTTAATAAATACTACAAATAGAAAAAGGCTTAGGCTACTGCAGCCTAATTTTTTTTTTTAATTAATTACTCCCTTCGTGTTTTAATAAGTGTTACATTTTGACTTTTTTCACTATTCACATAATGGTTTCGACTTGATTAATTCACTAATATATAAAAAACAAATGATATTGTATAATACATTGTTGGATTCATTATAATATATACTTTCATAATATGAATTTACCTATAATTTTATTAACATATGATTAGATAAATTAATGGTCAAAGTCATGTTCGGCATGCGTGTTTGGTCAAACTGTAACACTTATTAAAACACGGAGCTTTCGATCCTCAAACTGCATTTAGGTAAGGTGAACATGGAACATATATCCGATCTGAAACTAGGTTTCGATTTGGATATCCATTTTGAAAATTCTAAAATTAGATATTCGTATCTGATCCAAAAATTTTCAGATGACATCTGATATCTGAATATCCGAAATTTCATATTGGATACCTCGAATATCCAATATCTGACCTCTTTAAAAATATTGTTTAAATACTGTACTATTTTGATGGAAAAATTATTTTTTTAAGGCAAATTGAAATACTTCGTATATTGAAGTTGAGCCAAAAGCAAATCAATTCATTGTAACAACTCCCCAAAAAATAAATAATTCATTGCAACAATTTGAACATGAAAAAGAAAAAATAGACTAGAAATTTTCAAAATCAAACAATTAATTTCACCAATTACGAAAAAAGAAATTCTACACAAACCTGCAAACTAATTGTCACAAATTACAAAACAAAGAAATTTTAAACAAAGTGTCATTGAGAAGATACGAAAAGAAGTTGTCGTTGGTGGAGCTAGAGGTCGTGACTCGTGAGAGTGAGGGAGTGGGATTTGAAAGTAGTTGTTGCCCGCTGGTGGATGCAATGATAGAATAACGATGGTTTTTAAGATATCAGATATCTGATATCCAATGTTTCGATAACCAATTTCCGAAATTGAATTTGGATCGGATATCCATAATTTTTGGATTGGATATAGATCGGATTTCTAGATTTTCAAATAGTTTTTGTTGAGCCCATGAACAACCCACATGTGAGCATTCTTCTTGTCCCACACTATAAAGGGAGAGTGTAGTGGTAATGAAATCCCACATTGAAAGAATTTAAGAGTTACCACCACAATATAAGGCTAAGGGGCTACTCCCCTCATTGCCATATGGTTTTGAGGTGGAACCTCCTTGGTCTTGTAAAGTGGTGGACTTACACTCTCCCGTAACGGGTGCGGCCCAGACCCGTATTTGACATGGTATCGGAGCTAATATACTCTAGACACTAAAACCCCTAAATTTCTACCCTAAATTTCTGAATTTTTTTTTCTTCTGAATTTCCATTCTCATTACTAAATTTGCTACTCTGAATTATCATTCTACTCTGTATTCATATTCTTCTCTGAATTTCGGCTTTACAATTGCTTTCTTCCTCCTCTACAATTCTCTTTATCAACAATGGTGAATGAAGGTTTGCACCGACATGCTAAATCGCAATTAGTTTGCACTCACTGCAAGCGCTCGGGTCACGATTATGGTGGCTGTTTTCTTGTCCACGGCCTCCCCGATTGGTGGCTGGAAAAATATGGTCATAAGGGGCATCCTTCCTCTCCGACCGCTGCTACTGGTCCGGCGACTGCTCCTGTTCCGGCGGTGGCTACTGTTTCTTCTCCCGCTGCCACTTCGCTGCTTCCCCTGTCACAGCCTTCGCCAGCACGCGGGGCTACCCTGCGGGTCTGTCCTGCGGGTGCTGCTACAGCCTTTGACACTCTGCCAGGCCGCGGGGATATCCCGCGACCCCACCCCGCGGCTGGTGCTTCCTCTTTTGTTGCTGCTTGTTCTCGGTCTCATACTACTACTAATGCCTCTTCTATTTTGGGTGTATTTGATCCTACTACTAATTCTATGGCTACTAATTCTCTATCTTTCTCATGGATTATTGACACCGGTGCATCCCATCATGTTACCGGCAATGAAAATTTTTTACAAGATGCTCACTCTATTATCTCTTGTCCCGTTGGTCTTCCCGATGGTGCTAAGGCCATGGCTACTAAGGAGGGTCGTGTTGTTCTGTCGGATGACATTGCTCTTGAAAATGTTCTTTTTGTTCCGCAATTGAATTGCAATTTGATTTCCGTGTCTAAGTTGATTGATGACTCTAATTGCTTTGTCCAATTCACTAATTCTCTTTGTGCTATGCAGGATCAATCCTCGGGGAGCTTAATTGGAGGCGGTGAACGGATAGATGGACTATATTATTTCCGGCGTCTCCCAAAAGTGTGTGCTCTCACGGGTTCGGACATTTCAACATTCGAGTTGTGGCATCGTCGTTTGGGGCATCCGTCGGAGAAAATTGTCAAATTGCTTCCTTTTATTCGAGGTAGTTCTACTCCTAAGTGTTTACATAAAGCATGTGAAATATGTCCTCTAGCAAAACAAACCCGAGCCAGTTTTCCTGATAGTGATAGTCGTGCTAGTCGTATTCTTGAAATGATACATTGTGATTTGTGGGGACCATATAACACGACCTCTACTTGTGGTGCTCATTATTTCTTGACGATTGTTGATGATTTTTCTCGTGGTGTTTGGGTTTATTTATTGAATGACAAAACCGAACATGTGAGCATTCTTCTTGTCCCACACTATAAAGGGAGAGTGTAGTGGTAATGAAATCCCACATTGAAAGAATTCAAGAGTTACCACCACAATATAAGGCTAAGGGGCTACTCCCCTCATTGCCATATGGTTTTGAGGTGGAACCTCCTTGGTCTTGTAAAGTGGTGGACTTACACTCTCCCGTAACGGGTGCGGCCCAGACCCGTATTTAACAGTTTTGCAGAACCTTAGTTATTGCAAGTATGTAACAATGCAATGGAGGAGTTACAATTTACAACTATGTGTATCAAAAATTGGTTTCACAATTTGACTAAATTAGGGCTAAGTCCTACTCGATCGTAAGAAAATAATGTCAATTAAGACCGAAAAGAGAGATTTGTGTTAGGAGATATGTTGGATCCAACTTTGAAGTATATCATTCGACTCAGAATTAACTAACCTAAGGCCCAACCCACATAATTCCAGTAATCTTTCCTAACCCTAATATTTATTGGCCGCTTTTATCACCTTACTTTTCCATCTTTCTCTTTCCTCTTCTTTCTCTAGTCAAACATATTTATTTCAACCAACTTTCTTCCGATCTCACCATTCGATAAGTATAAGAATTGAAATATATAATATTAAACGAACATAAAATGGTAAATTTGTATCCTCAACCAATAAATTTGGCATCGATGAATTCAAAATTGTTTGTGATGTAAGTTTTTCTCTCAAAAAACTCTGTTTTTACCATTATTAATTTTGGAATTTATGTTTTGCCTATGAAGGATTGATAAATCTAATATCTTTTTTTATTTATTCAGGTTTATTTTTCATCATCACTACATGAATCGTTCCTCGTAAGTAAACTCTTGATATTCCCTTGTATATCTTTAAAATTGATTAGTTAATTCTTATATATATATATATATATATATATATACATGGCTCTCTTAATTATATACAATTGAAGTTTAAGATTGTATTTTGTCAATATTTTCATTGTTGTTATACGCAAATCTTTTCTTAATTTTATACATTAAGGTTTGTTAAGTTGAATGATTTTATATTCACCTTAATTTAGTTAATGAACAAAAATTAGTTTTATTAATTAATGACATTTTATTGATTGGAATTATTTTCAATTAATAATGGTAATCTCATGTCATGAATCTAATTGAAACAAAAAGGACTCTTAATTCTCTAGTAGTTCATTTCTTTTCTTTAATAAAAAATATATTTTTAAATTATTGATTAAAATTTAAATTTGTTGTTTATATTTAATTTTTGGCTAATGTAAATAATTCAAGGAAAACAAATGGGACTTTGACTGAGATTAAATTTAGAATGACCCTATTTAAACTCAAACTATTCAAATTTAATAATATTCAATTTATTAAAATCTTGCTAGTGATTTCCTCAAAAAAAAAAATAATTCTTGCTAATGAATGCCCCCGTGACGTTAGTTAAATTGCTTTTCACAAGCAATGCACCCACCTTCTTCAAAAACCTAAAGCAGTATTAATTTAAGAATGCATGTGACAATTACGCGTTGATCGATATAATTAATATTCATTTTAATTTAATATATATATATATATATATATATATATATATATATATATATATATATATATATATATATATATATATATATATACTTTTAGTTATCTTATACAATGCCCTCGGACATTCATTAGCTTTTGCCAACTTTTTTTTTTTTTTTTTAACAGGAATAAGAATATTATCATTAATAAATAGCCATACGACATCTTGTAAACTACAGATCTAGAGAAAATAACATAACTTTTACAATCAAAATCATAAATAGTTTGCATATCGGGCATAACTCACACTCCACCGCTTCAAACTGGACGCGAGCAGTCTGTACGATGCACGATTTGTTTTTATTTTTTAAAACAAAATTTTTTTGTATGTGATAAAATTTGTTATTTTAGTCGTTAATATTTTTATTTTAAAATAAGTTATAAATTTCCTCTCATTCGTTATATATTTAGATAAAATATATTATCTCAAGATAATATTTTATATTTAATTAATTTAAAACTTTAAAATCTCATTTGTCAATTTTGCTTATGTGGCACTTGAATTATTTAATCGTATAAATTATAAATGTCTTATTTTAATTGGCTATAACTAATATTTATAATTCTACATGTTACGTTAAGAAATTTAAATCCTACGTCAGTGCTCTCTAAAAACTCGGGAAAAAAACCTCCTTTAATTTTTAATTGTATATGACATGTATCTTGTAACTATTTTTGTGCTTAATATATGACATGTATCTTGTATCTTTTTTACCGTGGTCCACCAATTTTCATTATTTTTTTCCCTAAAAATTAAACCAATTTGTACATCTACAATCTACACGAGACAATTCAATTGGATAATAATACGATGTACATTTCTGTATTGTATTTTTTAGCAGAACACAAGGATGTACATATTAGTTAAGACTTAGGATTGTTATGTGGATGCCAAATTTTGGAGATGATATCGGAAACTTGTGATTAAAAAGTTACTCGAGAGTAATATGTTATTGCACTTTGACATCAGGACGAGAAGCTAATAATGTAAGGAATATAGAGATTTGTTTATTCATTGACATCTTACTAATTAAACATGCTTGCATAAATGACGATGTAACAAGTCTATGTATTGTGGATACAGGTACAAAGTCAAGACTCGAGAGGACATAGACGGAAAAGATTACGAATGATCTAAAGACTAGTTCGAGAGTTTAACGAGTAAAAATTTTATGGTTTTAATTAAATAAGAAAAATGAAATATTAGTTTAATTAAACATATATTCATTCAGTAAGATTAGAATTCAGATGGTATCTATTTTAATCACAATTTGTTTAGAAGCTATATTTTTGTACAAATTGTTATAGATTATAATATATTAATATTTACTTAGTATTAATTTATCAATTGGTTGTTGGTGTAGTGGTGATTGGAACTACACTTGGTAGGGAGGACCTGTGTTCGATCCCTCACAACAATAATTGGGAGGGGACTGGAACCTAACCATCCAAAACTGATCCCTGAATCCGGATTAGTCCAAAGTTAGTATGAATTTTCTTTTTCTACAAAAATTAGTTTTTAAGAAGCAAAATTAATTCAAGGAAACTAAGTAATATTTATGTACTCCGTTGTTTACACTTCTAATTTATATTTGTTGCTTAAATTATACGGAGTATCATTATGCATGCACATTATTTGTGAAAATTCTAATGTAATCTTATGACTTTTGACTACCATAATTTTTATAAATAGAAATTGAGATTGTCTGTTTTTGATTTATTTTTAATTAGTAATTTTAATTAAGAAATTCCCAATCTCCGAAATGAATTTATTCTTCAAGGTTGAGAAATGTAAAAGATTAATGTATTGAAGTGAATTAATTAATATGATGTTCTCTATTGCTGGCTCATCTATTTATTTTAATTTGACTATAAGTATCATACTGTGTTTGTTACACTATTTATGATAATTAATTTAATTACTTGCCCATTTATATATGTATCTTAAATTAATGTCATATGATAACACTTACATTGTTCATATTGCAACTTTATTTTTTCCTTTAAAAAAATACAATAAAATAAAGTTGCAATATGAACAATGTAAGTGTTATCATATATATATATGACATTAATTTAAGATACATATATAAATGGGCAAGTAATTAAATTAATTATCATAATAATGTAACATACATAGTTTGATACTGGTAGTCAAATTATATAAATAGATGAGCCAGCAATAGAGAATATCATATTAATTCACTTCAATACATTACTCTATTACATTTCTCGCTCAACCTTGAAAATTAAAATCATTTCTGAGATTGTAAATCTATTAAATTTCTTATTTGTAATCTATATCATGTATGATGCATACATGTTTTTTTTTTTCTCTCTCTTCTAAAAAAAATAATAATAATAAGTTTGTTAATTTGGTTTTTTGATCCCTAGATTTTGTTTTTGCAATAATGTTCACAGCTATTCTCTCCGTTTCATAATTAGAAGTCTATTTATCTTCATTATGTGAGTAATAAATGTTAAAATTAGGCTTCTAATTATGAAATGGAGGGAGTAGTAATTTTAGAGGGATGAGATGATATTTTGAGGCAAAAAAAATTAGAATATAAATTCAAGTAATAGTATGGAATACCAATTATATCCAATTTTATTGTTAATAGATCAATTATTAAGATATTGATCTTTAGCATATATATAGATTGGAGTGACTATAATAGTGATTCACAATAATTTAATTAATTGATATGTAAGTGTTCAAAAGTTTATTGTATAAATTTATCATATTATTCTGACATTTGTTGTAAACTACTACCTCCCCTTTTTTTTTTTTAGTTGACACCTTTTTATTATCACGCTTGCCAACACATATTTTTAACGCTTAATATATTTAATTATCAATATTGTAAAATTATAAATGTGGATATTAATAAATTATACATCGAGACGATTCAAACAAGATCGCACATGACTATATTTTATCGTATCTATAAGTCACAAAAGCGAGTCAGAGTGTAGTGCGTGAATAATGTAAAAGTCAAACGGTGTCAACTAAAAAAAAACGGAGGTAGTATATAGTATTATAAATTTATATATTGTTTGAGTTCAAGTTACTCTAATTGGGCCAATCCACAAATGATTCAATTAAAAGCCCAGAAAAAGTTCAACCCTCTATAAGCATGCCAAGTAAGTAAAAAAAGGTCCACTCAGCGTGGCAAGCCTACATGGCTAAGAAGCCCATTACATCTATTTGAGCAAGGTATAAATGCATTGACTTCCTATCTCTCATTTCATTCACATTAAGTCTCAAACAATTAATACTCTTGCATAGCTTTCTCTCTCTAAACACTGTACTAACTTCGACATCGGAGGGGCCTTCCTCGGCACCACCCTCAAGGCTAGTTTACATGTGTTCGCTGTACAGGAAATTCTCGTCCCACTCATCACTTGAGCCGAGTCCAGTCTTCAGCCACAAGAAAAATTCATCTGAAGGACCCATTGTTTACACTCGAAACATATATACACATATAATTAAAAATATTTTTTATGAAATTTACCAAATTTTATACTTTGTATTACTTATGATTACAGTTGTTTCTATAGTCAAAATATGGATGCATCCAACAAGAAGCTAAGCCTGGCACCTCAAGCAACAAAGATCCTCAAAGGATGAGAAGGTTATCTTTAACTTTGTATTATCTTCAACCAGTTAATTCTTAATCATATGATTCACATGAAGATTATTCAAATTATAATATATTAATTCAAACATCCATATTGAGGCTCCATGATTTTAATTATATATATGTGTGTGTGTCTTAATCATATGGTTCACATGAAGATTATTCAAATTATAATATATTAATTCAAACATCCATATTGAGGCTCCATGATTTAATTATATGTGTGTGTGTTTTTCAGATTGCTTTTAAATAGAATGTATGCTCAAAGATGTTACAGTAAGAAGCAAGAGCGCATACAAGTGCTAGAAATAAGAGTGCAGCAATTCGAGGTTTATTCTCTTTTTATCTTTAGTCCTGATTACAATATAATTTCTTTATATTTTTTAAGTACTTGCAGCACTTCTCTTTCCATGCTTGTTGATATATTATTTCAATCGTTTATATCTTTAATTAGCAATATGTAATAACTATAAATATTAGATATTAAAGTAGTATAAACCGAAACGAATCTAACAAGATCCCACATGACTATATTTTTTCTTATTTATAAAATCATCAAAACTAGCCAAAGTAGAGTATATAAATTGTGTAAAAGTCAAACTGTTGCAAGTATAAAAAAACGTAGAAAGTACAAAATTAAAAATGATAATCCTGAAAGTCAACATAAATATTCTTGGGTCAAATAGAAATTAATTGATGTCATAAAGTTTAAATACATATATGGTATTGAGTTCAATGTGAAATAAAGGTTGTAATTGAGGCATTCTCACAACCTTTACCCACATTTTATGTAGAATTCTTTACATGTGACTAGTGATGCAATTAATGCTACATTATTTTTTTAATGTAACGTTGATTGTATTACTAGTCACATGTAAAACACTCTATTTTAAGTTTACTCCTTTTGTTCTAAAATATTGACATAATCAAACTTAGTATATATGCTAATACAATAGTTTTGTACGGAGTATATATTTAAGTAAATATATATTTAAGGTTGATATTATAAAACTTTGAAAGGAAATTCGATTCTCAATGGCAACCCTTTCTTTCTGCTACATTGAAAGGTTGACTTTTCTTTTTTTCTTTTATTACAAAATGACCTTAATTAGGAGTATATTCCCAGAAATAAATTAATTTTCATACTAGAGTGTCTAACACATGCGATGTGTCCGTCATATTTAGCCATGTTCAAAAAGCCCTTTGCCTTTAAGTTCTTAGCAATATAATGAGAGAAAATATTAAATATATAAACATATAATTTTAGGGGTATAAATATTTACACACTATTCTAATGAGTCCTAAAAAAACAAATAATAATTATGAAGATAAATAAGTAAATAAAAATTATAGAGGGCATAATTGTCCAAACACTATTAATAAGAGTCGAATAATCATTAAATCACAAGGAAAAACTACATATCAATAGTGGCAAATACGGAACAAATATTTTGAGGATATAATAGTCCTCGTATTATTAATAAGCTTTCTTAAACTTTTTTAAAAATTATGGATATGGTTGGTTATTATTAATTATGGTTAGATTTTAAAAATAAATAAATAAAAATAAAAAACCACCGTAACAACCAACACAGCCACAACCGCCACCCCACCCCACCCCACCCATCCCACCCCACCTCACCCAAAACCCTAACCTACCTCACTTGAAATGCTAACCCCCCACCCTACGTAACCCAAATCCCCACAACTAATGACGTCCACTGCTCAATCCTCAAACAACCACCGTAGCTCACTACTCAAGACGTCGTCAAATGAAGTGAGAGTTGTGGGGAGTTTTGGCGATTAGAGGTAAGGGGTTGTTTTAGTTCTTGCACAACGTAGACACCCAAATGTGTCTCCCCAAAACCAAACCCAGTGATGTATACCTTTCACGTCATTTGATTATCGAACTAGGTGAAAGTGTGAAAAGTCTAGTGATGAGGATGTTTTTATTAAAATATTTCTCTTTCTGTTTTGAAAAATATTTCTTCTCTTGCTCTATTTATGAAAAATAATCAGTCCAATTTGTTTGGTCCATGTTAAGGGTCCAATAATAGTGTGATTGGATTGGGCTCGAAAAGAGCTTTCCAACGATATATTATAAGCCCAATTCCGATGAATAATGAGGAAGTTATGGCTTAAATTAAATTAGGCCCGAAATGATTTTTATATGTGGCCCAATGATCTACAGGAGGGCCTATTAATTATTATTCCTAAAGTTATTAGGATTGATTTTAATCTTCTAGAATATTTAGAAGGTTCCTTTTAATTCTAATGGGATTAGGATTAATAATTATATTTTAAAGAGTTTTATTTTGAATAAAATATGTGATTTGGCACAAACCTGATTTTAATTTGATAAACACGGAATTCGCTGCTTAATCATATCAAGAAGAGGATTCCGTACAAAAGCGCGTTTTATCTTTTAATTAGCGCCAAATGACAAAGCCTGTCGCCTGGCGCTAACATCTGTCGCCTGGCGCTGGTCTTGTCGCCTGGCGCTGATGTCTGTCGCCATTCCGTATAGAACTTGAAGTATTTTCTATCGTTTCCGTGCTATTTTTCTTATAAATAGGGGTCGTATTTTTCCTGTTCTTGGATTATCAACAATCATCTCTATTCTCTCTCTCTAAAAGTTAGAAGCTTTTTCTCTCTCTCTCTCTCTCTTTATTTTTTTTTCTAAACCTTCCCTCTCTCAAAATTCCACATTCACAAGTTCTAAACACATCTAGCCAAGTTCGAAGTTGCCTTCGCCCTAGACGTGAAAGGTTGAATATTTATGAGGGTTTGGTCCCAAATTCGTATTTCAATTATTTAAATTAATTGTTTGATTTTATTATTTTCCTTGAAGTTACTAACGCGTGTATTTTGTTATTAGAAAGAGATACTAGCCATCGAAGTAAGTACTTTAATTTTTTTATTGCTTTTTTTTGATATAGAAATAATGCTTAGAGTATTTTGGTGATTCCTAGTATCATGTTAGGATGTTTTGTTGATTCCTAGTATCATGTTTAGGGTTAACTAAAATTTCTAATATCATGCATGTTTTTATGATGCTTTCTATTTCTTTCCTAATATCATGTTTGTGTCATGTTAGGGCTAAAGATTTGATTTTTAATGTTTAGTGACATGCTAGGGTTTGTTATTAATCTTGTTAGTATCATGCCTAGGATCTTACTATTATTATTATGCTTTATTGAGAATATTACTATGATGATGATTGTTTTTATGTTGCTTGATATATATTATTATTGTTATTGCTTGATCACGCCTCTCTCGCAGATTTAAAGGGAATTTGTACTTGTAATCACGCTTAATAAAATAATTAATAATCTTGTTTTGGTTAATATGATTATAATTCAAGTGATCGCCAATAATAGTTTTGTTGTGCATTAATATTCAACCAACATAGATTAAACAGGTTTAGGGTTAACCTATTGATTGTATGTTAGTCAGAAAGCGTACATGAATACGAGAAGAATAAAGTAGAGGCCTATTTAGGGCAGGTTCAATCTCTTTAGGTTGGATTTGTACCTTCATCCCCGAACTTCCAGTAATGGTTCCAAACCTATTGGAGTTAATGATCTCCTGGATCGTTAAGAGGTGTAACCTTCACCCTGTGAACAGTTTACAAGTTCCTAAAACTTGTTGGCGACTCTTTTGCTCTAGCTTCCTTCCCTTTGGACGCCACTATGCTTAAGTGTGTGGTCACAGTGGGGCTCAAGTGTGGGATGCTTGAAATATTCCTTACACGCAACCATGCCCACTTCACAAAAGTCCCTCGAATCAAGTAGGCCGGGTAGAGTTTTGGTGGTTCAAGTGGGGTGGGATTGGATTTGGGGTTGGGGCGACTATGGTTCAGGTGAAAGGGTGATGGTGGATGTGGTGGTGACTGGGTTTGGTTGGGGATGAAGGTGATGGTGGAGGAGGTGACTATGTTTTTTTTTTAATTAAAAAAGGGAGATTATCTTTGGTAACACTACAGTTTTTAATTTTCTAAGTGGTGAATTAAAATCATATTAATAAAATAAATAAATAAACTAACCATAGTTAAATTTTTAACTACAATTTATCATTAACATTATGGTTAGCTTAATATAAAAGAATTCAAGTTTACCAAGGATAATAAATTTTTTTGAAATTCACCACTGAGAAAATTAAAAACTATAGTGTTACCAAAGAGAAACTCCCCCCCCCCCCAAAAAAACCACTAAACCATTGTTAATTTTAACTAATCATTTATGAAAATGATCTTATTTGTGGGAATACATTCTTTTCTAGGAGCATTTTGTATGAAAGGAAAAAAGAAGGGTCGCCATTTCAATGTAGTATAAATTGGGGGTTACCATTGAGAATTTTTCAACTTTAAATTAGTACCTATTTAACAACATATTTCATGATAAAATTTGTTTTTTATACGTTACTTAAAAATATTGGTCGGATTTAGTATTTAACTAGTGAAAAGTCTAAATTGTTAATTATTGTTGGTTATTGTAGGAGTTTATAGGTACTATGCAGCGGAAAAACATGAATCATATTCAATCAAGTACCTAATCCCAAGAATACATGCATAACACACAAGACACATAATCATAACTTTGAAGCGTGAATTCCACGTAGCAATTTGATTGACAAATCAGGGAGAGAATAGAGCCCCAAACGGTATTCCTCTACTTAGTCCACGAGCTTCGAACGAGCCGTCCACCAATACTAGATTAGTTGAGTGATTGAAGAAAACCGCGATCACCACCTTTATTGGACTAACCGACCACCACGATCTACCACCACCACGAACCACCACACTGGCGCCAAGGGACGAGGAGACAGCCGTGAGATAGAGGAGAGTTTGAGAGGGGTTGGTCTCTATAGACACACAAATGTGTCTCCTCAAAACCAAACCCAGTGATGAATACCTTTGCGTCGAATGATTATCGAATGAGGTGAAAATGTGAAAGGTCAAGTGTTGCGGTTGGTTTTTATTTAAATTCTTTCTTTCTGTTTTCGAAAACAACTCTATTTTATGAAAACAGCCAATCCATTTTAGTTTGGTCCACGACAAGGGTCCAATAATAGTGTAGTTGGATAGGGCTTGCAAAGAGCTTTCCAACGATATATTATAAGCCCAATTCCGATGAATAATGAGAAAGTTATGGCCAAAACACTAAACCGGGCCCGGTTTGATCTTTACATGCGGCCCGATGATCTAGGGGAGGGCCCAATGTTAATTATTATTCCTAAAGTTATTAGAATTAATTATAGTCTACTAGAATTCTCTAGAAGGTTCTCTTTAATCCTAATAGAATTAGAATTAATAATTATATTTTGATAAGTTTTATTTGGAATAAAATATTATTTTATGAAAGATACGATTTCAGTTTCATACAGACTTTACAAATCGATTTTGATTCATATGTGGACTCCGTATTGAAAGCGTGTAGAAATCCAGGCTGTCGCCAGACGAAAGGCCTGTCGCCACGCGACCAGACCTTGTCGCTACGTGACAGACCCTATTGCCTGGCGACAAGGTCGGTTTTGCAGCGACAACGTGGAGTTTTATTCCTTATCAAATTCTACCTATTTCCGGACTGTTTTCTTATAAATAGGGTCCTGAACCTCCGTTTTTATTCATCCACAATCAACAATCAACAATCAACAATCATCTTTCTCTCTCTAAAAGCTAGAAGCTTTCTTTCTCTCTTTTTCTAAACCTTCCCTCAAACAAAATTCCGCATTCACGAGATCTAGACACACCTAGCCAAGTTCGAAGTTGCCTTCGCCCTAGACGTGAAAGGTTATAATTTCTGAGGGTTTGGTCCCTAATCTTTTAATCTTTATTTAATTTAATTGTTTAATTTTATATTTTCCTTGAAGTTACTAACGAGTGTATTTTGTTATTAGAAAGAGATACGAGGCATCAAAGTATGTAATCTTATTGCTCTATTCTTGTAGAAAGCATGTTTAAATTTGTTTAATTTTTAGTATCATGTTAGGATGTTATTATTGCTTTCTAGTATCATGTTTAGGGAAAAGGTTATTATATCAAATATGCTTATTATGATTCCTGCGATGCTTCCTATTCTCTTTTCTAATATCATGTTAGGATCATGCTAGGGCTAAAGCTTTGATCTTTATCGCTTAGTGACATGCTAGAGTTTGTTATTAATCTTGTTAGTATCATGCCTAGGATCTTGCTATTAATATTATGCTTTAACATGATTATGATAATTATGATTATTATGATTGTTATTATGATTATAATTATGATGATTATTGTTATGTTGCTTGATGATTATTATTGTTATTGTTTGATCACGCCTTTTATGCATGTTTAAAGGGAATTTGTACTTGTAATCACGCTTAATAAGATAATTAATAATCTTGTTTAGGGCTAATATGATTATAATTCAAGTGATCGCCGATAATAGTTTTGTTTGTGCATTAAATTTAACCAACATAGATAAACATGTTTAGGGTTAATATGTTGATTGTATGTTAGTCAGAAAGTGCACATGAATACGAGAAGAATGAAGTAGAGGCCTATTAGGGCAAGTTCAATCTCTTTTTGGTTGGATTTGTACCTTCATCCCCAAACCCTATTTGGTTCAAGACCTTTTGGAGTTGACGATCTCTTGGATCGTTAAGGGGTGTAATCTTCACCTTGTGAACGGTTTACAAGTTCCTAAAACTTGTTGGCGACTCTTTTGCTCTGGCTTCCTTCCCTTTTGACGCCACCATGCTTAAGTGTATGATCATAGTGGGGTTCAAGCTTGGGTTTAATGGCTTGAAATATTCCCTACAGTTTTTGGCGACTCCACTGGGGAGGATTTCTATTTTAATTCCTGAAATTTATTTCAGCAATGATTTAGAATGAGTGGATAAGACTCAAAAAGTTCTAAGTATTTCATGTGCGTAATTTTGATTAGCATTATTCTCATATGCATAAAAAATGTCCTCATTGGATAGACCATCCGAAATGAGTCAAAAACATAGGATTTTTACACGTAGGAAATTTGAGAAATATCTTTCACAACTAGAATTGAAATAACGCTGCGAAATCTGGAAAATTCTAAGAACGTAGATACCTGCTGAGGCATGTAGGAACTAGCGCCTAGAAAACAGTATTGTCGCCTGTAAAGTGCTTTTGTCGCCTGGCGACAGGGGCACTTTTGCGGCGACAGTCCCTGTAGTCTGGCGCTAAGTCCTTCCAATACCGAGCCAGAACTCTGCCTTCTTGTTTTGACCATTTCTAGCACTGTTGGCTCGATTCTACTTCCTTATTGAGTTTTCTCACTTTTCTGAAACCCATATGTGTTCTACATATGGACATAACCCTCTGGGGGTTCACGCTCCATCTACCCAATCGAACGCTCCTGGCAATGACGGGTACATCCGAGTTTGTGAATCTACCAAACCATGGAAGCAAGTTTTTAACTTGCGGGGTCCCATCCACTCGCGCCAACCCTTCCAAAGGTAAGGCTTCCGCGCGGTGCATCCAGACTCATAACCATGGACCCTCTTTAACTAACCCATATCCCGAACTTTAGAGAACTAGAGCCATGGTTAGGTTGCAAACTCATTGCATCATGTTGTGACTACTTGACTATTTGTGCATTCTTTGCTTGTGCATACTTTATATGTGCTAACCGTTTGTTTGACTTGTGTTTAAGTCTAAATAAACCAATTAATGACAAAAAGGACTTTGTCTAATTAATGAATTAATTAATTAATTTAAATAATTAAAGACTAATAAAGTAATTAATCTGACTTAGTACGACTGTAGGCATGTCCCCTTAGAGTAAAATTACTAGAAACAGTCCCAGATTAACGTTCCAGAAATGGCGCAGGAGTTTGGGCTGTGGCGCCGCAGTTTACTGCTTGTCGCCTGGCGACAGGTTTGTCGTCTGGCGACAAGCTTTAAATTGTGGCGACAGTTCTGTTGTTCCGGCGACAGTCCAGTATTTTACTCGAGTTATCACGACGAGTCTAATTAAGCAGTCTGTTAATCAGTTTAATCAATTTGTTAAGTCCTTAATTGAGTCTAGGCACTTAGTCCCATGGTCATACACAAGAGTCAAAGCATGTCACCTACACTCACTAGTGTTAGCACACACTTTATATAGTCACCATGACCACGTCTTAGGTTCATGCATGAGTCGGTTTTTTCCGTCATTTGAGTTGGGGGTACATTCTGTTTCTAATTTTTTTCATATCTCTCCATCTACATCATCTTTCCATTCTCTACATGCTTTCCCCATGTCACAATATTCATTCTTCCTACCTTTTTCCATCTATTGCATGTTGAATAGAGTTGAGTCGAATAATTAACAACGAATATCCCTTAATTTCCCTTTCCACAGTACTTGGTCAAGGAGAGAAGGACGATTAATCAAAGATAACACCTTTATTCAAATTCAAATTTTTGATAAGCCAATTCGTCGAAAAAGGAAAGCTAAGAAGATAATGGCAAGTCAGGAAGAAGTCAACAAACTCAAGGGACAAGTGGCTAACATTGCTGAAATGTTGAAGAATCTGACTCTCCAAATCAATGACCCTGTGAGACAACAGCAAATGGAGCTCATCCAAGAAAATTTGGGAAAATTGTCCAATAACTATAGATTGCAAGGCATTAGCTCACAAGGGGTCTCGGTGGACAAGGATCTTCTTCCGCAGAAGTTCAATGCCAACGACATCCCGAAATTCAAAGCAATGGATAACCCTTATTTTCATTTAAGAGCCTTTGAAATTGTAATGAATATTAAGGGAATAGACAAGAAAGCTTTTCATTCTGTGTTTTCCCTATCTTTAGAAACCGTTTGTCAGCAATGGTACTTTTCTCTTGATAAGGAGAAAACCTCTACTTAGGAGGCTATTGTAAACGCTTTCATTGATAGATATAAATGTAATATTCAAGTCGAAACTGATTATAGACAACTTGAGATGCTGAGACAAAGAGAATGAAGGCTTTACTTCTTTCTTTAATAAGTGGAGGAAAACTTCCGCTAACATGATCGAAGCCCCTACTGAAAAAGAATCCGTGAGGATGTTCATCAAAAATTTACAAGAAAAGTATTCAAAGCACTTAAAATATCAACACAACTTGAATACTTTCAAGGCCGTCTACGACATAGGCATCGAGATCGAAGATGACCTAACAAAGCAAAAAGCTGCTAACAATAGTAACCATAGTGGCTGGAAAGGAAAGAAGAACGACAATCTTTCTTCTTCCGAAAACGCCCACTCTAGTAACAATGTTAGTACCTTTGATCTCAGTGAAGTCTTAGCCATGGATAACCAAGGATCTAAGAAGCAACTAAGGAAAGACTTCACCCCCATTAGAATGAGCTATGATACTGCCTTCGATCGACTCCATGCCAAGGGACTCCTTACTCCCATTGGACCTATTCAAGATCCCGCGCCCGAAAAAAGATTGCCTAGTTGGAACCCCGATTCACATTGCAAGTACCATCAAGGTAGGGGTCATACTACTGAGAGCTGTTGGAAGCCAAAAGAGGCCATCCAATACTTGATTGATAATAACAAGCTTCCCATACCACCAGCCAGCAAGAAGAGCAAGTGATGATAAAGCGAACGATACAAGACAAGAGGCGAGCTTCAACGACAAGATTTCATGACCTCTTTTTCTATTTCTTTTTCATTTTCCCTTTCCCCAATAAGTCTAGTATTAGGCACCTTCTTCCTTAGATTTTTTATTTTGTACGTTTCTTTTCTCCCTCAATAAAGTGAGCATTTTATTTCTTTCATGTGATCATTACATTGCATTGCATTCATCAAAAAAAAAAAAAAAAAAACGTCGAACTAAGCACAAGGTATACCAATGATTTGAGGCACCCCTTGTAGCCACACCATATCACCTTTCACCTTTTAAAAAAATATGCAATCCTTTTTTGATAAACTACTTTGAGCCTCGTCTAACGATAGACCTGTCATTTTTCAACCTATATCTACCTAACCTTGGGATGGGATGGTGTGCAACTTATGCAATTTTCAAAGAACGAAAGCTTGAGTGATTTTACGTAAAACTCAAAAATTCAAAAAGCAAAATGATAAAAGTGTACAAAAAGGCAAGTGTTCCAATGTCTTTGATATGAAAATATCTTTGATATGAACACATCTCAGATTGCGTTTCTTATCGAGTGCTCGGTACCGTGCATGAGAAACATGAATGCCAAGTGAGTGATAGACCGCATGATCGGGATTGCCCACACTTATAAAAAAAGAGATTTGAATTTGAAAGAATGATAAGGCAAAAAGAGAGAGAGTAAAATATAAAGAGTTAAAACACTCAAGCATAAAAATACAAAGATTCAAAAGCAAGGTTGCACACATTGGGGGCTTATCTAGGGTCTTGAGCCTTTCATCCCCTTCTTCTTCAAACCTTTAGCCTAACCACGTTACAATCCTTAAAAGACCTCTTTGAGGTATACACACTTGTGCGAGGTTTGGCTAGAGCTACGTTCGGCCTGATTCCTAACGGATACGTAGGCAACCTCACATTGGGTGCGGCCGTAATAAACATGCATTCATATTTACATTTATCATATCAAAGGATCTCCAATGCTCATCCCTATTCATTTAGAGCTAGACTTGGGGGCTTGATCCTTGCATTATTAGCTTACCCAGCCTAAGAGTCACCAGCATTGGACTCTTTTCAATATTTTTCCACACACTTAGCCCTTGCGGCCTAACTTTAGTATCACTATCACACACATCACAGATACATGACCAAATAATCCTACTTTTAGGAACCCTTTGTCATGAAATCTTAACACAACACTGAAGCATACTTTGTCATAACAAAATCACTCATCAATCATCATTGCATCACAAAGTATGAAGTACTTAGCCTCCGCGCCTAAGCTACCTAAATACTTTCATTATCAAGTCAACTAGGATAGTCGAAGATGTTACAATCCTTGTACTATGAGATACAACGTGGGCGCATACATTTGACTAAGCTCATTCAACATGCACCATCAAAAACTTCTTTGTGTCTTTCTTTTTCAGAAGAAAGTCGGTACCCTCCACAAAAATGACGGAATTTTTTTTGCTTTTCACAATACAATGAACACACGGGTCATGAGTCACACGTGTCATTTCACTTCGAGTCGAGTCAACCTCGAGTCAATCACAGCGAGTCAAGTTTATACCTTGAGTCGTGTCAAGTCAATGAGTCAAACAACACTAAGTCTTAGGTCAACCCTAAAGAAAGATAAGCAAAGTTCTATAGTCAAATATAAATGCAGGAGCATCCCAGCAAGCAAGAACATTCCCGGATTTTATTCAAAAAACCGTGAATATGACATATGAGATTCTTCCAAGATGAGAGGAGTTACATAGATCAGTAAATTAGAGATGAAGAGCTTTAATTTATAAAAGATTTGAGCGGATTTGGTTGAAAGGAAACAACCAAGTTCAAGGTTCGGAGCGAAACCGAGCAACGAACAGCAGCGACAAGAGCAAAATAAGGAAGACTCCAGCGCCAGATGACAAGGATGTCGTCTGGCGACAACATCTGTCAACAGGCGACAGAGCAGAATTACAGCGACAATATGTTCCAGTGTGCGCCGGTGCGGCGACAGGATACATGGCCCTCATAAGTGACTATGTGGACCTTATGCAGCAATTTCGAGTTCCTTGGTACGCCAGTTAGCCCCTCTAAGAAATTTGACATGATTAAGTAGTCGGCTTGATTACAATCACAATAGGTGATTGTCTTAATGAAAGATCGTCTCACTTAGCTTAAAGCGCCTAAACATTGGCTCATCGCAAGGGCACCGACATAATGGTTCACAAGCAGCAGAAGGAACCAACATAATGGTTCATGAATGCACCGTCGTATTGGCACCGCGGAAATTACAGCAAAAATTTTTTGCAAACAGCAAAGTTCAAGCGAGCTTTAAGATCGACAAGCGTTGGTCTTCGGTAATTCTCTTTAGAACATTATCGTAACAACTAAGGATGACTTCAAGCAAAGTTATCTTCGACAACGTTCGCTAAGATTGTGGAGGTTGTCACCAAGATTTGAGAAGATAGCACGAGATGGGCGGTTTTCGACAACATTCGCTAAGATTGTGGAGGTTGTCACCAAGATTTGAGAAGATGGCACGAGATGGGCGGTCTTCGACAGCGTTCGCTAAGATTGTGGAGGTTGTCACCAAGATTTGAGAAGATAGCACGAGATGGGCGGTCTTCGACAGCGTTCGCTAAGATTGTGGAGGTTGTCACCAAGATTTGAGAAGATAGCACGAGATGGGCGGTCTTCGACAGTGTTCGCTAAGATTGTGGAGGTTGTCACCAAGATTTGAGAAGATAGCACGAGATGGGCGGTCTTCGACAGCGTTCGCTAAGATTGTGGAGGTTGTCACCAAGATTTGAGAAGATAGCACGAGATGGGCGGTTTTCAACAGCATTCGCTAAGATTGTGGAGGTTGTTACCAAGATTTGAGAAGAGCGGTTCGTGATGAGGCGGTCTTCGACGGCTTTTGCTATGATTGGGAAGGTTGTCACTATGATTCAAGAAAAAAGCTCGAGATGTAGCAGCAATGATAGACGACGTTCCCTAGGATGTGGAAGATGGTTACAAAAAAACTAAAGATGGCTACAAGCAGAGTTGTCTTCGATCGTGTTCCCTAGGATGTGGAAGATGGTCACAAGCGGAGGAGAATGACTACAAGCAGAGTCATCTTCGATAAAATAGGAGGCAGCTACAAGCAGAGCGGTCTTCAACAAATGCAACTAACCGGTTACTTCAGAGACGTGTGCTCGACGGTGCAAGATACGCGTTTCTTAACTCTTCTATCTGTTTAACTAATGCTAGTTTGCAGGTATCGGCGTTACAAGAATGATTTAGGATCGCAGAACGTTCTGAATCATACTCCGTCCCTATTGCTACTTTGACTTTCGTTTTCGAAACTTACGTTTCTCCAAACTCAGTCAAACTGGGGGCTTCTATAGATACCCAAATGTGTCTCCCCAAAACCAAACCCTGTGATGAATACCCTTTGCGTCGAATGATTATCGAATGAGGTGAAAGTGTGAAAGGTCAAGTGTTGTGGTTGGTTTTTATTTAAATTCTTTCTTTCTGTTTTCGAAAACAACTCTATTTTATGAAAACAGCCAATCCAGTTTAGTTTGGTCCACGAAAAGGGTCCAATAATAGTGTAGTTGGATAGGGCTTTTAAAGAGCTTTCCAACGATATATTATAAGCCCAATTCCGATGAATAATGAGGAAGTTATGGCCAAAACACGAAACTGGGCCCGGTTTGATCTTTACATGCGGCCCGATGATCTAGGGGAGGGCCCAATGTTAATTATTATTCCTAAAGTTATTAGAATTAATTATATTCTTCTAGAATTCTCTAGAAGGTTCTCTTTAATCCTAATAGAATTAGAATTAATAATTATATTTTGATAAGTTTTATTTGGAATAAAATATTATTTTATGAAAGATACAATTTCTATTTCATACGGACTTTACAAATCGATTTTGATTCATATGTGGACTCCGTGTTGAAAGCGCGTAGAAATCTAGGTTGTCGCCACGCGACAGACCTTGTCTCTACGTGATAGACCCTGTTGCCTGGTGACAAGGTCGGTTTTGCAGCGACAACGTGGAGTTTTATTCCTTATCAAATTCTACCTATTTCCGGACTGTTTTCTTATAATTAGGGTCCTGAACCTCCGTTTTTATTCATCCACAATAAAGAATTCTTATCAACAATCAACAATCAACAATCATCTTTCTCTCTCTAAAAGCTAGAAGCTTTCTTTCTCTCTTTTTCTAAACCTTCCCTCAAACAAAATTCCGCATTCACGAGATCTAGACACACCTAGCCAAGTTCCAAGTTGCCTTCGCCCTAGACGTGAAAGGTTATAATTTCTGAGGGTTTAGTCCCCAATCTTTTAATCTTTATTTAATTTAATTGTTTGATTTTATATTTTCCTTGAAGTTACTAACGCGTGTATTATGTTATTAGAAAGAGATACGAGGCATCAAAGTATGTAATCTTATTGCTCTATTCTTGTAGAAAGCATGTTTAAATTTGTTTAATTTCTAGTATCATGTTAGGATGTTATTATTGCTTTCTAGTATCATGTTTAGGGAAAAGGTTATAATATCAAATATGCTTATTATGATTCCTGCGATGCTTCCTATTCTCTTTTCTAATTTCATGTTAGGATCATGCTAGGGCTAAAGCTTTGATCTTTATTGCTTAGTGACATGCTAGGGTTTTTTTGTTAATCTTGTTAGTATCATGCCTAGGATCTTGCTATTAATATTATGCTTTAACATGATTATGATAATTATGATTATTATGATTGTTATTATGATTATAATTATGATGATTATTGTTATGTTGCTTGATGATTATTATTGTTATTGCTTGATCACGCCTTTTATGCATGTTTAAAGGGAATTTGTACTTGTAATCACGCTTAATAAGATAATTAATAATCTTGTTTAGGGCTAATATGATTATAATTCAATTGATCGCCGATAATAGTTTTGTTTGTGCATTAAATTCAACCAACATAGATAAACAAGTTTAGGGTTAATCTGTTGATTGCATGTTAGTCAGAAAGCGCACATGAATACGAGAAGAATGAAGTAGAGGCCTATTTTTAGGGCAGGTTCAATCTCTTTTAGGTTGGATTTGTACCTTCATCCCCGAACCCTATTTGGTTCAAGACCTTTTGGAGTTGACGATATCCTGGATCGTAAGGGGTGTAATATTCACCTTGTGAACGGTTTACAAGTTCCTAAAACTTGTTGGCGACTCTTTTGCTCTAGCTTCCTTCCCTTTGGACGCCACCATACTTAAGTGTATGATCACAGTGGGGTTCAAGCTTGGGGTTAATGGCTTGAAATATTCCCTACAGTCTTGTGTTTGCTAATTAGGGTTTGATCACACAGATCAGATAATTGCATACTACTTAGCAAACCCTAGGCACCTAGTCTATTTATAATCATATTATAATTAGACTAGGGTTAGGAAGCCCAAAACCCTTCAATCCACTCCATGTGGCCGGCCATACTAGAGGATGAGGCCCATCATGGGCCTTGTCCTCTCGTGCCCGATCTAGACCCTTTGTGTGACCTTATAGGATCCGTCCAATTGGGCTTTGGGCTATTTTAATAGCCCAAAGATCATTAGTACCTCTAGCTATGATAAAACGATGACCCAAATGCACGAACTTAATTATCTCCATAATTTGATCCATTTATATATCTAGTAATTGCACACGACGAAGACATAAATCCTTCAATCTCCCACTTGTCTGAGACAATTGTGCAATATTCAAATTTCTTAAGTCAATATGTGTCGATTTGATAATATGATTGCATCACATGTCGAGATCATATTAATCTACAAATCGTTTCTTGAAATCCGAGTTAGAATTACAAAACCAAATGATTACTGAGTAATGCATTTGAACGCGGCCACGTATTTTCTGAATTCTCCCTCTTCAAGAGGCCATGACACATTCCCTAATTTAATAGGTAGAATAAATCCAATCTTGTGGCAACCAAGGCTCCCACTCAACTTTTGAAATAACCGGAAAACACACTTTATAATCTCCAGTTACGGGCAGACATTTGAGTGTACCATAGTTAAATCAATCATTGAATGAAATCAATGTTCCACTCATGTCAAAGGAATCCACTAATATATCCAAAAGCTCTATACTTGAACTTCAAAGTAGGTCAATAGTTCGATCATGCATCATTCATGCATATCCACGTGATTGACCGAGCATCTCTATGCCCCTATAGCCCATGAATCTGAGCTATCCAATTAATCTTACATGCTAGTCCATTTATTGAAATCATTTATGTCCACTTTAATGATTTCGAACTAGGAACTGGAATAATATATGGATTTTGTTCACCTGTGGGGTTTCATTCACCAGGTCATTAAATAATCAACCTGATGAACCCATCAATCCATAATTATTTTGGACATTTTATTTAATTTCCAAAACCATAATTAAATAAGAGAAATGAAATGTCTATTTTAAACATAATTCTGCAAGTATATGCATTCCTTATGTAATATGTTTTCTCAAAACATATACAACTTGAATTACATAACTTGATTCAATCCAAGTCTTTAATATGACTCTCATATCTTAGTCTATGGAAGGGGTTTAGTGATTTCTCACTCATAATAAAACTTTGCAGATCACAACATTCCGCTTGTCATTGATCTCATAAATGAGGTGATATCTCATATCTATTTATTTGGATTTCTGATGTGACCCTGACTCCTTTGTTTTGGCAAAGATGTCCTTTTAGTCACAAGAAAATTTGATCCAAACTTCCTCCTTAACTACTCTTACTGTAGCTAAAACACATATTCTGACAATGAGTATGCAACAGTATTCTGTTTTGAACTCTTTCAAGCTTACTGTCCTTCTTCATACAGACACAAATGTGCATCCGAATCAACATCTAGAGTCATCTTGCCTATTTGGTAAACTTGCATCCGTATAACCTTTTGACAACTTATTCACTTTTAACATCATTAGCTAGAAAAATTCCTTTATTTCTTCTCAAGTACTTAAGGATTTGCTCTTTGCAACTTTCAGTATGCTTGTTCTGAAATTACTTGAAACTTGCTACACATGCACTAGTCATATGTAACATTTTGCTTTGTACATATCATGGCACATATAATGGACCCTTTTGCAAAAGCATAAGGTACACTATCCATACAACTCAACTTTATTAGCTTTTGAAAGCACCGAGTTTTACTGAGCGTACTACCATGAAACATGGGAAAACATCCTCTCTTAGAGTCTTGCTTCATGAACTTGTCAAGATCCTTATCAACATAAGTCCCTCGATGTTGTCCAATCATTATTCAATGTTTACTTCATGGATCCTAATTCCCAATATGTACTCAACATCTCTTAGTCTTCCATATAGAAACAACTCTCTAACCACTGCTTGACTTATTCAAGCATTGATATGTCATTTCATATGAACTGTATGTCATCTACATACATGATCAAGAAGACCAATTGCTCCCACTAAAATTCTTGTCTCTACAAGATTCCTTATCGTTTTTTGAGGAAATCAAACTGTTTGATTGCCTAATTGAAAAGAATGTTTCAACTCCCTTATGCTTACTTCAATCCATTAAATGAATTTCTGAAGTTTGCAAAACTTTATGTGAATTCTGGATTTCAAAATTCTTAGGTTGTATCATATACATATCCTCCATCAAGAACATTTCAAGAAGGTGATTTTGTTCTCCACTACTAAACTTCGTAATCGAAATCAGCAATCACTAGAAGAATCCGAATATGCTTACACATCTAATAGGTTTGACCCTATTTGTAAGACTATCATGGACTAACACATCTTCACAGACATGGAGTCCATTTTGGATTTCTTGGCTTTAAGCCATTTATTGAGTTGGCACTTATCCAAAGCTTGCTTGTAGGCTGTGGGTTCAAACCATTCCAATAGGAAAATTTTAGAATCCACCTTTTCTCAAGATTTCAACAAACTGTTTGTTTTGATCCCAAGTAACCTACAATAGGTATGAGCAACAATAAAAGTATTCTCTTCAACTCTTTGAAGCCTTTCATTCAAGTGGGACGATAGAAGCCTCGCTAGTGGAATTAGCTTGCTTCGACATATGGTTTATCAAATTAGCTGATTTCATACGCCTTCGTCTCTGATGTAGTGTTATCCACATCCATTTGTTGCTCATCTCGAATCTCATTGAGATTTAACTTTACTCCCACTTGGCTTTGTAGGAAGAGATTTCTTTCTATAAAGACACTATCGCGAGCAACAAACACTTTGTTTCTACGCGATTGTAGGAATAATACCTCTTAGTTTCCATGAGAAAACCCATGAAGAACTATTCGTCTGATTTAGGGTGCATTATGTCATCTTTGTAAACATTTTACATCAACTTCATAAACCTTAATCCTGTTTAGAAAAGATAACTTTTGGAACATTTCCAAATCATATCTCTTATGACATCTTTTCTACTGCTTTGGTTAAGTTTTCTGTTTAGTATATTCGCAATTGTTGTTTAATGCATGTCCTCAAACGATATTTGTAAATCATTAAAGCTAATCTAAGATCGAACCATGGCAAGCAAAGTTCAATTCCTTCTTTCAACATACACTTTAAATGTAATGTTTCTGGATTGTGAACTAATTCAACAATTCCCTTTTAGATGATAATTTACTTTTTGAGTTAAATGTTTATCACAACAATCATATTGTGGTGTTAAATTTTTTATCTCAAACTGATTTTACATTTCATTTTGGAATTTTGAACATTTCAGTGATTCCAAGCTTTACTTCATCAAGTAATTATCGATATATTTACTTAAATCGTTAGTAAAAGCAATGAAATAGTTAAATATCTTTACTAATCCTTGAACTTATGGTCCACACACATCATATGTATGAGTTCCAAAAGGTCATTTTATCTCCTTTACCATTTCAACTAAAAGGCAACTTGGTCATCTTACCTTATCAAGCATGACTCCTAATTCTCAAGTGATTCATAATCATATAAGAATAAGAGTCCACCCAATATAACTTTGGATGTGCAAAATGGTTTATGTGACCTAATCTTACTTTGTTATAAGTAAGTTTACTTTAAATCATCTAATTTTGCTTTTGTGATCTACTTATATCAATGTTATAAAACAAAATAACTCATATCTAGCAAAATGAAAACAATTTATTACCTTGGTCATGGATCAACACTTGTCCAAGCCAAGTAAAAACAAATCAGTATTCAAACAAGAAAACCGAAATATTGTCTCATCAAAACTGGAAATTGTTCTAAAATCATCATAAAATTCAGAAATTAAAACTATGAAGCTATCTCTGGCCACTCAAACACTTCTAGTGCACCTTCAAGCTCCATTTCCATGCTAGCCTCACTTCTTTGCAGCTTCTGCACAACATTAATAATGTTAAGCACTGCAACTTGGTATCACATACCTAAGTGAAAGTTAAAATGTTAATAACATAATACCTGAGGTTGATGCTCCATTCTTTTTGAGGAAGTCAAGGTATTTATGGAAATTGCGTTTCCAATGCCCCTTCTTCTTACAATAAAAGCATTCACTTTCACTTGCAGCTTTAGGTTTTAGATTCGCCTTAGGCTTCTTAGGAGCCTTGGCAACTTGCTTGCCATTGCTCTTGGCACTAGCCTTTTGCCCCTTCTTCTTGAACCCCTTTCCCTTTTGAATCATAAGAACTTCCTTCTTAGGTTCCTTAAGGATTTGCTTTTCAGCACTAACCAGCATTGCGTGCAATTGATTCATAGTCTTTGCAGTCGCAGTCATGTTAAAATTCATGATAAACTGGTTAAAACTTTCTGGAAGTGAGTGAAGAATGATGTCTGTTGCCATCTCATCACTGTATGGGTACCCCGGTTTCTCCATACTTTGAATAAGGCCGATCATTTTGAAAACATGATCATGAACTGTGGCACCCTTCTCCATCCTACAATCCAGAATCTCACGGTGGAGCTCGTACCTTTCAACTCTAGCTTGTTTCTTAAACAAAGCTTTGAGTTCTTGCATGATTGTGTACGCATCCTGATCCTCAAAATGCTTTTGAAGACTAGGTTCTATGATAGCAATCATCAAGCAAGTGATAGGCACAGCTCTATCATGAGCTTCCTTGTGCCTCTTGACTTCTGCCGTAGTTGTAGTTTCTGGCAGAGGTCCTAGCAATGGGGTGTCAATGACATCCTCTCTACCTTCAGATTTCAGAACGAGCCTTAGCATTCTTTCCTAAGTGGAAAAGTTTTCTCCTGTCAACCTATCCTTCTCAAGGAATGGTCGAAGATTGTAAATGTTGTTGTCATTGTGATTACGGCTACCCATCTATGTCAAAATAAGGCAAAGTTTAATAATTATGTTTAATTTAACATTAAAGTACCATATACGAATTAATTAGGTAACTTTAAAGCACTTTATTCAATAATTAATTGATCCCAATTGAATTTTCAGTGATTCCAAGATCCCTTATTTGTGTAATAGTCGACCGGACTGAGGCCCTACCATCAAGCATTACATTTTCAAGGTGAGTAAACTCTTTACTGATTACAACTCTTGTAACTCTTGGTTGAATAATTAACCATCACATGCTTAATTATTACCCTTTGCTTCAAGGTTCTAAACGCTTTAGGTAACCTTGTTGAGCATAACCAATTAAATATGTAGAACGTGATCTACCCCAAATTACCCAAGATAACAAGTGACACTCTGCTGAGGCCGACCCATCACTCACGATCGAAGGATTGTTGGGTATCTAATTGGAAAAGCAATCTCAATATTTCTGGGACCTAGATTCATTTATGTTGTGATTATTTAGTGAACTCTAGCGCATCATCAATCAACATAAATAAAATCTAACATGCATAATCTACTAATGCAATAAAACATGACATAGTATGGCCCCTTAGTCCTAAGAAAACTAGAAATGAAAAGCTCCCACTTGAATCATCATGGATCTCCATCCACCTTGCTCCTTTGGGCCTTCACTTCATGGGCTTCTTTGGACTAACACTATTTAAATTACTAATCTATTTACTTTAAATAAAAGTTACAAAAAATACTTAACGGTACGCAGACCGTATTTAGATTACAAAAATACATCACGATGCGCGGATCGTATTTTAGAATCTATGGGCCATACTAGTCTATATATAGCAACATAACATCATATATTATAAAAGTGCCATATAATAAATCACTCAATATGCTTGTCTAAACTACAACATCGAATGGTTCATAATAAAGGCAACACATTTCCTAAAATATCATATATTTTAAATCATAATTAGATAATATCATATATTATTCATGACCAATCATAAAATATCATATATTTTAATTTAGGCATGAGATAGAATCAAATCTTATTTTAATATAAAAAGATAAATCATATTTAACCTTCCATGATTATCCTAACCACTTTAGGAGATTCTATCCTAATTACTAGCCAATCAAATAATTTTAAAATCAATTATCCTAATCTAATTATGGGATAATCACATTATTTAAATCAATTATTATCATTTTGAAATATGCTTAGAATATCCTAATCAATCTTATCCAAAATTAACCACTTTAATCATGGATAATTACTAATTTAAAAACATTAAATATGGATAATATCAAATATAACAACTTTTGAATATTTGATTTTATCCTAAAACAAAAGATTTTATCCAAAATAAAACCGATTTTATCCCAAAATAATTTTGTAATTATCTTGAAATATTTTTCAAAAATAGAATTTTTTTTTTAAACAAAGCACCACCACGCCGACCACCGTGGTTGGCTAGTCGAAGCTAGCCACGGTGGCTAGCTGCCAACAGCAGCCACTGCCGCAAGGGCAGCAACGTGGCAGCAGCACCGACAGCCGTGGCAGCAGCCGTGCAACGCTTGCACGCTGCTGCCCACAGCCACCACAGACCTTCGCCCTCCCTTCCCCTCCCTCTTGGGCTGCCACCAGGTCGGCAACCGCCGTGGCTGCGCCACCCAGCCGCGGCTGCCGGCCTTAAACTTTTTTTTTTAGGTTTTTAATTTAATTAAAATAACTTTTATAAAATTAAATCAAATCAGTCCAAAAATTAAAATTAAATCATCATTCAATATTAAAATTAGGGTTCATCATAAAATTAATCCTAATTTAATTCTAACTCTTAAAATTAAATCAATGATTATACACAAAATATTTTTATGCATAAATCAATCCGATTAAAATTATGAATCATAAAACAAATCGAATTAAATCAAAAATCAAGCACAAAATCTACTTTAGGGCTATGAATTTTCGAAATAATTCGAAGTAGGGTTAGGGTATTTCGAAAATTCGAAACTAGGGTTCGAAAATTTCGAAAAATCTAGGGCTTAATTCGGTCCTCTTCATGACTATTTTGAGCATAATTAAATCACATTTAATCTATTCCAAAAGTTTAATCACATTAAATATAACAATTGAACCATAATTTAATTAATTTCTCCCTCTTAATTGATTATAAAATTAACATGGACTTCAAATTAATCGTATTAATATGATCAAGCGCGTTCATGCAAGAGGCTTACTGATACCACTGTAGGAGTTTATAGGTACTATGCAGCAGAAAAACATAAATCATATTCAATCAAGTACCTAATCCCAAGAACACATGCATAACACACAAGACACATAACCATACCTTTGAAGCGTGAATTCCACGTAGCAATTTGATTGACAAATCAGGGAGAGAATAGAGCCCCAAGCAGTGCTCCTCTACTTAGTCCACGAGCTTCGAACGAGCCGTCCACCAATACTAGATTGGTCGAGTGATTGAGGAAAATCGCGATCACCACCTTTATTGGACTAACCGACCACCACGATCTACCACCACCACGAACCACCACACTGGCGCCAAGGGAGGAAGAGAGAGTCGTGAGATAGAGGAGAGTTTGAGAGGGGTTGGTCTCGTGTTTGCTAATTAGGGTTTGATCACACTGATCAGATAATTGCATACTACTTAGCAAATCCTAGGCGCCTAGTCTATTTATAATCATATTATAATTAGATTAGGGTTAGGAAGCCCAAAACCCTTCAATCCACTCCATGTGGCCGGCCATACTAGAGGATGAGGCCCATCATGGGCCTTGTCCTCTCGTGCCCGATCTAGACCCTTTGTATGACCTTATAAGATCCGTCCAATTGGGCTTTGGGCTATTTTAATAGCCCAAAGATCGTTAGTACCTCTAGCTATGATAAAACGACGACCCAAATGCACGAACTTAATTATCTCCATAATTTGATCCATTTATATATCTAGTAATTGCACACGAAGAAGACATAAATCCTTCAGTTATAGGGAGTATATTATATGTGTATTTCATTACCATTTTCGATTATTTCATATTGATTTAGAACTACTCTAGTCCTTTTTCCTCATTAATACTCCCTTCGTCCCAAAAAAATAGGGACATTGGACTTCTTATCACTATTCATGTATTACCATGATTTTTTTATTAACTTAATAAAAACATATTTTGTCATTACATATGATGCTAGAAAGGTATTAATATAAAGTTTCATAATATATTTTTTTTAAAAATTTTCATTAATATAAAATTGTATAAAAATATAAGGTGAAACAAATGCATCGGCATGTGTGTAAAGTTTGATTGTGTCAGTTATTCTAGGATATAGGAAATATTAAGGTAAAATGTTTTGTCACGTACGAGTGATCATAAAAATACTACACAATAATAAATATTGCCAATTTAGTGACTCATGAAGTAATTGAAGGATGTGATAAAAAGTTTGACTATTGGTTAGGGGTGTCAATCAGGTAAAGGGTTTGGTTTCAAGTTCGATTCATCGGTTTTTGGTTTATAACGGGTTAATTTATAACATGTTGAAATGATTAAATACAGGGTAAATTATGCAACATCTTCATGAGTAAATTTTGAAGTAATCAAATATAGTGTAAATGCTAAATAAGGTGACAAGCTTTATTTCACATTGTTACTCAATACCATACATGTATCTAAACTTTATGACATCAATTAATTTCTATTTGACCCAAGAATTTTATGTTGACTTTAAAGATTATTTATCATTTTTAACTTTTTTTTTTTGAAAGAAATTATCATTTTTAACTTTATATATTCTATGTATAGCATTTTCCTTAAATATAATAAGACTCTTTCTAATGATTGAGGAATTTTCACAATCTTTACCTACCTTATATGTAGAATTATTTACATGTGACTTATGATACAATTAATGCTACAATTTTTTTTTAATGTAGCGTTAATAGTATCACTTGTCACATGTAAAGCACTCTATCTTAAGTTTACTCCTTCTGTTCTAGGATATTGACATAATCAAACTTGGTACATATGTCAATACAATAGTTTTATATATATTTAACTACAAAAATATTTAAAAGCTAGCTGAAATTATAAAACTTTTAAAGGAAATTCAATTCTCAATGACAACCTTTCTTTAAGCTACATTGAATGGTTGACCGTTATTTTTTTTTTACAAAAATAAATAAATTACAAAATGACCTTAATTGGGAATTTATGCCCACAAATAAACTAATTTCATACTAGAGTGGTAACAACGCACACGATGTGCACGTCATATTTAGCCATATATGAAAACTCCTTCAATTGTTGGCAACATTACAGAAAATATTAAATATGTAAACATATATCTTTAGGGATATAAATGTCATCTGCACACTATTCTTAAGAATCTTAAAAAAAATCATATTATGAAGGCAAATAAGTAAATAAAAATTATAGAGGGTATAATTGTCCAAACACTATTCATAAGAGTCAAATCATTAAATCACACAAGGAATAACTTAGAGACAATTAACATCATATCAATAGTGACAAATACGTAACAAATATTTTGAGGATATTATAGTCCTCACACTGTTAATAAGTGTTTTCTCATACTTTTTAAAAGATAGGAAAATGATCGGTTAATATTAATTATGGTTAGATCTAAAAAAATAAAAATTAAATTAGAAAACCACCGCAACAACCAACATACCCACCACCCCACCCCACCCCACCCCACCTCACCTCACCCAAAACCCTAACCTTACCTCACTCGAAATGCTAAACCACCCCCCCACCTTATGTGACCCAAATCCCCACTACTGATGACGCCCACTGCTCGATCCTCAAACAAGCACCGTAGCTCACTACTTAAGATGTCAAATCAGGTGAGAGTAGCGTAGAGGTTTGGCAGTTTAGGTGGGGGTGTTCGGGTTCAAGTGGGGTAGGCTTGAATATGAGGTTGGGGTTATGGTTCGGGTGAAAAGGTGATGGTGGATGTGGTGGTGGCTGGGTTTAGTTGGGGATCGGATGAGGGTGATGGTGGAGGCGGTGACCGTGTTTTTCAAAAGAAGAAGAAAATTTTGCAAATTGCACTCATTTAAAGTTGGTATTTTGCAAATTGCAACCATTTAAAAAAAATTGCAAATTCCAGCCCAAAAGTTGTTATAAATTGTAAATTGCAACCTAATTCAATTTTTTTCGATTTGCGTGTCGAAAAATGTCCGGCTAAGGCTTTAGCGGCCATTTTAGCCCTTTTGGGTCCAAATTGAGCTTGAAATTGGCAAAAAATTAACGTAAGTGCCTCAATTTTACAGGAAAAAGTAGTTGCCCAACAAATCGATAGATTTTTGTTACGCAAAACGAGGTACTGATATATTTTTTTGCTAATTTCGAGCTCAATTTGGACCCTTAAATGCTAAAATGGCCTTTAAAACCTTATTAGAATGTTTTTCGACATGCAAATTGATGAAAAAATTGAATTGGGTTGCAATTAACAGTTTATAAGAACTTTTGGGCTGTAATTTGCATTTTTTTTATTAATAATGGTTGCAATTTTACTAAATACAAATTTTAAATGGCTGCAATTGGCTTAAAAAAAAAAAAAAAAAAAAAAAAAAAAAAAAAAAAAAACTAATCATCTATGAAAATGAGCTTATTTGTGGGATACATGCATTATTTTTAAGGAGCATTCTGTATGAAAGTAAAAAAAAAAAAAAAAGAAGGATCACCATTTCAATATAGCAGTAATTAGGGGTTATCATTGAGAAATTTCCATCTTTTAATTAGTACCTATTTAACCGCATATTTCATGATGAAATTTATTTTTTTAATACATTACTTAAAAATTATGGTCGGATTTAGTATGTGACTAGTGAAAAAAGTCTATTTAGTTAATTATTGTTAGTTAGAGGGAGTGTTTCTATTTCATTACCACTTTTTGTTTATTTCATATTGATTTAGTACTACTCTAGTCCTTTTTCTTCATTAATACTACCTTCGTACAAAAATAATAGGGACGTTGGACTTTTTTCACTATTTATATATTTTTTGACCATAATTTTTTTATTAACCTAATAAAAATAAATTTTATCATAAAATATGTTGTTAGATAGGTATTAATATAATATATATATATTTTTAAAAAAATTTCATTAATATATAATTACATAAAAATAATATCAAAATAATGTATCGACATGTGTGTAAAGTTTGACTGTGTCATTTATTCAAGGACAGAGAGAATATTATGGTAAAATGTTTTATCACGAGTGATCATAAAAATACTACACAATAATAAACATTGCTAATTTAGTGACTCTCATAAAAATACTACACAATAATAAACATTGTTAATTTAGTGACTCGTGAAGTAATTGAAGGTTGTGATAAAAAGTTTGACTATTGGTTAGGGGTGTCAATCAGGCAGGTAAAGGGTTCGATTTCAGGTTCGATTTATCGATTTAATGGAGCAATTTATAAGAGGTTGAAATGATTAGCAGATCGGTTTAAATTGATTTTAAATATTATCGGGTCAATTCGATTATGTTGTTTTATTACGATTTCAATTTGATCCATATAGTATAATTTATATAAAAACTATCTTTTCTTAATCCTTTATTGTATACGTATAACATAATTTATAAACAAAAATAAAAACTATAAAATAATATATTGTATAAAAATCTTCTTATAATAATCTGAATTTATAAAATATATTATTTTATAGTTTATAATAATAACATAATAATAATAATAATAATAATAATAATAATAATAATAATAATAATAATGTATTGTATAGGAATCTCTCCATTCATTTATGCTCTACTCATATACTATTAATATATATGCAATTAAAGAAATTATTGATTTATTTTATTTTATTATTATTTTTTACGGCCGGAATCTTTTACAGGTCCAACCGAACCAGGGTTAGCGAGCAAGACAATTTGAAAGTTGGGGGGAGGGGGGAGGGGAGAAGGGTAAGGGAATCCCCACCTCAAATTGCCTCTACTTGGGTTTGATCGATCTCACAACCTTTTGGTTATGAGGTGACAAACCTTGTCACTAGACCAAACCTTGCTTGGTAAAGAATGAATGTCACTAGACCAAACCTTGCTTGGTAAAGAATGAATGACATTAGTAAGTGTAAAACAAAATAGGATATAGTAAGAGAAAGATTATTAAAAAGTGAGTTAATTTGTGATATAAAAAGGTGAATAAAGTAAGAGAGAGTGTGGGAAAAGCTATAATTATTGAGTAATCAAAGGGAAATGATAACAAAATGGGTTAGGAAAAAATAGAATAAAGCAAAGTGATTGGAATGAAAACACATAGATAAAAAAGAAAGTGAATTTAACGAAGGAGAATGGAGGGAATATATATTAAGATCTAACAAATTGTACTTTTTCTCATATATGTATTGATGAATATGGTCATATATACTTTCAAATGGAATATTCTAAAAAAATTATGTCATAATGGTAGTAGGTTTAGGGCTCACCACAAGTTTCTTATCCCTTTTATATTGAGGTTTTTAATTCAATTTATTTTCTAATATGTCTAATCATTTGAATTTTTATTTATTCAAATAAAGGAGAATATAGCATTTTTGTCTTCCCAAGCAGCATCACACCAAGCACAAAATGCTGCATTAATTGACGAGAATCTTGAATTGAGGAGCAAGATAGCAGTCCTTGACCATCAAGCCCTTGTTGCTAATGTTAAGTATCATAGAAATAATCTATAGTTACATATATGTAGTTTGTGAACAATTCGATAACATTATAATAAGCTAATGTGAGATTTAAACAAAAATCACGTATAATAACTACTCCTTATCCTTTTTTTGTTTTTTTTTTATAAGACTTTATGACCCTTTTTATTCTTTCCATTTTGATTAACAGGATCGCATAGAAAATAAAGTAAATATTTAAAATAAGCAGATGATGTAGTACTTTAATTTCCATTATTTAAGTTATGAATCTTATGATTTCTCTTTTTTTCCCCCCAAAAGAATTTTTGCTTAAAAATAATATAATAGTGGACTAATTTATTAATAAGCTGAATATGAAAGCTTGCTAATGGAAAAGAACATACTGATGAGCACATACATGAAGATTAATTATCTGTCAGACACCACCACCAGGCGATGGGGATGACTCAAACAATGGGTCATAAACAAGAAATAGATTTTAAATGCTCTTATAATTTCTAATTTTACTGTTACAAATAATTATCAAACTTGATTTACTTATACTGTGTTTGCAAACCTTGTCAAATGAAACTCCATTTGAAAATTTCTGCAAATCTATTTTCTCGAACCTATCCATTCACGATATTTATATATTACGGAGTACTATATTGATTTTAAAATTAGACAAAGAGGAAGAAAAAAGAAGAATAAAGGTGAGAATCGAGTGAAAAGAGAGGTACAATTGGTAGTGGGATCCACTGTGACATCATATAGGGGAGTTGGACAAAAGTGATGGGAGTTTTTTTGGCTTTTGAGAAAACTAGGTGGTAATATGCAATATACTTCATCCGTTTCTTTTTAGGTGACAGGTTTTTTTAGTCACTTTTGCCAATGTACAAATTCAATCATTTATATCTTTAATTAGCGATAAGCAAAAATTATAAAAAGTTGATATTTGGAAAATATATATTGTGACGAATCTAACAAGATCTCACATGACTATATTTTTCTTCACATATAAATCACAAAATATGGTCAAAATAAGGTGTGTGAATAGTGCTAAAGTTAAGACGTCTCAACTAATAAAAACCGGAGGTATTAATAACCTACCCTATTGACCTATAAAAATCTTCTAATGCTAAAAACTTGAGGTGGTATTGTACAAAATTAAATGTGAACCATCGATGGTAATATTTTTTAAATTTTCTAATAATGAAATAATATAAATAAATTTAGAGATTTATTTTGAGGGGTTGTTAATTATATACTACGTAGATTATTGAGGCAGTACAAGTGGTCTTGGGGGGAGAAAAAGCTAACTATTGTTGGATTTCTTGGGTTTTGAGTGATGACAAATAGCTTAGCTGGTTATTGCTTGAGTTGTATTATAAATTAGTTCTTAGAAAAGGTTTCCTCAATTCTAAAAGTTTTAATGGAAACAATTGTCTATTAATCTATTATAATATATATTTCGTTACTTAATGATTGGTGTTACCCTTTACTGAAAATCTTAAATTTGTCACTGTTCTCAATAATGAAGAGGCCCAGTTTCTAAGAGGATAGTGTCTTTATTTATGAAATCTCTTACCTACATACTATTTAAGGCTAGTTTCTTAAGCTTGTTTGTACTGATTTCTTTTCTATTAGTTTTCTTGATTAAGCTGATCTTCATAACTTGAGGGTAGAGAAAAGCATGTTGTGTTTGAAGATTATATACAAGGCGCTCAAGTGGCCCAACTAGCAACTGTCCCCCTTACTTTAGGGAAGAATTGTTATAAATAAGTATCTATAATATTATGTTAATTATGAAAAAAAGATTGTTCAGCAATGAAAGGGCTTGCATGCATGTCTCCACGATCATTAATTAGTTCAATCCCTCTATCTAAAATTTGTTTTCCTTGTTTATTTCTCTTATAAACTTTTCTCCTTTCCTTCCTATTTCCTAACATCATTTTGTAAGGAGGGTGTGCCCATCGTAGGGGATCCTTCTCCTTTATGCTCATGGCCCTTTAAAGGTCTAAGACTTTACACTTCTTAGGGTGTATTAGGATTTAAATTCCTGACTGTTTGGGGGGACCTTGAATTAGAATTGATCCTATCATTAAGCTTTTTTGTAAGAAACTAGTAAGGAGTCGCCAATGAGTTTTAGGAAAACTCATAAACCTCGTTCATGCCTTTCTCCCAAGTAGAGTTCAAGGGATATTTAGCATGAATAATAAGTTTACCCATGCCCAAATTGGTCTAATTGTACCAGAAATGAGTTCGGGAGCGAGGTACTAAAATAACGTTCCCTTTAGGGGGGAATCGCTATTCTAGCCGTAGTGCAGCCTCTACTAGCTCTTTCTTTTCACAATTTCATCACCAAACAATATATGCAACGTGATACCTAAAACTAAATTAGTTGATTTTATTTACAAGCATTAATCACGTAGGAATTACATTGTAAAAGTCGTTATTCTTTGTTTAAACAATATTCGTGAAAAGAACAATAAATAAACAAGATTCGCCTTGGCTTAGGTGATCAAACAACAATTAATTATTCAATTCCTACTCTTTTATTAATGAAAGAATACTACGTGAAATTAATTAATTTAAAATTTATTTAGGTGATCAAACAACACTAATTAATTGATTAAAGGGGATTTAAATAAGAAAAGAAAAGGTGATTGATCTAAGTGCTCGGGAATTTACAACTTTTCCTTGCTAGATCTTCGTTTGAACACTTATGGACTCTTTCTTCTTCGGGAACCTCCACCGTAGTAACAAGTAATAAGGGGGGTGAGTGTTTAGGACAAGAGGGTTGGTAGTACACAAGTTCACAAAGTTTCTGCCAGTATTTCGGGTTAATTTCTGTATGTTTAAGCCTCGTATTAAGTCCCTATTTATAGGGAATGGGTGCGTTTAGGGTTTTGAGTGTTTTGCCACAGCAGGTTGTGGCGCCTGCTCAACGCAAGTGATTTGGATGCACTGCGCAACTGAATGTCTTGCGCGCGGTATTATGCTAAGATTCGATTTTATGAAATTCTGAATCTTCCGCAAGCGCATCACTAGAGGCTGCGCTGGGTGTCACGTGCAACCTTATGAGTTGCGCGCGGATTTTTCTGCTGCAGCTTTAATTTTTGACCTAGGTGCCTCTTAGTCCGTCAAAATTAGGTTTTAACTTCGGGTTTAAGCCTAATTACTGATCGGGCTTAGTTGATTGGACTTTAATTCATTTTGTTTTGGGTTGGTCTAGTTGTTTAGTATTTTTTTGGCTTAATCAGTTGTCCATAAGCATTCTTCACGTTGATCCAACACAAAGATGGTTTTATTCATCGTCATAGCACTTTCGGCCGGGATAGGAGGTCAAAAGTAGATGTCTACAGTTAGTCCCCACTTTGATCGAGTCTAGAATAGACGAGGATTAAAGTAGTTAAGAAAATATATCTGAGACACATTCTGCGAAGTTCCCTAAAACAGAGAATCTTTCAGTAGTGATAAGGATGTCGAAACTATCCTTGATTTGCTAAGTGTTTGAGACAAGCAGCTACCAAGGCTAGAAAAAGTACTTTCTAGTCTTAATGCACTAAAGAATCTAGATTGATCCTTTGCAAATGTAGAACACTTTAACAAGTAAAGGTTGTCCTAAGTGATGTCATGTCATGAGAAGATATCGGTTTAACAAAGATTAAAGAGGATTATATCCTCTTAATTATGGTATCGTTGATCTAAAGTTTCTCGATATGTCATTGAAACTTTAGTCCACGATTTTAATAAGGTAAAAGATGATAAAAAGAGAGGTGTTTCGGCGTTCGGAGCCTAACACGTGAATAGAAGTTTTGACACTTGCTTGCCAAAACGAAGTATTCGGGGTCCACAAGATAGAAATACATGTCTTTGAACCGTAGGCATATATCCAAATCCAGTGAGAGAGAAGAAAATCGGCAAATCTCTCAGCAGTTTTGTCCACAAGATGAATACACGTGTTTCAGGACTGGGGGCACGTGTCTAAATAGGTGCGACTCTGCTCTGTTCGCTCTTTATACAGGGGGTGGACGGACACCCTAACTTTCCGGTAAGCTAGTAAGCCCACTAACTACCGTATTTGCTTCCAATCAAGAATGTGCCTTGTCCTTGATGGTTCGGCGCGCCTGTCGACTCGTAAAGCTAATGCATAAAGAAAGAAATTCTACCGTTTTCGCTACGGGAGGTAGATCACATTGCTGGGAAGATGGTGCAATTTTACGTAGCACCTACACCATTCGTTTTGCTATGGACGCCAAAAAAAATGAAAAGAATGTTACATTTATAAAGTTAGTACAGTAAAATGACAAACATGTCTATGGGAGTTTTTACGTAAAGCACCACTACGGAACATTTTAAGACACGGTCACGAAAAACGTCCAAATCGTATGCTTAGGTCAAGCACAAAGCATGGGTGCATGCAGGATGATGCAAAAAACTATCAAAGAAGAAAATAAACTACAAGATGCAAAGCAAAATAAAAGATTTAGATAATTTGCGCGCCATTACGTCTAATAACGAGCAAAAACCGTTAAAATTAAATCAAAACGGATCAAAATCCCAGTACCGGTCTTTTAAATGACCAGTATTCGCGCGCAACTCATTGGGTCGCACTGGCCAGGCGCGCCCTCATTGTTCTGAGTTGCGTTGGGTGTCACGCGCAATAGATTCAGTTGCGCGCGACACTTAAGTCAGTTAAAGAAATCCCGAAGCGCGATTTTCATTTTCGTTCTCTCTCGTTCCCTTTTCGACTCTTTCTCTCTCTACAAAGCTCGAAATTCTTTGCTCTTTGAGGCTAAAGGAAGTATATCTCGTCCCTTATTCATATTTTCCATAATCCAATGTAAGTGTTTGCTTGTTTTACTTCGTTTTTTGGCTGAATTTCGGAAAAATCAAACCATGAAACCCCAAATTTCGAATTTGGGAGTTTTTAATTCGGTTCAATTGTTTCTTCCATGTTGTTATGCTATGTTCAAGGAGTGTTTTGCAACAAATTTCACGAGAAATGGTTGAGTATTTAACCTTGTATGAGCATTTTTTCGTTTGAGTCCTTTTTTGGCATTTTTCTTCAAGTTATAGTTCGAATTGTTGTTTTTGCTTGCTCATTTGGTTATAATTGTTGATTATGAAGTGAATTATAGTATTAGACCTACAATTACTTTCATGAATCATGTTTGGAAAATTTTGAATCCGAAAAATGGCGCGAAGTATACACTTTATCTTGTTTTTTGTCATGTTCGAACCTCAAGATTGCTTGGTAGACGATAATTATGTTTATTTTATTATTATTCGTCTAAAAATAGTTTATTCTTTGAGATTTATGAATATAATCTCTAGAATACTATAGTTGAAACTGGTATAAGATGACTTTGTGGGTGTTTAAAAGCTCTCATTTACTAAGTTTGACTGCAGGTATCGTAGCTCCCAAGTGTGGGTGGCATTCGATTTGTGTTTTTCCCTCTCGGCAGTCGTTATGCTGCCAAAATGGGGCTAGAACACATATATTAGTTCCTTAGGAAAGTAAACTAATAACGAATTTTATCGATTATAGTATGGACTCCCCTCCATTTGTCGATGCTGAGGAGGATCTAGGAGGACCAGTGCCTGATGAGGCGGTTCACCCTTGAAAAAGGGTGACGCGTCCTCGTGAGGAGGTTCGGGAGCGACGCGTCGGAGCTAATCGACGTCGTCATGAGGATGTGTTCTGGGAGGCTCTTCCCAATTGGGACTTTCATGTCCTCTCAAGTGTGACCCAGACCATCATGTTTCGATTCGGAGTTAGCTCGGCATAGTGAGTTCTTTTGCGCCTCCGTTTCTTTTTATCGTTTTCTCTCTTTTCTTTTTCTTTTTTTTTGAAAGTCATAACCGTGTTCTCTTATACATTTTCTTTAGAACGAGCCTAGCATGCGTCTGTACGGCTCGGGTGACTTAAGAGGCCGTTTTGAGAGTTTACTCGACGTGGTAAAGGAGGTGGTGGAGCTTTCGGGGATTAACCCCCAGCTAGCAGCTCTTCGGGATTTGTCGAGTCAGCCTGTGTCGTCAGCTTTCCTTCGCAGGTTGCTGGAGTTTTGGTGGGATTCCACCAACACTTTCCACTGCCCGTGGGGGGAGATGACGGTTACCCTTTACAACTTCTCTATGATTACGGGTTTTCCTTTCGGAGGTGAGTCCGTAGTTATTGTGAACCTGAAAGGGTCACACGAGAGAATGCGTGACCTCATGGGGGACTGTCTTGCGGCGGCCCTTCACCTGTATGCGCAGTCTTGTCCGTACTTGGTTCTCACCGACGAGCTGTCGGCTGACGAGGTTGATTGGTAGTGTACTCCTGAGTAGCTGGCTCGGATATACATTGCCCACGTTTTCTCTGTCACTATCTTGAGTGATTGGGGAGAGCGTTTCGCCATCGGGTTACTTATTTGCCTCAGTGATTTAGGGCAAGTAGGTAACTTGACTTGGGCGGAGGTGTCGTATGCCCCTATGCTTACTGGCTATGGGCAAGGCGACCCGGGTGATGGATTCCGCGGTAGTTACCGAGGTGTTTCGGATCTCCATTTCATGGCAAGGTCATATCCTTGAGGTACGTGTTTATTTTAACCTTATGTTTTTTTTTATTATCATTATCTTGGCTCATGTCATGTTCTTTTCTAGGCTTGGGGGTACTTATACCTGCCTTTCCTAGCCCCCAGGATACTCGGGGAGGCTCATTTCCTATTGGCCATCGCCTGGTCATGATTAGGAAGAAGCGACCAACTATAGCCGGCGACTTTCGCCAGAGGATACTTTCGGCGACTCGTGCATCGGTGAGTATGATTTTGACAACACACATATGTATTATATATGTATTTTTTCGAGTGACTTTCTATGTGGTTGTGTTTTTGTAGATCGATCTCCGTCCTTGGAGTTTGATCGTCCGAGTAGGCGCAGTTCGCTGCCGATTCATGGCCCTTTATCAGGGACTTTTTGTGCTTCAGCGGACGGACACTTGGTTTTTGGACGAGCGAGCCGTCTGGCAGTTTTCGTCCGAGGAGCTTTTGGTTCCTACGGACCCTTCGATCCGGATGCTTCATCCGGATCTGCTATCTACCGAGGATCGAGCTCAGGTGATCCTTGGTTATCCAGCGGAGCAGCTGGTGGTGTCGGGTGCATCTTACCCGGCGTTCGTTGCATTCAAGTTGACTCCTTTTCCAGCTTTCGTTCCGGTTAGTATTTTTTTCTTTTCTCTTTATTATTATTAATATTATTAATATTATTATTTCTGCTAGGAACCTGACTTCTTTTATTTTTGCAAATTTTTAGCGAGTCGAGCTGGGTGGTTAGGTGCCTCCTACGGCGGAGATGATGTATACCGATGCTTTTGGGTTGGTAATTCGTGAGACATTTCCGGCGGCGGAGGATGAGGACATACCGTTTGTACCAGAGACGGTTGAGTCGGTATGTTTATGCTGTACATGTATATCTTTTCTTTTTCATATATCATATACACATTTTTTTTAACACTATCCTTTGTTATTTTTTTCTGGAACAGGTTCCGCGGGAAACCGTGAAAGGCATGGTAAGGAATATGCGTGCTTTCCGAGCTGCTTATCAGAGAACATTCGTGTCTTATGGAAAATGTATATGTACATTGTTATTTTTATTTCTTTTTGATTGCTGTACATATGACACTTTTTTTTTGTATATATCATATCATTTTTTTTCATTTCCATAAGTGTTTTAAAGTAAAAAAAGAAAAATTTTCCGAGGGAGGGAAGGGGTTCCTGTCTTACCCCCCTCAAAAATATAACGAAACTAAAAAGAAAATAATAATAAAAAACAAATAAAGGGAAAAAGTAGAAAAAGAACTCAAAAAGAAGGGAAAAAAAGAAAGAACTAATAATAAAAAAGAAGTTAGGAAAAGGAAAAAAGAAAATAAAAATAAAAATAAAAATAAAAAAGAAAAAATAAATAAAGAAAGGAAACAACAATAACAAAGGCAAGCGTATGGACTAGTCATAACATTTCATTGATATTCCATTATTTGGTAATCCGAAATATGGAAATAACCCCATAATCATGTCGCGACAGAACAGGGCGCGCGGAACTGTATGGGTTGCGCGTGACTGTTACGCGCATGTAAATTTTTTGCGCGCGGCTGGCGCGCGCAACTCATGAGATGCGCGCGCCACCTGCGGGTAAACTTTCCTTTAGGTGAAAATTGCCGAAATATTGTCCTATTTGGGTCTATTTAAACGCGGTTTTGTGTAGGCTTTAATCATCTCACATTCATTCGTTGATAGAAAGGAAATCAAATCGCTCTCCTTTTTTTTCTTGCTCTCTATTTCTTCTTTTTTTTTTTTTTTTTTTTTTTTTTGAACAATGGTGAAAATTTTTGAGCAACGTTTGAAACAATGGGTCACTTCTCTTTCGAATGAGGACAAATTAGCTTTTAAAATATACCATCTTGACCCCCTATTAAGTTATATGCAACTCAATATAAACTTTGTTTTTCTCCATTCTGCGGTCAATTATTGGGACTCGAACCATTATCTTTTTCTTTTTAAGGGGGATAAAATCGTCCCATTACCTGGTGAGTTTGAGGCTCTACTAGGCTTCCCTGCAAATACTCTCCCTGTGACGTATGCCCCTACCTTGTCAGATTCAAAACCTACATTTCAACGATTCTTTGGCTTGAATGACAATGATATGGCCAAAATTGGGACAGAAGAAGGCGTGAATTTAATTCAATTTATTGAACACTACGTCGCTCCTTATTTAATGGTGTATATAGTGGAGCAAATAGGGGGATGTCATTCGCCCGCTCCCTTAGATCTAGCGGAAACTGTACTTTGCTTGAACCATCTTAGAGGAGATCCAAACGAGAACGGTTTCACGGGGAGTCCACTCCTATTATACGTACGTTTTTTTTACGTCGAAAATCAGTGCAACTCTGGAAGTTGCACTGGTCTGACCAGCGCAATCTACTAGGATCCGCGCGGGTGGCGCGCGCGACTTTCTCTCTTACGCGCGCCACCTGCTGTCGTAATACCGCAAGCTAATTTTTCTCTTTCTTTTTTTTTTAAGATTTGGCTTATGGAGCACTTGCATGTTTTTGATCAGCCACAAAATCTTGAGGTTAACGGAGTGAGAACGTCCCCTGGTCGTTGTATTCTTTACAAACATAAGAATGAAGAAGAATAGAAGCCCTTTTTCTGTCACGGGGTTCCCAACATACGCTTTGTGATTCCTTGGTGGAACATAAGTAGTATGATCGGAAATAGTTTCAATTGTCCCTATATTAGGCTTTTTAGGCCTCTCTAGTACTACTTATATTTTTCCTTGCAGGGTAATGAGACAGTATGGGATGAAGCAAATTATTCCCCCATAGGATTGTGATGCTCCCAAGAATGTGAATTTCAGGGCCAAATGGATCCCACGTTGGCTGGAATATTGGTCTAGTCTTCCTAAGTGAGTGGTACTAAATCCTACAGCAAGCATAGTGCTATCTTCCTTTTACAAAGCTTGGATGAATGCGGCGGACAAGGGAGAGTTAAACAAGGCTCGTCAACAAAGTCAAGCCACCTCGGCTCGCAATCCACCCAAGCCTTCAATGCAATCGGCCACTACTACTCTTCCAAGTGGTCAAAACAAAGGGGTGAGAAGAAAATTAGACTTCTCCTCATCACCTAAGGCTCGTTCAACAGAACCCAAAAGGAAGGTTGCTCCTAAACCCGCGCAACAAGGAATAAAGATTAAAGAACCTTCATCAAATCCCCGTAAGAAGACTCTGTCAAATGCTAATGACAAGGGAAAAAGAGTTTAAAGGGCCCCTATACCCAAATTGAAGAACAATGTTTGGGTAAAGAAGAAGGGAGAAGGGGAAACCTCTAAGGTCGCCGAAAGTACTGCAATGGAAACTACTCCTCCTTCAACTGTAGCTATTGAGGAAATAGTAAAATCTTAGGGTGTTACACAATATTAGTAGCTTAATTTTTTGAATAAAGTGTAATCACTACTAGTTTTTTTTTTTTTTTTTTTTTTTTTTTGAATTACTTATTATCTAATTCTATGATGTCTTTTGAATTTTTCTTGGAATAAAAAAAGCTTTTTTTTTCTTTTTTTTTGTATGACCGAATCAAAAAGATTGCCTACGTATTTGTATTACGAAATCAGGTCTTTTGATAGTTCTTTGCGAAAAGTTTAATTTTCTTTTTTATTATTTTTCTTTACTTCTTCTCGTAGAAATTAAATGAAAAATTAATCAAACTTCGTTTAATAATTTAAATCAAATTTTAATTTTGTTGTTCTCCAAGTATACGTAATGTTTGGAAATGCCCTTATTTTATCGCTAGTAAAAGTCAAATTTTATTCAAGCGTAAAATTCTGGGTTCGTAGTTCATCATCAGGTGGTGCGCGCAACGTCCAAGGTTGCGCGTGCCTGTCGCGCGCAATGTATTGTGTTGCGCGTGGTATCTGCGTGCAACTGGTTTAGTTGCGTGCGACACGACACCTGTGCTATGGGTGTTAAATTTTTTTTTTTAATTATTATTACCCCCCCAAGTGTGAAGAGTTTTTCGTGGTATTTGAATGGTATATATTTGTGGTGTGATTACCCCCCAAGTATTATGAACTTTGTCGTGTGATTCGGTAAAGTTCATAACACTTAGAATCTTTATTTGAATGCTAAGAGACATGATTGTGAATTATGAATGAACGAGTTTATCCGGACTTTTATATGTAATATTTTTTTTTTTTTAAATCGATCAATGTTTATTAGTTGACGGATTTCATGGCCAATATCCATTAATTGAACGACTCCTCCTGATAGAATTTCAATTACATGGTATGGTCTTATCCAATTAGGTTTGAATTTCCCTCTTAGATCAGTTGGTGGACCTCTAACTTCTTTTAATACAAAGTCTCCTTCTTTAATGTTACGGGGTCGTACCCATTTATTAAAGTGTCGCGCGATGCGTCGTTGGTAGATTTGTACATGATACAAAGCTTTTAATCGTCGTTCGTCGAGGAATAAGAGCTCTTCATACCTTTCTCGTACCGATTCAGCTTCCGGTAGCATACTCTCAAGTACGATGCATAGGGATGGTATTTCCAGTTCAACTGGTTGAACTGCGTCCATGCCGAAAACTAAGGAGTATGGAGTTACTCCTATTGATGTTCGTATGGATGTTCTATAACCCCATAGAGCGAAGTGTAGTTTGTTCGGCCAGTCTTTGTAATTTTCTGCCATTTTCTTAATGATGACTGTTATATTTTTATTTGCCGATTCTACTGCTCCATTCATTTGGGGTCTATATGGGGACAAATGATGATGTTTTACTTTATAATGAGCTAAGAGGGTCTCAATTTTTGCTTTGAATTGAGATCCTTGATCACTAATTAGTTCATGTGGAACTCCATATCTACAAAATATGTTTCGTTCGAGAAACTTTGCGACATGTTTAGAAGTGATGTTAACGTTTAGCGGCCTCGATCCACATGGTAAAGTAATTGATGGCTACTAGTACGTACTCGTGCCCTCCTGCTCCTATTGGAGAGACTTTGCCAATTATGTCAATTCCCCAAGTCGAAAAGGGCCAAGGGGAAGTGAGGTTATATAGCTTGAATGGTGGGAGGTGTTATAAATTAGTGAACATTTGGCACTCTGGACATTTCTTGACATATTGTATGCAATCATGTTCCATTGTGGACCAAAAGTACCCTTGTTGTGAGATTATCTTAGCAAGCATTTTTCCATTCATGCAAGGTCCACAAACGCCTTTGTGAGTATCCTCCATAAGGCGTGTGGATTCGGGTTGATCTATACACAATAAGCTTTGACCATTGGGTCCCTTCTTGCATAATTGACCATTTACTAATCCATATTGGGCTGCGAGCGTTCTCAAAGCTCGTTGGTCTTTTGATGAAGTATTTGCAGGATATGTGCCATGAGTAATATATTGGTGGATATGATCATACCAAGGATTTTCTCCTTTGATGTCATTTATTTCCTCTATTATGTTGCAATAAGCCAGTTCGTCTCTTCTATCAACGCATAATGACATCATATTTAAGTGATCTGGAATGTTGATCATTGAGGCTAATTTTTCTAGCGCATCGGCAAATTGATTCTCATCCCTTGGGAGGTATTTGAAGTCAATATAATCAAAATGCACTACTACAAAAAAGGCCAAAGAGACCCGTCTAAAAAGGCCAAAGAGACTGCTTTAGAGGCGGTCTCTAGCTAAGCGGTCTCTTTGGCTAAGAGACTGCTTTGATAAAAGTGGTCTCTAGAATACAAAAACTAAGACCACTTATTGCTGAAAGGCGGTCTCTAGAATAAGAAAAGTAAGACCGATTATTAATGTTAGGCGGTCTCTTTTTTTGGAAAACTGAGACCGCCTATTGAACTTAGGCAGTCTCTGTTTTTGGTAAAGAGAAACCGCTTATTTGACTTCACAGGTCTCTTGGTGTCATTTAAAAATAAAAAAAAAATTATTTGGTTTTTTAAAGCGTATATTAAAATTACATATCATAAAAATAATTAATTTATTTTTATACATGTAAAACTACCATCTTAAATATTTTATACATGATACAGAGTACAAAATTATGGAAAACCCAAAATTATTAAAAAAAAAAAGAAAAAAAAACCCTTAATCATCTTCATTGTAAACTTCAACAACTCATTTGTGTAGATCTTTGTCTTTAGCTTTGTCTATTAGCTCCATATGATTATTATCTGCAATTAACGTATAAGAATTAGGCAATTAGCTTAACCCAAAAAAATTGTACATAACAACATCATAAAATCCAAATCAAGAATTTCATAAGCAAATTCAATAACCCAAAATTCAAATAATTGAGTATCCTAAAAAAACTACTCTATCCCAATTGAATTGATGATAATCATTAGAAAAAAATCGCAAAAAATGAAAAAAAAAGCATAACTAAACAATTTTTTATACAACAAATTCGCTGAACTGATCCTATTTAATTAATGAGATTAATGAAAAAATAATTGTGAAATGAGATCTAAATTTTATTTTCAATATACTCTTATGTTTGGTAGTTTCCTCAAAGTGAAAACTAAGTTTGCTCAAAAAATTAATCTCTAAAATTTACAACCAATTCACCAATTAGAATACAAAACCAAAATTCAGAAAAATTACCCAAAATAATAAATCAAAAACCAACTCATTCACAAAGGAAAGATGAAGGGGGGGGGGGGGGGGTGGGGGGAGAGAGAGACAAACCTTTGAATGTAAAGAAAGAGTATTGAGTGTTCGTAGTAGGGGAATGACAAGTTAATTACCGACACTCCCACTGTGCAACAAGCGGTAATGAGGGATGTATACGCCAAAGTTATTGGCGGTAGCGAGCCAAGGCTGAGATGAGGATAGAGAATGGTGAAGGAGTGTGAGTATTAGTGAGAGTAATGGAAGTACATTGCAATGGTGAGAGGTGGTTGCAAAAGGAGATGAACAAGAAGGCAAGAGGCTGAAGCAAACTAGAGTTTTCAAGGAGGAGAGATCGAGAAAGATAAAAGAAAGTAATCTATAAAGGAGTGGGTTGGGTCGTTGGGGTAAAAGAGATTAAAGATAAAATGATAAAGAAAAAAAAAAGTAGCGTGAAAAGCTGAAGAAAAAATAAAAGCGTGAAAAGTTGGGAAAAAAAAAGCAAGAGACCGCCTAACTTAAATAGGCGGTCTAAGGTGTTAGGTCCAGAGACCGCTTTTCTAAGAACACAGGTCTCTCCATTTTATATAAAAAATAAAAAAAATCAAGAGATATCGGTTATCTTTGATATAGGGTCTCTATTAAGTTTCAATAGACCCGTTATCTGTAATATTGGGTCTCTTGAAATAAAGAGACCCGTTATTGAAATAAACGGTCTCTTATCTTGGGTCTCTTTGGCCATTTTTGTAGTAGTGATGCTCGATGAGTTGCTCTAAGTGTGCTTTGGTATGGTATCATTGTGGAGTTTTTGATTTTCCATTTTTTGAGTATATGATTTATTATTAAGCTAGAATCTCCATATACCTCTAATTTTTGCACACCTATGCTAGTTGCTGCTTCTAATCTAATAATGCACGCTTCGTATTCCGCGGCATTATTAGTAGCCTCAAAATATAGTTTGGCAGAGATTAGAGTATGTGCTCCCTCTGGACTTATGAGTAACACTCCTACACCACATCCCTTTTGATTGGATGCGCCGTCGAAGTACATTACCCATGTGTCATCTTGTGTCATGAGAATCTCTTCATTCAGAAGATTAGTAGTTTCTGCATGACTTGTTTGAATAGGGTGTTGGGCCAGAAAATCGGATATTACCTTTCCTTTTATAGATTTTTCAGGAATATATTTTAATTCGAATTTGGCAAACATTACCAACCATTTGGATATTCTTCCTTGTATGGGCGGTTGATCAAACAATTACTTTATCAGAATATGTTGTGAAATCACATGAGTGGTGTGGGGTAGCATATAATGTCATAATTTTTTAGTTGCCCACACTAATGCTAAGCTTGTTTTTTTCAAGGTGCTATATTTTGTTTCATATTGAATGAATTTTTTACTTATATAATATATTACACGTTCTAATTTTTCTACCTCTTGTGCTAACATGGCCCTTGTGGCCGTATCTGTAACGGTGATGTATAGTCTGTAGACACCTACCTTTGGCCTCCTGTCCCGACAAGAAGTGCGACGATGTTACAAAAACCCGTTCTTCATGCTAGATCAAAGTTGAAAGTGTTTATGTACAACGAAATGCACTATGAAGTAAGTTAAAACCTATATTTGAGACCAAGTTATCTTAGAGCCTTGTCCGATTACTAATTAGGCCAAAAACGTGCTCATACATGTTTGAACTTGATTAATAACGGACCCAAATGCGTTAAATGAAATGATTGGATCTAATGGATCTTACATTGTTAAAAACGGAGCCAATCAAATAAATCAACCATCAAATTTTCAAGAAAGGCCTATACAAATGGAGAGACCTTTCAAAGAGATTTCCAACGGTATACTATAAGCCCAATTCAAGTAAAAATGAAGAAGTTATGATCAAAACACTAAATCGGGCCCTAAAACCGATACCCTTACACTCCAACGGCCATATATTTTGATCCATAATAGATTTTAACCTAATTCAAACGGCATTGGAAAGTAAACATTCAGGGATTTCCAATGATATCTCACACGCCTTAATCCAACTTTTGAAATCAAAAGTTATAGAAGTTTTAAAAACTCATTTTCGTATACGGCAAACCGCACCAAGCACAACTCAGTTAGTTGCGCGCGCCTGGCGCGCGCAAGTCATTGAGATGCGCGCGATACCCAGTGCGACTTAGAGAGTTATGCGCGCCACCTGACGGGGCAGCTCTATAATCCTAAACCTAGATTCCTACGCCTATAAATAGGGATCTTTGTTTTACCCTTAACACAATAGAAAAATCAGAATTCTAAACCCTAAATTCTAAAAACCCTAATCTCTCAAACCCTCTTACTATCATACTACTTTCCCCTCCTCTTTCCAACTACTCTTCAACCCTAATACATTCCATTGAAGTTCTTGAAGATACGAAGAAGGAGGAAAGTCCATAGATGCATAAGACAGAGATTTAGCATAAGAGAAGAATAGTTAGTTTCCTGAGCAATTAGATCAATCACTTTTCTTTTCTTGTTTAAATAACTTTAATTGAATAAATAGTGTTGTTTGATCACTTTAAACAAACTTTTAATTAATTTAATTCACATAGCATTCTTGTGTTAATCAAGACTAGAATTTGAATAATTAATTGATTGTTTTATCACCTAAGTCAAAGTGAACATTGTTTATTTCTTGTTCTATTCACGAATTTGAATAACAAAAGAATAACATCTTTTGCAATTTAATTCCTACGTGATTAATTTTTGTAAATAAAATCAACTAACTTAGATTTTAGCAGCCACGTTTCATGTATTGTTTGGTGATGAAATTTTGAAAAAGGAAGAGTTAGTAGAGGCCGCACTAGGGATAGAATAGCAATTCCTCCCTAAAAGGAACGTTATTTTAGTACCCTCGCTCCCGAACTCATTTCTGGTACACGTAGACCAATTTGGGAATGGGGTAAACTTATGATTCATGCTAAATATCCCTTGAATCCTACTTGGTAGAAAGGCATGAACGAGGTTTATGAGTTTTCCTGAAACTCATTGGCGACTCCTTACTAGTTTCTTAAAAAAAAGCATAATGATAGGATCGACTCTAATTCAAAGGTCTCCCAAACAGTCAGGAATTCAAATCCTAAAAAACCCTAAATAGTGTAAATTCCTAGGCTTTTAAAGGCCCATGAGCATAGAGGAGAAGGATCCCCTACGATGGGAACACCCTCCTTACAATGGCGACTCCAATGGGGACTTAGAGGTTACAAGATTAGTTCTTATTTATGGTTCAAGGTTTCCAACACTAGGTTACCTATGGGTTGTAATGAGAACTAACTTGGATAGTCTCTAGTTAGAGAGCGAGACTTGAACGCATAATATCTTTCTTTTTTACAAAAGTAAAAGCCAAACAAGCAACATTACATCATGCATAATCATAGAACACTTTAACCATTGGGGATTGGCTCATTGATTAGGGGTTTCCAATACTAAGCTTCTATCCTGAAATCAATAACAATCATCCCACCCATATCGTCAACAAAATGTTGGGAGGGCTATGTCATGAGTCAACACGTTGAGTGATTGATTCGTGCATCGTCCCTTAAGATATGGTACCTTTGGACACCCAAGTCTTGACCTTAGAATAGCATTGTATGCTTTGACGGCTACTTTTATGTGCTTATGTGACGACATGAATACGTGCTTATTATGTGCTTTGTGTCTAATCTAATTAATTCCAACTTGTTACCTAGAGATATTAAAAAAAAAAAATTCGCAAAAAAATGTGGTTAGACAAAAAAAAAAAAAAAAGTCGAACCTACCATGTGGCATGCGCAACTCTCGTGCCCTCCAAGCGCAAGTCCAGGAGTTTCGAGCGACCCTTTCGGGCAACTCTATGTCTTGCACGCGCTGGTTGTTCAACGTTGACTTTGCCTCGTTACGAGCAATTTTATACGAAGAATATGATATTACCGTTTCAAGGTTAATTGTTAAGTAGGTGATAATAATGTCGATCTCTTTGGCTAACAATGTTGTCTAACTTAGTTGTTTTTTTTAATTGTTTTTCTTTTTGTAAAAAAAAAAAGAAAAAAAAAACTTTAATCATTCTTTGTTTAAAAAAAAATCAAAAAAACATGTCTTTTAATCGTCCTTTTCATTTTCCAGAAAAAAGTCTTTTATCGTTTTTTATGCGTTTTTTCGCAAAAAAAAAAAACCGCGTGTGGCAGGCGCTACTCTCGAAGTTGCACTTTCCACCTTAGCGTAAGACGGAAAATTGCGCGTGATACTATTTTCGATTATGATGAGGATTTACCAACCTTTAAGGTTACAGACAATCCTAGGACTCACTTAATGAGCTTTATCGGAATTATGGCTTTGAAAGGGGTTGAACAAAGCCTATATGCATGTACTTTTCCTCTTTCATTGGACCCAACTGCTAGGTCATGGTTTTATAACCTCAATACAAAACAAACTACCACTTGGAGTGACGTTGTAAAAGCGTTCTTAGCCCAATATGGAGATAACATCGAGCTCACAACTACCTTGCGCGACCTTGAATTGCTTAAGCAAGGGGAAGAAGAAGGCTTTATTAACTTCTTTTCCAGGTGGCGATCAAAGGTTTCTCTTCTTTCACAAAGACCTCTAGATCATCAACTTGTCCCAAAGTTCATAGACAGTATGTCTCCACCATACAAGTGCCATTTACAATACCTTGGTTTAGACACATTTCAAAAAGTCTATACTGTGGGAACATTAATTGAAAGGGACTTGATAAATGAAACCATGAATCATATAGATGGACAAGATTTTTAGAGAGGATTTCACCTACGTTGGAAATTGACAAAGCTCGAAGACGCAATTTCAAGAAGTTGTCAACAACTCAAGATGTAGCACCCTAGGTCTTGTTTTGTTTCTTTCCTTTTATTTTTTTTATGATAGACTATGAGATTCATGATGTCGAATCTACTTATTTTGTACTCTCATTAATTAATGAATAAAAATTATAATTTCAAGTATGTCTATCTTGTTCTCTTTTCAATCTCTTTATTGTTATTAGCTCGAATTAAATAAAACATATACATGCAAATAGGCAATATCAAAAAAGGCATACATACTCAACACTTTAAGAATCTTGATCATTTCTAGGTTACAAGATTTACCGAATGAAAAGAGGCCCCTCTTTTGGCCCACTAAAAGAGAAATGATGATTACACCAACACGGGAGGCAACTTGAAACTCCACGTAGATAATCCCATGTTAATAATCTGAGAACAATCCAACTTTTTGTTAGCCCTTTTGAGCTTCGTCAATTGAGCCTTACTTATTCAACCTACATTATTCCAAACCTTGAGATAGGAATGGTGCAAAGAGATATGAATGAAAAATTGGGGGAACGAAACATAAGAGGGGGACACAAAGTTAGTCTAAACCCAAAAAAGGAAAGATCGAATGCAAAATCGTTCTAAACCTAAAACCAAACTTGTCAAAAAGAAAAAAAAAAGAAAGAGAGAGAGAAGACAAGGAAAAGACACCTAATGTAGGAGTTGTCACATAAAGTAGAAAGGTTTTAATTTGAGAAGCACCAAAAATAAGGGATTAAGGGAATATACTTGAGCCTGTCCATTTTTCATAACCTTGAGCCTAGCCACGTTACAACCCTAGAAAGGCTCTCCTTGAGGTAGACCATAATCATGTACCACAAAAATCATCATTCTACGAAAATAAGGCCCACTTTAGGCCTTTTGCACATATGGACCTACTATTAAGTAGTTATGCCCATACATAAAATGCATGAAGTGTTGAGTAAATGATTACAAAATCATATAAAAAAAATTCAAATAATTTGGATGATTTGATAGCCATTGACTTGATTACATCATTTAGTAAAGAGATCGAATCAAACTAAATTCGATGTTTTCCATATCCTTTGCCAAGAAAAATGAGATGACTATCACTTTAAAAAAATCAATCATCTTATTTTCTTTTAATAATAGAGCTATTTATTACCAAGGTGATTCATGTTCTATATACATTGCCTAGAAAGAAAACGAGTTAATACAGTGAATTGATTTGATATATCGACAGCCTCGACGTCAACTTTAGATGTCTTTTACAACTCTTGAGCATTGATCTTCTCACTTATCATGAGCAACTAATATGTCCGCATTCGTGGGATATCTTCATCCTCTCTAAGCGAGGAACATTGATTGAACATGATCGCTACATGAAAAAATGATCGTTATCGCTATTACACGTATACCTCACTGCCAAGTCATCACGATGATTCAACTATTAAGTCGATAATCCTTGCTTTTCGAAAACATGTCTAAACCTTTTCTTTATTCTTCTATGGGAAAGTTGGATTCCCCTTCCTTTGTTTTTTTTTTTTATGCAAATCCATATTTTTTGTTCATTTCTTTTTTAGGGGGGTAAGTCGGGATGATCCCTCCCATTGGCAAACTAAAATTCCAAAAATGGTAACAAATTTTTACTCCATGGAGGCTCAAATAAAGCCAGGACATCCCTACTTCCCTCTATTTACATATTTGAACACTTTAATTATGCTACAAAATCAATGTCATGCAAAGATTATTATGAACCATCATAATAGCTTTAAATGACAAATAGAAGAACATCACTTCTTACTTGAACAAACAATTCATGATAAACATTTACAAAATCCCAAAAATTGGAAATACAAATCTTAGGATTCTAAATAAACATGAGAAACATCCCCTAGCATATGTATACATGAATTCCAAAAGCCACCTAAGGCTACACTTAGGGGCTACGAAACCATAGGTCTCACCTTAACTTTCGTTTTGAAATGAGACCGTAGTTTGGAGAATGATTCGAATGATTTTATAAACTATTCTAACACTCAATCAAACCTAAGTTTGATAATATTCATTATCAAACTATGGTGCTTATTTAATTGGAAGAACTTCACTTTCAATTAGAAAAATATGACAATGATGACAAACACTAAAAAGAAAAACATAAGCAAAATTAGATATACAAAAGTTTACTCACATTTTCATAGCTTTGTTGAAATAAGTTACAAATTACAACTTACCCTCATCAATCTTGGACAAAAAAGTCACACTCAATTACGAGCTAGACTTTTCTTTCCATTTTGAGTCCAGTTTTGAAAATAACATGATTATGTATTTTGCATACTAGAAAAGTTGCTTCATTTTATTTTCAAAACAAACTTTTATTAAATTTATTGGACCCTCTCCAAATTTTGAATTCTAGTTCGAAACAACATGTTTCTTACTCTCTAAAAAAATAGTCTTCAAAATTTCCTTTCTGAATTTTTGTTTCATTTTCTCAAATAAATAAATTTTCAGATTCTCAATAACCGTTTGGAAAATACATGTATATACATAAATATTTTCAAAAGGAATGAACTAAGATTCGACTTCTTCTTGACTCAAACTTTTTCTCGCCTAGTTTTCGTGCGAACATGGGCTTAAGGATGGTAAACGAACCACCTATAAGACCAAAATCAAAGATTGATAAGAACAATGAAATAATTTGATGTTTTAAATCAACTTTGAGAATAATATCACCGCAATGATCTCTACGAAAGTTTTGACATTAAGTAAAGATTACTAAACCTTAAACACAATTGTTTTTGATGGGAAACAAGCAAAGAACTAACTTGCTTTCTTGAACATGACTTTAACTGAAATGCGAAAGCCATGTCATTGTCTAAAATATCTCAAAACAAAAAAATGGAATATATACATAGGTCCATCTCAATATCATGATTATATGAATGGCCTAAACAATAGCAAGTCATTAGAACTACCCCAAATTGGGAGCTCCAAGACTTGAGAAATAGGAAGAATGCTCATAACCCGACACATGGGGGCTCCAATATCGAAATGAGATGTTCATGCCATTCGAGCTACTTTCGAAAATTGCCTAAACTACAAATGGTTTACGTAGATCTCGAGCCTTACAATTTTCAAATGCATCACAATGATTTAATAACCATTTTGTTCCTTTGAAAACTAAGTTTGCAATTGAACTTGGCCATAGAACAAGCTACATATTCGAGCCATTTTCAAGTTCAACTTCAAAAGTTAATCTTAGTGCATAATCGTTATTTCAAGACTTCAATTTACTCTAAAGATTAAAGAGTACGACTAGTATAGAGCAAAAAACAAAGTCATAAGTATCAAAATCGTATTTAAACGCATACAACATACTTGCTCATACGAAATTTTAATACTCAATCGTTCATCATGAAAATTGTATCAAGACACTTCATTAAGACAAACAATTTCATGAGTTAAAACGTAAATAAAGGTCTCCTAAGTTAAAAATAAAGGGGTTTTCAGTTTTTTAGATTCTCTATTGTTGCACATTGGAATTTCACAAAGAGAATAATATTTGCTTTCTCGAGCTTCAATCAATAACAAAATTTGAACTCCAGAAAAAGAATTCAAGAGTAGCGAGAATAGAGGAAAAAGTTGAGCAACATTTCATTTTTCCTCTTACTTGTTCCAACGAACAACCAATATTACTAGACTTAGCAAAATTCATTTGTTAAAACTATGAATGGTCGAAAACGATTTTAACAAACTCGTTTAAATGTTTCAAAAATACTAGTTGTTGTAACAATAAGACAAAACACGGGATTTCTAGACCCATTTCGAGCAACATGAAAGGGTCTAATTCTTAAAAACAAATAAGTCATCGAAGCTACCTAATATTTGGGGCTAGGACATTCGAAAAAATAAAATGGGGGCTTAAATCCTCGAGATATAGCCAAATTACACCAGTTCGATGATGTCTTCAAGAATTTCCTAAATTTACTATTTTATGCAAATCTTGAAATCATAGTTTTATAAGTGATAATAACTTTCGGTTATTGTTATCATCGTTAAAACCAATGTTGCAACTTAGGCATGACAAAAATATACACGAGTCGCAAGAACAATTTCATGCCATTATCAAAGTACAAAATTTCGATCGTAATTTTAGTGTATAATTGTCGTTCTAACACTTCAATGTACATTAAAATTTACAAGTATAGTCCATGTGAGCGAAAAAAGTAAAAGTTCGAGCACAAATTCAAAATTAAATAAAAAATACATATACGCTTATATATACTCATATAGGATCAATACTTTACCATTTCACATGAAATTTGTTACAATACACTTTTTAAACATGTCCCAATGACATAGAACAAACAAATTCATGAAAACAAGTTGGATAAAAAATTTAGAGTTCTTCATTCGGCTTTCTCCATTTTATTGACCAAGTTCAAAGTTTGGTACAATAAAAGGAGCAAGATTTACTTTCCTTAGCTTCTAACGACAACAAAATGGAAAGAGATTGGAAATGGCAAAAGAGGAGAAGAAGAAAGTGAGCTGCAGATCGTGCTTCTCTAACTCTTTTTACTAATTCAAATTGTTGAAGCTTAAAGGTTTTGATGAAGATGGACTTAAACTCAAGCAAACTCGACTAATAAAGGTTTCCTTAAGTGTATGATTAGAACAGGTAAAGTGGACCTTGGTGGTGGAAGAGTAACCTTATCTATGAAGGCATGGAGAGATACCTTGGAAAGTTAAACAAGATAAAAGAAGAGTTCCCTAACAGGAACTTAGTTCTCTAACAAGAACTATCTAAGTTCCCTAACAGGAACTTGAAGACAGCAAGTTAATGAGTTGACTTGGTCTACGTTGAAGACAACAAGTTTTGGAGGAACTTGGCCTGCGAAGTTCCAGTTTGGTACTGGAGTACAAGTGACATCAGGAACTTAGTCCTGGTCTGCGTAAAGCCCAAGTAATCTACAATTACAGAATAACGGCGCAACAACTTAATTTAGTTAAGATTTTATCTTCTAGATTTGTTATAAGTATGTTAAGTAGGTTACGCGTGAATCTTATTAGAAGCGTGACAAAGTGCTTGGCAAAATAATTAAAATGGAGAAGTTAAAAAAGATAGGTTTTTAAGAAAAGATTTCCTAAAGGATTTATTTCATAAAAACTGATTATCAAAAGATATTGTTCTATTTGATAAATCTATCTTTATCTAGTTTTCCAAAAGATTTTCTTTAAACTTGATTTACTTAAAAACGTGTTTTGAGATTTAGCTAAATTAACATAATTATCTTTTTGAAAACCCTACTTACTATAGAGCTAGTCTCGTATAAATAGTAGACATCTCATTTCATAGTTTTCTGTGAGTTATGCGTGAAGAAATCACTTGTGCTTTAATTATGTAAGTTTGCCAAGGTTATAACTTTGTCATATTAGTTTCGGGTTTCATGTGTAACTTGCCTATCATATACTAGAGTCATATATTTTGTATTGGTTGGGTTATTGGGTGAGTGTGTGAATTATACTTTGCATACAGTGTGTAAGCTTCTAGTGTGAAGCTGAGAGGTAGTACTTTGGGAGTACGAGTGAATCTAAGTGTAGGACTTAGATTGGGTAGGATAGGGTCCTACTGTGTAGCAAGTTCAGTGTGGAACTTATGAGTAAAGGTCTGTTTATAATAGGTTGTAATTTGGGATTGCCCTATTATAGTGAAGTGATTTGGTTTTGGAAATCCCTTAAAAGGGTCGAGGTTTTACTACCAGTTGGGCCCTGAAAGGTTTCCTCGTAAAAATCTGTGTGCCTGCAAGTTCCTTTATAATTTATTTATATTTCACAAAAAGTAGCTATAGGAACTCTCATACAATTCACCCCCCTCTTGTAGTGTTCGTCTCAACTAACAATTGGTTTCATAGCACGGTTCTCACGTGCAAGCAGATAAATTTGCTGAGTACGTTCCTAAGGAGAGATGAATTACTAGGAGAAACTGAAGGGTATTCTACCCAACGTCCACCTATGTTTAATGGTAAGTTTTATAAATATTTGAAAAATAGGATGGAGATCTTCATCAAGGCTGAAAATTACCAGGTATGGCGTGTAATCGAATCTGGTGATTTTGAGGTAACTGCAACCAATGAGAAAAAAGAGGTAGTTCCTAAACTTTTTTCTGATTATGATAAAGAATACTATCATAAACTTGAGTTAAATGCTCTAGCTATTAAATATTTGCACTGTGGTCTTGGACCCCATGAACATAATCGTATTATGGGGTGTAAGACAGCTAAACAAATTTGGGATTTACTAGAGGTTACTCATGAAGGAACTAATGAGGTAAAACGTTCTAAAATTGATTTACTGATGTCTAGGTATGAGAGGTTTGAAATGCAGTCTAAGGAAACCATAAAAGAAATGTTTACAAGATTTAATGATATAATTAATGAACTGAGTTCCCTTGGCAGGCACATTCCTATTGATCGATGATGATCGATGGAGATCCAGAGTCAATGCAATGCAGGAAGCTAAGGACTTCACGAAGTTCAACATGGAACAGCTAGCAGGATCATTGATGACTCATGAACTTCATCTAAGTTCCAATACAGAGAGTTCCAAGAACAAGAGTCTTGATCTCAAGGCACAAGACTTAGATGAATCTGATGTTGATGAGGAAGTGATGGCAATGCTAGTGAGAAGATTCAAGAGAATGATGAACAATAGGAAGTTTGATAGGAACAAGAAGGCTACAAGTTCCAGAGACACTACCTGTTTCAAGTGTGGCTCAAAAGATCATTTTATCAAGGATTGTCCAATTAAGGAAGGTGATAAAGGAAAGGATCAATCCACGGATTCCAAAGTCTATAAGCCATACTTTACTAAGGACAATGTAAAGAAGGTTATGCTTGCTACCTGGAGAGACACGGATTCAGAAGAAGAAGAAGACCAACCTTCAGAAGAAACTGCACATCTATGCTTAATGGCCAAAACTGATGAAAAGGCCAAACTGCTGGAACTCGAGGCCGAGGTATGGTTTTCTCAAACTGAATTAAGGCATTTCTCTAAAGAAAAACTAATATGTGCTATTTTGGATATTTAAGAAGAACTAAAAGAATTACATGGAGCAAAACAGCAAAGTGATAAGGATTTGATAACTTACAAAGAAAACAGTGAATGGGTAGACAATATGAAGTTTGATATTCAATACAGGTTCTTTAGTCTCTTTGATAATAATGTAATTCTAAAAGAAACTATAGAAAAACTGAAACAATGATAACATACTTTTGAATGTGGAATTGTCTTTGTTAAAACTTAGTGTTAATGCTCCTAACTCTGAAGTTCCTCCACTTGTTCATTATCCGAATTTTGAAAAACTAAAATCTGATTTGGAAGATCTAAGATCGGATAAAGCAAGAGAGGGAACTTGAGAGAGCTAGGAAAGGAAAGTTACCCATAGAATATAAAATTCCAGATTGGATTGCTAAGGCTCAGACTAAGAGAACAGAGGGATTAGGTTTTAAAAAGAAGTTTCAAAAGGAAAAGAAGTATGCAGATCTACCTAGTAGTATTGTTTGCTAATTCTGTGGTAATACAGGATATAAACAGGTTAAGTGTCCTAAGAAAGAAAAAAGCACAAAGAAGAATAAAAAAACATGTAGAACAGATTTGGGTTAAGAAAGATAACCCCACTCTTGTTACACAGGAACCCAAGGAAACCTGGGTTCCTGACACTAACGTTTGATTCTTCATCCAGGTTCCAGTGAGGGGGAACAACACTTGGTACCTCAACAGTGGTTGTTCTAAGCACATGACTGGAGATAAAACTAGATTTCTCTCACTAGATGCCTATTATGGGGGAACTGTGACCTTTGGTGATAATATGAAAGGCGACATAGTTGCTATTGGTAAAGTAGGAAGGTCAAGTTCCATGCTATTGATAATGTATTTTTGGTCAAGGGTCTCAAACACAACTTGTTAAGTATTTCACAATTTTGTGACAAAGGTAACTCTATTAGCTTTACTTCTAATATATGTAAAATCATCCACAATGACACTGGGAACATAATCCTAGAAGGAACTCGTAAAGGGAACACATATATTGTGGATCTCAACGAGGTTACTAACAGCAGTTTAACATGTCTTAGTGTTATTGAGGGTGATCCTATTTTATGGCATAAGAGATTTGGTCATGCAAGCTTCACCTTGCTTGATAAGCTAAGATCCAAGGAACAAGTGGAAGGACTTCCTTGTATTAAGTTCCTATATGATAAAGTGTGTGATGCTTGTGTTAGAGGTAAACAAACTCGAATTTCCTTTAAATCTAAAAAGATGGTAAGCACCAAAAGACCTTTGGAACTTATTCATATAGATCTTCGTGGTCCAATGATAATCCAAAGCAGAAGTGGTAAGAAATATGTAATGGTTATTGTTGATGATTATTCAAGGTATACTTGGGTATTCTTTCTTGTGAGTAAAGATGAAACTTTTGACGAGTTTGTTGCATTTTTGAAGAAAGAACAGAGAAGAACAGGAAATCAATTGATACATCTCAGATCGGATCATGGAACAGAATTTGAAAACTCCGAATTTGATGAATTCTATACTGAACATGGAATGGATCTTAACTTCTCTGCCCCAAGAACTCCACAACAAAATGGTGTGGTGGAACGCAAGAATAGAAGCCTTGAAGACATGGATAGAACTATGCTAATTTCAAGTGGACTGCCTAAGAACTTCTGGGCAGAAGCAGTAAACACGGCATGCTACACTCTTAATCGAGTATCTGTTAGAGCCATCACCAACAAAACTCCCTATGAACTTATTAAAGGGAGAAAACTTAATGTTTCTTACTTTAGATCTTTTGGTTGTAAATGTTTTATTCATAACAATGGTAAAAGGAATTTGGGAAAGTTTGATGAACGTAGTGATGAGGCGGTATTCTTAGGATATGCCTCAAATAGTAAAGGTTATAGAGTATATAATAAAAGAACAATGTGTGTTGAGGAATCTGTACATATTATATTTGATGAAACTGAACAGTTAATTAATGTACATGATTGTGATGATGATTTTGAAATTGAACTTGTACGCAAGTAGGATCCAGATGAAGAATCAACATCATTGCAGAAGCAGCAGGTTGAAAATGAAGGTGAAGCAAATCCTGAAGCAAATGAAGAACCTACAATGGATAATGCACCAGGAACTCCACCCCTAGAACATAATGAAGGGATTGAGGAAGTTCTTGAAGAAGTACCATCTGAGAATCAATACAGAGTTTCTACAGAAGTACCAGTCAACAACAATCAAGAAAGATTGTATCCAATCAAGGACTTTACACCAAAGCCCTGGAAATATCAAAGATCACATCCGGTAGATACAACCATGAGCGATATCACTAAAGGAACTCAGATTAGATCTCAGCTTAGGAACTTCTGTGCATTCTATGCATTCCTTTCCACAATGGAACCTAAGAACTATGTTGAAGCTTTAACTAACGGTGACTGGATTAATGCTATGCAAGCTGAACTAAATGAGTTTGAAAGAAATAAAGTTTGGCATCTGGAACCTAGACTTGAGAAGAAGAAGACCATCAGGTTGAAATGGGTGTTCAGGAACAAACTTGATGAGCATGGTATTATTGTCAGGAACAAAGAAAGACTTGTTGTACAAAGGTTTTAATCAATAGAAAGGGATTGACTATGAAGAAACATTTGCTCCAGTAGCCAGGTTAGAGGCTATTTGCTTACTTATTGCTTTTGCTGCTTATATGGGATTTAGGCTGTACCAGATCGACGTTAAATGTGCCTTTCTAAATGGATTTCTTGATGAAGAAGTCTATGTGGAACAGCCTCCTGGATTTGAAAATCCAGAGTTCCCAAACCATGTCTTTAAGCTTGACAAAGCTCTTTATGGGTTGAAGCAAGCTCCTAGAGCATGGTATGAAAGATTATCTAAGTTCCTTTTGAAAAATGGTTTTAAACGTGGAAAAAATGATAAAACTTTGTTTTTTGAAGTCAAATGGAACTGATATTTTAGTTGTACAGATTTATGTTGATGATATTTGTTTGGTGCAACTAATGAGTCTTTGTGCAAGTATTTTGCTAACCTAATGAGTAGAGAATTTGAAATGAGTATGATGGGTGAGGTAAACTTCTTCCTCGGTTTGCAAATCAAACAAACTGAAGAAGGAATCATGATCCATCAACAAAAATATATCAAGGAACTAATCAAGAAATACAAGTTGGACAATACAAAAACCAACAAGACTTCTATGGGTATTGGAAATAGATTGGATGAAGATCCATCTGGAACTTGCATAGATCAAACTATGTATCGAGGTATAATTGGCTCTTTACTTTACTTAACAGCTAGTAGACCTGACATATCTTTTAGTGTAGGTCTATGTGCCAAGTTCCAAGCTAATCCAAAGGAATCCCAGTTAATAGCAGTAAAGAGAATCCTTCGATACTTGAAAGAACTGATGACTTGAGTCTCTTCTATCCTAGAAGTGATTTTTTTGATTTAAATGGCTTTAGTAATGCTGACTATACAGGTGATTTGGTTAACAGAAAAAGTACTTCAGGTATGGTACAGTTTTTAGGACCTTCTTTAGTTCTTGGGGTTCCAAGAAGAAAAACACAGTTGCATTATCTACAGCTGAAGCTGAGTATGTGGTTGCAGCAGCATGTTGCTCACAAACTTTATGGATAAAGCAACAGGTAAGAGATTTTGGAATTATTTTTAAATGTGTTCCTATTTACTGTGATAATACTAGTGCTATATGTATTTCTAAGGATCCAGTTCAACACTCAAAGGTAAAACATATCCACATTAGGCATCACTTTCTAAAAGATAATGTGGAGCAAGGGAATATTAAGCTAGAATTTTGCCAAACTGAAAATCAAATTGCTGATATTCTAACCAAGCCCTTGAACAGAGAAAGATTTGAGAAATTGAGACTGGAACTTGGGATGATCAAGCTGAATTGATTGCTTCTGAAGTTCCAAGATATGCCAAGTCAAAAATAATGTAAATAGAGCAAAAAGAGCATTTAGCACAATCATGGTGTGCTAAACATAGCTGAAGTGTCACCATTGTTGATTACTGGAGGTTAGTTCACTAAACACTTAATTGCGTATGTAATTAGTAACGTACATTGCATGTGGGTAGAAAGAGTGTTCCAAATACGCAATTTTTTCAGAAAGTAATTTTTTAAAATTAAATGAATTTAGAAAGAAAAGGATTTTTGGTAAATTCATCCTGCTTAAATTGCTTTGTAAAATAAAATGAACTTGTTCAATTAAATGACTGAACAGTAAACCCATCAAATTCCCTCACACCGCTTCAATAAATATAAAAAGCATCTTTCACCTACTTTAGACACCCAAATGTGTCTCCCCAAAAACCAAACCTAGTGATAAATACCTTTCACGACATTTGATTATCGAACGAGGTGAAAGTGTGAAAAGTCTAGTGATGTGGTTGTTTTTATTAAAATATCTCTCTTTCTGTTTTTGAATATATTTCTTTTCTTACTCTGTTTATGAAAATAGCCATTCCAATTTATTTTTGTCCATGATGAGGGTCCAATAATAGTGTAGTTGGTTTAGGCTTTAAAAGAGCTTTCCAACGATATATTATAAGCCCAATTCCGATGAATAATGAGGAAGTTATGGATTAAATTAATTTTGGCCCGAAATGATTTTTATATGTGGCCTAATGATCTAGAGAAGGGCCTATTAATTATTATTCCTAAAGTTATTAGGATTGATTTTAATCTTCTAGAATATTTAGAAGGTTCCTTTTAATTCTAATGGAATTAGGATTAATAATTATATTTTAAAGAGTTTCTTATTTAGAATAAAATAAGTGTTTTATAATAAACCTGTTTTTAATTTGATAAACACGTAATTTGCTGCTTAATCATATTAAGAAGAGGATTTCGTACAAAAGCACATTTTATCTTTTAATTAGCGCCAAACGACAAAGTCTGTCGCCTGGCACTAACATCTGTCGCCAAGCGCTAGTCTTGTCGTCTGGCGCTAATGTCTGTCGCCTGGCGACAGATTCCAGTTTTATTCCGTATAGCACTTGAAGTATTTTCTATCGTTTCCGGACTGTTTTCTTATAAATAGGGGTCGTATCTCCTCTGTTTTTCATCATCAATCATTCACAATCAATCATCTCTTTCTATTCTCTCTCTAAAAGCTAGAAGCTTTCTCTCTCTCTATTCTTTTTCTAAACCTTCCCTCTTACAAAATTCCACATATTTTAGTTTAGACACACCTAGCCAAGTTCGAAGTTGCCTTCGCCCTAGACGTGAAAGGTTGATAATTTTTGAGGGTTTGGTCCCAAAATTCTATTTCAATTATTTAATTTAATTGTTTGATTTATTATTTTCCTTGAAGTTATTAACGTGTGTATTTTGTTATTAGAAAGAGGTACGAGGAATCGAAGTAAGTACTTTAATTGCTTTATTGATCTATTAATATAGAAATCATGCTTAGATTATTTTGTTAATTCCTAGTATCATGTTAGGATGTTTTATTGCTTCCTAGTATCATGTTTAGGGTTAACTATTATTTCTGATATTATGTATGTATATTATGATTCTTCCTATTTCTTTCCTAATATCATGTTAGTGTCATGTTAGGGCTAATTGATCTTTAATGTTTAGTGACATGCTAGGGTTTGTTATTAATCTTGTTAGTATCATGCCTAGGATCTTGCTAATATTATTACGCTTTGAGATTGATATTATTGTTATGATTGATGATGATTGTTTTTATTGTTTCTTGGTATTATTATTGTTATTGCTTGATCACGCCCTCTCTTGCAGGTTTAAAGGGAATTTGTACTTGTAATCACGCTTAATAAGATAATTAATAATCTTGTTTAGGCTAATATGATTATAATTCAAGTGATCGCCAATAATAGCCTTGTTTGTGCATTATATTCAACAAACATAGATTAAATAGGTTTAGGGTTAACCTATTGATTGTATGTTAGTCAGAAAGCGCACATAAATACGAGAAGAATAAAGTAGAGGCCTATTTAGGGCAGGTTCAATTTCTTTTAGGTTGGATTTGTACCTGCATCCCCAAACTTCCAGTCATGGTTCCAGACCTATTGGAGTTAATGATCTCCTGGATCGTTAAGGGGTGTAACCTTCACCCTGTGAACGGTTTACAAGTTCCTAAAACTTGTTGGCGACTCTTTTACTCTAGATTCCTTCCCTTTGGACGCCACCATGCTTAAGTGTATGATCATAGTGGGGCTCAAGTGTGGGATGCTTGAAATATTCCCTACACCTACCTTTTCACTCCACTGTCAAATCAATTTAACCCTCTCTAGTAAAAACAATCAAAGCTCTAAAACCACCATCATCTAAAAACCATGGCCATCATCACTGAACTCATTTCATCCGAAAATTCCCATCACTCCGAAAAAACAATTCAAGAAGAAAATTCCCCTCTAACCATGGTTTTTTTACAAGGAACAAGAGAAAACTCAAACCGAAACTGCACCAATCTCATCCACTTCAAACCAAAACCCTAAAGAGAAGAACCCATCAGACAAGGAAGTGGAAACTTTTAACATCTTTGAAAGATTGAAGGAGTGGAAAGAAAAGAGAAACAAAGAGAAGTCAGGGGAGGAAAATATCAAGGTGGTTGAGGATTTGTGGCTGGAACTGCATAATCAGAAGGGGAAGACGATCCAATAGGGGAAGACGTTACGGCTGATCAATCAGAGCTTGAGGCTCAAGCTGGAAGGTATGTAGTTGGCCATAGAATTGATTTAACATGGTGTAGAAAAGCTAAGTTTCTGGAATTTTTAGATTTGATCAATTTCCAAGGGTGGGAGTTTTTACTATCTAGGGCTTCAAATAATTGCATGTATCCTGTTGCTATGACTGAATTTTTTCAAAATTTTGAAGTAAAACAAGGGGTAATTTCTATTGAAGTGAATGAAATAAAAATTGAGTTTGATGTAGAAACCCTAGGCAAAATTCTAAAAGCTCCTACTGAGGGGTATGAAACCTTTGTGAAGGGTAAATTGACAGTGAAGATAGGGAACTTTTTAGGTGATGACATTGTTGAATCTCTGAGAGAAAAGGGGGAAGAACATCACGAGTCATAATGATCTGACTCCCCTAAACAAACTGTTGTTCAATTTAGTAAAGAAAACCATTCTGCCTAGGACTTAAGGGTGAAGCTTGTTTGATGGACATGGCTGTCATCTTCTGTTTAAGTAGGAAGATTAAAATAAATTTCCCATCACTCATGTATCAGCACTTGTCTCATTGTGTTCCAAGCAAGAACAAGGTAGGATATGGAGCCATTCTGTCAACAGTATTCGAGGCATTGGGGGTGATCCTCAAAGGAACTATGGAGCTTTGGATGAAAAGCCAGAGAATGTGATTAATGAGGAAACCTTGATGGGTCTTAGCCTAGAGGTTGTGAATGGGAAAATTTAGAAGGTTAAGGAAAAGAAAGAAAAGAAGACAACGACAAGTGGGAAGAGAAAGGAAGGAACTGCTTCTAGAGAGCAAGAGACTGTCTGCAAGCACACTTCCCAAAACAAGCATGGAAAAGCCTCTGGAACTGGATGCTGATGAAAATGTGCTTGAAGGGCAAGTTTCTGAGCTTACTGACAGAGCAAAGGTAGCTGAGAAGCAGCTAAAAGAGGCTATGGGAAAAATTCAAAAGCTGGAGAGAGGAGTACAGGGACTGGAAAAGAGTCTTACGGAACAAAAGGTGAAGTTCCAAAAGATTATTCAAGACTTGGAAGATAAACTGGAAGCCAGTATTGAGCATCAAAAGGAAGACAACAAGAAGATATTGGAGTTTCTTTAGAGTTGACCAGTTATATCTCATCAACCTGTTATTAACCTAGCCCATAATTACCCTATCCTAGCCTTACTTCCTATCTTTGTTGTTTAGTCATGAACATGTACAACAACAAAGATATTTTAGTTTTGTAATCGATCATGCAGGATTATCTTTTGGTTTTAATGAATATTTGGAACTTTGTCTACTCCTGTATGCTTTGTATGTTATGAAAACTTATGTAGGAAAGTGGAACTGACTAAAGGGAAGTTAGCAGCGCTGCCTTTAGTTTCCCACACTCGATGAATTGCTTGTGGGGCTATGGCTAGATGCTCAATAAACTTGAAAAATAGGACTTTTTTTATAATGCCAAAAGGGGGAAAAGAAGAAGCAAACTTTGGTGGTTGAAGTGGTTCTGGGTTCCAGTTGAGAAAGTATCATAAATTTCTTCTGATATGATGCCAGTAGTTTAGTTTAGTTTTATGTTCTGTTCATTTTCCTTTTGATTTTTATTTCTGTTTAATTTTTATTGTGTGTTTATTTTTAGTCAATAAATAAAAATGCAAAAATACGACCTTTTGTTTTATTTAACTTTTCTAAAGAGTTTGCTTAAGTTTGTTATCATCAAAAAGGGGGAAATTGTTGAAACTTAAAGGTTTTGATGATGATGGACTTAAACTCAAGCAAACTCGACTAATAAAGGTTTCTTTAAGTGTATGATTAGAACAGGTGAAGTGGACCTTGGTGGTGGAAGAGTAACCTTATCTATGAAGGCATGGAGAGATACCTTGGAAAGTTAAACAAGATAAGAGAAGAGTTCCCTAACAGGAACTTAGTTCTCTAACAAGAATTATCTAAGTTCCCTAACAGGAACGTTCCCTAACAGGAACTTGAAGATAGCAAGTTAAGGAGTTGACTTGGTCTGCGTTGAAGACAACAAGTTTTGGAGGAACTTGGCCTGCGAAGTTCCAGTTTGGTACTGGAGTACAAGTGACAGCAGGAACTTAGTCTTGTCTGCGTAAAGCCCAAGTAATCTACAATTACAGAATAACGACGCAGCAACTTATTTTAGTTAAGATTTTATCTTCTAGATTTGTTATAAATATGTTAATTAGGTTACGCGTGAATCTTATTAGAAGCGTGACAAAGTGCTTGGCAAAATAATTAAAATGGAAAATTTAAAAAAGATAGGTTTTTAAGAAAAGATTTTCCTAAAGGATTTATTTCATAAAAACTGATTATCAAAAGATATTGTTCTATTTGATAAATCTATCTTTATCTAGTTTTCCAAAAGATTTTCTTTAAACTCGATTTATTTAAAATGTGTTTTGAGATTTAGCTAAATTAACATAATTATCTTTTTGAAAACCCTACTTACTATATGAGCTAGTCTCGGATAAATAGTAGACATCTCATTTCATAGTTTTCTGTGACTTTATACGTGAAGAAATCACTTGTGCTTTAATTGTGTAAGTTTGCCAAGGTTATAACTTTGTCATATTAGTTTCGGGTTTCATGTGTAACTTGCCTATCATATACTAGAGTCATATATTTTGTATTGGTTGGGTTATTGGGTGAGTGTGTGAATTATACTTTGCATACAGTGTGTAAGCTTCTAGTGTGAAGCTGAGAGGTAGTACTTTGGGAGTACGAGTGAATCTAAGTGTGGGACTTAGATTGGGTAGGATAGGGTCCTACTGTGTAACAAGTTCAGTGTGGAACTTATGAGTAAAGGTCTGTTTATAATAGGTTGTAATTTGGGATTGCCCTATTATAGTGAAGTGATTTGGTTTTGGAAATCCCTTAGAAGGGTCGAGGTTTTACTTCCAGTTGGGCCCTGGAAGGTTTCCTCGTAAAAATCTGTGTGCATTGCAAGTTCCTTTATAGTTTATTTGTATTCCGCAAAAAGTAGCTATAGGAACTCTCATACAATTCACCCCCCTCTTGTAGTGTTCGTCTCAACTAACATAAATGTTGCGCGCAACTTAACAAGTGGCGCTTAGCATCTCAGCGTAACCTAGTTTCTTGCTCGCGCCTGGCCAACGCAACCTACTGAGTTGCGCGCGGATACTAGTCACTTAAAAGACCGTTTCTCAGATTTTGATCTGTTTTGAAATTTTTCCAACTGTTTTGTGCATTGTTAGACGTAATAATGCGCAAATCATCAAAATCCTTTAAATTTCTTTGCATCTAGTAGTTTCTTTTCTTTTTATTATCTTTTTGCATCATCCTGCATGCACACCGTGCTTTGTGCCTGCCCTAAGCATACGCTTTGGATGTTTTTCGTGAGCGTGTCTTAAAACGTTCCGTAGTGGTGCTTTACGTAAAAGCTCCCATAGACAGGTTTATCATTTTACTATACTGACTTTAGAAATGTAACGTTCTTTTCATTTTTTTTGGCGTCCACAGCAAAAAGCGTGCAGCGTAAAATTGCATGGCGTATCGTACAACGTAAAACTGTATGGCGTAGGTGCTGCGTAAAATTGCATCCTTTTCCCCAGCAACGTGATCTACCTCCCGTAACGAAAACGGTATAACTTCTTTTCAACTTTAGGAGTTATCTTTACGAGTCGATTGGTGCGCCGAACCATCGTGAACAGACACATTCTCGATTGGAAGCAAATACGATAGTTAGTGAGTTTACTAGCTTACCGCCAGTTAGGGTGTCCACCCCCTGTATAAAGAGCGACATGCCGAAGTTACACCTATTTAGACACGTGCCCCTAGTCCTAAGACACGTGTTTTCATCTTGTGGACAAAATTGCTGAGAGAGTTGCCGATTTTCTTATCTCTCACTGGATTTGGATATATGCCTCCAGTCTTGAGATATGTAATTCTATCTTGTGGACCCCGAATACTGCATTTTGGCAAGCAAGTGTCAAAACCTCTATTCACGTGTTAGGCTCTGAATGCCGAAACACCTCTCTTTTATCATCTTTTAACTTGTTAAAATCATGGACTAAAGTTTCAATGACATATCGAGGGACTTTAGATCAATGATGCCATAATTGAGAAGATATCATCCTCTTTACTCTTTCTTTTTAAACCGATATCTTTCTCATGACAAGACATCATTAGGATAGCCTTTACTTGTAAAAGAGGTTCTACACTTGAAAAGGATCAATCTAGATTTTAGCATGTTAAGACTATAAAGTACTTTTTCTAGCCTTAATAGTTACTTGTCTCGAACACTTAGCGAATCAAGGGCAGTTTCGATATCCTTAACACTACTGAAAGATTCTCTATTCTTGGGGAACTTCGCAGAATGAGTCTTGGATTTATTTCCTTGGCCATTTTGATCATCATTTATTATAGACTCGATCAAAGTGGGGGCTAACTGTAGACACCTACTTTTGGCCTCCTGTTCTGACAGGAAGTGCGATGATGTTGCAAAAACCCGTTCTTCATGCTAGATCAAAGTTGAGGTGTTTATAGACTACTAAATGCACTATGAAGTAAGTTAAAACCTATATTTGAGACCAATTTATCGTAGAGACTTGTCCAATTACTAATTAGGCCTATACGTGCTCATACATGTTTGAACTAGATTAATAACGGACCCAAATGCGTCAAATGCAATGATTGGATCTAATGGATCTTACATTGTTAAAAACCAATCCAATAAGATAAAACAACCATCAAAATTTCCATGAAATTCCTATACAGATGGATATCCCTTTTAAAGAGCTTTCCAACAGTATATTATAAGCCCAATTCTGAGTAAAAACGAAGAAGTTATGATCACAACACTAAATCAGGCCCTAAAACCGACACCCTTGCACTCCAACGGCCATATATTTTGATCCATAACATAATTTAGCCTAATTCTAACGACATTGAAAAGTAGACATTCAAAGCTTTCCAATGATATCTCACACGCCTTAATCGGACTTTGCAATCAAAAGTTACGGAAGTTATAAAAACGCGTTTTTGTATTAGGCAAACCGCACCGAGCGCAACTCAGTTAGTTACGCACGCCAGGCGCGTGCAAGTCATTGTGATGCGCGCGGCACCCAGCGCGACTCAGAGAATTGCGCGCGTCACCTGACGGCGCAGCTCTAAAACCCTAAACCTAGATTCCTTTGCCTATAAATAGGGATCTTCCTTCAACCCTAAACACAACTAAAAAATCAGAATTCTAGCTAAACCCTAAATTCTTAAAACCCTAATCTCTCAAACCCTTATACTTCTTTTCCCTCATCTTTCCAACTACTCTTAAACCCTAATACATTCCATTGAAGTCCTTGGAGATATGAAGAAGGAGGAAAGTCCATAGATGCATTAGATGGAGATTTAACATAACAGAAGAACAGTTAGTTTCCTGAGCATTTAGATAAATCACTTTTCTTTTCTTGTTTAAATAACTTTAATTGAATAAATAGTGTTGTTTGACCACTTTAAACAAACTTTTAATTAATTTAATTCATATAGCATTCTTGTGTAAATCAAGACTAGAATTTGAATAATTAATTGATTGTTATAATACCTCAGTCAAGGTGAACATTGTTTATTTCTTGTTCTTTTCACGAATTTGAATAACAATAAAATAACGACTTTTTTAATGTAATTCTTACGTGATTAATGCGTGTAAATAAAATCAACTAACTTAGTTTTTAGGAGCCACGTTGCCTATATTATTTGGTGATGAAATTGTGAAAAAGGAAGAGCTAGTAGAAGCCGCACTAGGGCTAGAATAGCGATTCCTCCCTAAAAGGAACGTTATTTTAGTACCTTCGCTCCAGAACTCATTTGTAGTACTCGTAGATCAATTTGGGCATGGGGTAAACTTATGATTCATGCTAAATATCCCTTGAACCCTACTTGGGAGAAAGACATGAACGAGGTTTATGAGTTTTCCTAAAACACATTTGCGACTCCTTACTAGTTTCTTACAAAAAAGCAAAATGATAGGATCAACTCTAATTCAAAGGTCTCCCAAACAGTCAGGAATTCAAATCCTAAAAAACCCTAAAAAGTGTAAAGTCCTAGGCTTTTAAAGGGCCATGGGCATAGAGGAGAAGGATCCCCTACGATGGGCACACCCTCCTTACAATGGCGACTCCAATGGGGACTTAGAGGTTACAAGATTCCTTAATCCCATTCTTGAGCCTAATTTAATTATTCAATCAAGCCCAAAAGAGAAGCCTTGAATCCTAGTTTTGTATGGCCTTTTTGTGAGCTTCATTTGAGCCCATTCTAGGCTGAATTACACAGCATCTTTGAGGGACTAGCGGCTGCTCATTTTACCCTAAGTAACCCCTCATATTCACCCTCATTACACCTAATTAAACCTATCTAAGTTGCTGCCCAACTCCTCCACTTCTCCTTCCCTTTTTACGTGTACATTATATGCTAGCTTCATCAGTTTTTCGTCACCAAAAAAAAAACGTTGCATATACTCTCCTCTCTCTTCATCCTTTTTGTGAGTTTCAAAGGCAAATCAAGGGGGAAATCTAAGCCTAATTTTCTACTTAATCAAACTCCATTTTGTGGTCAAATTCCTCCTCTTTCGAGGTGTCAAAACCGAAGAACTTTGAGGGTTTTCAAGAGGACTGCTTGGATGGGTGTTTGTTCGTGTGTGGCTGCTGTTTGTGCTTGGTATTGCTGTCCTTTTCTTCTTGTTTTGGTGGCCTATACATCAAGGTAACTAGCTTTACTCCCTTGGGTTGGAACTAGAGGATTTTGGGGTTGATGGGTAGAAACATGATTAGGGTAGATTGTCATTTGTGATTTTCGTTGCCCTTCTTGCTGCAGGTTTTTCATATGGTTTAAAGCTCAATTTGATGAGTTTTATTCATGTTTTCATGTATATATGTAATGAATATCAAATCATAATTTTTGTGTGGTATTTTTGTGATGATTTCATTAGGTTTAAGCATGGTTTCGGGGTTTAATGGACTGGTTATATGTGCTGAACGTTTTGCTTGTTTTAATGGAAATTTCTTGTGGTTTATATCAAGATTATGCCTCAATTGAATTAGAATTATGTTAGGGTTAATTAGGTATAAGTTCCATCAGTCAAACTTTGATTTTGAGCATGTTTTGGACTTGTTTTTGGCCGAGGGAAGCTGAAATCCGCGACTGGAATCACAGCGTGTTGGGCGTGCGTTTAAGGTCTTAAATCTGATTGTTTTCATTTATTTTCTTGCTCAAAATAAATTAGTATCATGTTAAGATATCACCTAATTAATTTGGCATGATTCCAAGCAAGTTTGATATGTTTTTAGAGGCTAAAACAAGCTATGTAGAAGCTGCCAGCAGGTCAGTCTATGCGTGTAGTTTAGGTGATTTTCAAAGGTGTATTGCCTAATTTCTAAGCCCAAATTGATGTTTGTTATGGCCTATTATGTTTTAAGATCATGTACAGTAATGGGTTAAGCTTAGTTTCATGTTTAAGGTGGGTTTTTGGGTGAATTGGTGTCGTTGGTGCTGCTGTAATTTAGTGTACGGGCTGCTGTATGTATGATTTTATTTGGGCATGTTCTCTCTTGAATTTTAAGTCCGAAATGATTTTATATGATGCCTATTGAGTATATGTATATTCCCTAATTTTTATTTCGCATTTGAAGTATGTTTGATTGGGTTTTTATGATGATTTTTAGACTCGTATCTTGCTGCCCTGTTTTGGTAATTTTATGAAATTGTAGTTTGGATTTTTTGTTTTATTAAATGAATTTATGGAATTTTTATTATAACTATTATATATTATTTGAAATTATATTTAAAATAAGTGATGTGTGAATCTTTGGGTATTATAAATCCCTAAGGTAAAATATTTTGATGTGCGTTTGAATGTGTGTGAGTTGTAATTGTATTGTCGACGTCGTAATGCTTTAGAGAAGAATAACACTGTCTTTAGCATTACTTCGCCAAGAGTCGTAAATCCAATTAATTGTTGATTTCCGATAATTAATTATATTCCCGAACTCAGACAATACCTTATGTGGTTTATTGAGTTGAAATGTGTTTTGAAATGGAATTTCGATTGAAGTTAAGAAATATGATTTTCTTATGCAGTTTGAATTGAGGGTAAGACCATTTTGGGCTTCTCTACAGATTTCTGAGTGAAATATATTATATTAAGTATTTTAAATGATTTTTGAATTGTGTGTGGGGCCATAGTCAGGTGTGAGGCCGAGTTGCTTCCCGATGGTTAATGAACATGCTAACTACCCGGATTGCGAGTCTTAGGTAGCTCAACCTGGGTTAATTGTTGTCGTCCGGGGGTGTATAAGACCTTATAGGCATCTACCCATAACCAGGAGTTGGCCAATCTTAGACACGGTCTCTGCGAGATGACTGGGGGTTCGTCCTGACAAACCTTAGGAAGTGGATTGCGAGGCCACTAGCGTTCCCTCCATGCCAGTTCTGCTGTTTTGAATGTTTTGCGTTTGAAATATTTATACTATGAAATTATTAGTTATTTTGAAGGTTATATGAATTATGATTGAAGCTAAGTTATCTAATATCGTTTCTTGTTTTAAGTTTATTTTGGAATATTTCATAGTTTGTATGGTTTGATTGTTTTAAGTGATTTCATTTTGAGTTTTTGAGTTGTTTGTGGTTGTGATTTCTTTCTATTAACTTGAGTCTGAAATCTTCTATTTCTGATTTGAGGGAGAACTGCTAGTTGCTCCGCACTGATTGTGGAACGTTGTTGTAAATTGCAGGTTCTATCTGTTTATTTGATCTATGTGACGTTGGGTTGGGAATTGAGAGTTTAGAAACCAACTTTTAGGCTTGTATGCCTTTATTGTTAGATATTTGTTTAAGTGCTTTGAATTTGGTTTACTTTGAATTCAGTTTGGCCCGATAAGGGTTGTTCTGCCCTTGCCTTTTGAATGTAATTGGTTTGCCTATGTTTAAGTTCATTTGTTATTGTCTTTTCTTCACTTAGTTTGTGCTTAGGTTAAAACAACTTATTTGGATGTTTGAATGACTTAAATTTAACTTTTAGACCTAGGTAAAGCTTGACTTTGCCAATCGAAGTTAAGTAGCCTCCGTTCAGGCGTAATTCCGGTAACGCTTCTGGTTCTAAAAGAACGGGGTGTTACAAGTCATTGTCAACTTATTGATGAATCAACTAATGTATTGTAGCTTGCCAAGGAACCCCCCAATTTGTTTTTCTGTTTGAGAGGGTGGCATATCAACAATTGCCTTTATTTTAGAAGGATTGATCTCAATACCACGTGTGCTTACTACGTATCCGAGTAACTTGCCGGAAGTTACTCCGAAGGCGCATATTTGTGGATTAGTGGGGTTCATCTTTTTATTCACCGTAGGGGGACAGCCTTATGCTTTACACTAGGTTCGAAGATGGAAGCTTTACAGTGGCATCACAGGAATAAGGGCTTCTTTGGTGACCGTGAAGTCACCGGATGAATTGCCGGGATTTGTTTGGACATCTGAGGGAAGAAGAAGAGAGCTTTAACGCCGCGTATACGCCCGTTTGAAAGGCTAACCCACTGCAGCTGACGGCGGATTGAGGCTTAAACTACCTTTGGTAAGGCGACGAAAGGCTACTTCAATCTAGGAAAATGCCGGAAACTCGAGAGGGTCGCCCGGATCTTCTGCGCGCTGGGCATACTTCTTCCGTACCCGTTGGGGGAATGCGAGGCCTCGTCTAAATAGGTTTCCTAGATCGCTTTTCCTTGCTTAGATATAACCTCTTTTATGACTATTACTTGAATCTCATTTTATATTCTTTTATGCGAGTGAAGAATTTGCGCAAAGCTTTTATGTGTCCTATTCTATCTTTAGACTTCACGATCATGTCATCCACATATAACTCTATTTCTTTATGCATCTTATCATACAAGAGAGTCGTAGCCGTTCTTTGGTACGTAGCTCCTGCATTTTTTAAACCGAATGGCATGACTATATAGCAATACGTACCCCAAGGGGTAATAAAGCATGTATTTTCTTCGTCTTCTTTTGCCATTAGAATTTGGTTGTAACCTACATATCCATCAATAAAGGATAACATCACATGTTCAGTTGTGTTTTCTACCAATATGTCAATATGAGGTAGAGGAAAATCGTCCTTAGGGCTAATATTGTTGAGGTCCCTAAAGTCGACACACATGCGAACTCGTCCATCCTTTTTAAGGACAGAGACGATGTTTGCTACCAATTTTGGTAATTACATACGCGAATGAAGCCAGCGTCTAATTACTTTTGTACCTCTTCTTTTATTTTCAAAGCGACATCAGGTTTCATTCGTCGAACTTTTTGTTTTACTGGTTTAGAGGTAGGGTTCAAGGGAATGGTATGTTCCGTAATTTGCCTATCTACTCTAGGCATGTCCTTGTATGACCAAGCGAACACGTCTTTGAATTCTTTAAGCATTGATACGAGGATCCGATCGCTCTTTCGGATTTAAGGTTTAGCCAATTTTGACTTCTTTCTTGATTTCATTAGTTCCTATATTGACTGTTTCAGGTTCTTCAATTACGGGATTCTTTTGTTCTCGTTCATTCATCAATTCAACTAGTTTATTAATGTTATCGTCTTCATTAGATTGATTATTATAGCATTCAAAAGATTTAAGAGAAGGCATATACTCGGAAATCGATCTCATATTATTGAAATCAAAAGAAAGTACATCGAGAGAAAAATCCTTTTTGGGATCCTCGTCCTTAGAACTAGAAAATAAAGACTCAGTAATGGCCACAAGGCCTAAATATTCAGCTTTCTTAAAACCTAAGCTAGACTCATCGTCGGATTCTTTGAGCATCCCTCCTTCACCTGTGGTGATCTCCAGCTTGTCACCTTTATGGTTAATCCACTTGAAAGTCTTCCTCCATCCATGCTCGAAAGTTTTGTTGGAAAGGGTGATCAATGAGGTTGGGTCAAAAGCTTCATCCTGGATGGCATTTTGATTAGCTATTGTAGCAACATGGTTTTGCTCTAGTCCAAATAGCAAGTTAAATGCTTGCCTATTATAGCACCTTGAAGTTGGGTGTTTTGATTGAACAATTTCGAAATCGTCATTCACGAAGTAGCAATCATGGAATATTTCGAATCCAGGCTTCTTGATACCTTCTAGAATTAGTGGTTCTGGAAAGTCATAGAATGGGTAATCTTCTCCCTCCCTAACGAATTGTCTGTTGAGGGTTTGATTGTAGGATGGGAGTAAAGAGATTATCCCTTTCTTGTTATTTTCTCTACGTGCTTTGATCTTAGCATCGTGAGACTTAAGTTCCTCTTTGGTTGGCTTATATCCCAATCTAAAAGAAAAGCTTTTCTTTGGGATAGGAAGTAAAAGAGATTTCTTTATTCCTATTCCAAAAGGCATCCCAGGAAAGTAACTACTCTTGAATAAGATGTTGTTTACTATTGGGGTGGAATATGGATCAAGCTTGAATGGTTCTTCAAGACTTTCCTCCCTTTCTAGTGTGCAAATTGCCTCCGCGATGAATCCCTACATGTCCTCTTCATCATTATCCTGGTTTATTTTTAAAAGGGATTGATCATTTATTGGGATTTTAATAGAAAAAGAATGTATAGTCATAGGAAGACCTTGATAGTTCAACTTAACCATTTGGTGAAGCGAAGATGGTATTGCTCCAAGCTCATGTATCCAAGGATGTCCAAGAAGAAGGTTGAATATGGGTTTAATGTCCATAACATGGAATTCAACCATCTTTTGTATTGACCCTATGGTAATTGGTAGCTTAATAGTTCCACACACCGATCTCCTTAAATTGTCGTAGGCCTTAATGCTTTGTGTTGTTGAATGAAAATCTTTTTCTGGATTAAGGCCTAAATATTTTGCAGTTTGTAATGGGCATACGTTCACGGCAGACCCATTGTCAACTAAAGTAAGAGGGATGTTGTATCCCTTGCACCCCACAGTTAGATATAATGCATTGTAGTGGGTAGTGTCTTTTAAAGGAAAATCATCACTAGTAAAGATGATTGATTTGTCGTATTTTTCGCTAGTAAGCAAGCTTCCTATGTTCTTTTGAAGTACTTAGGAGTTCCCAAATGCTAACATTCGCCTTAGATTAACGAAGTTGTTTGACCAATGGATCTTCTACCTCAGGTGGAGATGGCACTGGATTTTGAATTTGATTTTGATTAGTTGAAGATCCATTTGGTTGTGTTTGATAAACTCACCGAGAATGAGTTAAACGATCCATCTCGTTTGGGTTAGTTGTGGGACTCATGAACCAACCTTCTTCTAGAGGCTTTGATTGTGTCTCCATTTCAAGATGTTCCATGAGTTGTGCTTGATTCCATTGTTCATCTAAGGAGAGATTTGATAAATCTTTTACTTCCCCAAGAAATGATCCCAATCAAGCATTACACTTGTTTCATTTTGGAGACAAGGTGGAGGTGGGATAGCGGCATACTTAGAGACATATAAGTCTTAAAAGTCGTCGTCCCATAACCCACAGACTTCATTAGTTGGCCCGATGAGTGTTGTGGTTAGAGGCTTCCCTATGGGAGTGATATAATCCAAAGGATTGGATGTATCACTTCTCATATGATCCTCATCAATGTGGAATATCCCTAATGGGGATATATTGTTGTTGGGTTTAGGCGTGGGAATTTTCCCATCGTCTACTAGGTCTTGAAATTTGTGCTTTAGGACAAAGCAACGTTCAGTATCATGTCTAACACCTCTATGATAAGCACAATAAGAATTAACATCCCATTAAGGATTTCTTCTTTCTGGAGAAGGGATTGGCGTTGGTCCTGTTGGTGCGAGCAATCCTTTTTCATTTAGTTTTTCTAGTAATTCTTTATAGCTCATAGGAAATTAAGTAAATTTTCTTTCTCTGGACCGCCTTTTATTATATTGCATTGTGCTATTGTATTGCGTGGAAGTCGCAAATACATCAATAGAGGATGAAGTGTTATCATTCCCCCTTTTGAAGTTATTCTAAGGTTGATGATGATGAGGCTTGCTTTCTTTTTCTTTAGCAAGATCATCCTCAATCCTAGTAGCCATAGAATAGACCTTTTGAAAAGTGTCTAAACCAAGATAGTGTAGATGCTTGTTGTATTTTTCATGACAATTGTCAATGAATTTTTTTACCAACTCGAGTTCTGGTGGCCTTTAGGCAAGATGGGCCGCCTTTTCTCGCCATAAGGAAACCGTCGTCGTCGCCTTGCTTGAGCATTTCAAGTTCACGCAAAGTTGATTTGAACTCTACGTTACTTTCATATTGGGTGATGAAAGCCGAAACTACATCTTACCATGTGGTTTTGAATTTAGCATCTAGCCCATAATACCACTTTCTTGCGGTTGGGTCTAGAGATAAAGGGAATGTCAAAGCATAAAGCTTAGGATCAACTCCCTTTAAAGCCATGGTGCCAATAAAACTCATTAAATGATTTTTTGGATTATTAGTCACCTTGAATATGGGCAAGTTCGTAGCTACGAACTTTTCTGGTAAAATGAGTCCTTTAGGAGGAGAAAACTTTTCTGCGTCAAAGTAATTATTCCCATTGTGGAATGAAGACAAGCTTCTCTAACGAATTCTCTTTTATTGATAGTTCATCCATATTTTGTTGCAAAGCCAAAGCTTCGGCATTTTTCTTTTCGGCGTTCTCCAGTTTCTTCATTATTCTCTCTTCAGCCTCTTGAGCCTTTTCCTCTCTTAAGCGAACAATCTCTTCCTGGAGTTTCTCTATGGCTGACATTGTTGTTGGACTAGAGTGAGTTGTCGAAGGGAAATGGTTTAAAAGGGGTGAATTTTTTGAAGGTAAACATAGAATGCAAGCACCCGGGAGTCTTCGTTTCCAAGCTTGGAAACCGACCCTAAAGAAAGTACAAAGAATCATGAAAATCGATACGCTTGTTTTGAAACGAAAAGGAGAAGAGACGCAAGATACATTCGAACGGATAGCATCACCTTTAAATAATTCATTAATAATGATATTGTTTGTACGAGCCAATTGTTCTTGAAGAATCAAAACGACCTCGTAACAGAAGGCGCACGCAAGAAACTAGGTTGCGCGCGGATTGCGTGTGCAGCCCTGGCTCTTGCGCTGGGAATGGTCGCGCAACTTAATAAGTTGTACGCGCCACCTGTTCGTGAGATTTTTTTTTTTGAATAGTTTTTTTTCATTTTTTTGTGTCTTCTTTTTTTAACGACTTTTGATTTTTTTTCTTCATGATACCTTTCGAATGTGACTCAAAATTACGAAGGGAAAAATTCGTAATTGGGAACCTAAACCAAAACTAAAAAAGGCTATCCTAAAACACGTCACAAATAGCCATGTAATCACGTAAGCATACCATAGGCCAAGATCGACATAATGTCTTTCTAAGGTCGAAAGCTTGGGTGTCAAAAGGTACCATATATTAAGAAACGATGCACAAATAAATCACTCAACGTGTTGACTCATGACATAGTCCTCCCAATATTTTGTTGGCGATATGGGTGGGATGATTGTTATTGATTTCGGGATAGAAGCCTAGTGTTGGCGAACCCTAGTCAATGAGCCAATCCCCATGGGTTATAGTGTGCTATGATTATGCATGATGTAATGTTAATTGTTTGGTTTTTACTTTTGCGAAAAAGAAAGATATTATGCGTTAAAGTCTCGCTCTCTAACTAGAGATTATCCAAGTTAATTTCCATTACAACCCATAGGTAACCTAGTGTTGGAAACCTTGGACCATAACAAAAAACTAATCTTGTAACCTCTAAGTCCCCATTGGAGTCGCCACTATAAAGAGGGTGTGCCCATCGTAGGGGATCCTTCTCCTTTATGCCCTTGGCCCTTTAAAAGCCTAGGACTTTACACTTGTTAGGGTGAATTAGGATTTGAATTCCTGACTGTTTGGGGGACCTTGAATTAGAGTTGATCCTATCATTATGCTTTTTTTATAAGAAACTAGTAAGGAGTCGCCAATGAGTTTTAGGAAAACTCATAAACCTCATTCATGCCTTTCTCCCAAGTAGGGTTCAAGGGATATTTAGCACGAATCATTAGTTTACCCATGCCCAAATTGGTCTACTTGTACCAGAAATGAGTTCGGGAGCGAGAGTACTAAAATAACGTTCCCTTTAGGGGGGAATCGCTATTCTAGCCCTAGTGCGGCCTCTACTAGCTCTTCCTTTTTTTCACAAATTCATCACCAAACAATATATGCAACGTGATACCTAAAACCTAAGTTAGTTGATTTTATTTACAAGCATTAATCACGTAGAAATTACATTGCAAAAGTCGTTATTCTTTGTTTAATCAATATTCATGAAAAGGACAATAAATAAACAAGATTCAACTTGGCTTAGGTGATCAAACAACAATTAATTATTCAATTCCTACTCTTTGATTAACGAAAGAATACTATGTGAAATTAATTAATTTAAAATTTATTTTAGGTGATCAAACAACACTAATTAATTGATTAAAGGTGATTTAAATAAGAAAAGAAAAGGTGATTGATCTAAGTGCTCGGGATTTACCACTTTTCCTTGCTAGATCTTTGTTTAGAACACTTATGGACTCCTTGTTCGGGAACCTCCACCGTAGTGACAAGTAACAAGGGGGGTGAGTGTTTAGGACAAGAGGGTTGATAGCATTGTTATTAAAATCCCTATTTAAATCTTAGAATCTTACGATTTTACGATTTATGTATGTCATATGATTCGATTTACGATTCTACCCGATTCTACATATTTCTCTTAACTAGAGAAAACATTATAAGTTTAAAACATGCCTACAACGTTATTTATAAGTATATATTGTCAATTATTGGTTGTTTAGTGGATAAACAACTATTTTCTATTAATAATTAGGCTTTAAACTTAAAATTTAAAAATTTTCAATTAAATTTTGGATATGACGTCTTGATTATACATGTCCAAAGAATCTTACGATTCTACGATTCGATTCTGAGAGGCCCTTCTGATTCAAAGTAGAATCCCGATTTTAATAACCTTGGTTGATAGTACAAAAGTTCACAAAGTGTCTGCCAATATTTCGGGTTAATTTTTGTGTGTTTAAGCGTCGTATTAAGCCCCTATTTATAGGGAATGGGCGCGTTTAGGGTTTTTAGTGTTCTGCCGCATCAGGTGTCGCGCGCATCTGAATGGGTTGCGCGGGCCTGCTTAGAGTAAGTGATTTGGATGCGTTGCTATGGGGAGCGCAACTGAATGTCTTGCGCGTGGTATTATGGTAAGATTCAATTTTATATTTTTATGAAATTCTGAATCTTCCACGAGCGCAGCACTAGAGGCTGCGCTGGGTGTCACGCGCAAACTTATGAGTTGCGCACGCCAGACCAGCGCGACTCATTGAGATGCGCATGGATTTTTCTGCGACAGCTTTAATATTTAACCTAGGCGCCTCTAAGTCCGTCAAAATTAGGTTTTAACTTCGGGTTTAAGCCTAATTACTGATCGGGCTTAGTTGATTGGACTTTAATTCATTTTGTTTTGGGTTGGACTAGTTGTTTTGTATTCTTGTGGCTCAATCAGTTGTCCATTCTTCACGTTGATCCAACACAAAGATGGTTTTATTTATCGTCATAGCACTTCTAGTCGGGACAGAAGGTCAAAAGTAGATCTCTACACATTCAATATCTTTATATATATTTTTTAATCATTCATACTACCTCCATTTAATGTTATTTGCAACTTTTGGGGTGCACCACAGACTTCTAGGTTAAATTTAATTTCTAAATGATGACAATTGAATTTAAGGGGTGTGTAATTAAGGGATGATTAGTTTCTACCCCACAATTAACCCACCCACCATACGATCACCCTACCCAAACCCATCGTACGCAAAACCCACCAAATCTACGATAACTTTCCTACAAAACCTACCCTACCCAGATCTACCATATGAACCACCCCAAAAAACCCTAATATTCCCAAACACCACCTCTAGGAACCCCAGCAAAACCAAACCCACAACAACAATCCTAACACCCAATAAACCCATCAATAACACCACTACGAAACTCACTAAAACCACGCCAACCTCTCCAAAAAACTCTTCCAACCCATCAACACCCACCCTACAAACCTAGAATCCCACCATCAAAAACCTACGAACCCCCCCTCCCCCAAAGTCGACGGAAACCACCACCATATCAATTTAACCAACAAATATTCGACTTTGTACCATAGTTGGGTTTGTTCATTGAAAGTTGAAGAGAGAGAATGAAGATGATAAGAGATTGAGAGATTGAAAGGCGAACGAGAAAGAAAGATATGGGGAAAGATGAGGGAGAAAGGTATGGGATTAGATAAAGATGAAGATCATGAATTATATTATATATGGTTAATTGAACTGGGAAGAAGAAGAGTAGATTAATTAGATTGGGTTGGTTGCGGGGAATTAAATTGGGTGAAAATTATTGATTAGAAAAGTTAAATAAAATAAAATTTGGTATGTAATTGTATATGAGAAATATTAATTAAGGGCATGATAGTAATTTAATATAAAAAGCTTTACTAAAAAAGAAAAAATTTTGGAAAAATGTGGATAATGTGAACTATCTGTTTTTGGTTTGCTATTATATAAAATAAAATTTTAATAAAAAATTGAAATTCCAATTATATTCACTAAGATATATAAACCCAACAACTTACTTATTACCCTTTGTTTTATAGATAATAGTAAAATAAGATGGACAAAATTGATAATAGAGTCGATCAAATATGTTAGTAGTTCTCAAACAAAGGGAGTAGTCGATATTTTTCTACTTGCAACTTAATTACCACTTGGGCATGCAACTTTTGGAGAAGATTTGAGAGGGTTAACAAACATATATTTTTTTAAAAAAAAAAAAAAATTAAATACTACAAATAGAAAAAGGGTTAGGGAGTGCACCCTGATTTTTTTTTAATTGATTACCTTATCTAGTCTCTTCTTCAAACTGCGTTTATGTAAGGTAAGTTATTGCTAATAAGGTTTAGCATGGATCATATATCCGATCCTAAACTGGGTTTTGGTTTGGATATTCATACTCGAAAATTCCTAATTTGATATTCGTAAAATTTTCGGACATCTGATATCCGGATATCCAAAAATTTCAAATCGGATATCTCGGATATCCAACATAATATCCGACCTTTTTAAAAAATATTGTTTAAATACTAATTTAATGGAAAAATTAATTTTTGCAAGGCAAATTGATATACTTTGAATATTGAAGTTAAGCCAAAAGCAAATTAATTCACTATAACAACTCCCAAAGAAAAAAAAAAAAAAAAATTCATTACAACAACCTGAACAAGAACAAATAGACTAGAAAATTTAAAATCAAACAATTAATTTGACCAATTACGAAAAAAAGAAATTTTACACAAACTTGCAAACTAATTGTCACAAATTACAAATTAAAACAAGGAAATTTTAAACTAATTGTCATTGAGAAGAAGCTGAGAAGAGATGTCGTTGTTGGTGGAGCTAGCGGTCGTAACTCGCGAGAGTGAGGGAGTCGGATTTGAGAGCAGTTGGTGCCCGCTGGTGGATGCAATGCAAGGCAAACACACAAAGATTCTCTCGAGTTAGTAAGTCGTTTTTGCGGATGTTGATTGCGGCGTCTGGAGGAAGGGTAGAGCGATGCCGCTGATGGTTGCGTGGATCGATGGGGAAACAATCATGGGGATCGAAGGAGGGAAGCCAGACAGGCCGCTGGTAGTTTTGCAGAGCCCAAGTTACTGGAAGTACTATGCAACGGAAGACTTACAATTTACAACTATACATATCAAAAATAGGGATCATAAATTTTCTAAATTAGCGCTACGTCCAACTCGATCATAAGAAAATAGTGTCGATTAAGACCGAAAAGAAAGATTTGTGTTAGGAGATATTTTGGATCCAACTTTAAAGTATATCATTCGATCCAGAATTAACTAAAGTCCAATCTACATAATTCTAGTGATCTTTCCTAACCCTAATATTTATTGATAATATAAAACTCAAATCTAATACATTTTAACATATTTTCGCCGCTTTCATCACCTTACTTTTCCATCTTTCTCTGTGCTCTTGTTTTAGTCAAACATTTTTATTTCAGCTAGCTCTCTTCCGATCCCTCCATTCAACAAGTATAAGAATTGAAATTTATAATAATATTAAACGAACATAAAATGGTGGATTATTTGACATCGATAAATTCTAAATTGTTTGTGATGTAAGTTTTTCTCTCAAAAACTTTGTTTTTACCATTATTGATTTTGGGATTTAAGTTTTGTCTGTGAAGGATTGATATTTTTAATATCTTTTTTTTCAGGTTTGTTATTCATCATTACTACATGAATCGTTCCTTGTAAGTAAACTCTTGATCTTCCCTTGTATATATTTTAAATTGATTAGTTAATTCTTATATATATATATATATATATATATATATATATATATGGTTCTCTTAATTATATACAATTGAAGTTTAAGATTTTATTTTGTCAATATTTTCATAGTTGTAATACTCAAATCCTTACTTCATTTTATACATTAAGGTTTGTTAAGTTCAAAGATTTTCAATTCACCTTAATTTAGTTAATGAACAAAAATTGGTTTTATCAATTAATGACATTTTATTCATTGGAATTATTTTCATAAAAAAATGTTAATCTGATGTCATGAATCTAATTGAAACAAAAAGGACTCTTGATTCTCTAGTGCATTTCTTTTCTTCCACAAAAATAGGATTTTAAGTTATTGATTAAAAATGATATTTGATGTTAATAATTAATTTTTGGCTAATGTAAATAATTCAAGGAAAACAATTTGAGAATCTGACTAAAATTAAATTTAGAGAGACCATATTAAACTCAAACTTTTCAAAGTTAATAATTTATATTCAATTTATTAGGATCTTGCTAATGATTTCCTCAATAAATTAAAAAAAAAAAAAAAGAATTTTGCTAATGAACGCCCCCGTAACATTAGCTAAACATTTAAAATATACGTGACCATTAATTGTTTTTCACTAGCAATGTATCCAGCTTCTTCAAAAACCTAAAGTAGCATTATTTTAGGAACGAATGTCAAAATAACGCATCGATCTATGTAATTAATATTCATTTTAATTCAATATATCTACTTTTAGTTATCTTATCCGACACCCTGGACATTTGTTAGATTTTGCCTACTTATTATTATAACTAAACTAGATGAAGTCCGTGCGATGCACGGTTTGTTATTTTTTTAAAACAAATAATTTTTGTATGTATGTAATAAAATTTGTTATTTTAGTCGTTAATATTTTTATTTTATAATAAATTATAAATTTCCTCTAATTCGTTATATATTTAGATAAAATTCATAATCTTAAAAGATAATATTTTATATTTATTTAATTTAAACTTTTAAATCTCATTTGCCAATTTTGCTTATGTGTCATTTGAATTATTTAATCCTATAAGAAATTATAAATCTCTTATTTATTTAACTAAAATTTAGAATCCTCCATAGCACGTTAAGAAATTTTAATCCTATGTCGTGGCTCTCCAGAAACTCAGGAAAAAAACATTTAATTTTTAATATATGACATGTATCTTGTAACTTTTTTTGTGCTATTTTTAGTATATGACATGTATCTTGTAACTTTTTGACAATAATCTTGTAACTTTTTTTTACCGTAGTCTATTAATTTTCATTATTTTTTTTCCCTAAAAATTAAACCAATTTGTACATCCACAATGTACACAAGACAATTCAATTGGATAGTAATACAATGTACTTTTTTGTATTGTATTTTTTAGCAGAACACAAGGATGTCGTATTAGTTTAGACTTAGAATTATTATGTGGATGCCAAGTTTTGGAGATGATACCGGAAACTCGAGATCAAGGAGTTACTCGGGAGTATATATTATTGCACTTTGACATGAGGACGAGAAGCTAATAATGTAAGGAATATAGCGATTTGTTTCTTCATTGACATCTTACTAATCAAACATGCTTGCATAAATCAAGATGTAACAATTATGTATTGTGGATATAGGTACAAAGTCAAGATTTGAGAGGATATAGACGGAAAAATATTACGAATGATGCAAAGACTAGTTCGAGAGTTTAACGTGCCACATTATTCCTGTCTTATAAGTCCGCAAAATTTTGGTAAATAATAGAAATTTAACGATTTTAATTAAATAAGACAAATGAAATATTAGTTTAATTAAACATATATTCATTCAGTAAGATTAGAATTCAGATGGTATATTCTCTCTTCTCTCTAAAAAAGAATTCAGATGGTATCTCTTTTAATCACGATTTGTTTAGAAGCTATATTTTTGTACAAAAATTCAAGGAAACTAAGTAATATTAATATACTTCGTTGTTTACGCTTCTAATTTATATTTGTTGCTTTTATTACACGGAGTATCATTATGCATGCACATTACTTGTGAAAATTCTACTGTAATCTTATGACTTTTGACGAGTTAAGGTCAAATACCGTCCTTAAACTAACGTATTTGTAGCATTTTTGTCCCTCAACTATTGAGTGAGGAAATTCGGTCCTTCAACCACTAAAGAGTAATATTTCATGCCAAATAGTTTAGGAGACCTTGCCTAGTATTCAATAGTTTAGGGACTTACAATGTATACTTGGCAATAGTTTAGAGACTTTGTCTACTTAGTCATCAATAGTTTAGAGACTTTCCTAAAAAATGCTTATGATTACATGAAAAAAAAAAAAAAAAAAAGTTAAGTACACAAGCACTCCCTAAACTTAGACTAAAGCTTCAAACTAGTCACTAGCTTACAAAAGTTGCAATTCACTCACTCAAATCGATCAGTTATGACATACAATAACAGGTTAATTCTATAAACTCCCTAAACTTTATGATATAGAAGTTTGCAACTCCCTAACCTTCCTAACTATTTTAATAAAAATCTTTAACTATGGTTAAATTTTTATTTTAAAAAAATATTAAATTAATTTATAAATAATTTTTTTTTTAAATAATCCAACCCCTCCCCACGAAACCCATTTCCCCTACTGGCGCCCAACTCTTCACCCCGGTGCAATGCCCATCTCCCTCTCCCTGCTCCCATCCACTCTCGACACCTTCCCTTTTCATTTCCCACACCCCCTCCCATTCGTCCATGACGACTCCCACCTCCTCCCTAAAATGAGCCTCCTATCCCATGTTCCCCTCACAAAAAATGACCCTCCTTGAAACGACCCCTTCCCGAAACGACCCTCTCCCTTGTTCCCCTCTTGAAAAACGACCCCAAACCTTAAACACCCACTCAAAACTAAACATGTTTAAGGTTTGGGGGAAAGTTTTAGGAAGGGTATTCGTTTTGAGAAGGAGATTATCTTCAGGGTGGGGAAAGGGAGGAGAGATGGCGTTGCACCGAGGGTGGGGGAGCTAGGCGCCAGCTGCAAGTGTAGGTTAGTTTAACTCCAACTCTAATTAGATTGTTTAATTAAATTTAAAAAAAAAAAAAAGAAGCAAAAAGCCAAAGTTTAGGGAGTTGCAAACTTTTATGTCATCAAGTTTAGGGAGTTCATAGAATTAACCTGTTTTTGTAGGTCACATTTGATTTGAGTGAGTGAATTGCAACTTATATAAGTTGAGTGAGTAAATTGCAACTTTAGTCTAAGTTCAAGGAGTGATTGTACACTTAACTCTGAAAAAAATACTAACAAAGTAAATTAGTTAATAGTTTAGGATTTGCATTTAATGTATCAACATATTTTTAAGCAAGTTATCCTAAAATTAGTTCTGTAAAAAAAATAGATATTACAAATTAAAATATAATATATTGTTGTATGATTCAAATGCTAGTAGATTAGGCTTCATTCAGTTACATATAATCACCTATAAAGTACTTTAATGTATCGAAATCTAACTCAAAGAAATTTGACCATGCTTCTAACACAAACTTAACAATGGAGCTTTTTTTTTTTTGTTTTTTGTTTTTTGTTTTTTTTTTTTTTTTTCCTTTGAGGCTGAAAAGTCACTTTCAAAGTCGCCAAAAAAAAAAAAAAAAGCTCAATAGCCTTTTTTTTTAAACCCACTTTCCGAAGTTTTGGAAGGTCCCTAAACTACTTTTGGTATGACTATTTTTGCCAAGTCTACCATATAGCCCCTAAACTATTCTATTTAAATAATGGGGATGCCCTAGTTTCTCATAGTGAGAAACAAAATTTGTTTCTCAGATCATATGGCATTTTCTTTAATAAACCAACAACTTTATTCAACTTTATTCAATTGTGGAGCTCATAATAATGAAAAAGTTGTTGATTATTCATGAAAGTGCTCTCTTGAGAAAAAAATTTCGTTTCTCAATATGAGAAATAGGGAATTTTCCTAATTAATTTGACAAGTCCCTAAACTATTATAAAAAAATAATAATAATTAAATTTTACCACATAATTTTAAATGGTGCCTAAACTATTGATAACTAAGCAAGGTCCCTAAACTATTTAGCCAGAAATAGTACCCAGTGGCAGAGGGACCAAATTGCCTCACTCAATAGTTGAGGGACTAAAGTGCTACAAATTCGTTAGTTTAAGGATCGTATTTGACCATAATTCGACTTTTGACTGCCATAATTTTTTAAAATGGAAGGTTGAGATTATTTGTTTTTTGATTTAATTTTAATTAGTAAATCTAATTAAAAAATTCCCAATCTCAGAAATAAATTTATTCTTCAAGGTTGAGAAATGTAATAGATTGAAGTGAATTAATTAATATGATGTTCTCTATTGATGGCTCATCTATTTATTTTAATTTGGCTGTCAGTATCAGACTATGTATGTTACACTATTTATGATAATCAAATTACTTGCCAATTCATATATATATATATATATATATATATATATATATATATATATATATATATATATCTTAAATTAATGTCATATGATAACACTTACATTGTTCATATTGCAACATGATCTTTGTATAAACTAATACAATTATTATCTATTAATTATAAGCTAGATTAGTGGAATATTATATTATATCAAAACAGTAGAGGACTAGAAATTATTGCATATGCAAACTGCAGGGATCAAAAACCAAATTAACCAACTAAGAAAAACCATATATGACATCATATATGATATAGATTATAAATAAGAAATTCAATACACTATATTAACCAACTAAAAAAGCTTTAAAATATTTGAACACTACATATTATGGTGATATTTATGCATTGCATGTGAATAATTGAATACTAAATATTTAATTAAAATAATTGATAAAAATAATCCTAACTTTCACGTATTCGATTTAAATAATCCCAACTTTGGATTATTATTAAATAATTCACACTTTAACGTGTATTCGCTTTCATTGGTCCATAACCGGTAACTAACTTACTACAATAGGATAAGGTGACATGTGTCACCGTGTGATTGGTTGAAAAAAAAATACTTATAAAAATTGAAAAAAAAAGAAAAACTTAAAAATAAATATCCAGCCCCCACCCACAAACAACCTTCCCCACCACCCACGAAGCACCTTCTCCAGGCCACCACCATGCGGCGGCCAAAACCCTTTTCCCCACCTACGCGTTGGCCATAACTCCCTCCTCCCGTCCCCCGCGCCAGTTATCTACCCTTCCCGGCGCCCCTACCCTAAAAACAACTAAACCCGCCCAGTCTAAAACCCTTGTAACTCCTAAAAAAGACCTCCACATCGCAAAAAACGCCCCATACGGCCCTCCCCCACCATCGGCACCCTAAACGGCCCTTCCCCACCATCGGAACCCTAGATGGGTCATTTGAGGTTTTTTTTGCGATGTGGAGGTCTTTTCTAGGGGTTACGAGGGTTTTAGCGTGGGCGGGTTTGGTGGTTTTTGGGGAAGGGGTGCTGGGAAGGCGGTGCCAACGCGGGAGAGGGGATCTGGTGGTAGTCGATAACCTGGTTAGGTTAGGCTGTAGGAGGTGTTGCCAAAAACTGGTGGTGTTTGGGGTTGTGATATTGGTGGCGGCGACTTTTTTTTTTTATTAAGTTTTTTTTTTACTCTTTTTTATAATATAATCAATCAAGTTGTGACATGTGCTAGTTAAACAAAAAAAAAATTACCTCTTTAATAGGTAACTGGTCACTAGGGACCATTTTGAGCAAATACACTCCAAAGTTCGGATTATTTAATAATAATCCAAAGTTGGATTATTTAAAGCGAATATGTGAAAGTTGAGATTATATATTTTTACCAATTTTTCCAAAATATTTTGAGTTAGAGCTGTCAAAAACTGACTCAACCCGAAAACTCGACCTGAACCGGCAATGATTTGAACCCAACTTGTACCCGAACAATGGGGTGAAACTAGTGATTTGACCCGACCTTAACTTGACCCGATGTTAACGGACAACCAATTTGATCCAATACTTTATGACCTGAACCTGGACCTGTGCCCGACCTGATAGTAACCTTCAAACGATTTAATCCGACCAAACAACAATCCGAACACGAACTAGTACCCGACCCAATTAATGCATGTACCCGAGTCATGGAAGGTTAAATAAAATTTTATATACCTTTTGTTCAGCTTATATAGTGGTACAATTCTATAAACCCTCAATCTGGTTCAGCTTATATACATTTTGTTCTCTGATCAATTACTCCTATATAGGTTTAATAAAATTTTGATAATGCTTGATCAAATTATGGAAGACGTAATTATATAGGTTCAACTTGACCATATCGATATTTATTAGAATTGAACTTGAACCAAAACCCGACTCAACACTAACCCGAACTCGAATGTACCACTTATTAACCCACCCAAACCTGACTCAACACAACCCGAACCTGAAATTGAACTCAATCTGAATTTGACTCGAATCGAACCTGACCTATACCCGAAAAGGTGAATGGCCCGGAATAACTTGAATTGAAATTGACCCAACCCAAACATGAACCTGATGTGAAGCTAGATTGACCTGACATAACCTGCTCCTGATTTAACCCGAGACCTGATTTGATCCGATCCGAACCCGACTTGAATACCCGAATTGACAGCTTTAGTTTGAGTAGGTTTGCTCTGCGGGAAACCCTTATCCCGATCGTCACTTAGGCCGAGTCCAGTCTTCAACCCAAAGGAAAGGTCTATTCGAGGATCCATTAACCCATTGTTTACACCTGAAACATGTATAAACATATAATTAAAAATATTTTCATTTATGAAATTTACCGAATTTTATACTTTGTATTACTTATGATTACAGTTGTTTCTATAGTCAAAATATGGATGCATCTAACAAGAAGGCAGACACCTCAAACAACCAAGATCCTCAAAGGATGAGAAGGTTATCTTTCACTTTGTATTATATTTAACTAGTCAATTGTTAATCATAGGACTCACATGAAAAATTTTCAAATTATAATATTAATTCAAACATCCATGTTGAGGCTCCATGAAATATTTTAATTTACTTTATATATATGTATTCAGATTGCTTTTAAACAAAATGTATGATCAAAGACGTTACAATAAGAAGCAAGAGCGCATACAGGTGCTAGTAATAAGAGTGCAGTAATTCGAGGTTCTCTCTTTTTATCTTTAGTCCCGATTAAAATATACTTTCTCTGTTTTTTTTTTCTTTTTTTTTATTATTATTTTTATTATTATTTTTATTATTATTTTTATACTTGTAACACTTCTCTTTCCACGCTTGTTGATACATTATTTCAATCGTTTATATATTTAATTAGCAATATGTAAAAATTATAAATGTTAGATATTAAAACAGTATATACTGAGAAGAATCTAACAAGATATCACACGACTATATTTTTTCTTAGCTATAAATTATCAAAGATAGTCAAAGTGGAGTACATGAATAGCGTAAAAGTCAAACTGTTGCAAGTATAAAAAACAGAGAAAGTATAAAGTTAAAAATGATAATCCTTAAAGTCAACATAAAATTCTTGGGTCAAATACAAATTAATTGATGTCATAAAGTTTAGATACATGTATAATATTGATTTTAATGTGAATAAAGGTTGTCACCTTATTTATGCAACATCTTCATGAGTAAATTATGAAGCAATTAAATATAATAAGACTAAGTAATTAAATATTATAAGACTCACTAGAGTCTTATTATATTTAATTGCTTCATAATTTACTCATGAAGATGTTGCATAAATAAGGTGACAACCTTTATTTCACATTGAACTCGTACTCTTTCTTAAGTTTACTCCTTCTATTCTAAAATATTGACATAATCAAACTTCATACATATGCCAATATAATATTGTCACCTTTATTTCACATTGAACTTGTACTCTTTCTTAAGTTTACTCCTATTCTAGAATATTGACATAATCAAACTTCATACATATGCCAATATAATACTTATATATATATTTAAATCAAAAATATTTTAAAGTTGATATTTTAAAATTTTAAAATGAAATTCGATTCTCAATGGTAACCCTTTCTTTATGCTACTTTGAAAGGTTGTCCTTTATTTTTTTCTTTTATTACAAAATGACCTTAATTAGGATTTTATTCCCACAAATAAAACTAATCAATAACTTAATACTAAAACAGACATCGGGAGTGACACGTGTCACATCCTGGTGCTATTTTTTCCCTCCAAAACTCCCCTTCCCTTTTTAACCTTTTTTTTTTGTTAATATTTTATTCAATAATAATATCATTTCAAATCTTTTATATTATTTTTATGACAACTATATATTCCTTTTTATATTTGGTGTTCATAATTATTCTATATATATACATTTACCTAAATAATTATTTCAACTTCTTTCAAAAAAAAAAAAAAAAAAAATCTCAACTCCTTTTTAACTATATTTTAAATGAAGTATTATTATATTTTGCCAAAAAAAGTTATAATAAATTGATTCATATAATAGATGTTAAAGAAATTACTTTAAAACATCACTTAAATTTTATATTTTTTCAAATACCTCTAGCTAATATTTAATTTCAATTTCAATTCAATATAACTATATATTCAAGTTAATTACAATTTTATTTATGATATTTTACTACTATACGTACATATTATCACAAACTGATATATTGCTATAAAATAAGTGTTGTGTTTAACAAATGATTTTTTAGATATAAAGGCGATATATTATTTGTAATTTTGTGTATGTTTGCACTTTTGCTAATAATTTTAATGGAGATTTTAGTTTGTTGTTCGATTGATTTTTGATGTTTATTAAAAATGCCTTTATAAATAAGTATTCGCTAATATGGCCACTAGACTTGATCAAGCCCCGCCTGAAAAATTCTCGAGTTCGGGCAGACAAAAAAATCCATTTTTTAGATATTTGTTGCTTTGCCTATTTATATATATTGTGACATTATAATTTCTATATATTTGATTTGTATGTTTTATCAAATTTTATTTGTTGGATATAATTAATTTTCTTACAAAAATTAGACTTACCGTGCATGGCACGGGCCTTAAGCTAGTTCTATTTCATACTAGAGTGGCTAACGCCGAAAAGCACTTTGCCTTTTAGTTCTTAGCAATAATAGCAATATTAATGGAGAAAATATTAAATATGTAAACATATATTTTTAGGGGCATTAATGTTTGGACACTATTCTTAAGTGTCCCAAAAAAAGCAATTAACAATTATGAAGGCAAAAAAATAAATAAAATTTCCCTTAAAGCCTTAATCCCATAAGTAAAGTCGGCTATATGAACCAAATTTGATTATTCCGTGTAGTTATTGACAAAAATCTTCCTCCTCCATCCCTTACGAGCAATCCAATGCTTCATCCTCATGCAAATCCATATAACTCATATCTTTCTTAACTCCTTCCAACCAAGTCATTTTCGGTCTCCCTTTCCCTCGTTTAACTCATTAAATCTTTAAAATCATACAAGAAAAAACTTAGAGACAATTAACATCATATCAATAGTGACAAATACGTAAATAAATATTTTGAGGATATAATAGTCATCACACCGCAACAACCAACACAACCACCACCACCCCACCCTCCCAAAACCCAAACCTACCTCACTCAAAATGTTAACCCCCCCCCCCCCAACCAACGTGACCCAAATCCCCACTACTAATGGCACCCACTGCTCGATCCTCAAACAACCACCGTAACTCACTACTTAAGATGCCGTCAAATCAGGTGAGAGTTGTGTAAAGTTTTGGCAATTAGAGGTAAGGGGTTGGTTTAGTTCTTGCGCAACCATGCTCACTTCACAAAAGGCCCCCGAAACAAGTGGGTCGGGTAGAGTTTTGACGATTCAGGTGTTGGGGGGGTCGGGTTCAAGTGGGGTGGGATTGGATTTAGGGTTGGTGTTATGGTTCAAGTGAAAGGGTGATGGGTGGATGTGATGTTGGCTGGGTTTGGATGGAGATGAGGATGAGGATGATGGTGGAGGAGGTGACTATGTTTTTTTTTTAAAAAAACCTCTATACCGTTGTTAATTTTAACTAATCATATATGAAAATGGGCTCATTTGTGGAATACTTTTTTTTAGGAGCATTTTGTATGAAAGAAATAAAGAAGGGTCACCATTTCAATGTAGAAGTAATTGGGGGTTCACCATTGAGAAATTTCCCATCTTGAAATTAGTACCTATTTAACAGCATATTTCATGATGAAATTTGTTTTTTAAAATACGTTACTTAAAAACTATGGTTGGATTTAGTATGTGACTAGTGAAAAAAGTCTAATTTGTTAATTATTGTTGGTAAGAGGGAGTATGTAATTTGTATTTCATTATTATTTATCTATAATTTCATATCGATTTAGTACTACTCTAGTCCTTTTTCTTCATTAACACTCCCTTCGTTCCAAAATAAAAGGGAAGTTGGAATTTTTTTTACTATTCATACATTATCTTTGACCATAATTTTTTATTAACCCAATAAAAACATATTTTATTATAAAATATGTTGTTAGATATGATTAATATAAAGTTTCATAATATAAATTTTATTTATAATTTTCATTAATGTATAATTATATAAAAATAATGTCAAACTAATGTGTAGGCATGTGTGCGAAGTTTGACTGTGTCAGTTATCCCATGATAGAGGCGAGGGAATATTAAGGTAAAATGTTTTATCACGAGTGATCATAAAAATACTACACAATAATAAACATTGCTAATTTAGTGACTCGTGAACTAATTGAAGGTTCTGATTAAAAGTTTGACTATTGGTTAGGGGTGTCAATCAGGTAAAGGGTTCGGTTTCAGGTTCAATTTATCGATATTTGGTTTTTAACGGGTCAATTTATCAGAGGTTGAAATAATTGCAGGTCAGTTTATGTCGGTTTTAAATATTATTGGGAAGGTTCAGTTATTTTGTATTACGATTTCAATTTGGGCCAGGTCTTAAATAAGGTGTAATCAGTTTACCGGTTTAGATTGAACTTGTTCAGTTGTAAAATGGGTTTTGGGTCAACTAAATTGGGTTCTTATTAGGTTGAATTGTAATTGGTTTGGCTCATAATTGGTATTGGTTGAACGTGATCAGTTAGAAAAAGGTTTTTTTGCAAGTGTAAGTCAGGTTTCGAGTAAAAATTGATCAGAGTATCAGGACAATTGTAATCGGTTCAGGTCATAATCAACTTAATCAATTAAACTAGGGCGGTTTAAGAAACAACTATCGATTTAAAGCAAATAAAGGAAAATTGGTCCAGATTATAATCAATTTAGGGAAGTAGGTTGGTTTGAAAACCAGTTTCAGTTCAAAATAGATCAAGTGAAACAAATCGGGCCATTATCGGTTCAGGTCATAATCAGTTTGGGTTGAACTTGATTAGCATGAAAATAGGTTTACCCTATTTAAAGATAATTTTTGTTCAAATCATATCGGGTTAAAATCGTATAAGTTATTATTAAGTCTGGTTAATCACGTAATGGATAGGAATGTGTGAGGGTTATTATTATAAGTGAGTTAAATCTTAAAGAATTTAGTTTTATCAAATAGTGGGTTGAAATGGTTCATGTTAAAATCAAAACGGGTTTAAAACAAGTAGGAGAAAACTTAAAGTTGGCTAAATAAATACTTCCTCCGTTTTTTCGTTGCACCTTTTGGACTTTTTCATTATTCACACAACCTACTTTATTCATATTTTGTGAATTATTCATAAGGATAAAATAATCACGTGGGAGGTATAGTTAGATCTCGACTACTTTTAAAATATAAAAATTTCTAATTTTTGCTTAAATATAAATAAAGATATTAAGAATTGCATGAAAGGAATGGTGTCATTCGAACAAGTGTATTACTCTAATAGAGGGTTCGGAATTAATTAGGAAAGCTAATTATTCAATAAGGTCAACTGATCGGAATGCCTTCCGATCAGTAATATTAACGTATAATTAGTATTACAGCTTAATCTTGTCTGAACACTTCGGGTCACACCCAATTGTGTAACCAAACCAAAGCGACGAATTAATCCGAAGGATTAAATGAGTCGATAAAGATTTTACAAACAAAGACGTAGGATTCCAAACATAGAGTGTCGAAGCCGAGCGTCGTAAGTCAACAAGTAAACAACGAGACAGAAAAATCAGTAAAACAACAAGTAAACGCGCGTGAAAAACTCGAAGTGGCCTATCCAATCGAGGGCTAGGTTGGCTAGCCATGCTAGCCAAACCGCTTGCCGCAAGGCTCGGCCGCAAACCCAACATACATCGCATGGCCGAGCATGTTGGCCGAGAAAGCCTTGCGGACAAGGCTGGCCAGCAAGGCCAAGCACGCATGGCGCGACACTAAGGTTAGCAAGCTTTGCGCTTGGCTAGCAGCCAGCCAAGGCTTGTTGGACCTCGCTGGCGGATAGCAGCGCCCAGCGGCGACCCGCACGCATGCTGCGCGGCATGCTTGCTGGCGGATAGCAACATCCAGCGGCAACTCGCACGTATGCACGCATGCTGCATGGCATGCTTGCTGGACCGCGCGACATGCATCCGAGCTTGCAGGCCCAGCCGAGCACTAGGCCGCCAGCGAGGCGTGCCTTGGTGTCTAAGGTCAGGCGCTAGTTGGCGCGTTGTGATAGGGTCGTGTGTGAGGCCGGATTTTGGGGTTTTGCTTGGGGATCAAGGGGAAGGTAGTCCTCCCCTTGTGATCTTCACTTAACCCCTTGCTCTTCTCATGCCACTTGTTGTTTGGTGATTATTTTGGATTTTTAATTTAATTTAGAATTGAATTAAATCTTAATTTTGACTTTTTACCAACCATCCCACATTGAAAGATGATGGGAATTCTTAGGAATAATTCCCTATAAATACCAACCATTTGGTATTGGGAACTTCACTTGAGTTGGTGAACTTTAAGGGATCTCCAAAAGCGAGAAAACCTTTTTTTGTAAAATCTAAGTTGTTTTGGTCTAGCCCCGTCTAAGCTACGGGGTAGGGGAAAATTACGGTTCGGTAGCGAGGGTGTGAGCCGTCGGAGGTTCTCGCACTTGCGTAACTTGAAGCTTCTAAGTTCGAGCTCATCGGTTGAGCGAAGCACGCTTCTAGGGTGAACATTCTCTCTCTCTCTCTCTCTGTTCTCTTTGTGTTTCTATTATTTGTTTATTTGCATGCTTTTATTTATGTTGTAATTATTATGCATGCGATCCGGTTAACGAGTTTTGTTTCTGCGCGATGTCGGACACTGTAAACCCAACAACGGTATAAGAGGCTCTTGTATTTAATTTTTTACAACTAAAAATTAATTAAGGTGATTAAATGTATTTTAAACTTCTGGTCATGCTTTTTAATTAGATTAGGAGCTGGTTTCAATTAGATTAAAATCGTAATTATATTATTTTGTCTAAAATCTCTCTCTCTCTTCTCTTTGTGTTTGTATTATTTGTTTATTTGCATGCTTTTATTTATGTTGTAATTATTATGCATGCGATCCGGTTATCGAGTTTTGTTTCCGCGCGGTGTCGGACACTGTAAACCCAACAACGGTATAAGAGGCTCTTGTATTTAATTTTTTACAAATAAAAATTAATTAAGGTGATTTAAATGGGTTTTAAATTTCTGGTTCTGCTTTCTAATTAGATTAGGAGCTGGTTTCAATTAGATTAAAATCGTAATTATATTATTTTGTCTAAAAAAACCCAGATTTTGACCCGAAATTAGAGAATTTTGGATGGATTCGACATTCTAAATCATTCTTTCACTACTAGAAAAACATTTATTTGCAGCGGTTAAAAATAATTAATTTGCTGCGTTTTTCAGGTGGCAGCAAACGCCAGGGCAGCAAATCAATTGATTGATTTGCTGCGGCGCCATCCGTTGCAAATCAATGCATTTATTTGCGGCGGATATTTATTCTAACCCCCGCAAATAAATACATTCTCCTAATAAAATAATAAATAATTTGTTGCGCTTTATGTGTAACACCCTCTGCTAATTAATTTTTTTTTAAAAAAAAACCATTATTTGAAATAATTAATAAATCAAAATTTCAACAGCACCTCCTCTGTTTTTACGTGTAATATACCCATGAAGGACCTGTATTCCTGAACTTTATGAACAAAATACTTTAATTAGCCCAAAATTAGATTACCACAATACATATGATAAATTGTATTGTACGATTCAATTTTCTACATACAAAAATTATCAATCTAAAACAAAAGTCAAAATATTGCCGTAAAACTATGATCACACACAATAATTAGTGAAATATGAGGCCCATATGTTCCGCACTTCTTCAATATCATCATCAGTGTAAGGATCTTCATTTAAAGACATGCAAACCTATGAACATGATAAAATATATATAGTAAGTCATCAAAGTAATTTTAATAACAATAATAATAATACTTCATTTATATACTTCACTTATGCAAAAATAATGGCATTTGGACAAAAATTGACTCACATAGGTTCAAAAGTGGTTATATATGAATGAAAGAGTCCATTTTAAGATATATTTTTATTTGTACTCCCTCCATTAGAAATTAGTGTCACATTGTTCCTAGTCCCTCCTATACCTCTCAGAAGGATATGACACAGAAAGACCTTTATGAGTAAAAATAAATATGTATATCCATATACTTCCCTTTCCACCAATTAAATTTATTGGGGGTTGATAATAAGAGATTCAATCAGGCATAAACCAGCACCCTTTTAGGAAAGGTTACCACTTTTTCCAAACATCCTAAAATTATATTTGACTATTATTCAGGTTGAGGGAGTATGATTAGTAATTATGATTCATAAGTTTAGTTAAAGGAAATTGTTGATTTGTTATAGCATCTTAAACCTGTTGAATATGATTTGTATTTGCAATACTGCTTACAGGGTCATCTGCTCAGGGAGCAAAGCAGAGCAGAGAGTTTGTCAGCAGAGGTCATGCAACTTTCTGTGTTGTACTTGATATCACAGAGACAATGTACAATTGACACCAGAAGAGTAGATATTAAGGGAGCTTGTGTTTTTTTTTAGTGTATTCTTTAATAGGACTACAATGTTGTGTTATACTCCTTACTACAGAAACTTGAAGAAAAGAAGCTGTTGTATTGATTTTGTCACTTCTTTTTGGCTTGTTGCAAATTGAGATCAGCTCTTCAACATCTGAAACAATAGTTGCCCCCCTCCCCCCCCGGTTATATAGCTAATTTGTGTTCTAAGCCCATCACACCCGAGCAGCCATGCTAGCTTTAATGCAAAAAAACAAAGGATATCTTGATTAATGCCTCCTTAATATGTGGTACTAAGTATAATCCCAAACACCAACTGAAGCATCAAAAAAATTATTACTTTAACAAAGGTTCAGCAGGCACATAAATTAGTGATGCAACCGTGAAGCTACTGTGAAAAGAAAAAAAAAAAGAACCCTATAATTTGTTGGATACCTTTAATTGGTGTGAATAAGGTTATATATATATATATATATATATATATATATATATATATATATATATATATATATATATATATATATATATATATATACGATTCATTTTGAAGACATTAGTAATGATAAGAATGAAAGGTCATACTCATACCTCATCAATATCATTTGCTTCACCGTATTTGGAGAGTATGTCATACATGTATCTCATTGTGTAAAAGCCACACTCGGTACCACCTCTTTATTGAGCACACTAAGTAAAATTCAATAAAAAAAACACATTAAAGGTGTATAATTGTTTTAAGGGTACCAAAATAGATTCCATACGATATCATCTAAAACATACTATTTACTTACCTTCACAAGTTTCCATAGAGGTTCTTTTCTACTCACACGGTTTCCATTTAGCTTAAACCTCGTGAAAAAACTATTCATTTTCATTACAAAGGTAGAATTATGAGTATATTACTTGTTGCGTATGCCTTACATATAATGTATATATAGAAACAAGAAACAATAAATAGACTTACAAGCTTACAATAGTCTTCATTTTAACATTTCTCCTTGTCGTTGTTGGGCGAGCAGAGTCAAATTGATAAATAGTGCAAGTAGGTACACAAATTACCAAAAGCATCCAATGTTCCCTACGCCAAAAGGTAAGAATGTTAAATTATCACATGTATGTATACTTAAGTCGTACATAATATGGAACTTTGTTACTACGTATTGTAGACACCCAAATGTGTCTCCCCAAAACCAAACCCAGTGATGAATACCTTTCACGTCACTTGATTATCGAATGAAGTGAAAGTGTGAAAAGTCTAGTGATGCGGTTGTTTTTTTTTTTTTAAATATCTCTCTTTCTGTTTTTGAATATATTTCTTTTTATATACTCTATTCATGAAAATAGCCAGCCTAGTTTAGTTTGGTCCATGATAAGGGTTCAATAATAGTGTAGTTGGATTGGGTTCGAAAAGAGCTTTCCACCGATATATTATAAGCCCAATTCCGATAAATAATGAGGAAGTTGTTGTCAAAATACTAAATTGGGCTCGAAATGAATATTATATGTGGCCCAATGATCTAGAGAAGGGCCTATTAATTATTATTCCTAAAGTTATTAGGACTGATTTTAATCTTCTAGAATATCTAGAAGGTTCTTTTAAATTCTAATAGAAATTAGGATTGATAATTATTATTTTAAAGAGTTTAATTTGGAATAAAATAAGTGTTTTATGATAAATCTGATCTTAAAACTGTTTAACGTGGATTCTAATTACTTAATTATATTAGGAAAAGGATTCCGTACAAAGTGCGTTTTATCTTTTAATTGTCGCCAGACGACAGAACCAATTTTATTCCGATTCAAATTCTTACTCTTTCTATCGGTTTTCGGATTGTTTTCTTATAAATAGGGTCCTAGACCTCAGTTTTCAAATCACCTAGAACTCTCTAATTCTCTCTCTTAAGCAATAGCTTATTCTTTCTCTCTCTAGCTTTCTAAACTAGCTTTTTCACAAACACCATACCGCATACATTAGTTCTAGACACATATAGACAAGTTCGAAATTCCCTTCGCCCTAGACGTGAAAGGTTCATAATTTTTAAGGGTTTGGTACCAAATCTTTATTTCAATTATTTGATTTAATTTTTTGTTTAATATTTTCCTTAAATTACTAACGCGTGTATTTTGTTTTAGAAAGAGATACGAGGCATCCAAGTAAGTAATTTAATTGTTATAGGAATCATGCTTTGATTATTTTGATTCCTAGTATCATGTTAGGATGTCTTTATGATTCCTAGTATCATGTTTAGGGTAATAACTAATATTTCTAATATCATGCATGTTTCTATGATGCTTTCTATTCTTTCCTTCTATCATGTTAGGATTAAAGCTTTGATCTTTATTGCTTAGTGACATGCTAGGATTTATTATTAATCTTGTTAGTATCATGCCTAGGATCTTGCTATTATTGTTATGCTTTCATAAGATTGAGAATATTATTAAAATGATGATTATTTTATGTTGCTTGATATTATTATTGTTATTGCTTGATCACGCCCTCTCTTGCAGGATTAAAGGGAATTTGTACTCACACTTAATAAGATAATTAATAATTTTTTTAGGCTAATATGATTATAATTAAAGTGATCACCAATAATAGTTTTTCTTGTGCATTAATATTCAACTAACACAAATTAAACAAGTTTAGGGTTAATCTATTGATTGTATGTTAGTCAGAAAGCGCACATGAATATGAGAAGAATAAAGTAGAGGCCTATTTTTAGGGCAGGTTCAATCTCTTTTATGTTGGATTTGTACCTTTATCTCCGAATATCCAGTCATGGTTCTAGACCACTATGGAGTTAGCGAACTCATGGATCGTGAAGGGGTTTAACCTTTACCCTGTGAACGGTTTACAAGTTCCAAAAACTTGTTGGCGACTCTATTACTCTAGCTTCCTTCCCTTAGGACGCCACCATGCTTAAGTGTATGATCACAGTGGGGCTCAAGTGTGGGATGCTTGAAATATTCCCTACAGTTTTTTGGCGACTCTGCTGGGGAGGATTTCTATTTTAATTCCTAAAATTTATTTTGGCAATAATTTAGAATGAGTGGATGAGACTCGAAATGTTCTAAGTATTTCATGTGCGTAATTTTGATTAACATTATTGGCATAAGCATAAAAAAGGTCCGCATTGGAAATACCATCCGTAATGCGTAAAAACATAGGATTTTTACACGTAGGAAATTAGGGAAATATCTTTCACAACTATAATCGAAATAACATTGCAAAAAACTGGAAAATTCAAGAACAGAAAGCTGCTGAGGCATGTAGGAACTAGCGCTACGAAAAAAATGTCATAGCCATGCAATGGCTCTGTCGCCTAGCGACAGTAATCGTCATCTAGCAACAGAGCCATAGTATGTCGACGGGCACTGTAGTCTCGCGCCGAGTTCTTCCAATACCGAGCCAGAAATCTGCCTTCTTGTTTCGACCAATTCTAGTACTGTTTGCTCGGTTTTACTTTCTGATTGAGTTTTTTCCTTTTTTCTGAACCCATATGTGTTCTACATATGGCCATAACCCTCTGGGAATTCACACTCCATCTACCCAATCGAACGCTCCTGGCAACGAAGGGTACATCCGAGTTTGTTGAATTGACTAAACCGTGGAAGCGAGTTTAACTCGCAGGGTCCCATCCACTCGCACCAACCCTTCCAAAGGTAAGGCTTCCGCGCGGTGCATCCAGACTCATAACCATGGACCCTCTTTGATTAACCCATATCCTGAACTTTAGAGAACTAGAGCCATGGTTAGGTTGCAAACTCATTGCATCATGTTGTGACTATTTGATTACTTGTGCATACTTACATGTAATTAAACTAACCATTTGGTTTGACTTGTAATTATAAATATGCTTAAATAAACTAACCAAGGACTAAAAGAATTTTCTTAATTAATTGATTAATTAATTTAAGCTAATAAATATGTCTAAAATCGAGTCATAGTTCCTTTGAGTCAATTCGAATTTTTATTCCCGTATACTGCACAAATGTCAACTTGTTTTGGTCATAGCCGGAGTTCTAGAATAGTTTACGAGTCGTACAACCTATGGATATGTAGCCCCGAGTTTTATCTTTCATTTGGCATTGGTTCGGACTATTCAGATTCACAGATCAAAAGTTATGACTAAAATACTACAGCCTGTCCAGTTTAGTGCACATACGTGAAGTCTTAACTTAGTCTTTGTTTGAGTCTAGTCACATAGTCTTGTCACATGGTTATGACACAAGTCTTAACATGTCACTTACACTCACTAGTCTTAGCACACACTTTGTATATGTCACCATGACCATGTTTTTAGGTTCATGCATTAGTCGTTTTTCCGTCATTTGAGTTGGGGGCCTATTCTATTCCTAATTCTCCCATACTTCTCTATCAAAATCATTTTTTCATCCATATCATTCTTCTTTGATCTCTTCTCATTTATGGCATGTTGAATAGAGCTTGAGTCAAAAATAAAAATTTACCCCCAATTTCCCTTTCCACAGCACTTGGTCAAGTAGAGAATGACGTTTAATCAAGTATAACACTTTTGTCCAAGAACTAATTTTTGATAAACCGATTCGACAAAAGAGAAAAGCTAAGAAGAAAATGGCGTCTTAGGAAGAAGTCAACGAACTTAGGAAGGACGTGGCTAACATGACTGAAATGATGAAGGCTATGGCACTACAAATTAATGACCCTGTGAAGCAACAACAAATGGAGCTTATGCAAGAAAGCTTGAGCAGACTCTCCAATGTTCCAGGGCATTAGTTCACAAGGGGTCTCGGTGGACAGGTGTAGACACCCAAATGTGTCTCCCGAAAACAAAACCCAGTGATGAATACCTTTCACGTCATTTGATTATCGAACGAAGTGAAAGTGTGGAAAGTCTAGTGATGAGGATGTTTTTATTAAAATATTTCTCTTTCTGTTTTCAAAAATATTTCTTTTCTTACTCTATTTATATAAAAATAGCCAATCCAATTTGGTTTGGTCCATGATAAGGGTTCGATAATAGTTTAGTTGGATTGGGCTTGAAAAGAACTCTCCAATGATATATTATAAGCCCAATTCCGATGAATTATGAGGAAGTTATGGATTAAAATAAATTAGACCCAATGATTTTAAATGTGGCCCAATGATCTAGAGGAGGACCTATTAATTATTATTCCTAAAGTAACTAGGATTGATTTTAATCTTCTAGGAATATAATTAGGATTGATTTTAATCTTCTAGGAATATCTAGAAGGTTCTCGTTAATTCTAATAATATTAGGATTGATAATTATATTTTTAAAGAAAAGATGTTTTATTTCGAATAAAATATGTTAAATCTGATTTTAAATATGCTTGGACGCATAATTACTTGTAACCGGTTTTAAGGTAATTACGCGTGTAAAAGCGCGTTGACTTTTAAACCAGCGCGCTGACTTTTGTCGCCTGGCGCTGACCTTCGTCTGGCGATGATCTTGTCGTCTGGCGCTGACTCCTGTTATTGGCGACAAGAGGTATTTTATTCCGAATAGGACTTGATTTGATCCTGTGCTATTTTTCCTATAAATAGGGGTCGTATCTCCTCCGTTTTCAGGGACAACAATCAATAATCATCTATTTTCATTCTCTCTCTAAAAGCTAGAAGCTTTCTCTCTCTATTCTTTTTCTAAACCTTCCCTCTCTCAAGATTCCACACTCATTAGCTCTAGACACACCTAGCCAAGTTCGAAGTTGCCTTCGCCCTAAACGTGAAAGGTTGATAATTTCTTAGGGTTTGGTCCCAAATCCCTATTTCAATTATTTAATTTAATTGTTTGATTTATTATTTTCCTTGAAGTTACTAACGTGTGTATTTTGTTATTAGAAAGAGGTACGAGGCATCGAAGTAAGTACTTTAATTGCTTTATTGATCTTTTGATATAGAAATCATGCTTAGATTATTTTGTTGATTCCTAGTATCATGTTAGGATGTTATATTGCTTCCTAGTATCATGTTTAGGATTAAATAATATTTCTGATATTATTATGATGCTTCCTATTTCTTTCCTAAACAGCATGTTAGTGTCATGTTAGGGATGAAGCTTTGATCTTTAATGTTTAGTGACATGCTAGGGTTTGTTATTAATCTTGTTAGTATCATGCCTAGGATCTTGCTATTATTATTATGCTTTATTGAGATTGAGAATATTATGATTGATGATGATTGTTATTATGTTACTTGATATTATTATTTGTTATTGCTTGATCACGCCTTTTATGCATATTTAAAAGGAATTTGTACTTGTAATCACGCTTAATAAGATAATTGATAATCTTGTTTAGGTTAACATGATTATAATTCAAGTGATCGCCAATAATAGATTTATTTGTGCATTAATATTCAACCAAATAGGTTAAACAGGTTTAGGGTTAATCTATTGATTGTATGCTAGTTAGAAAGCGCACATAAATACGAGAAGAATAAAGTAGAGGCCTATTTTTTAGGGCAAGTTCAATCTCTTTTAGGTTTGATTTGTACCTTCATCCCCGAATATCCAGTCATGGTTCCAGACCTATGGAGTTAGCGATCTCATGGATCGTTAAGGGATGTAACCTTCACCCTGTGAACGGTTTACAAGTTCCTAAAACTTGTTGGCGACTCTTTTGCTCTAGCTTCCTTCCCTTTGGACGCCACCATGCTTAAGTGTATGATCACAGTGGGGCTCAAGTGTGGATGCTTGAAATATTCCCTACAATAAGGAGCTTCTTCCGCAGAAGTTCAATGCTAATGACACCCCTAAGTTCAAGCCAACTGACAATCCTTACTTTCACTTAAGGGCTTTTGAAACTATAATGAACATTAAGGGGATTGATAGGAATATTTTTCACTCTTTGTTCTCACTATCTCTAGAAACCGTTTGTCAACATTGGTTCTTTTCTCTTGATAAAGAGAAGACCTCTACTTGGGATGGAATAATAAACGCTTTTGTTGATAGATATAAGTGCAACATTCAAGTTGAAATAGACCATAGACAACTTGAGAGTGTGGGATGCTTGAAATATTTCCTACAGTTTTTTGGCGACTCTGTTGGGGAGGATTTCTATTTTAATTCCTAAAATTTATTTTGGCAATGATTTAGAATGAGTGGATGAGACTCGAAAATTTCTAAGTATTTCATGTGCGTAATTTTGATTAACATTGTGGCATATGCATAAAAAGGTCCGCATTGGAAAGACCATCCGAAATGCGTAAAAAACATAGGATTTTTACATGTAGTAATCTAGGGAAATACCTTTCACAACTAAAGTCGAAATAATGCTAAGAAAAAAACTGGAAAATTAAAGAACAGAAAGATGCCGAGGCATGTAGGAATTAGCGATGAGAAAACAACGTCAACGCCAAACGATGGCGTTGTCTCCTGGCGACAGTCTTGTCATCTGGCGACAAATGCTATTTTCTCGCACCGAATTCTTCCAATACCGAGCCAGAAATCTACCTTCTTGTTTCGACTGGTTTTCTACTACTGTTTGCTCTATTTTACTTCCTGATTGAGTTTTTCCCTTTTTTTTAAACCCATATGTGTTCTACATATGGCAATAACCCTCTGGGGATTCACGCTCCATCTACCTAATCGAACGCTCCTGGTAACGAAGGGTACATCCGAGTTTGTTGAATTCACCAAACCGTGGAAGCGAGTTTAACTCGCAGGGTCCCATCCACTCGTGCCAACCCTTCCAAAAGTAAGGCTTCCGCGCGGTGCATCTGGACTCATAACCATGGATCCTTTTTTACTAACCCATATCCCGAACTTTAGAGAACTAGAGCCATGGTTAGGTTGCAAACTCATTACATCATATCGTGACTATATGACTACTTGTGCATTATTTGTTGTGCATATCTTATATGTGTTTTCCCCTAACCGTTTGTTTGACTTGTGTATGAGTTAAATAAATAAATAAATTAATGACTAAAGGACTTTGCTAATTTAATTAATTAATTAATAATTGGTTAAAGTCTAATAAATTGATTAAACTTAACTTAGCACGACTTTTAAGCTTGTCCCTTTAGAGCAAAATACTCAAAACAGTCCCAGATCGATGTTCCAGAATGACGCAGAGATTTGGACTGTGGCGCCACGCGCTAGAGATTAGCGCCAAGCGACGATCCCGACGTCAGGCGCTGACTTTTAGCGTCTAGCGACAGTTTTGTCGTCTGACGACAGCCTGTATTTTTGCTCGAGTCTTTACGACGAGTCTGATTAATCAATTTGCTAAAACGGTTTAATCAATTTATTAATGACAATAATCATGTTCAGTCCTTAATCGAGTCTAGGCACATAGTCCATTGGTCTCACGAAAGAGTCAAAGTATGTCACTCACATTCACTATTAAAGCACACACATAATATGTCACATTTTGACCATGTCTAGAGGGTCTTCTATACGCCTATTTTTCCGTCATTTTTTTTAGGGGGGTAAGTCGGATATTAATCCTCCAATTAAACCATACTTGTCTAAACCCTTGGTTGGTATTCAAAAATACACCCTATTTTTTGCTTTTTTGCTTTTAAAATCAATAAAGTCAAAGTCAAATTCGAGTAAAGTCATTAAAACAAATAAATGGTTTAATTTATAAAGCTTGGTCAAGAAAGGAAGGGCGGTTAATCAAAGACAATACATTCTTTCAAATACTCCTTTTTGACAACCCCATCACTTGGAAAAGAAAAGCTAAGAAGATCATGGCGTCTCAAGAAGAAGTTAATGAACTCAAAAAGGATGTAGCCAACCTAACTAAATTGATGAAGAATATAGCTCTTCAAGTCAATGACCCTATGAGGCAACAACAAATGGAGCTCATGTAAGAAAGCTTGAGCAAAATATCCAATGACTATAGATTCCAGGGCATTAGCTCACAAGGGGTCTCAGTGGACAAGGAACTTCTTCCGGAGAAGTTCAATGCCAGTGACATCCCTAAATTCAAGGCAACAGATAATCCTTAACTTTCACTTAAGAGCGTTCGAGACAATAGTGAACATTAAAGGGATAGATAAGAAAAATTTTCATACATTGTTTTCTTTATCACTCGAAACTGTTTGCCAACAATGGTTCTTTTCCCTTGACAAGGAGAAAACCTCTACTTGGGATGCCATTGTAAATGCTTTTATTGATAGGTACAAGTGTAATATTCAAGTTGAAACTAATCATAGGGAACTTGAGATACTTAAACAAAAAGAGAATGAAGGTTTTACTTCTTTCTTTAATAAGTGGAGGGAAACCTCTGCTAAGATGATTGAGGTACCTACCGAAAAGGAATCTGTGAGATTGTTCATAAAAAATCTCCAGGAAAAATATTCTAAGCATCTCAAGTATCAAAGCAATTTGAATACTTTCAAGGCCGTCTATGACATTGGAATTAATATTGAATACGACCTTGCAAAACAAAAAGCTGCTAACACTAACTCCAACAGTGGCTGGAAAGGAAAGAAGAACGACAATCCTTATTCTTCCAAAACCACCCACTCAAACAATGTTAGCACCTTTAATCTAAATGAAGTCTTCACTATGAATAATCAAGGACAAAAGAAACCATTTAGGAGAAACTTTAATCCTATTGGTATGAGTTATGACACCGCATTTGACCGTCTTCATGCAAAAGGTCTTATAACTCCTATTGGACCATTTGGGGATCCACCGGTCGAAAAGAGAACGGCTAATTGGAACCCCCAATGCACACTGCAAGTACCATCAAGGTAGGGGCCATCTTACCGAGAATTGCTGGAAGCTAAAGGAAGCTATCCAGGACTTAATCGACAACAATAAACTCCCAGTGCCTCGCGCAAGCAAGAAGCCAAGCATCAATAGTACACCACTTTCTGACTCCTTGGCTATTTCTGATGAGGAAAATTCTATTGATCCCTCATCTTTGATCAAACCAGTCGAAGAAACTCATGCCCTTGGAAAGGAAGAAGAAGTATTCTTCGACTCCATGATTGAACCGTCCTTAATGCAACAACCGCCCACTAAGGAAGATATATTGCTTCTCGTGTATTCGGTAGAGAAATTGGTTGGTATATGTAGAAGAGTTCTTGAATGTACTGAACAAGAACGAAATAAATATGTCAAGACTAACATAAAGAAACCATTCTCTCTTCAAGTAGTCGAAACACCCAAAAGGAGCCATAGTTCAAAATGCTCTCCGAGAGTGGCAAGATTAAACCTCTCGAACCGAGACCATTTGAATCACTAAAGAGGACGGATAGGTTCCATTGTCCATATCATCAGTCAGGGGGACATACAATAGAACACTGTTTTAAATTTAAGGATTTAATTCAGAAACTGATTGATGATAAAAAGTTAGTCCAAATTCCACAAGAGAAAGATGCTACCATTAATGGAATTTGGGACAGTGACGATGAAGACGTCTACCTTAAGGATATGGAAGAGACCCCACTCTCCACAATATATCCAATGGACGACATTTGGGATGAAGAATATTCACCCATAGATGTTCTCACAAGATTCGGGAGAATGCAACCTCCCATTACTGTGCAACAACCTATTCCTACCACTCAGCAAGTTCCCACACCCATTATAGAAGACAACGATGTTGTCAAGCAATTAAAGAAGACTAAAGTTGATATGAATGTATGGAAACTTTTTGCTACATCCCATCAACATAGATTGGCAGTAATGAATGCCTTGGACAAAATAGGAATAGATTCTGAAACCACTCTTGAGGGGTTGGTTAACTTTCTCACGAGTGATCTTCCAAGTCCCATCAATTTGATTACCTTTTCTGACAAGGACCTACCTCCAGAGGGTGATAAACATAACAAAGCACTAAACCTCACAGTAATCTGCAAGAGAATGAATGTCCCAATGACTCTTGTAAATAATGGATCAGCAATTAACGTATGTCCACTCCGAACTGCGAGAATGTTAGGGATAAAAGATGAAGACTTGTCTCCGTCTACACAGGGAATAAGAGCCAATGACAACACTCGCCGCCAAGCACTTAGGACTATCACCATGAATGTAATGGTAGGAGTCATAGAACATGCTACTAATTTTCAAGTGGTAGACATTAAAGCATCTTTCAACCTATTGTTGGGACGTCCTTGGCTTCACGACCTAAAGGCCGTCCCTTCATCAACAAGTGAAGCCTATAGTTGGAGGAATCCCTGTCACAATTGATGCTTCACCAATGAGAATCAAGGCTATCGAGAATCCTATCATAAATGTGGAGCACGATGAAGATGACGAAGACCTGTGGGGGCTTCAACGAAGAGGTCTCCTTAATTGAGGAGGATGAAAGGACCCCTCTTCACTACGACCTCCACTCTAACATGACAGTAAATGCTATCCTCAAGAAACAGGGACACTTTCTAGGAATGACCCTCGGAAAGAAGAAAGGGATAGCAAAGCAAATGGGACTACTTGGCCTCCCTAAATTTGACATTTTTGGACTTGGTTTTGAACCTACTTCGGATCTTAAGAGCCCGGGAAAAAGCAAATGCACGTAGGAATGCTCGTACCCAAAAGAAAGCGATCCCAATGGATCATTATCCTCTTACCCTAAATGGGCAATTCATAAAAGAGGGAGAGGATTATCCATGCTATGAATTTCCTGAACCCTTTGTCAAGAATGGGATAAGACAACCTGGGTTCGAAATATTTTTGGATTGTAATTTCCTAGACGATGTCCCAACTCCCATTCATAAGGAGAAAGCACCCCCATGCTTTGAGTTTAATGTCACGGGACTTCTCTTTGGGTATGAGAAGAATGAGCCAACGCATATCGAAGATAATTCTTTGCTCATTCAAACAGTACTACAGAGTGATAACTTTGATCCCTCCAAACTTATCACTCCAGCATAGGGTCTAGTTCAAGGATGGCGAACGATTGTTAAAGTGATTACTCCAAGTGGAAGAAAGATCTCCATAACAACCGGACAAGGACCAATGTTCGATGAATCGTCTGAGTTTTCCCCTATCGAGTCTTCTAAGTCTTTAATCGTAGCACCCTCTCCTAGTTCTTATTCCTTAGCACCTTCTCTTAGAATAGTTAATAATCAAGTCCCAACGGACATAAATTTATTTGATGTAATGGTTTCTAAATTCAATAACATGTCTTCTTTTGCTTACTCCTCGTGTCATTCTTTAACTCAAGATGATGAGCATTGCTTAACTAACAATAAAAGTGACAAAGAAATAATTAAAGCAATGAAGACACTTGAAAATAAAACACCGGTAATTGAGGATACTGAAACGGTTGACATCTCAAAAGATCCAACTATTAAAAGAGAAGTTAAAATCAAACTAACACTTAATGCAGATGAAAGAATCGATTTTATTAATCTATTAAAAGAATTCATCGATGTATTCGCTTGGTCATATGAAGATATGCTAGGCATTAATAGAGAAATAGCTCAACACACAATACCACTAATTCCAGGAATGAAACCTGTAAAACAAAATTTACGTCGAATGAAACCCGACGTAGCCCTTAAAATAAAAGAAGTACAAAAACAGATAACAGCAGGTTTTATCAGGGTATCCAAATACCCCGAATAGGTCGCAAATGTAGTCCCAGTTCCGAAGAAGGATGGAAGGGTACGAATGTGTGTCGACTATCGAGATCTAAATAAGGCAAGTCCAAAGGACGACTTCCCTTTACCACACATCGATATTCTAGTAGATAATACAGCAAACCACACACTTCTCTCATTTATGGATGGATACGCAGGGTACAATCAGATCCTCATGGCAGAAGAAGACATGGAGAAAACAACGTTTATAACACCTTGGGGCACTTACTGTTACACGGTGATGCCTTCGGGTTGAAAAACGCGGGTGCCACTTACCAACGAGCAGCAACTGCTTTACTCCATGACATGATGCACAAGGAAGTCGAAGTCTATGTAGATGACATGATTGTGAAATCAAAGGATCGCCCAGGGCATTTGGTAGCCCTAAGAAAATTCTTTGAAAGGTTAAGGAAATACAACATGAGGTTGAACCCATCCAAGTGTGCTTTTGGAGTTACCTCGGGAAAACTCTTAGGATACGTCATTAGCTCTAGAGGAATAGAGATAGACCCAACCAAGATCAAGGCAATCATTTCAATGCCACCACCCAAAATCGAGAAACAAATTCGGGGATTCATTGGCCGGTTGCAATACATAAGTAGGTTCGTATCTAAATTGACAACAATATGTGAACCAATAGACAAGAAGCTTAAAAAGAATGTACCAGTAATATGGGACGATGAGTGTTAAAAAGCCTTTGAGAAGATCAAAGCCTACCTCGCTAATCGTCCCGTATTAGCACCAACACTCCCAGGAATCCCTCTTAGGTTGTACTGAACAGTCACCAAAGAGACAATGGGGGCTATGCTCGCACAAGAAGTAGAAGGAAAGGAGAAAGCCATCTACTATTTAAGAAAAAAGATGCTCGAGTATGAAATACGTTATACACCACTTGAGAAATTGTGCCTCGCATTGGTGTGAGCCATAAGTTAAGACATTACATGCTCGTCCATACGGTCTTTGTAGTATCTCGAATGGATCCACTCAAATATCTCTTCAAGAAATCTACACTAAATGGGTGAATATCAAGATGGATAGTCAACCTAGCCCAATTCGATGTAAGGTTCATGCCTCAAAAGGCTATTAAAGGATCCGTGGTTTCAGATTTCTTAGCGGATTTCCCGATAGAAGATTCTACGCCTATACGTGAGAACGATTTTCTAGAAGAAGACTTGATGGTCACAGAACATGATACTTGGACTCTCTACTTCGACGGAGCCTCAAACCAAAAGGGATGTGGTGTAGGAGTACTACTGGTATCACCTAAAGAAGAACATGTTCCTATCTCTATAAAGCTAGATTTCGACGTTACCAATAACGCTGCAGAATACGAAGCATGCGTGGTAGCCCTCGAAACAGCATTGGCGTTGGGAGTAAAGACACTTCGAATTTTCAGGGATTCTTCGTTGATCATCAATCAAATTTCCAAGAGATGGAAAGTAAGGAGTGAAAGCTTGGCCCCTTACCAAACCTACCTGGAAAATCTCACAAACCAATTGGAAAAGGTAGAATACACATATCTACCTAGAGAGGAAAATCAATTTGCTGATGCCTTAGCAAGACTAACCTCAATGGTTAGAATTCCTACGGAAATCGAGCAAATGCCCTTAACAATAGAAAAAAGGCATAAACCGGCTTATATCCAAGCAATAGAGGATGATGAAGTAACCCAAGAAGAAGAAGAAGAAGAAGAAGAAGAACCTTGGTATACAAACATCCTCAACTATGTCACAAAGGGAGAATATCCACTCCATGCTGACAAAAGAGCAAAACGAGCCTAAAGACTTTTGACCTCCCAATATGTGCTCATTAACGACGAGTTACACAAAAGGGTACCTAAAGGTCGAGCTTTTCTATGTGTAGGCAAAAAGGAAGCCCAAAAGGCTATGAGAATAGTCCATGAAGGGGTGTGTGGAACACACGTAAATGGCAAAATGCTAGTCCAAAAGATAATGCGCGAAGGATATTATTGGACTACCATGAATAGGGACTGTCATCAATACGTCAAAAGATGCCCCAAATTCCAAATATATGCTAACTTGCAACATGTTCCTCCGTCTCTCCTCTACACCTATACATCACCATGGCCATTCTCAACATGGGGAATAGATATTATTGGGAGAATCACTCCTCTAGGAACAGGAGGCCATGAATACATATTAGTAGCAATTGATTACTTCCCTAAATGGGTTGAAGCAAAATCATATGCTAAACTCACTGCAAAACATGTACCACTCTTTATCGAAAGAAACATCATTTGTTGATATGGAGTCCCACATGAAATAATAAGTGACAATGGAACTCACTTTTAAGCAGAATGTCAAGAATTGTTACAAAAGTATGGCATTAAACACCATCAGTCTTCTCCATACAGACCTCAGGCAAATGGTGCAGTTGAGGCAGCTAATAAAAATCTAAAGACAATCATCGAAAAGATGACAGAAAATTACAAAGATTGGCATGACAAACTCTACTTTGCTCTATGGGGTTATCGAACGTCAATTCGATCATCAACAGGGAATACACCATTTTCCTTAGTCTATGGAATGGATGTCGTACAACCTGTAGAGCTAGAAATACCTTCTCTACGCATCGCGTTAGAAAGTAAACTCGATGAAGTAGAATGAACTGGAGCGAGATATGAGGATCTAATTCTACTCGATGAAAAACGACTAGAAGCTCTACATCATACTCAATGTTATCAAACTCGTATGGCTAGAAACTTCAACAAAAAAGTCAAGACAAGAAATATTAAAGTAGGAGAATTGGTGTTAAAAGCATTAAGGAAAAACGTTTTAGACCCAAGAGGCAAGTTTAGACCCAATTGGTCTGGACCATATGTTGTCAAGACTATCCTATCAGGAGTTGCTGCAAAACTAACTGATATGGATGGCAATGAGTTCTCAAACATGACAAACCTTGACCAACTTAAGAAGTACTACTCATAATTACTTGAGTAGGACACTCAAGAGAACTACGTTTGGCCTGATTCCTTAGGAAAGGATACGTAGGCAACCCTTATAGGGTGCGGCCACTATAATTTTTATAAACCTCGCATTTCAACAAATTAACTCGGAGCAATTAGCGAGAAAATTCGCAAACGCATCCATGAAGAGTTGTCGCCTGAAGACAGATGTCAGCGTCGGCCGACATCAGCAGCGTCTGACGACGAAGCTCAGAACCAAGCGACGAACAGTAGCGTCTGGCGACGACAACAGCGCCAGACGACGAACACCAGCTTCTGGCGACAGACCTAAATTACGAAGCCAATTTCTCTACATTAAACTTGGCGAATTTCGGTGTATTTCGGAAATTTTCGACTTTCGTACTCGAATACTTTCAGAAAAAATAATTAAGTGTTTTCATTGCTTTGATGGAGATTATAATTTAAATGTTGATTTAATTTAAAAAGCTAAAAATTGCATTAATATAGTAAAGCAAATTACATTATTGATGGAATTTAAATGAAAGCTTAAAAAATAAATTAACTTAAAAATAAATTTTGTCTAATAAGTTGAAAGTAAAGCAATGCTCTAATCTTTCTTCTCTTTCTTTGCTCTCTTCCAAATCTTGCCAGCTTCTTCTTCCTCATCCATTACTTTTGCTAACAAGCATCCTTTGGAGGATCTGCATTCAATTTTGGTGTTAATAGTTTCTCCCTTAGCCGTTACACCATGTTTCTTCTCTACCCATATCTTCTTTTTTGTAGAGTTAGCCTTCCTTTTCTTTTCGCCTTTAGTAGTGTCTTTCTTTTTAGGCATCATAGGAGTTTTAAATTCAACCTTTTCGCCTAAGCGTTCAATAACAGGAGCTATCTTGTCTCCCAGACGATTCTTCACATTGGTTTTATTTTGATCTTTCTTTTTGACCTTTTTAGGCCTATCAAGTAGCCAAAGCTTCACATCCTTGGACAAAGAAGGAGGAACCTTTCGGGTGATAACTTCCCATAAAGGCCTAGCACTCCAATAAGCATCAAACCTCTCTACTTCTTGTGACACAGGATATTCATAAGGACGACGAAGATCTCTAGAAGGAATGGTTTGAGCAAGGCCATACTGCCTTTTTACCCTGTAGGGGTAATAAAAAGTCAAGTTGGATAAGCTTGAAGACGACAAAAGGGTTGCTTGTTGACACCAACCATCTTCTCAATTCTCCACCAAGGGATGATCCATTTGATAGTAGAATCACAAAAAGCGAATATTTTACTCCACTCCCGGCGACCAATCTTTATGGAAAAGCGTTTCTTTCGCCTAACAAAGCAATTTGGTGTATATTTTTCAATATTGTCAGGAGGACTAATTAATTCTAGCCTCTCCATTAACCACATCTGCAACAATTCAATGCAAATAATTAGTATTACTATAAAAAAATATATATTTTTAATTTACATAATTAAGAATATTATTTTTCTACCGGTAATAAAATTGGAGAGCCTCGAAATGGTGCTTTGGATTTTTCTTTAATTCATCCGAACTAAGCATAGTCTCTCCAACAATTAATGGCATTGGATTCCTCCCTAATTCAATTTGTTCCATGACAGACACTAAAATTGCTTGACCCTCACGATTATTTCCACTAGTGAGGAGATATTGGCTAAACATGCAAAAGAGAAAAGCTCTCCTCCGATAAACATGAAAAGACTCAGAATATGGTCTATCAAACTAGTGGCATGCAAATTCTTTCAGATTTACTACAGTTCCATCTACAATATTTGTTAGATCCCTGTCTTTAAGATTAAAGAAACACTCAAAATCCTTATAATAATATTCACTCATATTAGGAATTACCGCAAGATCCATGGAAGGAAAGCCTAAAATAGCACCAAATTCTTCCGGTAAAGGACTAATTTCATCACAACCTAATCTATAGCAATGAGTGTCTGGATCCCAATTCTAAGGCAGTATGAATAAAATCTATATCCATGTCTACACCCTTAATACCATAAATACCTCCCAGATGAAAGAAATCAAGCTCTTTTCTCTCCTTAGCAGTCAAAGATTAGCACCACTCACGAGTAAAATCACTAAAACTTTTAGACATGATTGCTTAAAGAGAATTAAAGCTATAATTGTTATTTAAATCTGTTTGAAATATACAAAATTCAGCAGATTTGGGGGCTATTTATGCACAAAACTGGTACAGTTTGTTTTTCGAAAGGATTCGGAGAAAAACAGTGCATCGCCAGACGACAAGAAAAGTGCCTAGCGACGAGCATTGTCGCTTGGCGACAAGATCAGCGTTTGGCGATGACGTCAACGTTTGGCGACAGAGAGTCGGTTTGACGACGGCTTTCTCGCGTTATGCAAATCATATGTTTTTTTTATTACAACTCGATTTTGCGCGTTGACTTTATGTTTTTATCCCTTTCAAACGACTAATTTAAGCTTAATTAATTGAAGGCTTATGGTAGTCAAAATTTTATTTTTCATTTTTCTTTTTGGGGAGAAAGTTGGATACCCTTCATTAATAATAAAAATGACGGAAATTTTTGCGCAAAAATTAGTCACCATCTTTTCACACACTCACATGCACATAAAATAAAAAATAAAATATAAAATAAACATAATAAATTTGTATATACAATATGACTAATGTAGAAGTCATATAATACAAATTAGCAAAGTCCTACAAGTCAAATAAAAGTAAATACGAAGTACAGCTACGGTGCCAGAGGACGCAAATGGGGAGGAATTCCCAAAGTATCAAAAAACAATGTAGAACGTGGGGTGTGCTCCTCACTAGCTCGAGGCTCACCCCGACATTGAATCGCTAACGGCTGAGGCTGTTGTGGCTGCTGCGATGACGAGCCAACCTCGTATGTTCCACCACCCCCTATAGGAGCTGATGTCACGCCTCCTTGGCCTGTCGGCCTAACGGGTGCACCCTCAGACGAAGAGCCTGAACCCTCCGATCTCTCGGTGGGAGTCATCTTCGACCGGCCACCCTTGCCCTTGGAAGAGGTACGACGACGTCTCGAGCCAGACTCGGATCTCTCTCTACCAGCATCAGGTCTCGTCCGAGTATGTGGCGGAGGAATAGGCTGCCCCTACAAGAATGAATCAAGTCAGATGCAAAAATAAACAAATAAAACATCTGAAAAGAATAAGAGAAATACCTCTGTAGCAGTGTCGTCACGACGACTAGAGGCTCGGTCCCGCAATCTCACCAGCTGGTAGCGAAAGGCGTCCATACCCCTCGCCATCCTCGTTACTACCTCGCGAGTAAACTATCAAGAGACAAAGTCAGTAACAGTCAATGATATATAAGTAAACAATGAACAAATGACTCACCCAAGTCTGATGCGGGGAACAGACTTCTCGATGAAACGATGTTCCGGAGGAGCCAGTGGAATCATCTCCTCGACCGGACCATACATCCCTTGATAGGTGATGGATACCGGTGGAGGAACGAACTCTGCACAAGTGTCTTGGCAAAACAACTTCAAATTGTTAGTATCTAGTTGGGGGCTATACAAAGGACAAATGCACAAGATAAAGAATACCTCCTCTACTCCCTCTAGTAAAGCAGGTGGTGGAGCCAAGAGCGGCAGTAGTGCCTCTTTGTAGCATAGCTCTGGACGAGCGTGAGTCTGCCAAGGTGTGCCTTCTAGCGCCCTACTCGCCAAGGTCCTCAACCTTGCCTTATCGAATATATGCGGAGGAGGGAGAGTAGGAACAACAAAAGCCTCCGAGGAGTGCTGAATAGCCACTCTCTCGCCTAGATACACCGCAGCATCATACGTCCCCTAGAAGTACCGACGCTGAGTGGTGTATTGCGCAGCAAGCGCAGGAATGTCAAAATCGGCCCACGACCGAAACACTACGGCCGGCTCCTACAAAATGCGTGCTCATAAGATAAAATCCTACTAAAGGTATAAGAAGGAAATTATTTGAGGAACATACTGAGAAGATCAACTCTCGAATGCGATTAGTAGTAGCCTAGTCATTGAGACGGCCTCCCAAACAGGCAGCAACGGGAAGCTCGCGAGGTGAAGGTCTCGCCGGCGTAAGAGATAGAAAGTACTCGTAGAACCAGATCTACGAAGATAAAGAAATGTCAATGAATGCCAATACAGATCTAGAGCTAACTTTTAAAAGAAATAAAGTGTACCTCTACGACTCTCCAAGAGCTGCAAAGTGCAATGTCTCCCTCGAAGGAGCTATGACGACTAGAAAGTCGCAGTCCGACTAGGAAGTCCGCATAGGCCAGGCTGGCCCAATCATACGACCCGACAGAAGCAAGGTCGCGAACAGCAGGCAGGTACTAGAGTAGCACTCGACTACCTCTGTCAGGAGAAAAGGTCCCTGACAACAGGATAAGAGCGAAAATGCGCACCCGTTGCTCTGGGGTGTTCGCATGGTCCTGAAATGCCACCGCAAGCGTACTCCGGCGAACGCATCTAGTGCTAAGCTGCGTCGGATCAGCCTCAGCACGAGCCCGAATGGTGATAGGGCCCAACAGCTCCAGTACCTCTAGAGAAAAGACAGAGATCTCGCTATCGAAAGGAAGCGGGACCGAAGTGAACTCCAATCCCGTGATAAGACTGAAGTCAGTAGGGTTAATAGTCATCTCACCCCAGGGAAAATGGAAGGTTTTGGTGGTGTCCCAAAATAACTCCACCAAAGCTCGGACTACGTAGTGGCTTCGTCCGAAAGAGTACATAGCCTGAGTGGCTCGCAACAGAGGTGTCAAGCCACATGACTCCCACAAAAGGCGCAGACCGTTATGGTCGCGGAAGTATGTATCATATAAAGAGCCGATGGTCGTGTTGCCAGAACCATGGCTGCGGACTCGCCCGCTGTGAATCCCTCGACAAATGCGCTCCGAAATGTGAAACTCAGGTGCGAAATATAGAGTGCGCTCGTCCCACTCTGGAAATCTCCCTAGAGAAGAAGAGGTATCTACGGGATCGTCCTCCCGATGAGCCTCCCTAGAATGAGAACGAGAACCCGAGCCTCGTCGTCTAGCCATGCTATATTATCCAAAATACCAGAAAATTAAGGTTCTATAGTATCTAAGGTTCGCCTAGCCGCATGATACTATGTTCGCAAAAACAGAGTACGTAGTACTAAAATAGAGTATAATTTCAATCCGACCATAAACGACAATTTTCAGTAATCAAACAATTTCTTGCAATATTATGAAAAATATTGTGACAAATTTGACAAGAATGGCTAGCAAAAACAAGAGGAACAAGTCACATTGTTCTCACGAACTCAAGGGGTTCAACAATGGCAATTTGCCTATTTCTTCACCAAATTGGGTAAAACAAGTCTCAAAATGCTTTAAACATGATATATAAACATAACAAAGCAATTTTAAGGCATAAAATTCAACGAACGAAGCAAATTAAGCATAATTGGGTTCGATTTTTCCGAATACCCGCGCATAAACATCTCTGAATTCAGCAAAAAACGAGATAAGTTTGAGAAAAACTTACACGGATCGGGAAAATAGATGAGATAAGCTTTGATTTGCAATAAGTTTGAGCGAATTTTGTGGACAAACGAGCAAGAACGCCTAATTTGAAGTCTCGAATGCAAATGAACAATAGCAGCAGCAGTAATGAACAATGCGATGGCTCTGTCACCTAGCGATAGTAACTGTCATCTGGCAACAGAGCCATAATCTGGCGACGGGCACTGTAGTCTCGCGCCGAGTTCTTCCAATACCGAGCCAGAAATCTACCTTCTTGTTTCGACCAATTCTAGTACTGTTTGCTCGGTTTTACTTTCTGATTGAGTTTTTTCCTTTTTTCTGAACCCATATGTGTTCTACATATGGCCATAACCCTCTGGGAATTCACACTCCCTCTACCCAATCGAACGCTCCTGGCAACGAAGGGTACATCCGAGTTTGTTGAATTCACCAAACCGTGGAAGCGAGTTTAACTCGCAGGGTCCCATCCACTCGCACCAACCCTTCCAAAGATAAGGCTTCTGCGCGGTGCATCTACACTCATAACCATGGACCCTCTTTGACTAACCCATATCCTGAACTTTAGAGAACTAGAGCCATGGTTAGGTTGTAAATTCATTGCATCATGTTGTGACTATTTGATTACTTGTGCATACTTACATGTAATTAAACTAACCATTTGGTTTGACTTGTAATTATAAATATGCTTAAATAAACTAACCAAGGACTAAAAGAATTTTCTTAATTAATTGATTAATTTATTTAAGCTAATAAATATGTCTAAAATCGAGTCATAGTTCCTTTGAGTCAATTCGGATTTTTATTCCCGTATACTGCACAAATGTCAACTTGTTTTGGTCATAGCCGGAGTTCTAGAATGAATTACGAGTCGTGCAACCAACAGATATGTAGCCCCGAGTTTTATCTTTTATTTGGCCTTGGTTCGGACAATTCGGATTCACAGATCAAAAGTTATGACTAAAATACTACAGCCTGTCCAGTTTAGTGCACATACATGAAGTCTTAACTTAGTCTTTGTTTGAGTCTAGTCACATAGTCTTGTCACATGGTTATGACACAAGTCTTAACATGTCACTTACACTCACTAGTCTTAGCACACACTTTGTATATGTCACCATGACCATGTTTTTAGGTTCATGCATTAGTCGTTTTTCCGTCATTTGAGTTGGGGGCCTATTCTATTCCTAATTCTCCCATACTTCTCTATCAAAATCATTTTTTCATCCATATCATTCTTCTTTGATCTCTTCTCATTTATGGCATGTTGAATAGAGCTTGAGTCAAAAATAAAAATTTACCCCCAATTTCCCTTTCCACAACACTTGGTCAAGGAGAGAATGACATTTAATCAAGTATAACACTTTTGTCCAAGAACTACTTTTTGATAAACCGATTCGACAAAAGAGAAAAGCTAAAAAGAAAATGGTGTCTCAGGAAGAAGTCAACGAACTTAGGAAGGACGTGGCTAACATGACTGAAATGATGAAGGCTATGGCACTACAAATTAATGACCCTGTGAAGCAACAACAAATGGAGCTTATGCAAGAAAGCTTGAGCAAACTCTCCAATGACTATAGGTTCTAGGGCATTAGTTCACAAGGGGTCTCGGTGGACAGGTGTAGACACCCAAATGTGTCTCCCGAAAACAAAACCCAGTGATGAATACCTTTCACGTCATTTGATTATCGAACGAAGTTAAAGTGTGGAAAGTCTAGTGATGAGGATGTTTTTATTAAAATATTTCTCTTTCTGTTTTCAAAAATATTTCTTTTCTTACTCTATTTATATAAAAATAGCCAATCCAATTTGGTTTGGTCCATGATAAGGGTTCGATAATAGTTTAGTTGGATTGGGCTTGAAAAGAACTCTCCAATGATATATTATAAGCCTAATTCCGATGAATTATGAGGAAGTTATGGATTAAAATAAATTAGGCCCATTGATTTTAAATGTGGCCCAATGATCTAGAGGAGGGCCTATTAATTATTATTCCTAAAGTAACTAGGATTGATTTTAATCTTCTAGGAATATAATTAGGATTGATTTTAATCTTCTAGGAATATCTAGAAGGTTCTCTTTAATTCTAATAAGATTAGGATTGATAATTATATTTTTAAAGAAAAGATGTTTTATTTCGAATAAAATATGTTAAATCTGATTTTAAATATGCTTGGACGCATAATTACTTGTAACCGGTTTTAAAGGTAATTACACGTGTAAAAGCGCGTTGACTTTTAAACCAGCGCGCTGACTTTCGTCGCCTGGCGCTGACCTTCGTCTGGCGACGATCTTGTCGTCTGGCGCTGACTCCTGTCATTAGCGACAAGAGGTATTTTATTTCGAATAGGACTTGATTTGATCCTGTGCTATTTTTCCTATAAATAGGGGTCGTATCTCCTCCGTTTTCAAGGACAACAATCAATAATCATCTATTTTTTTCTCTCTCTAAAACCTAGAAGCTTTCTCTCTCTATTATTTTTCTAAACCTTCCCTCTCTCAAGATTCCACACTCATTAGCTCTAGACACACCTAGCCAAGTTCGAAGTTGCCTTCGCCCTAGACGTGAAAGGTTGATAATTTCTGAGGGTGTGGTCCCAAATCCTTATTTCAATTATTTAATTTAATTGTTTGATTTAATATTTTCCTTGAAGTTACTAACGTGTGTATTTTGTTATTAGAAAGAGGTACGAGGCATCGAAGTAAGTACTTTAATTGCTTTATTGATCTTTTGATATAGAAATCATGCTTAGATTATTTTGTTGATTCCTAGTATCATGTTAGGATGTTATATTGCTTCCTAGTATCATGTTTAGGATTAACTAATATTTCTGATATTATTATGATGCTTCCTATTTCTTTCCTAAATAGCATGTTAGTGTCATGTTAGGGATGAAGCTTTGATCTTTAATGTTTAGTGTCATGCTAGGGTTTGTTATTAATCTTGTTAGTATCATGCCTAGGATCTTGCTATTATTATTATGCTTTATTGATATTAAGAATATTATGATTGATGATGATTGTTATTATGTTGCTTGATATTATTATTTGTTATTGGTTGATCACGCCTTTTATGCATATTTAAAAGGAATTTGTACTTGTAATCATGCTTAATAAGATAATTGATAATCTTGTTTAGGTTAACATGATTATAACTCAAGTGATCGCCAATAATATATTTGTTTGTGCATTAATATTCAACCAACATATATTAAACAGGTTTAGGGTTAATCTATTGATTGTATGTTAGTCAGAAAGCGCACATGAATACGAGAAGAATAAAGTAGAGGCCTATTTTTAGGGCAAGTTCAATCTTTTTTAGGTTTCATTTGTACCTTTATCCCCGAATATCCAGTCATGGTTCCAGACCTATGGAGTTAGCGATCTCATGAATCGTTAAGGGGTGTAACCTTCACCCTGTGAACGGTTTACAAGTTCCTAAAACTTGTTGGCGACTCTTTTGCTCTAGCTTCCTTCCCTTTGGACGCCACCATGCTTAAGTGTATGATCACAGTAGGGCTCAAGTGTGGGATGCTTGAAATATTCCCTACAATAGGGAGCTTCTTCTGCAGAAGTTTAATGCCAATGACATCCCTAAGTTCAAGCCAACTGACAATCTTTACTTTCACTTCAGGGCTTTTGAAACTATAATGAACATTAAGGGGATTGATAGGAATATTTTTCACTCTTTGTTCTCACTATCTCTAGAAACCGTTTTTCAACATTGGTTCTTTTCTCTTGATAAAGAGAAGACCTCTACTTGGGATGGAATAATAAACGCTTTCATTGATAAATATAAGTGCAGCATTCAAGTTGAAACAGACCATAGACAACTTGAGATGCTAAAGCAATAAGAAAACGAAGGGTTCACCTTTTTCCTTAACAAGTGGAGAGAAACTTTCGCTAATATGGTCGAGATCCCTACTGAAAAGGAGTCTGTGAGGATGTTCATCAAGAATCTTCAAGACAAGTATTTGAAGCATTTGAAATATCAACATAATTTGAATACTTTTAAGGCCGTCTACGACATAGGTATTGAAATCGAAGATGACCTTGCAAAGCAAAAAGCTACTAACAATAGCAACAACAGTGGTTGGAAAGGAAAGAAGAACGACAATCCTTCTTCTTTTGAAAACACCCACTCTAGCAACAACGTTAGTACCTTTGATCTCAATGAAGTCTTAGCCATGGATAACCAAGGATCTAAAAAGCAATTAAGGAAAGAGTTCACTCCTATTGGGATGAGCTATGATACTGCCTTCGATCGACTCCATCCCAAGGGATTCATTACTCCCATTGGACCTATTCAAGATCCCGCACCTGAGAAGAGATTGCCTAGTTGGAACCCAGATGCACATTGCAAGTACCATCAAGGTAGGGGTCATACTATTGAGAGCTGTTGGAAGCTAAAAGAAGCCATCCAATATTTGATCGATAATAACAAGCTTCCCATACCTCCAGCCGGCAAGAAGACCGAGTGATGATAAAGCACAAGACACGAGGCGAGCTTCAACGACAAGATTTCATGACTCTTTTTTCTATTTCTTCGATTCTTCCTTTCCCCCAATAAGTCTAGCATATGCACCTTTTATTTTCCTTAGATTTATTTTGTAGGATTTTTTTTTCCTTTTAATAAATGAGCATTTCTTTTCTTGCATATGATCATTGCATCGCATTCTTAAAAAAAAAAAAAAAATAAATAAAAAAATAATCTATGGCGAACTAAGCACAAGGTATACCAATGATTGAGGCACCCTTTGTAGCCTATCGTATAACCTTCAAATATACAATCATTTCTTGACAAACCACTTTGAGCCTCGTCTAACGATAGACCTTTATTTTTTTCAACCCACATCTACCTAACCTTGGGAAGGGATAGTTTACAACTTATGCAAATACAAAAGCTTGAGTGATTTACCTAGATCTTAAAAAAAAAATCAAAATAAGCAAAAAATATAAAAGTGTGCATAAGGGCAAGTGTTCCAATGTCTTTGATATGAACACGTCTCAGATTGCGTCTCTTATCGAGTGCTCGGTACCGTGCCTGAGAAACATGAATGCCAAGTGAGTGATACCGCATGATCGGGATTTCCCACACTTATAAAAAAGAGATTTGAATTTGAAAAAATGATAAAGACAAAAAGAGAGAGCAAAATACAAACAAAAGAGAGTTAAAAAGTGAGAAAACCTCAAGCATAAAAATATAAAGATTTCAAAAGCAAGGTTGCACACCTTGGGGGCTTATCTAGGGTCTTGAGCCTTTATCCCCTTTCTTCTTTAACCTTTAGCCTAACCACGTTACAACCTCAAAAGACATCTTTGAGGTATACACACACTTATGCGAGGTTCGGCTAGAGCTACGTTCGGCCTGATTCCTAACGGATACGTATGCAACCTCAAATTGGGGTGCGACCGTAATAAAATGCATTCATTCATATATACATTCATGCATGATCATATTAAGGGCTCTCCTACGATCATCCCTATCCACTTAGAGCTAGACTTGGGGGCTTGATCCCTACATCATTAGCTTACCTAGCCTAAGAGTCACCATCATTTGACTCTTCTTGAAATAATATTTTTCCATACCGTTAGCCTTTGTATTCTAGCTTTAGTGTCACTTTCACACACATCACAGATACATAGACAAATAATCCTCCCCTTATGAAACTTTTATCATGAAATCTCAACACGACGTTGAAGCATGCCTCGTCATCTTAGAGTCCTTCATCACTCACTCATCATTGCATCACAAAGTATGAAGTGATTAGCCTCCGTGCCTAAGTTACCTAAATACTTGCGTCATCAAGTCAACAATTGAGATAGCCTAAGATGAACTAATCCTTTGCACTATGAGATACAACATTAATACATGCATTCAACTAAGTTCATTCAACATGCACCTCAAACACTTCACTCCTTTCTTTTTGCGTCTTTCTTTTTCGGGAGAAAGTCGGTACCCTCCACAAAAATGACGGATAATTTTTGCTTTTCTTCATTTTGAGTCAAGCACATCACAATACAATGCACACACGAGTCATGCACATTGAGTAATGTCATGTCATATCACATCAATTTGAGTCTAACACACGTGTCAATCACCTTGAGTCATTCCAAGTCATATGTGGCCTTGTAATTATTATTCCTAAAGTTATTAGAATTAATTATAGCCTTCTAGAATTCTCTAGAAGGTTCTCTTTAATCCTAATAGAATTAGAATTAATATTTATATTTTGATAAGTTTTATTTGGAATAAAATATTATTTTATGAAAGATACGATTTCAGTTTCATACGGACTTTACAAATCGATTTTGATTCATATGTGGACTCCGTGTTGAAAGCGCAAAGAAATCCAGCCTGTTGCCACGCGACAGACCTTGTCGTTACGCAACAGACCCTGTCGTTACGCGACAGACCCTGTCGCCTAGCGACAAGGTCGGTTTTGCAGCGACAGCGTGGAGTTTTATTCCTTATCAAATTCTACCTATTTCCGGACTGTTTTCTTATAAATAGGGTCATGAACCTCCGTTTTTATTCATCCACAATCAAGAATTCTCATCAACAATCAACAATCATCTTTCTCTCTCTAAAAGCTAGAAGCTTTCCTTCTCTCTTTTTCTAAACCTTCCCTCAAACAAAATTCCGCATTGACGAGATCTAGACACACCTAGCCAAGTTCGAAGTTGCCTTCGCCCTAGACGTGAAAGGTTATAATTTCTGAGGGTTTAGTCCCTAATCTTTTAATCTTTATTTAATTTAATTGTTTGATTTTATATTTTCCTTGAAGTTACTAACGCGTGTATTTTGTTATTAGAAAGAGATACGAGACATCAAAGTATGTAATCTTATTGCTCTATTCTTGTAAAAAGCATGTTTAAATTTTTTTAATTCCTACTATCATGTTAGGATGTTATTATTGTTTTCTAGTATCATGTTTAGGGAAAAGGTTATAATATCAAATATACTTATTATGATTCCTGCGATGCTTCCTATTCTCTTTTCTAATATCATGATAGTATCATGCTAGGGCAAAAGCTTTGATCTTTATTGCTTAGTGACATGCTAGGGTTTGTTATTAATCTTGTTAGTATCATGCCTAGGATCTTGCTATTAATATTATGCTTTAACATGATTATGATAATTATGATTATTATGATTGTTATTATGATTATAATTATGATGATTATTGTTATGTTGCTTGATGATAATTATTGTTATTGCTTGATCACGCCTTTTATGCATGTTTAAAGGGAATTTGTACTTGTAATCACGCTTAATAAGATAATTAATAATCTTGTTTAGGGCTAATATGATTATAATTCAAGTGATCGCCGATAATAGTTTTGTTTGTGCATTAAATTCAACCAACATAGATAAACAGGTTTAGGGTTAATCTGTTGATTGCATGTTAGTCAGAAAGCGCACATGAATACGAGAAGAATGAAGTAGAGGCCTATTTAGGGCAGGTTCAATCTCTTTTAGATTAGATTTGTACCTTCATCCCCGAACACTATTTGGTTCAAGACCTTTTGGAGTTGACGATCTCCTGGATCGTTAAGGGGTGTAATCTTCACCTTGTGAACGGTTAACAAGTTCCTAAAACTTGTTGGTGACTCTTTTGCTCTAGCTTCCTTCCCTTTGGACGCCACCATGATTAAGTGTATGATCACAGTGGGGTTCAAGCTTGGGGTTAATTGCTTGAAATATTCCCTACAGTTTTTGGCGACTCCACTGGGGAGGATTTCTATTTTAATTCCTGAAATTTATTTCAGCAATGATTTAGAATGAGTGGATGAGACTCGAAAAGTTCTAAGTATTTCATGTGCGTAATTTTGATTAGCATTATTGTCATATGCATAAAAAAGGTCCTCATTGGATAGACCATCCGAAATGAGTAAAAAACATAGGATTTTTACACGTAGGAAATTTGAGAAATATCTTTCACAACTAGAATTGAAATAACGCTGCGAAATCTGGAAAATTCTAAGAACGTAGATACCTGCTGAGGCATGTAGGAACTAGCGTCTAGAAAACAGGGCTTGTCGCCTGTAAAGTGCTTCTGTCGTCTGGCGACAGTTCTGTCGCTTGGCGACAGGGGCACTTTTGCGGCGACAGTCCCTGTAGTCTGGCGCCAAGTTCTTCCAATACTGAGCCAGAACTCTGCCTTCTTGTTTTGACCATTTCTAGCACTGTTGGCTCGATTCTACATCCTAATTGAGTTTTTCTCACTTTTCTGAAACCCATATGTGTTCTACATATGGACATAACCCTCTGGGGGTTCACGTTCCATCTACCCAATTGAACGCTCCTAGCAACGACGGGTACATCTGAGTTTGTGAATCTACCAAACCATGGAAGCAAGTTTTTAACTTGCGGGGTCCCATCCACTCGCGCCAACCCTTCCAAAGGTAAGGCTTGCGCGCGGTGCATCCGGACTCATAACCATGGACCCTCTTTGACTAACCCATATCCTGAACTTTAGAGAACTAGAGCCATGGTTAGGTTGCAAACTCATCGCATCATGTTGTGACTACTTGACTATTTGTGCATTCTTTGCTTGTGCATACTTTATATGTGCTAACCGTTTGTTTGACTTGTGTTTAAGTCTAAATAAACCAATTAATGACTAAAAAGGACTTTGTCTAATTCATTAATTAATTAATTAATTTGACTAATTAAAGACTAATAAAGTAATTAATCTGACTTAGTATGACTTTGTCACAATATTCATTCTTCCTACCTTTTTCCATCTATTGCATGTTGAATAGAGTTGAGTCGAATAATTAACAACGAATATCCCTTAATTTCCCTTTCCATAGTACTTGGTCAAGGAGAGAAGGACGATTAATCAAAGACAACACCTTTATTCAAATTCAACTTTTTGATAAGCCAATCGGTCAAAAAAGGAAAGCTAAGAAGATAATGGCAAGTCAGGAAGAAGTCAACGAACTCAAGGGATAAGTGGCTAACCTTGCTGAAATGTTGAAGAATCTGACTCTCCAAATCAATGACCTTGTGAGACAACAGCAAATGGAGCTCATCCAGGAAAATTTGGGCAAATTGTCCAATGACTATAGATTGCAAGGCATTAGCTCACAAGGGGTCTCGGTGGACAAGGATCTTCTTCCGCAGAAGTTCAATGCCAACGACATCCCGAAATTCAAAGAAATGGATAACCCTTATTTTCATTTAAGAGCCTTTGATACTGTAATAAATATTAAGGGAATAGACAAGAAAGCTTTTCATTCTGTGTTTTCCCTATCTTTAGAAACTGTTTGTCAGCAATGGTACTTTTCTCTTGATAAGGAGAAACCTCTACTTGGGATGCTATTGTAAACGCTTTCATTGATAGATATAAATGTAATATTCAAGTCGAAACTGATTATAGACAACTTGAGATGCTGAGACAAGAAGAGAATGAAGGCTTTACTTCTTTCCTCAATAAGTGGAGGGAAACTTCTACAAAGATGGTTGAGGTGCCTAATGAGAAAGAGTCCGTGAGGATGTTCATCAAAAATTTACAAGAAAAGTATTCAAAGCACTTAAAATATCAACACAACTTGAATACTTTCAAGGCCGTCTATGACATAGGCATCGAGATCGAAGATGACCTCGCAAAACAAAAAGCTGCTAGCAATAGTAACCACAGTGGCTGGAAAGGAAAGAAGAACGACAATCTTTCTTCTTCCGAAAATGCCCACTCTAGTAACAATGTTAGTACCTTTGATCTCAGTGAAGTCTTAGCCATGGATAACCAAGGATCTAAGAAACAACTAAGGAAAGACTTCACCCCCATTGGGATGAGCTATGATGCTACTTTCGACCGACTCCATGCCAAGGGACTCATTACTCCCATTGGACCAATTCAAGATCCCGCACCTGAGAAGAGATTGCCTAGTTGGAACCCAGATTCACATTGCAAGTACCATCAAGGTAGGGGTCATACTACTGAGAGTTGTTGGAAGCTAATAGAGGCTATCCAACATTTGATCGATAATAACAAGCTTCCCATACCTCCGGCTAGCAAGAAGAGCGAGTGATGATAAAGCGAACGATACAAGACAAGAGGTGAGCTTCAACGACAAGATTTCATGACCTCTTTTTCTATTTCTTTTTCATTTTCCCTTTCCCCAATAAGTCTACTATTAGGCACCTTCTTCCTTAGATTTTTTATTTTGTACGTTTCTTTTCTCCCTCAATAAAGTGAGCATTTTATTTCTTTCATGTGATCATTACATTGCATTGCATTCATCAAAATAAAAAAAAAAAAAACGTCGAACTAAGCACAAGGTATACCAATGATTTGAGGAACCCCTTGTAGCCACACCATATCACCTTTCACCTTTTAAAAAAATATGCAATCCTTTTTTGATAAACCACTTTGAGCCTCGTCTAATGATAGACCTGTCATTTTTCAACCCATATCTACCTAACCTTGGGATGGGATGGTGTGCAACTTATGCCATTTTCAAAGAACGAAAGCTTGAGTGATTTTACATAAAACTCAAAAATTCAAAAAGCAAAATGATAAAAGTGTACAAAAAGGCAAGTGTTCCAATGTCTTTTACATGAAAATGTCTTTGATATGAACACGTCTCAGATTGTGTTTCTTATCGAGTGCTCGGTACCGTGCCTGAGAAACATGAATGCCAAGTGAGTGATAGACCGCATGATCGGGATTGCCCACGCTTATAAAAAAAGAGATTTGAATTTGAAAAAATGATAAAGCAAAAAGAGGGAGAGTAAAATATAAAGAGTTAAAACACTCCAGCATAAAAATACAAAGATTCAAAAGCAAGGTTGCACACCTTGGGGGCTTATCTAGGGTCTTGAGCCTTTCATCCCCTTCTTCTTCAAACCTTTAGCCTAACCACGTTACAATCCTCAAAAGACCTCTTTGAGGTATACACACTTGTGCGAGGTTTGGCTAGAGCTACGTTCGGCTTGATTCCTAACGGATACGTAGGCAACCTCACATTGGGGTGCGGCCGTAATAAACATGCATTCATATTTACATTGATCATATCAAAGGATCTCCAATGCTCATCCTTATTCATTTAGAGCTAGACTTGGGGGCTTGATCCTTGCATTATTAGCTTACCCAGCCTAAGAGTCACCACCATTGGACTCTTTTCAATATTTTTCCACGCACTTAGCCCTTGCGGCCTAACTTTAGTATCACTATCACACACATCACAGATACATGACCAAATAATCCTACCTTTAGGAACCCTTTGTCATGAAATCTTAACACAACGTTGAAGCATACTTTGTCATAACAAAATCACTCATCAATCATCATTGCATCACAAAGTATGAAGTACTTAGCCTCCGCGCCTAAGCTACCTAAATACTTTCATTATCAAGTCAACTAGGATAGTCTAAGATGTTACAATCCTTGTACTATGAGATACAACGTGGGCGCATACATTTGACTAAGCTCATTCAACATGCACCATCAAAAACTTCTTTGCGTCTTTCTTTTTCTGGAGAAAGTCGGTACCCTCCACAAAAATGACGGGTCATGAGTCACACGTGTCATTTCACTTCGAGTCGAGTCAACCTCGAGTCAATCACAGCGAGTCAAGTTTATACCTTGAGTCGTGTCAAGTCAATGAGTCAAACAACACTAAGTCTTAGGTCAACCCTAAAGAAAGATAAGCAAAGTCCTATAGTCAAATATAAATGCAGGAGCATCCCAGCAAGCAAGAACATTCCCGGATTTGTTTTTGAAAAACCGCGAATATGACACATGAGATTCTTCCAAGATGAGAGGAGTTACATAGATCAATAAATTAGAGATGAAGAGCTTTAATTTATAAAAGATTTGAGCGGATTTGGTTGAAAGGAAACGACCAAGTTCAAGGTTCGGAGTGAAACCGAGCAACGAACAGCAACAGCAAGAGCAAAATAAGGAAGACTCCAGCGCCAAACGACAAGGATGTCGTCTGGCGACAACATCTGTCGACAGGCGACAGAGTAGAATTACAGCGATAATATGTTCCAGTGTGCGCCGGTGCGGCGACAGGATACATGGCCCTCATGAGTGACTATGTGGACCTTATGCAGCAATTTCGGGTTCCTTGGTACGCCAGTTAGCCCCTCTAATCAATTTGACATGATTAAGTAGTCGGCTTGATTACAATCACAATAGGTGATCGACCTGATGAAAGATCGTCTCACTTAGCTTAAAGCGCCTAAACATTAGCTCATCGTAAGGGCACTGACATAATGGTTCACAAGCAGCAGAAGGCACCAACATAATGGTTCATGAATGCACCGACTTATTGGCACCGCGGAAATTACAGCAAAAAATTTTTGCAAACAGCAAAGTTCAAGCGAGCTTTAAGATCGACAAGCGTTGGTCTTCGGTAATTCTCTTTGGAACATTATCGTAACAACTGAGGATGACTTCAAGCGAAGTTATCTTCGACAGCGTTCGCTAAGATTGTGGAGGTTGTCACCAAGATTTGAGAAGATAGCACGAGATGGGCGGTCTTCGACAGCATTCGCTAATATTGTGGAGGTTGTCACCAAGATTTGAGAAGATGGCACGAGATGGGCGGTCTTCGACAACGTTCGCTAAGATTGTGGAGGTTGTCACCAAGATTTGAGAAGATAGAACGAGATGGGCGGTCTTCGACAGCGTTCGCTAATATTGTGGGGGTTGTCACCAAGATTTGAGAAGATAGCACGAGATGGGCCGTCTTCGACAGCGTTCGCTAAGATTGTGGAGGTTGTCACCAAGATTTGAGAAGATAGCACGAGATGGGCGGTCTTCGACAGTGTTCGCTAAGATTGTGGAGGTTGTCACCAAGATTTGAGAAGATAGCACGGGATGGGCGGTGTTCAACAGCATTCGCTAAGATTGTGGAGGTTGTTACCAAGATTTGAGAAGAGCGGTTTGTGATGAGGCGGTCTTCAACGGCTTTTGCTATGATTGGGAAGGTTGTCACTATGATTCAAGAAAAAAGCTCGAGATGTAGCAGCAATGATAGACGACGTTCCCTAGGATGTGGAAGATGGTCACAAAAAAAACTGAAGATGGCTACGAGCAGAGTTGTCTTCGATCGTGTTCCCTAGGATGTGGAAGATGGTCACAAGCGGAGGAGAATGACTACAAGCAGAGTCATCTTCGATAAAATAAGAGGCAGCTACAAGCAGAGCGGTCTTCAACAAATGCAACAAACCGGTTACTTCAGAGACGTGTGCTCGACGGTGCAAGATACGTGTTTCTTAACTCTTCTATCTGTTTAACTAACGCTAGTTTACAGGTATCGGCGTTACAAGAATGATTTAGGCTCGCAGAACGTTCTGAATCATTCTCCGTCCCTATCGCTACTTTGACTTTCGTCTTCAAAACTTGCGTTTCTCCAAACTCAGTCAAAGTGGGGGCTTCTGTAGACACCCAAATGTGTCTCCCCAAAACCAAACCCAGTGATAAATACCTTTTGCGTCGAATGATTGTCGAATGAGGTGAAAGTCTGAAAGGTCAAGTGTTGCGGTTGGTTTTTATTTAAATTCTTTCTTTCTGTTTTTTAAACAACTCTATTTTATGAAAACAACCAATCCAGTTTAGTTTGGTCCACGACAAGGGTCCAATAATAGTGTAGTTGGATGGGGCTTGCAAAGAGCTTTCCAACGATATATTATAAGCCCAATTCCGATGAATAATGAGGAAGTTATGGCCAAAACACTAAACTGGGCCGGTTTGATCTTTACATGCGGCCCAATGATCTAGGGGAGGGCCCAATGTTAATTATTATTCCTAAATTTATTAGAATTAATTATAGTCTTCTAGAATTCTCTAGATTAATCCTAATAGAATTAGAATTAATATTTATATTTTGATAAGTTTTATTTGGAATAAAATATTATTTTATGAAAGATACGATTTCAGTTTCATACGGACTTTACAAATCGATTTTGATTCATATGTGGACTCCATGTTGAAAGCGCGTAGAAATCCAGGTTGTCGCCAGACGACAGGCCTGTCACCTGGCGACAAGGTCGGTTTTGCAGCGACAGCGTGGAGTTTTATTCCTTATCAAATTCTACCTATTTCCGGACTGTTTTCTTATAAATAAGGTCCTGAACCTCCATTTTTATTCATCCACAATCAAGAATTCTCATCAACAATCAACAATCATCTTTCTCTCTCTAAAATCTAGAAGCTTTCCTTCTCTCTTTTTCTAAACCTTCCCTCAAACAAAATTCTGCATTCACGAGATCTAGACACACCTAGCCAAGTTCGAAGTTTCCTTCACCCTAGACGTGAAAGGTTATAATTTCTGAGGGTTTGGTCCCTAATCTTTTAATCTTTATTTAATTTAATTGTTTGATTTTATATTTTCCTTGAAGTTACTAACGCGTGTATTTTGTTATTAGAAAGAGATACGAGGCATCAAAGTATGTAATCTTATTGCTCTATTCTTGTAGAAAGCATGTTTAAATTTGTTTAATTCCTAGTATCATGTTAGGATGTTATTATTTCTTTCTAGTATCATGTTTAGGGAAAAGGTTATAATATCAAATATGCTTATTATGATTTCTGCGATGCTTCCTATTCTCTTTTCTAATATCATGTTAGTATCATGCTAGGGCTAAAGCTTTGATCTTTATTGCTTAGTGACATGCTAGGGTTTGTTATTAATCTTGTTAGTATCATGCCTAGGATCTTGCTATTAATATTATGCTTTAACATGATTATGATAATTATGATTATTATGATTGTTATTATGATTATAATTATGATGATTATTGTTATGTTGCTTGATGATTATTATTGTTATTGCTTGATCACACCTTTTATGCATGTTTAAAGGGAATTTGTACTTGTAATCACGCTTAATAAGATAATTAATAATCTTGTTTAGGGCTAATATGATTATAATTCAAGTGATCGCCGATAATAGTTTTGTTTGTGCATTAAATTCAACCAACATAGATAAACAGGTTTAGGGTTAATCTGTTGATTGCATGTTAGTCAGAAAGCGCACATGAATACGAGAAGAATGAAGTAGAGGCCTATTTAGGGCAGGTTCAATCTCTTTTAGGTTGGATTTGTACCTTCATCCCCGAACACTCACTAGTAGAAAAAACTAAATGGCAAGCGGTTCAAACCCCCTAATGGCAAGCGATTTTGAACCGCATGCTGTTGGGGGGCTTGCCAATAACCTTTTAAATGGCAAGCGGTTCATAACCGCTTGCCATTTGTAGAGAAAGGGCAGCGGTTTGGCGCCAAAACCGCTGCCCATAATGGCTGTAAAAAATAAAAAAAATATATTTTTTTTTTTTGGTTTTTTTCACTTAAATTAATTCACACACAATATATATGTAAAAACATTAATATTTGCATTAATAAATTGTTGTAATATTACAATTTCATCAAAAAAAAATATTAAAAAAAATTATTACAAATAACAAAATTAATACAAGGCAGTTTCTCAAAAAAAAAAAAAAAAAAAATACAAGGCTCTTGTTCCACCACCAACCACGAGCACCAGCACCACCATCCACGCGCACCAGCACCATCACCACCATCCATGCGCACCAGATCCCAGCCCACCACCACCATCCAACAGACCACCACCACTCACCATATCCATGAGCACAACCACCATACACCAGACCACGACCACCCACCAGTTCCCAGCCCACCTCACCACCAACACCCATAAACTCGTAACCCACCTTACCACCCACCAAAACCAGATCACCACCCACCAAAACCCTCACCGAAACCACGACCTCCACCCAAACTAATTCATCTGCGGCCATGAAAACGCCAATTTTGGCTTGAATTTATGGTTTTAAAGGTCAAATTAGAACCTAAAAACTCTAGATCTAGAGTTTTTAGGGTCGAATTTGACCTAAAAAACTTGAATCCACACACATGCATGAATTTGCTCGAAATTGCCCTCGAAATCGGCTCAAATAAAATTGCTCTGAAATTTGCTCGAAATTTAACTTGGGGATTTGGTCGAATTTGCTCGAAAATATTGTTTTGTGGTTCGAATTTGTGGAGATGAGAATGAACAAAGAAAAAGAGATTGTGAAAGAAAAGAGGAGCGAAGGACAGAGAAGAAGATTGGAGATGAAAAGGGAAGAGAAGAGGAAAGAGAGGGAGAACGGGAGATATGGAAGAGGAGAGAGAGAGCAGCGAAAATGAGAGTAAAGAAAGAGGAGAGAGAATCGGGAAATGAAGTCAAGGGTGGGCGGCTACAAGTGCTGAGCATTAGTTTTAGGTTTTTTTTTTTTTAAAATGGCAAGCGGTTTGGGGTTGAACCGCTTGCCAATATATCTAATGGCAAGCGGTTCAACCCCAAACCGCTTGTCATTATATATATTGGCAAGCGGTTCGCGCCAAAACCGCTTGCCATTTAATATTAGAAGTTTTTTTAAAAAAAATTGGGTAAATGGCAAGCGGATTTGTAAAACCGCTTCCCATTTGGGGCTTCCCATTACGTTTTTTCTACTAGTGACTATTTGGTTCAAGACCTTTTGGAGTTGACGATCTCCTGGATCGTTAAGGGGTGTAATATTCACCTTGTGAACGGTTTACAAGTTCCTAAAACTTGTTGGCGACTCTTTTGCTCTAGCTTCCTTCTCTTTGGACGCCACCATGCTTAAGTGTATGATCACAGTGGGGTTCAAGCTTGGGGTTAATGGCTTTAAATATTCCCTACAATACTCTATTTATGAAAATAGTCTACCCAATTTAGTTTGGTCCATGATAAGGGTCCAATAATAGTGTAGTTGGATCGGGCTCGAAAGAGCTTTCCAACAATATATTATAAGCCCAATTCCGATAAATAATGAGGAAGTTGTAGTCAAAATACTAAATTGGGATCGAAATGAATTTTATATGTTGCCCAATGATCTAGAGGAGGGCCTATTAATTATTATTCCTAAATTTATTAAGATTGATTTTAATCTTCTAGAATATCTAGGAGATCCTTTTAAATTCTAATAGAATTAGGATTGATAATTATTATTTTAAAGAGTTTTATTTGGAATAAAATAAGTGTTTTATGATAAATCTGATCTTAAAACTGTTTGACGCGAATTCTAATTACTTAATTACATTAGGAAAAGGATTCCGTACAAAGCGCGTTTTATCTGTTAATTGTCGCTAGACGACAGAGTCTGTCACCAGACAACAGAACCAATTTTATTCCAATTCGAATTCTTACTCTTTTTATCGGTTTTCGGACTGTTTTCTTATAAATAGGGTCCTAGACCTCCGTTTTCAAATCACCCAGAATTCTCTAATTCTCTCTCTTCTCTCTCTTAAGCAATAGCTTATTCTTTCTCTCTCTAGCTTTCTAAACTAGCTTTTTCACAAACACCATACCGCATACATTAGTTCGAGACACACATAGCCAAGTTCGAAGTTGCCTTCGTCCTAGACGTGAAAGGTTGATAATTTCTGAGGGTTTGGTACCAAATCTCTATTTCAATTATTTGATTTAATAGTTTGTTTAATAATTTCCTTGAAGTTGCTAACGCGTGTATTTTGTTATTAGAAAGAGATACGAGGCATCCAAGTAAGTACTTTAATTGTTATAGGAATCATGCTTTGATTAGTTTGATTCCTAGTATCATGTTAGGATGTCTTTATGATTCCTAGTATCTTGTTTAGGGTAATAACTAATATTTCTAATATCATGCATGTTTCTATGATGCTTCCTATTCTTTCCTTTTATCATGTTAGTATCATCTTAGGGTTAAAGCTTTGATCTTTATTGCTTAGTGACATGCTAGGATTTGTTATTAATCTTGTTAGTATCATGCCTAGGTTCTTGCTATTATTGTTATGCTTTCATGAGATTGAGAATATTATTAAGATGATGATTATTTTATGTTGTTTGATATTATTATTGTTATTGCTTGATCACGCCCTCTCTTGCAAGATTAAAGGGAATTTGTACTTGTAATCACGCTTAATAAGATAATTAATAATCTTGTTTAGGCTAATATGATTATAATTCAAATGATCGCCAATAATAGTTTTGCTTGTGCATTAATATTCAACCAACATAGATTAAACAGGTTTAGGGTTAATCTATTGATTGTATGTTAGTCAGAAAACGCACATGAATATGAGAAGAGTAAAGTATAGGCCTATTTTTAGGGCAGGTTCAATCTCTTTTAGGTTGGATTTGTACCTTCATCCCCGAATATCCAGTCATGGTTCCAGATCACTATGGAGTTAGCGATCTCATGGATCGTGAAGGGGTGTAACCTTCACCCTGTGAACGGTTTACAAGTTCCTAAAACTTGTTGGCGACTCTTTACTCTTGCTTCCTTCCCTTTGGACGCCACCATGCTTAAGTGTATGATCATAGTGGGGATCAAGTGTGGGATGCTTGAAATATTCCCTACACGTACTTACTCTTGAAAAATTAGTGCCATAATGAATTTTGCCCCATTTTTAACTGATTTGCTTACTACTTTGAAGACATAGTCATGAATTTCATGCAAGCTCTTACGGATTTTGGTTTCACAAGTTTGCTCTAGACACAACCACCCAACTGCAAAAGCTTTGTCTTTTGATTTCAAATCTTTTTAAAGTAACCTGGATATACAAAATCAACTTAATGTTATGATAACAGGTTGGTGCATATAAACGCAAAATTTGTAATCACTATGACACAATGTCTTGCTTACTACCTCATGAATACTTGAATAATTGATATGTCAGCTTCGCTCCTCTTAAGAACTGAGAGGCATCCTCCTTATTTACCCATGCAATCCCATCTTTTTCAAAATGGAATACAGTGTGATCTAATATTACAACAACGGGTTCCCCATCCGGCAAGGAGTCAAAAAATGTTGCCAGCCACTGACAATCCGGGCTAAGAGATTTCATCAACATTTGGGGAACAAGTACGGTTCTTTGGGTGTCCTCTCTAGAGCGTAAGTCATTGCTTGCGATCTCTGGTGACAAAGGCTTGAGTTTCTTTGGTTGGAGTGATTCCTAAAATGTATCATGTAAATTAAGTTACCTAATTTAATAAGGATCAGAAAATGTTGATTTGCTAAAGTAATTTCAGCTTTCAGTTAGTTAATTTAATAAGGGTCTGGAAAAAAAAATTAAAAGTATGTCACACATGAAAACTTACCTCAGTCTGGAATTTTATCAATGACAACAGCCATTGTACATATGTATTAATCCCATGTTGTAACACTTCGATCTCAAACGTCGGGATAGGAATGGGAAGTGGTAGGCCATAAAATTCCTCATGTATAGTATGAATTTCCACCTTCACATGACCAGGTAAGATGGCCATAAGACGAACCAATTCATTTTGAACAGGTGGATATGCAGTAGCACTCCCCACGTCATATATCGATAACGTTTCAGGATCTTTTATAAGTAAATTACAAAAAGTCTTACCCTACAATTTAATTAAACATAGTAAGTCAATTTCTACCTACAACCAAGAATGTTAAGTATTAAGTTCATTGCAAAAGTATTAAATCAACAAGTAATTAATAGTAGTTACCTGTAGGTCAAGTGGCAGAAGCTCGTTTTGCTTTGTTGGTGAAGTAGAAAGCACACCAGTACAGGTATCTTGCCCCGGTTTATAGGTAGTATCATTAGGCAATTTGAAACCCTTGTCTAGCAAGTATGAAGACACTTTGTCCCATATAATTGCATCAAACTCCTCTTTCAACTCTTGACGAAGTTCATTTTTTAAAGCTTCTCGTTCTTCAGTTCAAGTTCTAGTTTGGCTACACTTGGTCCTTCCTACTTCCTTGCCAAATGCCTTCTTGATCCCGACGTTAACACCTCCAAAACCTCTTGCACGACCCGAATGATCTGGCTTCTGCCCAAAAGCCATGAATAATGCATCCTTGTTTCGGTGTGGAGTAAATTCTCCTTTTTCTTGCTTTTCTCTACAGTCAAGCTGTGTAAATTAAAAATCAATTATAAAGCCTTAATAAAACTTATCAAAAAAATTAAAAATTTGCCTTAGCTGCACTACTTTGAAATCACCAAGTCTAGGCCAAGAAAAGCGTTGAACCCTAACCACCTTGCACCTTAACTCCTAGGCATAGATTTTTATACATTGTTCACAGGTAAGATAGAGAGAGTCAGAGAGATATGAAACACCGTTTCTATCACCAGTTAATTAATATATCAGGCACGGAAAAAAAAAAAAAAAAAAAAAAAAAAAAAAAAAAAAACTGATTCACATTATATATCTTCCAATCTATAATGTGAAGTAGGATCACTGGACCCAAAACCTGTTAGTCTACCAATGTTAGTATAACTTGCTGGTTGCTATAGCTGGAAAAGTGTTTTTTCTTATACTAACTTATGTATTTACTCCATACTCGAATCTAGTATCGTACGGTCATCCCAGTAGACTCAAGTTTAGTTTTTCATTGAATTTCTTATTTCAAATAATAAAAGGCTTAGGTAAGATCCTGAATTGTAATTAAGTTATTAGCAGCCTCATACAAATTCATTAACATGAACAGTGATCTACCAACTAGTATTACGTAAAAATTATACTTATTCAGCCACTTCCTTAGTTTTGGAGTTCGGGATGTATCTTTTACTAGTTGCCTTGTCCTTCCTATGCATTGCACATAACCAATCATCACCTCGATTGATTTCAATGGTAATTTCTTTGGGTTTTTCCTTGCATGATTTCGACGATGTGGATTTGCGAGACGGATAAAAACCCTCCTCAATCCAAATCTTTCTGTTGTCCTCATAGTTTCTCTGCCCCATACCATGGTGATGAATATTCATACTCGCACTGTTCTGGGCCTTTTCTCGTTTTTCTAAATCATGAATTTCGTTTTGGTTAAATTCAAAACTTTATCTATTAAATTGCCAATAAATTAAAATAATGATATTACCTTTGCTGCATTGGACATCTTTGTTTTTTTAAATAATTTCCAATCTCCTTCCTTTATGTGTCTGTAAAGTTGGTATGGCTCGCGACCTTCCTCTTGTTTGGACTTTTTTCGCGTGAAAATTATCCATCTAGACACTAGTTTAGCTTTAAAATCTCCAAATCTCTTAGCTACTGCACTTAAAAACACCTTTTTTATCTCTAGATCATCAGGTATATGGAATTGGGCCTGTTAGGAATAATAATATAACTGGAGAAACACATCATTTTATCATTTACATAAATTTATTCACATTAGCACTCATCAGGATAAAATTGCAATATAATAGCATCCCAATTTGCATAATTCAGAGGTGGCAATAGTAAATTTTAGATAACTAGTTAATAAAAGGTGATAGCTTTTGATTTAGAGTTACCTGTGTCTCTTACCACAAAGTATTCTTTAAGCCTTCACTGACAGTAGTACACCATTCCCAATTGATGTTCATCTTGCGTATACATAAGCCAAGGTGCTGACCATACTTAAACCTCCATTTCCCAGTTGGACGCAATAAACGATCAAATTCAAGGTGCATGGGTTCATTCACTCTTAAACCTCTAGTCGGACATCTTCCTTTACCAGTGCCACGACCTCTTCCTGCACGCATCCCTTTCTTAACATTTTTCACAGCTTGATGGGTTGTATTTGCAATAGTAGAAGCTGTTGCAATTGTCATAACGACATCAGACAGAGAAGCCGCATCAGCCCTCCTTTCATAATCATCAAACATTTGCTCTAATTCATCATTAGCAATGTCCTCTGGTTCACCCTTATCAACCTCTACTTTAACATCATACTCGGGATCACTCTCAGATTTATCAGACAACTCTTCGTCATCATCAGCTTCCATATCACCATCAAAATTAAGCATTACAGGCCATGATCCTTAACCTACAAGTGTACAAAAATAATCAAAAACACCTCGCAACATCATAGGTAAGAAACTGGAAATACATGATAAGTTATTTTTGGGGACTTGTATGTGGCTGAGATTAGCCTCCAATTCCATGTTACTGTCAGACATATGTTGTGAAATACATATGTTGTGCTTGAAACAAACTCATTAGGATTAGTGTTAAGAATAAAATTAAAAAAATAAAAAAATTTCACTAAAACTGGTAGAGAAGTAAGATAATCCAAATGCAGAGGTCTGCTGGACTAATTTGAAATACATAGTAACTGAAGTACACAATAACTACAATACAGAAATAGTCAGAACTGTCACTGACACTAAAATACACAAAATATCAACTGAAGTAATAATGCTCTATGATCAACAAGAACTGATCATTAAGGTTCTTCGACAATAATGCCTTCTTGGTGATCTACGCGCATATAATTAGTGTCAACATCTAGTCCTTCTGGCACATTACTATCTGGAATTGAGAATGGTGGCGTGTCATCAAACTTATCATACTCTTCTTCATCATCTACATCACCTATCCCTAGAATGTATCTCTTCCCTTGAACAATAACATACCATTCATTATCAACGATGTCCCTTATGTAGAACACTTGTTTAGCTTGTGATGCTAATATAAATTGCTCTACAGTGTAATTGAATGGTCCATGCTTTTTCACACCACGTTGCCCTTTATCAGACCACTTGCATTGAAATAGAGGAACTTTGAATTCTGTGTAATCAAGCTCTCAAATTTCCTGGATTACTCCATAGTATGATAAGGTCGCATCAATTAGGGACTTATCCTTGGCACTTGCAAATTCTCTGGAAGAAGCAACAACCGTAACACCACTATTTTGCACGGTCCTTGACTTTTTATCTTGGCGTTCAGTGTAGAAACTATATCCATTGATGTCATACCCTTCATAAGAGCGTATAGTTTCTTGAGGACCATATGCTTACCATTTGATCGTTTCAGAGACGATGTTTCCTGTTTCGGACAACTCATGCATCACTTCATCACGAAACCAATCAACAAAAAGGCGATTATGTTCTAACATCAGGGCCCTTTCACCTTTGGAAGGATTTTTTGATCTCAAATCACTCATATGCTTGTCAAGGTAAGGATGAACCTCCGTAACATGATGTAACACTAAGAGCTGAGTTTGCATATACTTGTCTGGAGGGGCGAATATATCTTTACCACCAATTGTACCCTTACCTTCAAGCCTCCCTTCATGTCGAGATTTTGGGAGTCCAATAGGTTGAGCTCTAGACACAAACTCAGCAATGAAGTTACCAACCTCCTCTGCCACCGTCCCTTGAACAATACAAGCTTCCGGTCGAGCTGGATTCCTTACCTTATGTTGCATGGATCCCATATGTCTTTCAAACGGGTAAGCCCATCTCATAAATACCGGACCAAAAAGCTTAATCTCTCGAACTAGATGAATGACCAAATGAACCATTATTGTAATACCTCGTATTTTTATACGTATTTTAATTAAAATAAGTATTTTGAGAAGTATTTAATTAAATTGAAATGTTTTACTTAAAGTATTTTAATTATTTATTTTAATAAGTTTTGAAATATTTATAAAAGGAAAGTTTATTTAATTAATTAATTTAATTAAGTTGGGGTTTAATTTAAGGAAAGTTTTATTTTAGTAAAGTTTTATTAGGGATGGGATTAGGAAAATTAAAAGAGGAATGTTTAAGGAGAAGAGCCTTAGAGAAGGGGTATAAATATCTCACATATGAGGCAAATCAAACTTTGTCCAGAGTGGAGAAAACCCAAGGTAAACTTCTCTCTCCTTTCTCCTTATTTTCTTTCTTTTTCTTTCTCCTTTTTCCCCTTCCCCTTTTCTTTTGTTTGGCTGCCCTTCACCACCACCGGCCAACCACCAGCAGCGGTGGCCGCCAGCAGCTAGCAGCGCCGGCAGCAGCCAGGTGGCTATCGGCTGCCATGGTTTTCGAAAAAAAAAATTAAAACTTTATTTTTAAAAACCAATTTATTCCTAAATCTAATTGTTAATTATGAGTTTTGGGATTTGATTTTTGATGTTTGATTATAAGTAATATGTTAATTAATTTTCAGATTATGTTTTAATTAAAAAGCCCCAATTTTTGAAACCCTAGGTTTTTTATTTGTAAATTATTGATGGGTTATGATGTATAATGGTTTAGACCTTTGATTAAAGTGTTTTAAGGCTTAATTACAGCAAGTTTTAATTAAAATATAGTGCTGGAATTTTTAGTAGAGCATTTAAAATCAAGTTTCTTTAAGGAATTTTAATGACCCATTAATTGGGATTAAAGTATGATGTTTTAAATATAATTTCAGCTTATTTTAATTAAATTATGAGGGGTTTTATAATAGTATATATTGCTGGAAATTTGTGTAGAGAGGATTTTAATATTCTTCTATGATTTTAAATTGTAGGAGACTTTGAAGTGAGTGATTTTTATTAGTCGTGGCGATTTTAAGATCGTACATAAAGTACGTTCGCGTACTTAGCATAATTATATTGATGTAGTAGCATGTTAAATGTGTTTGGTTGATTACAAGTAGTATCATGCTAGGTTTGGATTGGAAATTATGATTTGGATGCTATTGGTGATTAGATTATGAAGCATGATTTATTTGTGATGGACTATTGAATGGAAAATAATAGTTTGGAATATTATTTATGAACCACATATTTATTTATGGCATGTTTAATTAAACTGAATGTTTCATTTGGTTTGGAATATTGAAAAGGAATTTTATTATGGTTCATATAATTTTTATTGATGCTATAAGCATGAGGAAAGAATTATGTAAGTGTCTATGTACACGAGGAATAAATTGTATGTTGGTGTCTTAGTGCACTTAAGGTGTTTTTAACACCGAGGGATAGGAATTGTGGCGCTTTATGCGTTTAAGGTGTCTTTGACACCGAGGTAGATTTAAAAAGGGTTCAACATTAAATGCTATGTGGTCACTAATTTTTTAAGAATTAAATTGGTATATTTAATTGATTGATTAATTACTGTTGATTGAATGATTATGGTTTGAGAGTCATCACCAAGTTTAATAATCTGTAAATAACGTAAAGTGAAAGAGATTACGCACCAAAACTCTTGGAACATATATACCTTGAGTATGAACATATGGGGGGAGTTATGTGACTTTATATTTGATCATAACTTCTACTAGAGTACAGGACGCTGTACATTCCTTTTATTATTATTATGCGTAGGAATTCCGCCACCTATGTGTGGTTATTGATGCTGGCACGGTTAGCTCCCGTGTCAGTAACCTCAATTTATTTGGGGGAGGTTGAGTGGGAAACCTGTTTGATGCGTAGTCAACATTAAATAAATTATGTAGTGTCTAGTGAGAACTTTTATTGATTGTTGTATGCTTAAAAACAGGTGCAACGAGGTAAGTTGTGTATTGATAGGGAATTATATGCTAGTGTGTTGATTACGTTTATGTACTCAGCTTTGCTAATTGTGTGTTTTATGTGTTTGTTGGCCTTGTCTTTATCTTGGTTCTATGATGACTCAATTTTAATGGAGAATAGTGGAAACGAGTAGAGATAAGCTTTTCAGGTGATGAAGCATTTTCATGAATGGGCATGAGTGAAGAGAAAATCATGCAAGTTTCTATATGTATATGAAGTGTTTATTGCTTTAATTATTTATGATATTATTATTATGCATACTAACGAAAAGGTTTTGAATTTGGTTTGGTTTTAATAAGGGCCTATAATGGTTCCAAATTGTAGGTTGATTTTAGATTATTTCGTTTGACTTTGGTTTGACTTTACTTTCGTTGATTAACTTTTCAATGTTAACTTGGTTTGAATTGTTTTGAAATTAGTCTTCCGTTGTGTGTCTTTGATAGTTGCCTTAGCCGTTTTCACGGTGGCGGTAATGTCTTAGATATTCCTATTTAAAGTTTTAAACAGGGCAAAACAGGTATTTTTAAAAGAAAGGAATTTCTAGGGTGTTACAATTATGTCAAAGAAGGAAGGCGGGAAATACATTTCAAATTGACACAATGTTACGATGACCTCTGATTGCAAACTATCTAACTTTTTCGGATCAAGCACCTTATTGCATATAGTATTGAAAAATGAACAAAGTCTCGTGATGGCATCTCTAATATGCTTAGGCAATATCCCACGAATTGCAATCGGCAAGAACACTTGCATCATGACATGACAATCATGGGATTTCATGCCAACCAATTTCAAATCGGTCTTGGAGACAAGTATTTTAATGTTGGATGAATATCCACTAGGAACCTTTATGTCATAAAGGCATTCACAGAATTTCCTCTTCTCCTCTCGAGACAATGTATAACAAGCGGGAGATAAATACGATGAGGTGCCCTTTCCTTTCCTTGCATTTTCCTTAATCACGGGCCATAACTCTGGTCAAATCTTCATTTCCATCATATCTTTGCGAACCTTTACCCCATCTTTTGTCTTGTTTGGAATGTTAAACAATGTACCGAGAATGGCATCACACACATTCTTCTCTATATGCATGACATCCAAACAATGTCTAACAGGTAAATGTTGCCAATATTCAAGCTTCCAAAACACTGACTCCTTCTTCCAAATGACCTCGGGATCGGTGGCTTTATTTGGTTTCCCAAACACCGTTTCAATACCTCTAACTCGATCATAAACTTTTGTTCCCAATAATGGCCTACAAGCTATCCCCTCTTCTACCTTACCATTAAATGCAGCTTTTTTCTTTCGGTAAGGATGCATCCTATCAAGGAACTTTCGAGTAGCTCTATATATATACTTCCCAAAATTTGGCAAATACGTAGATTCTGTATTGTCTTCACATATTGGACATGCCTTCTTTCCCTTGATCTTATACCTTGATAGATTACCATAAGCTGGAAAGTTATTGATTGTACAAAAGAGCATAGCTCGCAAGGTAAAAGATTCATTACAATGAACATTAAAAACCGAGATTCCTTCGTCCCACATTTTTTTCAATTCATCGATGAGTGGAGCAAGGTAGAAAACAATATCGTTTCCGGGCTGCCTGGGACCTGATATCAGCAAAGGCATCATCATATATTTCCACTTCATACATAACCAAGGAGGAAGGTTATAAATAACCAAGAGAACTGGCCATATGTTGTGTTGTGTGCTCAAACTACCAAATGGATTCATTCCATCTGTACATAGGGCAAGCCTAAGATTCCTTTCTTCTTTGCCAAATTTTGGAAATTGATTGTCAATAAGAGCCCATTATGGAGAATTTGTCGGGTGTCTTAGAAAGTCCATCTTTCTTCCTACGATCAGCAAGCCACCTTAAATTTTTTGCATCATTCTTTATTGAAAACAATCGCCGAAACCTTGGCATTATAGGCATATACTAAAGCACTTTGGCAGAAGGGCCTTTACTTCCCTCCCCGGATTAGACTCTATCGGGCAACTTGTAACGAGACTTATGGCATCGAGGACACTTATCCAAATGTGCAAATTTGTTTCGATACAATACACAATCATTCGGATAAGCATCTATTTTCTCATACTCCAAACAAAACGGGCGCATCAAATTCTTGGCATAATAGGTCGACTTAGGAAATTCATGACCCTTCGGAAGCATATCTTGCATCGCTTCCAGCAAGGATGTAAAGCTTGTGTCAGACCAACCATGCTTTGATTTCAAGTTGAATAAGGTTAGCACGGCGGATAACTTGCTATATGCAGTGTATCCAGGGTACAATTGCTTCTCAGCTGCTTCAGACAATTTCTCAAATAAATGAGGTCATTCATCAAATTCATGCTGAGCCCCCTTTATCATTTCTTCTATATTGTCTTCCTCAATGTATAAACCTCATCAAAGTCATTATCCTCATCTAGTTCAGATCCATTATCTCCTACCCCAACCATCTCATCATCATGAACATGTGGATGTTCAAGTTCAAGTTCGGCATTAGATTGCACATGTCGGTCATGCATTGAATGTAATGTAGAATTTCCCCTAAACACTCCACTATCACCGTGCTATAACCAATCATGATATTGTTGCCGAAATCCTCGTCGAATAATATGGTCCCTAAGTGTGGTGATATTATGCACCCTTTCAACATTTTGGCAATCGACGCAAGGACAATAAAATTCATCGTCCTCTATGCTAGATTGATGATCTAAAGCACATTTGCAAAATTCCTTTACCCCACTCAAGAACTCGATCGAATTTCGTGGACCATACATCCAACTTTGATCCATTTCTACAGACCAACCACTAAAAACACAATATTTTTGCAGAAGTAATATGTTACAACATTGCAACTAATTCATCATATTTCAAACATAACCACAAGTAAGTTTCAAATGGACATATAAGCTTATGCAATTTTTACCAAATATAACATTTATTTTTAAGAAGCATATAATTAATACATAACACAAAGCCACTTACAATAAGCATATCATAGAAATAGTAGCTCACCAAGGATTATAATAAATATGTACATGACCAATACAAACTTATAAAGAAAAATATGAAAGGAAAGATAAAGTACCAGAGTCACAATTAAAGGTAGCTGGTGCCAAGCTATTAAGGACAAAAGTGATCAGATGTTTTGCCTTCACTTCTCATTTGTTCAACAAACTTCCTAGTAAAAAAAATGCATTAACATAAAAATGTAACCAATTAAACTAAATCATATCTCTTTTTAACGAAAAAAATGAAAAACAGAGAGGAAATGCATCATTTAAAATAAATTAACTATAAGCATTGAGTCTTGAACTAATACCTTGGAGATGTTGTTAAGAGATAATTCTATCAATGATTCTCCAGAGGTTTCAAGGAGCGCAGCAATATCATCATCATTGTCACAGATAAAATGCAGTAATCAGGGGAATACAGCAATAACAGGAAGAGGCAAAACTGATGCTTTGAAGCTGGGCAATATAATCCATGCCTAATAGTCTGCCTAATACTAAATCCCTGTTGTGATACATTAACCCTTAAAGGTAAGGACTTTACTAAACTCCCTCTTTCATAACTCATACAATATAATACATACACCAGATACGTCTTAATCATAAGCAAACTCAATTCATGAAATCAATGGAGCAATAAAATAGGTTCCTAATATTCTCAATAACCAATGCAATAGTTCACTAAACAAATCTAAAATCACATGCAAACCCAATTCATTGAATCAACAGCTAATTCTAAAATGGGCATCAAAATTGTCTAACAAAAAATAACCAAATTTACATAAGCAGCTAATTGATAAAAATTAAAACCTAGAACAAGCTAGATTGAGGAAATTCATAAAAAATACTAAACAACCCAGAAGCAGCAGACCAAGCTAGAATTAGCAAATTCATGAAAAAAATCAGAACAACCTAGAAGCAACAAATTGATAAAAATAAAAACCTAGAACAAGCTGCAATGAGCAAATTCACCAAAAATCCTTACAACCCAGAAGCTGCAAATTGATAAAATTAAAACCTAGAACAAGGTAGAAACCCAATTCACGAAAAAAATTTAACCCAAAATGAGACTTTTTTTTGCTTCAATGAGTCGTTTTTTTTTTTTTTTTGCTTCAATAAACTCAACGATTGTGAAATTGACAGTCGATGAATACTAACAAAAATTGATACTCGACGATTTAAAAAAAATATTTACCTAGATTGTGAAATTGATACTCGACAAATTCAGAATTAGACTTCGTTTAGGGTTTTTTCCTACACTTCGATGGTGAGGCTAAGCACCGGCGGCGGCCGTTTGTAGAGAGTGAGGCGGAAGAGACGGTCGGTGATGGTTGTGGAGACTGAGGTGGTGGAGAGTGAGGCAGGTAGAAGTTTGAAGCAAGAACTTTTTTTTTTTTTTTTTTTACAGAAGAAGTAAGAACGTTGAAAGAGGGAGGGAGAGTGAAATGAATTAGGGCGGGTAAGGATGAGAGGGTTTAGTGTAAGGGGGAAAATATTGATTTGCAGCGTATTCTTTAAAAAACCCCTGCAAATTAATATTTTTGATTTATGTACATTTAAAACCCATTTTAATTTGCAGCGTTTTAACAAAAATGCAACAAATTAATAGCAGCAAATTAACATTTTTCTAGTAGTGTTTATCCACATAGTGTTTAAAAATGACCTTCCAGAAGCCAAAATCCTCCCAGAATGTGGTTTTTTGAGGGGTTTTTCATTTTTGACGAAAAAAAATAATTTAAATCTTTAAACCTTAATTAATTATGGCATGCAATTGTTGGATCATGTCTTTAATTATATACCATTAATCTTCTGCAATTTTAACCCTAATCTAAGCAATCAAGAAAGAAAAATAAAAAGGAAATATAGAAAGATCTCACCAAGCGATCCAAGCTAGAATTAATAGACGAAGCGTAGAGAAGCTTACACCTCCGTGTTGCTCCAAGAAACATAGCAAGATCTACATGGCAATGTGAGAAAGATAAATACTATACACAAAGAAAAATGTTAGTAACTTCAAAACAAAAACAATAAAAGAAAACTATACACTAATTACAAAGAGTTTGGATTAGAGGGTTTTTTATTCAAGGGTTTGAATTCAAAAGGAGCACAATCATCATTATTCAAGTCATCATCAAAAACTATCAAAAATCATCATCAAGAAAATCATCAAAAATTTCTAAAGCTATCATCAAGAAAACTCATCAAAAACCACCCTATCATCAAAACTTCATCATCATCACAACAACAACCAACAACATCATCAATGGCAAAGGAGAGGCACCATGCAAAACAAGCACAACAAGCATATGGACAACAAGCTCGCTCAAAACTCACACACAACCCTACAAACAAAGAAAAAAGTCTCCCAAGCTAGAAAGAAATCATCTCAACATCCCAACATACAAAGCAAATGATCACACAATAAAGGGATGGAGGAAAAGTATAACTAGGGGACTATTGGCCACTAGGACCGACCCCACCATCATCATTCTCCCTATCATAAGAAAGCCGTATTGGGGTTCATGAGGATCCCATCCCCTAGTTTAACTGGGTGGCTAACCATAATGACCTCAAAAGTTGTCTTGTTGCTAAGAGCTTAAGGGAGTATATCGCGGGGGCAACTCAAAGGGGGCGGGGTGAGTGGGATTGACATAGGGGTGGTTAGGATCACCCCTATAGTCGCTCCCACTGGGCACACAGTAATAATAGTTACCATGCTCATTCGGAAAAGAGCGCAACTTGGCATTAGGTCCTTGCGAACCTTGCCAAAATGGATATGTAGGCCTACTATCACCCCCAAGACAGTACGGGACCGTGTTGTGGCGAAAAATATGGATAATTAACCGTGGGGGTGATTTCGCCACGAATGACGCTCGCATCATACGACGCTTGTATTTGGAGAAACATACCTTGTTGCATCTGCATGAGCCCTCACATGCCATGTTGCATGCTCTCCATTTGTGTGTGCATAGCCGCCAAATTTTGCTCGAACATGCCTTAAAAGCCAAGTTGCATGTTTGTCATTTGGGCTTGCAAAGCCGCCAACTCTTGGTTGGAGACTTTATGTTGTTGTTGCTATTATTGTTGTTGTTCATCATCACCACCATCATCATACTCATCCTCCTCCTCAACACCCGGTAACCGGATGCTATAAGGAACAAACCAAACATTCGGAGCATCCTTTTTCAAAGAGGTCAAAGAAGGGTCTGGGAGATAGCACCGGTGCTCATGCCTCACTAACCAATCAACTGCATAATCATCACCATTCTTTGTAATGAAATTCACTTGCTTGACTTGAGGGATGTCGAGGTAGATGTCTTTTGCATCATCAACGGGAGTGCATGAAGCAAGATAGCGGTTACACCCAACCTTGAAGCCAACCTAGTGACCATAATCCCACAAGTAATCTCACCCGTTCTCCTTCCTCCCACCATGGATTCACAACTCCTCATGAATAGATAACCCATGTTCAACTTCCCTCACCACTCTTATCTTGTGGCTAACCAAAGGACCACTAATTCCATCTTGGACATTTTTCAACAATCTTGCTTGGGGAAGACCGAATACCCCAAGAGCCTATGAAAAACACGAAGATATGGTTGAAAAATGTCACTAGCCAAAGAGTAGCGAGTGGCAAATTGCTCCTTCCCAAAAATTGCATTCCACCAAGCGAACGCCGCATAACAATTGAAATGTTCGTGCTCGGGGAATAAAAGATCGGAATCGGGGTCAAAATCAAGGGTCTCATTGAATTCTTGGAGTGATAGGATATGAGGGTTATTGAAAAGTTGGAAAGTAATCTCAAAGTCGGCATCACACATTGGAGTAGTAGAGAAAGAAGCTACAAACTCCCTTGTGAGCTTGACATATGTTCGGAAGGCGGAGTTTACAAATGTGCCTATCCGAAGGTTCTCAAAAAACAACCAAAAATCTTCATTGATGCCCAATTTGATCATGTTTCCTCTATGATAATGGCGGGAGGGTCTAATGATTCTCCTTTTTTCATGTCAGTATGAACTAGTTTGTGCAATAGGTTTAAGAATTTTACAAGTAGTAGAGGTAAGGATTAATTTGATGTGTTTGAGGATCATGTTGGGGCTCCTCAATCCTCACTTGGAGCTCCTTCTGTAACACCCCGTCCTTTTGGAACTGGAAGCGTTAGCGGAATTACGCTTGAACGGGAGCGAGGCTACTTAACTTCAATTAGAAAAGTCAAGCTTAACCTAGGTCTAAAAGTCAAATTTAACTTATTCACACATCCAAATTAAGTTTGTTTAAGCTAAGCGCAAACTATGTGAACAAAAGAAAATAGCAAACAAACTTTAACATGGACAAATCAATTACATTCAAAAGCCAAGGGCAAAACAACCCTTATCGGCCAAACTAAAATCAAATTAAACCAAATTCAAAGTAATGAAACAGTCAACTAACAACAAAGGCATACAAGCCTAAAAATTAGGTTCTAAACTCTCAATCCCCAACCCATCGTCACAGATATCAAATAAACAAATGAAACCTGCAAATTATAACAACGTTCCACAATCAGTGGGGAGCAACTAGTAGTTCTCCCTCAAATAAGAAATAGAAGATCTTAGACTTAAATTAACAGAAATAAACCATAACCACAATCAACTTGAAAACTCAAATGAAATCACTTAAAACCATCAAACCATACAAACAATGAAATATTTTAAAATAAACTTAAAACAGAAATATCGATATTAAATCACTCAATTCCAATCATAATAATATATAGACTTCAAATAAGTAATAATTTAATAATATAAATATTTCAAACCCAAAACCTTCAAAACAGTAGAACTGGCATGGAGGGAACGCTAGTGGACTCGCAATCCACTTCCTAAGGTTTGTCAGGACGAACCCCCGGTCATCTCGCAGAGACCGTGTCTAAGATTGGCCAACTCCCGGTTATGGGTAGATGCCTATAAGGTCTTACACACCCCCGGACGACAACAATTAACCCAGGTTGAGCTACCTAAGACTCGCAATCCAGGTAGTTAGCATGTTCATTAACCATCGGGAAGCAACTCGGCCTCACACCCGACTATGGCCCCATACACAATTCAAAAATCACTTAAAATAGATAATACAATATATTTCACTCAGAAATCTGCAGAGAAGCCTAAAATGGTCTTACACTCAATTTAAACTGCATAAGAAAATCATATTTCTTAAATTCAATTGAAACTCCCTTTCAAAACACAGCTCAACTTAATAAAACACAAAAGGTATCGTCTGAGTTTGGGAATATAATTAATTATCGAAATTCAACAATTAAGTGCATTCAGAACTCTTGGCGAAGTGATGCTAAAGACAGTGTTATCCTTCTCTAAAGCATTACGACGTCGACAATACAATTACAACCCACACATATTCAAACACACATAGAAATATTTCACTTTAGGGGTTTATAATACCCAAAAATTCAATCATCACCTATTTAAAATATAATTTCAAATAAATTATAATACTTATAATAAAAAAATTACATAAAATCATTTAATTAAATCAAATATCCAAACTATCATTTCATAAAACAACCAAAACGGGACAGCAACATACAAGTCTAATAATCATCATAAAAACCCAACCAAACATGCTTTAAATGCGAAATAAAAATTAGGGCATATACATACACTCATTAGGCATCATATAAAACCATTCTGGACTTAAAATTCAAGAGAGAACATGCCAAAATAAAATCATATTTACAGCAGCCCCTACACTAATGTACAGCAGTACCAATTATACCAAATCACCCAAAAACCCACCTTAAACATGAATCTATGCTTAGCCCACTTTAGTGCACACTCTAAAAACACAATGGGTCATATTAAACATGCATTTGCGCTTAGAAATCAAGGAATACACAATTGAAAATCACCATCCTTCACACGCCTAGCAGATTAGGGGCAGCAGCTATGTTGCACTAATTTAGGCACTTTAAACTATCTTAAATTATATAAAATCATGCTATATCAATTTAGGGAATACCCTAACATGATGCTAATTCAAATTAGGCAATAAAATCAACACAAATAATTAACTCAAAGCCTGAGAACAGGTGAAACACAAGCTGTCATTACAGCACACTAATTCGAAAGTACTTGCATATAAAAGAGAGAATTTTGCCTCAAACACACATATTTTGACTAAGATACAAACTCCTATATAATCCTTACATGATAATCTAGAAGATATATTCAATTGGTCACAAATATAAGATATATACATGCTCATAAACTCAATCTAACATCACGTTCTTAATTCATGTTGGCAGCACAACTTGTCTCACAAAATCAGTCATTTGGAGGCCTTAAACACCTCCGAATTTTAGCCATAATATATCAAATCGATCGTAAAGAAATCCTCTACAATAATGTAAAATAAAATCATTGAAATTATGGCTTAACCACAACCAGAAAGTACTACAGAAACAGCGGTCTCACACACACACAGCAGTCACGTACAGCATACTTGTAAGCCCCGAAATCATGTTATAACTTGATTAAAACACATCAAAAACATCATAAAACAATTAGGGATTGATAGTAACCCAATATAGGCATGAAGTTCATGTTTTAAACACATAAAACAAGGCAAAATCCATCCGAAAAACTGACATAATCACCACATACGAAAATTGAAACTAACCCTAACCCAACATGAATTCAATCCTATAATCTAACCCTAAAACCTAGCATTTCTAATCTAAGGGAAGAAAGGCTAGTTACCTTGATATATAGGCCACCAAAACCCAAAGAAAAGGACAGCAACACCGCACACAAACAGCAGCAACCACACGCACAACACCCACCCAAGCAGTCTTGTTCCCTTGCCTCGTTTTTGCTTGTTCTAGAGGAGAGATAGAGCACGATTTTGGCAGAGATTATGGCAGCAAGTTAAGCTTTGATTTCCCCTTGATTCCCACCTTGAATTCCACGAGAAAGATGGGGAGAAGAGGAGTGATTTGCTGCATCTTTTGGTGGAGAAAAACTGATGTATTTTTGCCTTCTTTGTACGTGAAATGAGAAGAGGAAGAGAAAGGGTTTGGGCAGCAAATTAATAGGTTTTATTAGAATTAATGAAATTGAATATGGGGGGTTACATAGGTGGAATATGGGAAGCTTCTAATCCCTCAAAGATGCTGTGTAAAACAGCCTAGAATGGGCTCAAATGAGGCTCACAAAAAGGCCACACAAAGCTAGGATTCAAGGCTTCTCTTTTGGGCTTGACTAAATAATTAATTTAGGCGTTAGAATGGGATAAGGAAGCTAATAAACAACATATCTTAATCTATTTAGTCATGGAAGTTGTAAGGCGAAACCCAACTAATAAACAAAGTCTAGTTGGCCCGAAACTAAACTAGGAAAGAAATGTAACGGAGGCGAATTGAATCATGTTTTAAAACGATAATATATAAACATTATATTATTGATATCTCAATAATAACAACAATAGTAATAATGAAAACAATAATTTTAAATTACAATACAAATATATATATAAAGTTCGTATTTTATAGAAAAGTAATATAAAAAGGCAAGATGCGAAACCAATAATATTTATAATGACCTAATTAATAAAAGGACATTATAATAAGTTTTATAAATATAAATTAAAGAATAGTTTATAAACAATATCAATTCGATAAACGAGTTGACGGAATCACCCAATACCACTTTATTTATCGATATTGATACAATTGAACGTAAAACGTCTTAAAACTCTAAAAATCATTTTATACATATAGAATTGACACTTTAGTCAAGGAATCACCCATGATGACCTGTATCAATTTTAATAAGTTAAATATCTAAATTGACACTTAAACTTAAGGAATCACCCTTTAAAGCTAATATTAATTCAGATAAGTCAAATACAGTTTGAAATGATTAAAACTCAAATATAGAATCCTTTTAAATAATACCTTTCAAACGTTTTGTCAAAATACTATAATTAGAGTCTAAAAAGGTTGGGATGACCTTTAAAACAAAGAACGATCTAAATAATTAAATTAACATTTTGATTTAGAAACTGAGATTTAAATTAGAAATTTGGCTATATATGTTGAAACACACATAAAGTAATGGTTCGAAAATACGGGGTGTTACACCTTCCCCTTCCCTTTTTTGGAAGTCGACGATATCAAAACTCTTGACATGATTAATCAACAAAGATTAAGACCAAACCACTCATTTAACAATCCCACGCACCACCAACACCAATATTACCAATCACCACAATACTACCACCACAATCAATCAACAAGGAAGCCAACTTCAAAACTTCACCAAAGTTTCAACAAAGATGAACAATAATTCTAAACAATCAACAACAACAAATGTTAAGCATGAAAAATTAGTAAACAACATCAACAAGAATCAACATTATCAATTCAATCAACAAAATACCCAAAATCAATACTACTACTATTCACAAGTATGAAATAATCAAATTCTCTTCCAAATATGATAAAACAAGCTAAAATAAGAGTGGAGAAGATGATTTACCATATAAGAATCAAAATTACCAAAGTTTGGAGCACCAATTCAGCAAAATTCGAAAATCCCTAATTTGCTCTTTGATGGAGATTGAAGCTTGGAGAAGAAGAAATGATGAATAATAGTATGGAAAATGGTTAATTTGAGGAGAATTATGTAGGAATTGATGGATTTGTGAGGGAAATTTGTGAATTAGGATGATGTTTGGGAAGATTTGGGAGTTAGGGTTTGAAATTTAGAGTGAGAAAGCGTAAAAGACGTGAGTTAGAAGAATAAGAAATGAGGAAAAAGAAAGGAGAAAAAAAATAAGAGCTTGATTGGGCTCGTGCGCGCCTTGTAGGCTATCTGCGCGCCCGCACACTCCATCTACACACTCGCACACTTCTCCTTTGCCTCTTTATCCTTCCTAAAACCTTGTTCTAGCATTATTCATTGCATTTACCTTCCATCACTTAGCTTAAAAACAAGGAACATTGAGCACAACTCTCATTGCAACCACTGTACAACTCCAAATGATGCTTCATGCATGATCAAATGAATCCAAATCGCATGAAAATCACCGTACAAATATAACCACAAAAACAAGTGAAGAAAAGAAAAGATAAGAAAAGTAAAATGAGAAATAAAATGAAAAGAGAAAAGTTAGAGGGGGGGTTTCCTCTCAAAAAGCGCTTGCTTAAGGTCCTTAGCTCAACCCTTCCTCAAAGTCATGGAGGGTCAAAGAAGACCACCTTGACTAAAGTGGTATAGAGGGAAAAATTATTGCCAATCTTGGGCTAAACCACATCATGAGATTCATCATCGTGCATCATAGAAACATGATCAAGCTTATTATGCTTCAACTTCTCTTTCTTTGCTTTGGGGATTTTCTTTTTCTTCTTTGTTTTCTTCTTTTTTGGGGCAATGAAATCCATACCATCAATGCCACAACTCTCATCATCATTCAAAGCAAGTCTTAACCAATCTGGCATCTCAATCACATCCTCAAGCCATGAGGTCTCTTTCTCGCCATCACTAACCAATTTACTATTAATGCTTATAGAAGCATTGTCACAACCTTCAACAACATCATTAGTAGACAACGAAAGGGTGCAATAAGTATCATTCAAAGTAAGCGAATTAATGCACATTATTCCTTGCACAAAAGAAAGGGACTCATGCATGGGTTTAAGCTTGAAGCTAGCCGAGTCATTACCAACACACAAGGTAATCATGCTCCTTTCACATCTATCAAGGCACCCGAAGTTGCTAGAAATGGTCTCCCTAGAATGATAGGAATGTTGTCATCTTTCGAAATCTCTAGCACAATGATGTCAACGGGGATAGTGAACTCTCCTATCTTGAGGGGGACATCCTCAATTCTATCCTTGGGAAAATTAATAGAGAGGTCTCCCAATTATAGGGTCATGCTGGTTAAGAGGAGCTCACCTAATTTAGCTTCTTGAAGATAGAATATGGAATTATTCTAACACTAGCACCAAAGTCACAAAGAGCATTTTGAAAAACTTTTCCATTAATGTTGCAAGGTATCGAGAAATAGCCAGAATCTTTCATATTCTTGAGTAAGTAATTGTGGATAAGAGCACTACAACACTCCCTAACCTTTACCGAATCAACCTCATTACACTCTCTTTTGCCACTCAAGATTTCCTTAAAGAACTTAGGATAGTTTGGCATTTGTTTCAAGGTATCGGTGAAAGGGATCAAAAGATGAATTTCCTTAAGCATGTTAAGAAATCTTCCAAATTGATCATCAATCTTGCTCCTCAAGAACTTTTAGGGGTAGGGGAGTTTAGGTTTGATCACTTCATTTTGTACACTCTCTCCCACCTTTGCCTTCTCATTGGCAACCTCACACTTTTTGCTAGACACATCATGCTCATCATCGTTGAATGAATCATTCACCTTCTTACCTTCTTGACTCTTCCTAGAAACACTCTCTTGAAGGACCTTACCACTCCTAGTGGTGATAGAATAGACCGGTTTCTTAGGTTCAATCCCTTGAGAGGATAGAGAAGAGGGACTAGCACTCACTTTCAAAGTATTAGCTAGTTGAGTGATTTGAGTTTCAAGCATCTTGTTGTATGTCATCATCTCATTAAATTTCTTATCACTAACCGTCATGTATGCGTTCAAAATATTAGTTTGATTTTCAATTATCTCTTCCAAATTAGACCTAGAAGAAGAAAAAGGTTGAGCATAGGAATTATCACCTTGGCCTTGGGTCCTTGGAGCAAAATCGGGCGGGGGACCCCTTTAAGCATTGTTTTGAAAATTTCCCCTATTTTGATTATTCTAATTACCCTATTTTGATTTTGGACATAGCTTTGATTATGGCCTGGTTACTATAATCTTGATTATGATGACCATAGCCTTGGCCTTAATTTTGGCCATTATAACCTTGGTTGTTATAGTTACCCCGGAAACCTTGATTTCCTTGGTTCTTATAACCACTCCCTTGGTTATAGTTGCCAAAATTGCCTTGGTTTTAATTTGATAGTTCCTATTCCCTTGGCCTATTTGATTATTAAACCTTAAACCATTATTGTTATTAGACGCAAAGTTCACATGTTCATTCTCATTACCATCAAACTCATCACTTCCATCCACAAAAGCATGAGGGCAATTAGAAGAATCATGCTCATATGAACCGCAAACATCACAAAACAAACATCCACTAGGCATGTTATTGGAAGTAGAAGGTGGAGTAGGGTTAGAAGATGTACCTCTCCCCTTATTTTGGGAGGTAAGAATAAGTGTTAAGGACGAAGTACTCTCTAGTTTGGCTTTAATAGAAATCATCGCCTTTACTAGATTTGAGATTTGTGAAGACAAATTATTGATGGCATTGAAGTGATCAACGGAATAAACCGTAAACCCACTCTTGCTTGTTTATTCTCGCTCACCGTCTTGCCAATCCATATAATGTCTCACTACATCTTCAATAATGTCCACGACTTCCTCTTCCGTTTTATTCATTATGGGACCTCCGGCTCTCGCATCAAGACAAGACCTCTCTTGAGGCCTTAGTTCACCATAAAAGATTTGAATGATTTGATAGGTAGGAATTTCGTGGTGAGGACACTCCCTTTAATACTCTTTGTATCTCTCCCACGCTTCGTACAAACTCTCACTTAGCTTTTGCTTAAAGCTTTGAATGAGCGTTCTTGCCTCTACTGTTTTCTTTTGGGAGTAGGATCGATATAGAAATTCCTTAGTCACCTCGTCTCATGTCCTTAGAGAGTTTGGTTTTACTTCCTTGTCTAACCATTCTAAGGCACGCCCTATGAGAAAAAAGGGGAAAAGCTTGAGATAGATGAATTCTTAGGAAACTCCATTCACTTTGATAGTATTGCAATATTTTTCGAATTCCTTGAGTTGGTATAGTGGACTCTCGTGCTTGGCCCCACTAAATAGTCGCCTTTTCTATCAAAGTGGTAATTGCAGGTCTAATTTCAAAGTCAATTGCGGGAATGGTAGTTGGAGAAATCCCACTCTCAAACCTATAGAAGCCCGGAATCCCCAATTCCTTCAATGCCACTCTTGGATTTTCTCCCATTCTTTCTTGCTCCTTTCTTGTTGTTCTTCTTGTCTTGGAATCAAAGAACACCTAGCAACTCTTATCTTCGTAATTATCCTCTCAATTTTCGGATCAAATGGCACTAGAGAATGACCACGTGCGCTATGCATACAATCTCAAAAGAAAATATTAGTAGCACAGCTACCAATATAGCCTAAAAGAGAAAAATCTTTTTGTGTTTTTCAAATAAGATAAAATAGACTCAAAAACTATAGCAAACAACTATATCATTCCCCGACAACGGCGCCATTTTCTCATGAGGCAGACTAGGTCGTTAGGCTAATCCTCCTAGGTAAAACAAAATTTAAACCAAACCTACTCCTTGTATAGGGGCAAGTCCGAGTCAAACCACGAGGAATGGGGGAAGATTGCTATAGCCTAAGGTCAAGCTATTTCGAAGAATAAGAAGGAGTTGGAAGTAGGGTTGTGCACAGGTCCAGAACCGGACCGGACCGGAACCCCTTGGACCTGAAGACCGGAATATGGATAATTCGAGGACCGAGGACCGGACCTGAAAATTCAGGTCCGGTCCGGTTTTAGACCTATTAGACTTGTTTCAGCAAATTTGTTGTTTTAACCCTAGAAAAAATAATTACATAAAAACTAGGGGTGTCAATTCGGGTAAACAGTTCGGATTTGGGTTGGGCTTATCAGTTTCGGGTCATAATGGATCGGTTTATAACGGGTTGAAATAATTAGCAGGTCGGTTTTTGTCGGTTTTGAAAATTACCGGGTCAGTTCGGTTTGGTTTTTTTAATTGCAGTTTCTATTTGGATCGGGTCGGGTTCTAGTCAGTTCGGGTCATAATCAATTTGGGTTTAACTGGGTCAGTTTGAAATCGGGTTTAGCCCATTTAAAGCGGATTTCGGTTAAAAACAGTTCGGATCTTAATCAGGACGGGTCGTAATTGGTTCGGGTCATAATCAATTTGGGTTAAACTGGGTCGGTTCGAAAGTGGGTTTCGGTTCAAAACATATCGGGTAAAATCGGGTCAAATCATTATCGTTTAAGGTTATAATCGGTTTAGATTGAACTTGGTTGGTTTGAAAACGAGTTTACCCAATTTGAAGCGGGTTTCAGTTCAAATCATATCGGGTTAAAATTGAGTCAGATGATTATCGAGTCGAGTTAGTCAGATAACCGGTAGGAACGAGTCATGTTATAATCAAGTGAAGTCATAAATAAGTTGGGTTTATCGAGTAGTGGATTGAAACGGATTAGATCATAAACATATTGGGTTATAGGCTGTAAATGACTCAGTCATAACGAGTTACGAGTTTTAAACGGTTTGGTCTCAACGGGTTACGGGTCGTAAACGGTTCGGTCACAACGGGTTACGGATTATAAATGGTTCGGTTACAACGGGTTATGGGTTGGAATGATTTAGGTTTATCGGATTTTTGCCGGGTTTTAACGGTTTTCGGTTTAAAATGGGTCGGGTTACTATCGGGTTTAGACGTAATCGGTTTGGGTTGCTTTCAGTTTCAGGTTGTGACGGTTTGGCTTGATAACGGGTCGGGTTAGTAACAGTTCGCACAAATTCGGTTCAATTCAATTTCGGGTCGGAAAATATTAGGTCGGGTCAGTTTTTGATTTCCAAAATACGGGTTTTAAACAGTTCAGTTCCTTTTCGGATTGGTTCGAAACAGTCGAATTAAACGGTTCGGGTCAGAAACTGACAACTCTAATAAAAACCTATTAAAAAGGCATATATATTAAGTTCAAAACTACAAGTCAAAGGTCTATAAGTACTACAAGTCAACAAATCTTACTACAAGTTTAGAATACATTTAACTATTTAAGTACTATTTAAAATTTACAGAAGTCCACCAAATTAGAAATACAATGACAAGTTTTGAACATGGCAGATTTATAACAAGAGTTTCAATAAGAAGATCTTTCTTGATCCATCAAACTTTAGGAATCATATGAGAGAGTCTACATATACAACATCATCATCTTCATCCAACGTTGTACCTTGAAATTCTATAAACATGGCAAAAAAATATCAATGAGAATGGAGAAAATTATTAACATGAAGAAAAATAAGTAATCAATTTATAATTACCTTTCTCAACTTCCTCTAACTCTCTCACATTTTCCTCCACATCAATTCCGGATACTCCCTTAGCTCGTAGCCAACCTTGTGTACAAATGAGAGCTTGTACCATCTTTCATAAGTTAAAAAAAATAAAAAATAAAAAATAAATAAAAAAAAAACAAAATTCAACATATTTAGTGTGTATTGTGTACTTGTATTAAGTATAGCAAATAAAATAGAAAAAATGCATTACCTTAGGAGTCAATGAACTCCTAAATGGATCAAGATGACGACCACCAGCACTAAAAGCGGATTCCGATGTAACTGTGGACAGCGGAATAGCTAATATGTCTCGTGCCATGCGTGAAAGAATAGGATATCGATGTCCATTTCTACTCCACCAAGTCAAGGCATCCGATGCTTCTTCTTCCACACCTAATTGTTCATTTAAATACCTCTCAAACTCGCTCTTTACATACCCACCAGATCCTTTCATCCTTTTAGCTCTGTCCCTAATACTTTTTTCATACTCATTCCCTTCTCCTATATCAAGATCCCCATTTGAATCAATTGGCATATCATCAACACTTTGTCCACTTTGATGAGAAACAGAAGGATACTTACTTCTATACTCATCAAACAAAGAGTAAGCAGCTTCTTTCACATCAGTAGCAACCTTAGTGCCAATATCCTTACCATAAAGGTCGGTGAGTGTCAATTCAACAACAATCATCTTAGTACGAGGGTCAAGTATAGCAGCAATGTAGATTAGTTTGTTCATTTTGTCCACATTTCCCCAATACTTATCAAACTTCTTTTTCATTGTAATGGTGACAAGGGAATAAACGCGTCGTCAATTGTCTATCCCTAGATCAAATACAATTTATACAACCTAAACAAACCTAATACGAGTATAAGGCAAGCATAGGGGTCGAACCACAGAGAACGGATAAACACCACCAAATGTTATCGACAATTAAGCTAGTCCGGAATAGGAGATAAATAAACTAAAGTCTAAAAATGCTAAAACAAGAAATAAAACATTAAGGGAAATGGTTTAGGTATAGCATTCACTTGAACATAAACAAAGGCATAGAAATTGAATTAATTATGAACTAAACATGCTCAAATATCGAAATAAAGAGTCCAATCTAGCCGCCTTCCGGGGTCAATTGGCTTCTCCCAACATAGCCTCTATGTTTCCACATTAGAACCATATACTAGGAGGTACTATTAAATAACAATCGATAATAATGAACCTTAACTAAGTCAACTTCCGTTCCTTGTTAGCAAAGATTCACCTTTAATCAACCAACAATGTGCACTTGCAAGAAGATTAAAGAATATCAAGCATATAAAGACTTTAATCACAAATAAATCAACTCTAAACCTAGAACATGCTCAAGATCCAACTACACCACAACCATCCCCTTAATGGGGAAATTACTCACTAATCATGATAATAACAAGATTAATTAACAAATAACCAAGAATCAACATGATTAACAAGTAATACCAACAACTAAAACAATAATAAAAATAAAGCAATAAAAATAGAGGAGAGAGAGTTAGAGATTCTCATTGATTGAAGATGTAAATCAATAGAAAAGATGATCAATTTCTTCTTCAAAATCCAAGTTCAACAATGGTGAAACCCTCACTTTCTCTCTCTAAACTAACCTAATCCTAAGCTAACCCTAGAGAGAGAAGCTCTCCTTAAACTAATTAGAGAGTAGAAAATAATAGATGGATGATTAGTTAAGAGGAAATAACCCCAAAGGGGTATTTATACAAGTTAAGAAGAAAAGAAAAATAAATAAAGAAAACAAAGAAAATAAAAATAATTAAAATAATTAATACTAAAAATAAAAAGGGAAAATAAAACCCAAAACCCCCCTAATCCCATCAAACCCACGACCTTCATCATCCTTCTCCTTTCGTGGCTGCTCTAATTTAATCACCAACCATCAAGCATCATCAACCATCATCTTCACCGTCCATCATCAATCATCATTGGCAATCATCACTTAATCCCCACCGTTCGATTAATGGAAGGAATCGCAGCCGCTCAAATTCATTAATCCGTACAATATCACACGCGAAACTCGGAGCGGCCGCTGATACTCATCGGAGCGTCCGCTCTGATCTTCTGCCTCAAATTGGTGAAATTAAACCAAGAATGGAGCGGCCGCTTCAGAGGAGTGAGCGTCCGCTCTGAAGGGTATTGCGAATTGAGATGAATTGGAGCTATGGGTTGCGGGCTGCTCTGATTTGGGGCTGTTGCTGTGTGCGGCGGCTTTGCTTTGTGATGATGCGAGGGAACGGTGGTAGCAGGGAGCAGCTCAATTGCGGCTGTGATTTGCGGGTTGGTTGACGGTTGGAGTGCGTGGTTGCTGCTGTGATCATTGTTGTTGTTGAGTGCGTGAGGAGCAGGGGAAGGTTAAAGATGGTGGATGACGGTGGCTGGTGGTAATTGGTGGTTGTTGCGGGGGTGATTGGTGATGGTGGTGGCTGTTCGCAGGTGAGTTGGTGATAGTTGCGTGAGTGATTGCTGGGAAAGGATTGTGAATTGTTGGTGGGTGTGAATTGTTGCTGCTGGTGTGTGAATTGGAGCAGGGGGTTTTGATTTCTGGTGTGCATGAGAACAGGGGAGATGGAGCAGGGGAATTGGTGTTTAGTTGGTGTGGTGGAGGATAGGAGATGGTGGGGTGAAGGTTAAGGTGGGCAACAGTCAGCAGCTAGCAAAGAACTGCACACACATCGACTTGTTCCCGAGTTCCGAACTCACTTGACATGAAACCCGGGACCCTACACACAAAACCGAGAAAGGAATTGGGAAAAAGAATAAGAATAAAATAAAATGAAAATAAATAGAGGATGAAATAAAATAAAACCAAGATAAATAAAATAAAATAAATAAAATAGGAATAAATAAAATAAAATGAAATAAAATAGAAAATAAGAGACATAAAACTAAACTAAAAATAATTAAAACTACGCAAGCAAATAGAATTAAATAAAATACGAAAATAAACTAAAACTAATAAAATAAAGAAAATAAACTAAAACACTCCAAAATTACCAAATTAAACTAGAAGCTTTATTAAAGAGAAAACAAGAGAATAAAAGGTAAAATAAGGGAAAATAAACACGAAATTAACCTAAACACTACCCCTAGGAGTGACATAAATATCACTTATCAAATTCCCCCAAGCTAAACCTTTGCTCGTCCTCGAGCAAAGCTAAGGCAAAAGAGAACAAGAAGGAATTATTGAAAGCAAAAGAAACAAAAATAGAAACAAAGAGAAAGAATGTACACTAACTCACTGTCGTAGGAATCACGGTTGTTTTTAGCTACAACAAGCCCTTAAAACCCCAAAGTCGCCTATGAGGACGAGTGAGGTCTCGTGAGGGTTTCCTAAGAGCTTACCCCACAACTCTCGACAAAAACCAAGGCAAGGCAACAAAAGGAAAAGAAACACAAAGAGAAAAAGAAAAACACAAGCTCATGTATGGACAAGAGATGAGGACAAGTACTAATGAATGCAAACCTTTCTAAATGGACAAATGTATGCACGTTCCAAGATGTCAATGGTTGATTGAAACATAACACATGCTAAGCATAGAGAACTACTTAGGACTCAATCCACCCTAGCCCCAATCAATCGGGCCACGTTCTCTCCACTAGCTTCAAATCAACCCTTAAGCTAGCTTCTCAAGATTCCACGAAGGAACCGGAAAAATATAAAGAAATGAGAAATTTGAGAAGGTAATCCCGACGTCTCAACTACGCATACTCTTTCCATAGGTTTGAAGTCTATCTCCCTCCACCGTTCTTTTGACCTAACCCACTAGAGTCTAAGGGTCTTTTTATTGGTTGTAACGTAAGGCTAAGGGTTAAGGCGGGGTAAAAATTTAAAATTTGGTGATATTTCCTAAGTGAAGCAAAAAGTGCGGCCGACACTCAAAAATAACTCAAGAATTCACTAAATATCAAGCAAAAATACCACTAATGCCATTCCCCAAAGCTTATTCAACACAAACACACAATATTCCCCCCAAGCTTGAACAAAGCATTGTCCTCAATGCTTAAACTAAGGAAGAAAATGAATCCATCTAAAATATTTTTGTTGTTTTTGTTTTTTTTTTTTTTTTTCAATTCAATTTTTTTCAATTTTTTTTTTTTACTTTATTCATTGTCCTTGCCTTTTTCAAATTATGGACGGCTTTTTCTTGAAACTTCATTTGATTTCCATGAATTACATCATTCATCACAAGCTCAACTTTAACCAAATCTCAAAGTGCTTCTTGTTTATGATCAACATTCTCAAAACTCAAACCTCACATGCCAATGCTTCACTAACTATAAGGGTTGGTTAACATAGGCCACTAGGTTTGTAATGCGGTTTAAACAAGAGCGGGAAACATAAGGCTCAAATTGGTTAGCAAGTAGGTTTATGCAAAATAGAAAATCAAATTTGTAACAAAATAAAAAGAAGATAAAGAAAAATGAGAAAGAAGTGCCCTTTTCCTCCCCTAGAGTGCTTCGGTCACGATCTTGGGAGCTATAATTCAAAACAAGGATCAAGACATGCATAGCTAAGGATCCAAATGCGCCACACAACAAAGTGATGAAGGCTAGAACAATGTTACCTCACATGGGATTATAACTAAGCAAATACCAACTAAGGGTGCCAAATCCACTATAGAGAGCAACACCGTCTTACCACATACCCGTGAACTAAGGCTTCATGGTGCCCTAAAAGTTCTTAACCCAGCTACCTTAGCATGTAATATCCTAGAGTCAACCAATGACACTCTCAAACCGTGCACACATTAACCACTTAGGAAGAAAGGCATTCAAGAGTAAACAATTCCAAAAGATATAATGTCCAAAATAAGAACAAACAAAACACATTTTTGCTAAACTTGCCTTGAAGTAAACAAAAATCTTTTTGGATTTTCCAAAAGCATGAAAAACATGGAAATGCATATACTCACGTGCATGGCATATATGAATCAACATCCCACCAAACATGATAGAATACCCTCCCCCAAGCTTGAATGAAACCAAGCTCTCAAATCATAAACAATGAAACCAAGGAGGGGAAAACAAGGACAAATTAATCCAACATTACCAACACATGATCTTCAAGTCACAATAAGTAAGAGAGAGAGGGAAAAGAAGGATATTACCGGATATGGGATAAATGCAAAATCACACAAAAAAAACCGAAATAACCTCATATGAGCCACACTCTCTACAAATAAGGCTTGAATTCCACATGATAGGTAAGTTGAGGCACATTTCCTTGATTCTTGATCATCACCAATGCGCAAGAGTATATCAAGTTGTGTACCTAGCAAGGAACACAAACACGTCCATGAGAGAAAATCTAATCTAAAAACAAAAGAAAATGAAAGCGATAAAACACGGGTTACTTCCCGCAAAGGCTTGTTTAACGTCCAAGCAAGACCGCTCTAGGAAATAATAATTCAACGCACGCAAGAGCTTGTCAAATGCACTACTACACATTTCATGGGGGTGTAGATAGGCAAATGACGAAATAAGAACGTGCAACAAAATCATTGCACGTAAGTGAAGAGGGAGATGCCAAAAGAAAGAAGAAGAAGGATCGAAAGGAAACTCAAGAAAGTAAGAAGTAGAAGAAGGAAAAGAAGAATGGAAAGAAAAGGAAAAAGGCAAATCCTCATCACAATTTTTTTTGTTGGCAAAATTCCTCTTATCCTCAACAATGATGGAAGGAGGGGCATGAAAATCATCCATAGAGGGCGGCTCCCCAATAGGCTCTTTGAGATAGGAAGGGAGAGAAATAGGGTAAGAAAGGATGTGGTCAAACCTTAGAGAAAAAGGGGTATGAGAAACCGGAAAAGGGGTAGCTACTCCCTCACCACAAGGCCTCACATCGCCAATAAGGGCATGAAAATCAATTATAGAGTCCTCAAACGAAGGGCACTCACGATCTACACCTCCCTCAAGCTCAAAAACTCCAAGGGGATCAACCTTATCCTCCTTTTCACCACAATAGACAACTTTTCCTTCAACTATCTCAAAACCCAAGGTCCCAAAATCATGCATGAATGGAGGTAGATTCATCTCAAACTCATCTAAGTCCCAAGAAGCGTTCTCGATGAAATCATCCAATAATCTATAAGTCCTCATATGACTCTCGAAAAATACGTGGGACATTACCTCAAAAGAGTCTATATACTCGTAGATTGAAGGGTCACAAACATACACTTGAGACTCATCAAGATGGGAAAGAGGATTAGGATTTTCAAAATCAACACTCTCTTCATTCTCTACTCCTTCACCATCACTCAAATGCTCTCTAATGGGATCCTCACTCATATGGGGAAGAGAAGAAGAAGGGAGGGCATTTTCTTGAGAGTTGGCTAATTGGAAAATTTGGCTCTCAAGCATCCTCATTCTAGCTTCCACCTCCCTATTCTCAACTTCCCTCATCTCGTTATACCTCTCCATCATCTCCATTATCTTCATTATCTTCTCTTCCTTCAAATTTTCCATAGAATTACCCTCATAAAAGGATTCATTAGAAGCATAAGGGAAATCATTTGGAGCCACGTAAAAACAAGAAGATGAGGAGGGAGGATCATTCACATTATATACATGAGCATCATCATATTGGGGAAAGGGCACATAATCAAGCAAATGAGATTCATCATCAACAATAGGAGAAAAAGAGTTGAAATCACTTGTACTAGGTTCACATATAGGATCACAAGACAAATCATGGGGATTCATGCCACCAATAAAACTATTATCACATTGAGAATCAAAATTAGCAACATTACATGCCCTATTGCGTACATCCTTAGCGAACCGTAAAAAAAAGCTCCAAGCACTATGAACCGTTAATGCTTGAAATTCACCATTAAACCTACTTTCAACTTCATATCTCGTTTGTTCATTCATTCCATAATAACAAATCTCACAAGCTTCACCAGGATTACAACCACTATAGTTCAAAAACTCTACAAGTCTATGGAAATAGACATAGAAAGGCTCACCATCATATTGAGGAAAAGAAAAACGTGCCATTTTTCAACAACAAAAACAAAAACAAAACAAAGAGAACAAAAATAAATCAAAGGAAAAATATATACAATGGACTAGTCTCAATAAGATAACACAACGGTAATGGAAGCCGTTCCCCGGCAACGGCGCCAATTTGACAAGGGAATAAACGCGTCGTCAATTGTCTATCCCTAGATCAAATACAATTTATACAACCTAAACAAACCTAATACGAGTATAAGGCAAGCATAGGGGTCGAACCACAGAGAACGGATAAACACCACCAAATGTTATCGACAATTAAGCTAGTCCGGAATAGGAGATAAATAAACTAAAGTCTAAAAATGCTAAAACAAGAAATAAAACATTAAGGGAAATGGTTTAGGTATAGCATTCACTTGAACATAAACAAAGGCATAGAAATTGAATTAATTATGAACTAAACATGCTCAAATATCGAAATAAAGAGTCCAATCTAGCCGCCTTCCGGGGTCAATTGGCTTCTCCCAACATAGCCTCTATGTTTCCACATTAGAACCATATACTAGGAGGTACTATTAAATAACAATCGATAATAATGAACCTTAACTAAGTCAACTTCCGTTCCTTGTTAGCAAAGATTCACCTTTAATCAACCAACAATGTGCACTTGCAAGAAGATTAAAGAATATCAAGCATATAAAGACTTTAATCACAAATAAATCAACTCTAAACCTAGAACATGCTCAAGATCCAACTACACCACAACCATCCCCTTAATGGGGAAATTACTCACTAATCATGATAATAACAAGATTAATTAACAAATAACCAAGAATCAACATGATTAACAAGTAATACCAACAACTAAAACAATAATAAAAATAAAGCAATAAAAATAGAGGAGAGAGAGTTAGAGATTCTCATTGATTGAAGATGTAAATCAATAGAAAAGATGATCAATTTCTTCTTCAAAATCCAAGTTCAACAATGGTGAAACCCTCACTTTCTCTCTCTAAACTAACCTAATCCTAAGCTAACCCTAGAGAGAGAAGCTCTCCTTAAACTAATTAGAGAGTAGAAAATAATAGATGGATGATTAGTTAAGAGGAAATAACCCCAAAGGGGTATTTATACAAGTTAAGAAGAAAAGAAAAATAAATAAAGAAAACAAAGAAAATAAAAATAATTAAAATAATTAATACTAAAAATAAAAAGGGAAAATAAAACCCAAAACCCCCCTAATCCCATCAAACCCACGACCTTCATCATCCTTCTCCTTTCGTGGCTGCTCTAATTTAATCACCAACCATCAAGCATCATCAACCATCATCTTCACCGTCCATCATCAATCATCATTGGCAATCATCACTTAATCCCCACCGTTCGATTAATGGAAGGAATCGCAGCCGCTCAAATTCATTAATCCGTACAATATCACACGCGAAACTCGGAGCGGCCGCTGATACTCATCGGAGCGTCCGCTCTGATCTTCTGCCTCAAATTGGTGAAATTAAACCAAGAATGGAGCGGCCGCTTCAGAGGAGTGAGCGTCCGCTCTGAAGGGTATTGCGAATTGAGATGAATTGGAGCTATGGGTTGCGGGCTGCTCTGATTTGGGGCTGTTGCTGTGTGCGGCGGCTTTGCTTTGTGATGATGCGAGGGAACGGTGGTAGCAGGGAGCAGCTCAATTGCGGCTGTGATTTGCGGGTTGGTTGACGGTTGGAGTGCGTGGTTGCTGCTGTGATCATTGTTGTTGTTGAGTGCGTGAGGAGCAGGGGAAGGTTAAAGATGGTGGATGACGGTGGCTGGTGGTAATTGGTGGTTGTTGCGGGGGTGATTGGTGATGGTGGTGGCTGTTCGCAGGTGAGTTGGTGATAGTTGCGTGAGTGATTGCTGGGAAAGGATTGTGAATTGTTGGTGGGTGTGAATTGTTGCTGCTGGTGTGTGAATTGGAGCAGGGGGTTTTGATTTCTGGTGTGCATGAGAACAGGGGAGATGGAGCAGGGGAATTGGTGTTTAGTTGGTGTGGTGGAGGATAGGAGATGGTGGGGTGAAGGTTAAGGTGGGCAACAGTCAGCAGCTAGCAAAGAACTGCACACACATCGACTTGTTCCCGAGTTCCGAACTCACTTGACATGAAACCCGGGACCCTACACACAAAACCGAGAAAGGAATTGGGAAAAAGAATAAGAATAAAATAAAATGAAAATAAATAGAGGATGAAATAAAATAAAACCAAGATAAATAAAATAAAATAAATAAAATAGGAATAAATAAAATAAAATGAAATAAAATAGAAAATAAGAGACATAAAACTAAACTAAAAATAATTAAAACTACGCAAGCAAATAGAATTAAATAAAATACGAAAATAAACTAAAACTAATAAAATAAAGAAAATAAACTAAAACACTCCAAAATTACCAAATTAAACTAGAAGCTTTATTAAAGAGAAAACAAGAGAATAAAAGGTAAAATAAGGGAAAATAAACACGAAATTAACCTAAACACTACCCCTAGGAGTGACATAAATATCACTTATCAAATGGCCATTGCTTTGAAATTGTCATCCAAACTTTCCTCTCACTTGTTCAACATATTATACACGGCAGCAATCTCAAACATACCTCTATTACGAGTAACATAAAGAGAACCAGAAATGCGGCGAGTTAACAAGTAAAAATCCTCTCAAAAACACTACCAATTTCTCCACATTTTTCCAATCATCTAATTCCGGGGGCTTTTCATTTTCCTTTAAACACTCCCCATTTGGCAAAGATATAGCACTAAAAACACGTTGAAATTTCAAAGCCGTATCTAACATTGTATAGGTTAAATTCCAACGAGTGGGAACATCAAAAGATAAAGAAGACTTGCAATCAATGTTAGACTTTTGCACAAGATCTTTAAACCTTTGTATTCTGGCAGGAGAATTTTTAACATACTTAACAGCATTTCTAACCCTATCAATGCATACACCATGTTCTTTAATACCATCCCACACAATCAAATTAATAATATGAGCAATACATCTAACATGAAGATATTTTCCATCACCAACACATCCCATTCATTGAATCATTCTTTTTAAGTGAGCACAAGCAACATCATTTGAACTAGCATTATCAACAGTAACACTAAACAACTTATCCTCAATACCCCAAAATTCCAAACAAGCCTCAACCGCTTTTCCAATAGCTTCACCCTTATGACTAGAAGTTGGACAAAAATTAATAATTTTTTTGTGCAATTTCCAATCATTATCAATGAAATGAGCCGTGAGACACATGTAATTAATTCTTTGTATTGATGTCCAAGTATCAGTTGTCACACAAATAGTTTGAGAATTTTGTAAAATGGCTTTCAATTTTGTCTTTTCATTATGATAAAGTTGAAGACAATCATGAGCAATTGTTGTACGAGATGGAAAATTAAATCTAGGACAAGCAACACCCATCAAATATTTAAAACCAGCTTTCTCTACAAATCTAAAAGGAAGCTCATCAACAATAATCATATAGGTTAAGGCATCTCTAACTTCTTTTAAGCTCACAGTTCCACTTCCATATTTCAGTTTTGTTTCACCTTCCTCATTATCCTTATCCCCTTCCCTTTCCCAAAAAACAATTCAGCTTGTGTTCCTTTACCTTTATTTTTATTTACTGGGTTAGCAAGACATTTTTCAGAATGATTCTTAACATTTTTTGAGTCATTCATATTACCATCAGCAGCAAAATTAGCAGGATAAAACTTACATTCTGCCCGGAGTTTTCCATCATCTACATATTCGATGTAGTACTGCCAATAAGGTGCTTTCCTCTTGCTCTTTCTAACCAAATATTGACGCCCCTCTGTCAACTTCTTGTCCGGAGGTAAAGACTTGCGCAACTCTTCAATATATGTCCTACTAACCGCATCCATTAAACTTTGTAAACTTTTGGATTGAGAGCTCTCCATGGACTCCATCTATATAATATTTAACAAACAGAAATTTTTTACCAACTTACCACCAAATTAAATTCTAAAAAAAATTACAAGAATAAATTATAAAAAATCTTACATTGCACGAAGATGAATCCGTTGTTACTGACTTACACCTTACAATATCAAAAATCTGTACAACATAAAATAGAACCAACTATAAATTAAAGAGCAACGTTAGTGCTTAGTGCTTGGTACTTAGTGTTTTAGTGGTCTGGTACTCTGGTGAATATCTTTTATGCATTTTGTAGAAACAACTAAGCTTATTATATAATTATATTCTCAAATCTACTATATTTGTATGCAAAGATGATAATTATATGATGCTTTCTATTATTTACTTAACCAATTAAAGTATTAGCAGCAAACAAAAATAATTCAAACCTTAATTATAAATAATCCATGTATTTCTTCTCTGAATTCACCATTAATGAGCCGTTTAAAAGATACTTTGTATAGTTAACATGTAAAATTGCAATGCAGTAAGTAATTGAACACATTAGATGTCGAACAAGGAGATTTAAAGTTCAGCAATTCAATACATACCTTTAACTTGACTTTCAGAGTTCCGATGTAGAAGCAGCGGCACACGGTGAATCGGAGATGCTCTAAGGTCGCTGGAAAAAATGGAGTATGTGTGAGAGTGTGAGCTGTGACTGCGCTAAGAGTGGAGAGAAGTTGTTTCAGTTTGAAAATGTTAGGGTTAGGGTAATGGCCTAATGGAGTAATGGGTAAGTCAGTAAGTAAGAAAATTCCCAAAAAATTTATAATTAAATTGCTTTTTTTATTAAAATCCGGGTTTAGGCCGGACCGGACCTGAAACCCAGAATCCACTTTTTCCTTGGACCGAAGACCGTCCCGGAATCAGCAGGTCCGGTCCGGGCTGATCCAGGTCCAGTCCGGTTCAGGTCTAAAATACGGTCTGGACCAATTTCGCACAGCCCTAGTAGGAAGTGTAACTAGGGTCTCAACAACTAAACAATATATATATATAGAAATTCAATATCACTAGAACTAGGGATTTAGGATCCACACATTCATGATAGAAATGCTAATTGAGGGGAAATTGATCTACCAAATGTTGTAAGGGAAGGATAGTAATTGCAATCAAGTGAATTCATAAGGTTATCTCCTAGAATTCAAACTAGGTTTCCTCTATGAATGACTATGCAAATCAAATTCAATCAATAATGCAATCCCTAAATCAAGGGTTCATGTCATTAGAGATCACAATGCAATCTAGCTTGAAAATCAAGGTTATCTACTCCTTATCAATTCAATCACATGCACAATTCTATCAACCAATTTAATCACAACATTCAATCAATCAAAATCCATCAATTAGCAATGATCCGTCATTTATGAATGCTTCACCATCTCCCTAGCAAGGAATCTACTCACTATGCATATTGAGATTAAAGAACAAAACTAAACTAAGCATCAAAATTATCATCATCATTGCAAACAAACTATTAAGAATCAAACCAATCAACAAACTTGAAATTGCAACAATTAATCAAAATCCAATGCAAAAGATTAAATTAAGTAGAAGAAGATTCTTACAAAATTTGATCAAATCAAAGGAATTGTGCTTACATTCAAAGTAGAAGGAAATCAAAAGTAGAAATCACCAAGTTCTCTCAAGTTTCTCTCTCTAGAATCTAAGGACTAAACCTAACCCTAAAACTTTTCTCCCTAGCTTCTTCAAAATTCTCTTCAAAATATTAAAATTAAAAAAACTCTTCTAAAAATAGAAGGAAAACCTATATATAACTAACTAAGGAGAAATAAAGTGGACGTCCAAAAGAAACCCGTACAAGCGCGCCCCTCTCTCTGGAATGCGCAGCCGCAAAAATGGGGGTACGGAATAGGGTACTCAGGTGGCGCGCCCACACGCGGATTTTGCACGCTCGTGCCAGCACCTTGCGCGCCCATGCCCGTCGATTGCGCACCCGCGCCACTGGAGCAGGGGATCTCCACCGTGCGTTCTTCAACGCAAGTGATGCGCTACTCTTGATTGACATTGGGTATGACAGTCCCAAAATGAGTTGGCGGTGGATTCAACACCATATTTTCATGTAAGAGCAGTAGAAGGGAGCAAGCATCAAGTCTTGGAGTAAGCCATCCCTTGCTTTGTGAGCTATATAAGAGCTTCTACCTTGCACTTTGAGCATCTTCCAACCCGAGGAATCACCATAAAGGGCCTTGGACTTCACCTTAGTCCTGAAAATAAAGAAAGGAAAACAAGTAAAAGGGAAAAGACAATAAAATCCACAAAAAATACAAGAAAAAGGTAGAAAAGACTATAATAAGACCAACTAGAGAAAAAGAGACTAAAACTAAGGGGAAAAAATAAAGAAAGCTATTAAAGCAACTAAAATCATCCCAAAATAATGTCATTTGAGTGTCATCAATGGCACTCATCAGGTACTCAAACCACACCAAACTAGATCGTGTTCACCCTTACCCAAGAGTTATGGGCAACATATTTATCTTCTAATTATGAATGTATTGTTGGTGCATCTATCTTTTGTGCAACTATTACAAATTTTTACTATTTACAAGCATATTTGGAATCTTGAGGAAATTGAAAACAATTCAAGTACAAGAAGCATTAAATTTGCTAGGCAATATATGTTTCTCTTGAGATATACTTTTTTTTTTATTCAAACCAATCTTTGGTCCTCTAGTTAATTTACTAGAGTGTAACTTATAGTAGGATAACTACCTATGTATCTGTTAATTTAACTACTATTCTCAGATCAATTTTTAGATTGTTGCCTGAAGATAAAGCCTCGTCCAGACCTGGTTATTGGCTAGGATAACCCAATGATAATAGGGCCTTCCTCGTCCAGACCTGGTTATTGGCTAGGATAACCCAATGATAATAGGGCCTGGGCCAAGCTGAAAGGACTTTTAATGGACAGGACTTTTAATGGACAAGACCTTTAATGGACAGAGCTTTTATTATTGGGCAGGGTTAATATAAGGCTAATATGTTTATCCAATTTAACAGATAAAGAAAATCAATAATGTAGAAAAATATTGCCAAATCAAGTTACTCAACTTTGAATCACAATCTAAAATAATGTGGACCCTTTATCATTTTTATAATAATTAATTTTTAATGTTGCTAAATTGAGATACGGTGGTCCATAATGAAAAGGGTCATATCTATCAAAACCCTAAATGACCTTGAAAGAACTGCAAAGTGCTAGATGAAAGAGTTTAAGATGAAAGATCTTGGAAAAATTAAATTTTTCCTTGAATTGCAAATTGAGCACTTGATTAATGGTATTTTTGTCCATCAATCAAACTATACAAAATGAGTTTTAAAATGATTTTATATGGACAAGGAAAATCCAATCAACTCCCCAATGGTTTTTAATTGTCTGAATATGTTAAACGATCCATTCAGACCAAGAGGAAAATGAAGAAATTATAGGTCCAGAAGTATTATACTTAAATTAAGTGCAATTAGAGCATTAATGTACCTAGCTAACAACACTAGACCCAACATAGCCTACTCTGTGAACTTGTTAGCCAGGTATAGCAATGCACGCACGGGCGTATAGACATTCAAAGGGAATTCAATACTTACTCTGGTACCTACAAGGAATACGAGATCTATCCCCAAAACTATTTTTCACACATGATCTACAAAAGCAAGAGAACGAAAATAAATGTCTAGCAAATCCAATCCTGTGAGAATCTCGGCGATGTGTTCGCCAAATCACTTCCTACAAAGAAAATTTGGACAATTTGCTCACAAGATCAAAATGCGATATCTTCATGAACTATGTCGAAATCAGGAAGAGTATTATATGCACTACACTGTTTATTCCTTTGATCAGGTTTTATCCCATTGGGTTTTCCTTGATAAGGTTTTTGACGAGACAGTATACCAAACCCTATAATAATATAATTTCATTGTACTCTTTTTTCTTATCCCATAGGACTCTACATATTAAGGTTTTTAATGAGGCAACCCATAACGCATTTCACGTGGACATCCAAGGGGGAGTGTTGAGGAACTACAAAAAAATGAAGTTACATGCGATATTTACTTAAGATGATAATATGCACAAGAGTACAATAATGTGTAATATTTATTGTAATATTTTTTATGTAATATTTTATTATAATATTTTTCCTATCATAGTTAGTAGAATTGAATGGCTATCAGGCTTGTATATTTAATTGAAGTGTGAGTAGAATTGAAGTTTAATATGGAGAGTTAATATTTTTAGTTCTTTGCCAGAAATAGGTTTAATGAAAGGTGTTTTTTTTTTTTGACAAAAGATTCTATTAAATAAAAACAATATTACAACCTAATCACAAACTAATACAAGAACATAAAACAACCTATAAGACACACACTAAGTACCATTACAGGAAGAACGAAGCTAAAATACAAAGCACAAACGCTAAAACCTTATAACAATAAGCTTTGGTTAGACTAAAAATTCGAAGTAGAGTATTGCTACCCCAAAAATTAGAGCGGATACCTGCAAGACAAACCCTGTCAAAACTTACCTGCAAATTATGAACCTGTTGCCACCACATGATGTCTAATAAGGAGCAAAATAGGTGAAGGAACTGATAACGAAAATCACAAAGGGGCCTAGATTAAAGGTCGAGAAACAACATCGATGGAAGACGATGTGAGGGAACACTACCTCTTCAAAACTTGATTGCCATGTCATTATAGGCGAGGATCTACACTCGCCACTAAGGTCATCCCAAGGCCCGAACAAGAAACGAACATCTTGGGATCCTTGATCGAGAGTTACTCTCCCTAGTAACTCAATACCAGATATCACCTGACTAGGACCATGTCTGGCCTTCAAGGAGGAACTTGCTTCCCTCAACATCATCAGGTGAGGAGCCTCCATCATGATTTGATTAACAACAATCATGGCTCTACTGGCCATCATCACCAAACACGAGGTTGAAGGGTCCTTTGTAATCCCTAACCTAACCCACAACATCGTAGCAATTGTAACTCAAGAAATGAATCCCACATAAAAAAAAAAAAATAATAAACAATAAAAATTGAGAATTGTCTTGAGAATCCTAAATTAGATCTCCTATGAACTCTTCCATCATCCCTAAATGAAAACACCGGCCACCACACTCTATTGATTGCACACACAAACAAAGGAACCAAAATTCTAAGAAATAATGTTGGAACCTATAACCTAAAGCCCAAATTGAAACATGAGTCCCAACATTACCAAGCAAGGCCTTAATCCCACCATGCTAAAAAAAACATCAAAAACACAAGTTCAACCCAATACAATTGCAGCAAGAACATATGATATCCCCAACCAACATTAACAGCATAACACCCACCCAAATCATACAAAAACCAAAGCAAGAACTTCTAACACACCTAGACAGACTAGAACACACCAAGATGAGATTAGAGAAGGGCGATATTACTGAACAATACCGGTGGAGCCACAAGTGAAATCCCCTGCATAGAAACCCTCTAAAAGAACTCAAACCACAAGAAAAGAAATAAAATTAAAAACGGAGCTTCTTCCAGTGGGCTTGAACGAAGTTACCACTTCGAGTAATCGAGTAACCACAACATAAACAACAAAGTAAATCGTGGCAATAACGAGCCTAACCCACACCAAAACTAACCAAAAACATAAAGAAAGACAAAGAAAAATGAACAGCTCGCCGGCGAGAGCACCCACAAAAGGTAGGGTCACCCTTCGCCGACAAGTAAAAGTTTGAGGCGGTGAAAGGATAAAATCTAGGATTTCTAGAGAGAAGGAGGAGAATTTTCTAGAGAGAGAAAGAAATATATGGTCGATGAAATTGTTTGGTTTAATAAAGGTTGTTATTTGAGATTTGAGATGTGCGAATTGAGCTATGGAATGTGTGAATTAAAAGGTTTCTATATTATTTAATCTAGACCATCAAATGTATATCAAATTTTGTGACTTAAAAAAAATTATCATTGTTTTAATGCTTGTGTTTTCTTTTTTTCCTTACCTTGGAATCTCCTTGTAGTGCAACCTTGATCCCTATACTAATTGTACATGTCCAATGTGATCTTTGAGCGTCATTTAGGACGTCAGGATGATGCATGTATCTTAATATATGTGAAGCCATACATAGGTTTTTGAGGTTTCTTAGTCAACATGTGTACTATTGAATGTCAACTAATTAACTTTAAATGCTCTTATAATAAAAAGGAAAAGGAGGAATAGAAAGAAAATATTGCTTTGACACTTGAACTAATTGGTTCTTTAAATGGTATAATGAATTTCTAAGAACTTGTTGTTGTGTTGGTATTACTATGAATTAATTCTTTATTCATGCCATGCAAGCTCGAAATTTTAGAATATTACTTTATTGGTGCTAGTTAGTCAAATACTACCTCCGATTTTTGTTTTTTTAGTTGCAAATTTGGAATATTTTATATCTCACAAGTAATACCCCAAAGTTGCAACTAAAAAAAATCGGAGGTAGTATTATCTTGCTTCTATGGAGGATCATAGTTTTCATTAATTGTCTCTTTTCTTGTATCAATTTATTGACGACACAATGTTGATATGGATTAATGGATTATTAGAGACCTTAGTAATCTATCACAAAAAGTAGTAACATTCGAGAGGTTTTTTGGTAAAATTAAGATTGTGCTATTTTCAAAAAGATTAGGATCAATTATTCAATATGATTGAATTTACCTTTAGTCCAAAATTTGTTTTACTTCTAATTTTCTAAATGAAACATCTTATCTCATATTATTTTCTTGAACAATACACTTTGAAAATATCACAAGTTTTGAAGTATAATTTCGATTTTGGTTACCTTACCTATCTTGTGACTACAATTGAGTGATTACCTTGTGACTTTTTATCAAACATTTAAATTAATTCGTCTACTTTAGTTTGTTAACATGAGCGAGTATTGGGGTAAGGTGAGTAACTGTTAAGGTCAAAGTTATGGGGTCAATTGACCCACTAATTTTTTTTTTTAATTATTAAAATATTTAAAAGATGATTTATTGAACATTGAATTATTTAATATGAGAAAGATAGTATAAAAATTATGAGTAATCTAACCTCTACTGCATATCAATACACATAATTTTATATATGTTAACAATGTGTACTATAATATTTGTAGTTTTATGTAATATGTTAATTTAATTTGTGAATAGTTTTAATATAACTTTTTATGTTATTTGAACCCACTTAAAAAAATGCTAGATACGCCATTACTGCTATGTATAGTTTTAACAATTTTTTTTTTTTTTTGTTAAAATGATCAATCTGAAAGATGAATTATTTTCTAATCTTATTATTAATACCTTTTCATTTGTTGGAAGAAGGAAGAGTGCACTCTGTTGGATTCGTTTGCTTCTTTCCTTGATAAACTTCAGTAAACATTGAGATTCATCTTACAATATTGTGATACTTGTGCTAGTCTTGATAAATGCCCTCTTTTTATCAATTTAACAACTGTTAAAGGTTATTAATTTTTTCTTATATTTAAATAGGATCAAGTGTCAACTTGACCAATGTTTCAGAATAGACCGCTCTGCATTTTTGCAATTAGACACATAGAATTAGCCAAAAAAATTGGTTTATTATGGTGCTCACGTAAATGCTAAGGACAAGTTACTCTCCTTCTATACCTAAATTTTTGCCCCATTGGCATGTCTTTCCTTTATAAAATTAACAATATTTAGACTTGTTTCAATTTGTTTTTTTAGTAACTTTTGATAGCTTATATTTGTAATTTGTTTCAAGATGATGCTACCATTGCATCGTGCAGTTAGCGCAGGCAATTTAGAGTTATGTAAATTGTTGGTGGAACATGGAGCTCTATATAATTTGAAGGACAATTTTGCTCTAACACCACTGGTAAAGTCACTCATCTCTAAGCAAAAAGAGGTACATGTTGAACTAAATTGAATTTGATAAGTTACATATTGTGCACTTGCATGCCCTTATACCTTGTAAATATCTGAGTTAGCATAAGTAAGCGAGTACGATACTAGAATTTGGGTTATTCACCACTATAACATCTTAGATTCCTTATTTTCCTAGTCTTTCTCCACTCTACTGTTTTAATAGTCGAAATTTGCTAAAAACATCTTTCATCTGACGTTAGTTGCTAAATAGAGAAGTAGGTTGGGTATCATCATTGGAGGTAAAAAAAACAACTCATTTTATATTTCAATACTCAAAGTTCAATCTTGCCATTAGAGATGGTCTTATCTTTGATTTGAACTATTTTGTAGGTTATTTCTAGATACTCTGAATATATATTATGCATAGTCTTTTTTTTTAGGCTTCTGATTCTTTGTAAATAGCCTTTGCATGAGTCCTCTGGCACTATTGTACTATTTGATATATGGCATGAGCGGCCTGTTTTGTTATTATTGTTATTGTTATTGTTATTGTTATTGTCATCATCATTGTTATTGTTCTTATTGTTATTGTTATTCTTATTCTTATTCTTCTATCTTATTGTTAAACCCCCTTCACTTCACCTTATTTTTGCTAAATTGAAATTATTTTTACTGAAACAAAATTATATTGGCTGAATTTAAATTATTTTTACTAAACTTAAATTAATTTTACTGAACTGAAATTATTTTTGCTAAAATGAAATTATCTCTACTAATTTTCTATTATAATTCTTCTTTACGATAACTGAATTTTATTGAACTGAACTTATTTTTACTAAACTGAAATTATTTTTAGTGAACTGAAATTAATTTTACTGAAATGAACTTATTTTTATAGAACTGAAATTATTTTTACTTAATATTATTTTTTTTAAGGTGAAGTGAATAGGGCCTCATTGTTATTGTTATTGTTATTATTATTGTTAGGCCTCGTTCTATTCACCTTATTTTTACTAAACTGAAATTATTTTTGCTGAACTGAAATTATTTTTGCTGAACTGAAATTAATTTTGCTGAACTGAAATTATTTTAACTGAATTTCTATTATATTTCTTCTTTAAAGTTATTGATTTTTACTGAACTGAAATCATTTTTACTGAATTGAAATTATTTTTACTGAACTGAAATTAATTTCACTGAATTGAACTTATTTTTACTAAATATTATTTTTTTGAGGTGAAATGAATAGGGCCTGATTGTTATTATTACTAGATGTAAGCCCGTGCGACGCACGATTTTTTTTAAATAAAATCTCACGAAAAGATTATTTTTGTATAAAATTTTGATTAAATTTTTATTACTTAATAAAGACAATTTCTATTAATTTTATGTCATTTATGATGGTTGTGCGATTTGTTTTTTTCTAGTTTTAAAATATTTAAAATAATCCTAAATCACTATTGGTATTTGTTTTTTTTTTACCTACATGATACATAATATTAAACTCTCGAGTCTTAGCTACATGGTGTGGCCAACCACACACAAAATTAGCAAAATATTCAATGTTAAAAGTTTTTTTTTTTTTTAGAAAAGGTAAATCCTAAAGCATAGTTTATTAAAATAAATTGTAAATCTTTATTGGTGAAAATAATGTCTTTATATATGTTATCTCATGTGATGGTTATTAGGGTAAAAAATTTAACTTAAAAAGATGATCGTTTTTTTATTTAAAAAAAAAAAAAAAAAAGTAGAAAGGGTAAAAAAAAAAAAACTTAAATTCTAAATCAATATTTATAGTTTTTTTTTAACCCAAATGACGTGTCAAAGTTAATATATCAACTTTCATTCTATAAATTTGGTTTTTTTTAATATAAGTTTGTATAATTTTTAGTTTTTAAAATAATTTAAATTGTTTAGTTTTTAAAATCATTCAAAAATAAAATATAAAAATCTAATTTTTGATTGTTCAAAATAATATTAATAATACCTTTACTTATGTGGCACGCCGAATGCTCCTAAAAATTGTCTACTTTAAATATAGATAAGAAGTATTATTAAAAAAAATCCCTAAAAAAAAGAAGTACTATCAAAACATCATAATAATAAAAAATCGTTCACAACTATACCTACCACATCTAACAAAAGTGGATAAATAGAACACAAAAATATTAGCAAAAGTAAAATTGGTATAAAATTAATCTTTATAATTTTATAAAATAAATCAATATATTTACCAGTAACAGCAAAATCATTACGAAATTGATCTAAAAATATTAATTGTACAAAATTAAATCTATGCATTGGAATTTTTTCTATCGTCCCCAATTGCCCGAAAAATAGTAGTTTGGAAATTTTGAATTATTATTTTGTTGTTACTGACAACACGATATTGCTTTTTATTTGGAATGATTGAAAAGAATCTAATGGAGTAAACCTTTCCTTCAATCAATTTTGGAAGAAAATGTTAAACAAAGTTAGCTTTAATTGAGGCATAAAGGTAATCACCCTGTAATTAAAAATAAGAAATTAAGTTAATTTAATTACTTGATTAAGACACCTAAAGTCCTAAATCACAAAGTTTGTGTTTTTTTCATAAAATTAATTAATAAAAAAACTACAAAGGTTTATAAATAAATTTAATAAATGTAAACAATTTATAAAAATATAATATCTCCTTGTTTAATAGGATCATATCCTAACTTATTAAGCTATATATATTGTTAGTTTCGTACGTCAAACAGGCAAGAAACTCATACATACTTTAATTTTTGCTCGAATTTAATCTTTTAATCAAATTAGATCAGCATGTAAAAGCAAAATTTAATAAACAAGCTATAAACATATAATTGTTAAGTATCTCAAATAAACACAACGTAAGTAATAATTGCAAATATAAGTTTAAACATGAATTTTAAAAATAAAGCTAAGAATTACTTAGTCATTGATGACCTAAAACTGACACAAGATTGATACCAAATTCGGTTGATAAGGTTTCGTATTGATATGAGTTATAGTTGGTGTCGTATTATGCGTCAATTTATAATGGTAGGTATCACAAATTTAATTTAATTATAACTAAGTAATTTTATTTCTTATATTGAACACAATCAAAATTTATCTTATAATGGTAAGTATCAAACTTTATTGTAGTCGTTCATTATTTAAATATAATATTATTTGTGATATGATTTTAATCTAATATTTAATTATCATCTCAGTCTGTTTTAGATAAAACCATTAATATCAAAAGATTATTTTTTTTTTAATAATTTAAATTCTAATATAAAAATATAATTTATACAATAGTTTTTTATATAATTTGAATCCTAATATCTAAATATGAATTTTAGCTTTATTTAATAAAGCTAATTTTTTGTTGTTAGAATAATTTAAATCCTAATTTCGTTCTTTGTAGCCACGTGGCAAAATTCTAAAATCTCATTTGTCACTTTTACTTAGGTGGCGAGTGAATTTTTTAATTCTAAAATAAAATAAAAATCTAATTTTTTAATTGATCGAAATAATTATATTGCTTATGTGGTGCTCCGAATTCTCTCCAAAAATGCCTACTTTATTTATATATATTAGATTAGATTAGATTAGTATTACTTTTACCAACTATTGCAGCTATAATTCAAAGGATAACAATTTTGTACCAAAAAATTCATAACCTGAAATCATTTCAATTTTTTTTATTGACATTGTTTTTTCTTAAAGTGAATACATTACAAAAATTAAACAAAGACTATTAACAAAGAGAGTGTCGAATAATATAAGCTTTTTAGTGAAAGTGATCATTTTATTATACGCCCGGATGTGCCATGCTCATTGTATACCTAGTCAAAATACAAGGGTTATTAAAAAGCAAAAAAAAAAAAAAAAAAAAAAAAAAAAAAAAAAAAAAAAAAAAAAAAAAAAACATTATGTACAAATGTACACGATTAAAAGAATTTAAAATGATTCCTTCCTTGATTTAAGGGAATGATTTGTTATTTATATTCCTTAATTTATAGAATTGATTTATTATTTACATTCCACATTACTTTTGGGAAACAAAATTTCATTTTTTCTTTGTTAATAGAGAGAAATTGAGTTTATATAGAGAGAAAAACCATGGAAAATTTTGAATTTTGAAATGATTCAAGTTTCTTTTATCGTTTCAATGAATTGAAAGATATATTGACGAATTCTTGTTGAGCGAAAAGGTATATTTTTTTCATCTATATTTTAGTTTTAGTATTAGTTTCTTGTTGAAGATGATGTTTTTCATATTCTGATGAATGTTCTTCATATTCTGATGAATGTTCTTTTATTTTTTAATTGGACTGAAATACGTTCTTGAGACTTATCGATATGTTCTTAGAGCCTGAATTATATGTTTTTTACATTACAAACAAAGTTCGTTATTAAAATCGGGATTCTACATTGAATCAGAAGGGGCTATCAGAATCGAATCATAAAATCAAATCGTAGAATCATAAGATTCTATCGACATGTATAATAAAGATGTCATATCTAAATTTAATTAAATATATTTAAATTATGAGTTTGAAACCTAATTATTGCTAATAAAAAAAAAGTTGTTTACCCATTAAGCAACCAATAATTGACAATATATATTTATAAATAACTATATAAACATGTTTTAAACTTGTAAAGATTTCACTAGTTAAGAGAAATATGTAAAATTAGATAGAATGGAAAAATTGAATCGTGTGACATACATAAATCGTAAAATCATAAGATTCCAAGATTTAAATCGAGATTTTAATAACAAATATTACAATATTTTTTTAAAGTATATAGATTAAACATGTTCTTTGGGTATCCATTTTTACTTAAATATTTTTGAATTTTGAAATTTAAAAATGAAATTTTAAACTATATTTGGGTGAAAATAATTTTAGATAGAGATTTTCTAGTCTCTTGGAATGAATATTTTGAAACGATATGACAATAAATGTGTGGTAAAAATTAATTAGGAATTATCTGTTACCTTTACTAAAAACTGTTAATCATAAACTATAGTGTTCTTTATAATTCAATAACATGTTCTTTTATAAATTCATGATGTGCTTTAAAATTATATACCATGTTTTTTTACGCTTTAATCTGGGTGCACCATGCGCTTGGTACACCCGGGTGTACAAACAGCCGATTATAGTAAGAGAGGTTTGTGATTGTTGAAAGAAAAAGGTTTCCTCAATTCTAAAACTTTTAATTGAGAGCAATTGTCTCCCTCAAAAAAAAAAAAAAAAAAAAAAAAAAAAAAAAAAAAGCGGTAGCAATTGTCTATTATTATATGTTTCGTCACTTAATGATTGGTGTTACCCTTAACCGAAAATCTTAAATATGTCATTATTCTCAATAATGAAGAGACCGTTTCTAAGAAGATAGTGTCTTTCTTTATGAAATCTCTTACCTACATGCTATTTAAGGCTGGTTTCTTAGGCTTGTTTGGGCTGATTTCTTTTCCATTAGAGAGTTAATTGATTAATTTCTTGATTAAGTTGATCAGTAGTTAATGGCTAAGCTTGCGCTCAGCCAGCACTAGCTGAGGTCGCAACCAAAATTCAACATTTATTATAATAAAATTGAACATTTTTTAACTGAACTTATTTTACAATAATTTTGTATTTCTTAATCAAAAAAATGAAGTATAATACTCATTCTTATAAAATAAATATTCATTTTCATGTCGTTGATGTTCATTCTTATAAAATAAATGTTCATTTTATTTTTTTAATTAATACAAATTTTTGTATTTGTTCAATTGTATAAAAGTTAGATTTTATAATAAAGGATGTTCAATTCACATTAGCATCAATTAGAAATTAGCATTCTGTTTATTATTAAAAAAAAAAGCTAGCTAATTCACAAGCTAGCTTTTTTCCGGGGAGACAAATTACGGATAACATTGTGATTATGCAAGAAGTTCTTCATACAATGAAAATAAAACAAGGAGGCAAGGGGTATATGATGATCAAAATCGACTTTGAAAAAGCTTACGATCGGCTCAAGTGGGAATTCATCAGAGACACACTAATGGAAATGCATTTTCCGTTGATTATGGTGGATGTAATAATGGAATGTGTTACTTCTCCTTCGATGAGAGTCCTTTGGAATGGTGAAAAGACTGATGCCTTCTTCCCTTCACGTGGTATTCGTCAAGGGGACCCACTTTCTCCATATTTATTTGTTCTTTGTATGGAGAGGCTTAATCAAGTCATAGAGGAAGCAATCATGAATGGCTTGTGGAAACCGATTTATGCAAGTAGGGGCGGGCCTCTTTTATCCAACCTATTTTTTGCGGACGATTTAATATTGTATGCCGAGGCTTCAATTGAGCAGGCGGCTGTCATCAGAAATTGTCTAGACCGTTTTTGTAATGCGTCTGGACAAAAGGTGAGTCTCGCAAAATCAAGGGTGTATTTTTCCCGCAATGTGGCCGTGACAGAACAGGAGGTGATTAGTGCAGCCCTTGGTATGGAAGTAACAGAGGATCTCGGTTTTTATCTGGTATGCCAACCTTGACGAATAGAGTGACTCGTGAAACATTTGCTCACCTTTGTGAGAAAATAGACAGAAGACTCACTGGTTGGAAAACCAAGTTTCTTTCTTTAGCGGGAAGGATTACTCTTGCTAAATCCACCATCACTACTCTTGCGAATTACTCAATGCAAACGGCGAAGATTCCTCGATCAGTGTGTGATGAGATTGACAAAAAAAGCCAGGAGGTTTGTTTGGGGAGGCTCGGAGGATAAAAAGAAAATTCACTTGATATCGTGGGACACACTTCAACATCCAAGAGATAGAGGGGGATTGGGGCTTCGATCAGCAAGGCAAGCCAATTCGGCCTTTCTCACAAAGCTTAGGTAGAGAATTCTCTCAGAACCGGAGGCTCTTTGGTCTCGTGTACTTCGGCACAAATATTGTAAGGGTCGGTGTGATATCGACATGTTTGTTCCTACCTCTAATATATCAAACGTCTGGCGTGGGATAACGGATAATGCCTCTTGGCTCAAGAAAGGATCGAAGGTGGTTGTCGGGAATGGGAAAAGGATCTTATTCTGGGACCATTGTTGGGCTTCTGATCAGCCTCTTCGTGAGCGTGTTACGGCTGCTATCCCAAGTGAAATTGATGGTGCAATAGTGGAAGAAATGTGGGAGAATGGGGTAGGTTAGAGGTGGGATTTATTTGCTCACCTGCTTCCCAACCATGAGCTGAAACTTATTGCAGCTCATAATTTGACTGAGAGCCCTGATGTGGATGATGTTCGATACTGGAAGGGGGCAAAGAATGGGGGATTTTCTGTGAAGCATGCTATGAATCTTATGCATGAAAATAACCTTCCCAAAGATCCGAAGTGGGAGCTTGCGTGGTGTACACCGGTTCAGCAAAGAATTAGAACCTTTCTTTGGTTACTCTTTCATGATAGTGTTCTATGTAATGTTAATAAAGTGAAACGCAATCTTGCTGCTGACCCTCGATGTCAAACTTTCTCAGTGGGTACGGATGAAACTCTCTTGCATCTCTTAAGAGATTGTCCAATTGCAAAGAAAATCTGGAGTAGTGTAGGAGGGGCAGCCTTTTACCCATCCTTCATGAATGGTGATTTAAACGCCTGGTTAGTAAGGAATCTGGAAGCTAATGGACTGATTTTTTCAGATAAATGGCCGACTTATTTTGCAGTGACTATTTGGTGGATTTGGAAGTGGAGGAATAACCGTGTTTATGGACGTAGTGATGAAATTCCTATAGACACAGGTATGTTTATTAGAGCACAAGCTGATGAAACTTGGAATGTGTTCTCCTCGCCAAGGTCAGCTTTGTCAATTAGGGCTGGTTCTGCTAGCAAGAAAAAAGAGGTGTTTATCTCTTGGAATAACCCACCTGCTGGATGGTATGCACTCAACACTGATGGTGCTGCCAAGGGCACCCCGGGTTTGGCTGGTGGAGGTGGCATTATCCGAGAAACGGATGGCAAATTTGTGCAAGCTTTCACAACAAATTATGGGGTTTGCAATGCTATTCGAGCAGAGTTTCTTGCTCTGGAACAGGGGTTGCTTATGGCTAGACAACGAGGCATATCAAAGCTTATGGTACAAATGGATAACCAAGTCTGTGTTGAAGCGATCAAAAAGGCAAATCATCAAGTTGGAGAATATGTCCACATAGTTAATAATTGTATCAGTCTTAGTAGTTTTTCTCTTCCTTTGTCATTGTTCATTGTTTCCGAGAAGGTAATAGGGTGGAAGATAAACTTGCCAATGTTGGGGTAGGACTTCAAGAGAAGGTGGTCTATTTCAATGATCCTCCAATCGAAATAAACAAACTTCTTTGGGAGGACTTGATTGGGGTGGCTTTGCCACGGATGGTAGTGTAAGTGTTTTGTGTTTGATTGGGTTTTCCCTCCTTTGCATCAAAAAAAAAAAAAAAAAAAAAAAAAAAAAAAAAAAAAAAACATATTGTTGATTTATTTAATTGGTATTAAATCATATAGCTCAATTGTAAGATATCTATTCAAGAGAATTGAACAAATCAAGGTAGTTAACTTGAAACTTAAAAAAATGTTGATGAAGAAGCAATAACATCATATGTTCAATTTTTATTCACAACTAAAATGTTCAGTTATATAATATTAAATGTACAATCCTGTTTTTTCAATTTCATAGTTTTTTTATTTTACTCTTATATTATGAATGTTCATTTTTATATAATACAATGTTCAGAAATAAATGTTCATTTTTTTCTAGTAAATGTTCATTTTTTTCTATTAAACGTTCATTTATTGGGCACGACCTTAGCCAGCGCTATCTGGGGGCAACCTCAGCCAAAAATTTGCGTAAGTTGATCTTCATAACTTGAAGGTTAAGAAAAGCGTGTTGTATTTGAAGATTATATACAAGGCGCCCAAGTGGCCCAACTAGCAATAATGATGGGCCAAACGATGGGCCTTAAATAAATGATTGCACTTTTCTTTTTATATAGTGTTAAATTAAATTATTATTATATGTATCATATACCTGCAAAAAAATGTGAATAATTGACTCAATTTGAAGAACGTAGACAATATTTTAAGATATAGAATTTCTTTTCATATCATCAAATCTCTGCAAATGTATTCTCATTCACATGGTAATGTCTAATACTAAATCATAAATTTATTATTATACAAATTCATGTATGTTTGTATGTGTGTGTAGGGCTAGCATGGCCATGCATGGGTAGTTCTACCATTTTAAACGGTAGAATTTTGGGATTATTTTATTTATTGATGAAGTCTTAATTTTTTACTATTTAAGTTTTTAGATAAGGTTTTGTGAAAAGATAAGCCCTAGCCTCCTAATTTTATCTTTGGAATCAAATTAGCCGTTTTTAGATAAGGTTTTGGTAAAAAAATAATCTATTCGATTCCCTCTTAGGAAGATACTAGGTTAAAATTCCGTGTAATACACGGTTGTTAAATATTTTTGACAATAATATTAATATAAATTATATAAAAGATATTTAAAAATATTTCATTTAGGTATATATGAAACTAGTTTTGTGCCCGTGCGATGCCTGGGTTGTTTATTGAATTTTAAGATAAATTTTTAATCTATATATCAAATTTTAAAATATATCCTTGATACAAAATTAGTTAGGAATTGATGTGTTTGTGTGACGATTTGCTATCTAGTAGACATGTAATGACTAATAATAATGTAGGTGGAAATGTTCGAGTTAACACATTAGGAAAATAAAAAATTATCAAAAAATAAATTAAATGAAATAAATGTTCAAAACTCGTTGGGTTGATCCGAACCCAAAACTTTGGGCAAGAGTTGAACATTTCTTGACTTGTAAGCTGAACTGACCCAATCCGAGATGACTCATGACCCGACTCTAATTGACGAGTCTAAATAGTAATAAAATTCTACTTGTATTAGATTGTGAAGTACTCATATTATTTTAACCCATTAGAATATATTATAAATGGATGTTTTACGCTTTGAACTATATTAGAATTATAATTTGATAAATTTTTTGAATGAAATTATAATTCAATTTGTACATTTGAAATATTGGTATTTTATCGAAAATAAAACTCTAAACTAACAATTTTATCCTAAAATTCTATCCAAATAGAATTTTAAACTAAATTTTTATTTTGTGAAGTCTATTTAAGTCTATCCTACGTGGCGCGACACTTGGCGAAAAGTTGGAACGCCGCCAAGTGTCGCTGCCTCGTGGCCTGGCTAAAAGTTTAGCTTTATATATTAGTTATATGATATGTTTGTCAAACTGCAAAAAAAATATCATAAGTTATAAATAATTTACTAAAAGATTTTGCAAAAAAAAAAATAAATAAAAATAAAATAAAGAAGCCAAAAAAGCAGGAAAATTTTTCAAAAGGTAATGACAAGTGTCATTGATTATTCGCTTTTAGTATAAGTTAATAGATATGTCTTTGCAATCAAAGTTTTATCATCACTTTTGCAACTATATATAAATGGATATCTCTATAAAAATAAATAAATAAAGATGCAAAGACATACATCTACCGTTATTCATTGATTAGTTTAGGAGTGTTTAATACTTATCTTGTACTGAGAATTTAATTCTTCTAAGAGAATTAAGTATCGAATAGCTTTTTATTATTTAATTAATGAAATCACCCCTCACTATTTAGTTCAAAAAAAAAAAAAATTGGACCCTAGAACCCTACTATATCAGTTCAATCCCCTTCGATATAATCAATTGAAGAAAACAATAGTGAGTTGTCAGTAAATTAACAAAAAAACTATATAATCTTGTAATAATCTATGAGCAAAACCAATAGTACTATTGTACTTTGTTGAGCAATTAGGTTCTGATGATTATCTACTCATCTAACATATTTGTGAAGTGGTGCATGGAAAGAACAAGTTGAGTTTAGGACAAGATACAAGGAACTCGGGCAATGACAGTCAAAGCATATATTGTATATATATAAGGAATATGAGCAATAATGTAAGATAAGCAATACAAAAAAAAACAAGAACAATGATGAGCTATATATATATAGCTAATAAGCTTGATGACGGCTAAGGAACTCATGGAGATAACTATGGAAATAGGTATTTGCATAATTTAAACCTCACAAGGTAAGTATTCTTTGCGTACATATGTCATGTATGTGTAGTGTAGGAGTCTTTTTAGTTTAGTTTAGTTTTTCTAGAAGTTTTGATCCTATGTTGTAATGTTCTTTGTTTCAAACTGTTTGAGTTAGAGTTCCTTTAATTTAAGGATCTTTAAACTCTTAATTTATATATATTTTTTTAGAAAGTTCTATTAATCACAAATCACTAAGCCCCTAGCGACGCAAATGGCCTTTAATAACCAACTAAACTCTTTAGCCATAACTTTCTTATAAGCTATACTACTAAATCTATGATATACATCCAAAAAAAAATTCTATTTACAACAATTTCATGTCTAAAAATTTTTGCATCCCATATTGTAAAATTCCTTTATGATGTCATATACTGTAAACTAGAGCAGAACAGAATCTCTGATAAACTATCTTATGAAAAAACTCTTTATTGTAAAGTTCTAAATGTAGTTTATATTAGTTTAGTTCTTGAGATTTATTTTTTCTTTCTTATTTTCATAAATATAAAAATTCAAAAATATGTGGCTTTATGTTTGATTAATTCTCCCACTTGAAATTAATTTGTGACAAACAAAATTCAATCTACTGTTCTCTTAAGCGTTTATATGAACTTATGAAGATAGGAATTAATTCAAGTGGATTCATAGGGTGAGAACATTTAGAAGACTTCAAGATGAACTAGAGAGAATGAATGAACCAAAAGCAGGGTCTCCTACGAGAACCAAAACAACTACCAAAACAACAAAGGAGCCTGGAGGTATTCTCTGTTTGGAAGACCCGCCTCTTAAAAGTAGTGGAGGCCAGAAAATTGAAAATTGATTTCACGCAACAAGCTTTGGTTACGAACACAAAAAATTTGTTGATAAATCATTATTGTAGAAACAAAAAATTTTGTTGTTGGGAAAACTTGTTGCTAAAAATCAAATTTCTTGAAGTGCTAGAATGAACTTTCGGCTAATTTTACCACGAGAGTCGGAGCAAAGCATGGTCCCTAACAGGTTCATAAGGTATTTTCTAACAGGAACACAGACTGCTCCTTGATGCATGTAAGGAACTGCTTTGCGAGTTCCAGAGAGGAATGACATTGGTGGATAGTGACAAGTTAGTGACAACAGGTTCTCAAAAGAACTTGATCTGTACGACGCAAGTTCTAGCAAGAAATGAATAAGAGTGACAGATATAGCCTTGAGTTCTTAAATACATCAAAATTGTATAAGATTCCAAAACAAGATCCTTAGAGAATTGAAAAAGCATGAAGATGCAAAATAGAAGTATATTTCTCTAGGATTCATATAAGTACTATTGTTATGAAAGTCTGATTGGAACAATGTCTATGGAACCAAGTTTGAACTCCAAACAGTCAATATGAAATCAGAGTTACTTACTGGTTAGGAACTTGGAGACCGGGGTCGGCTCGGAGGGGTAGGCCTCGAGTGCGACCGCCTAGGGCCCACGTCAGAAAGGGGTCCAAAATTTTTTTTAAAAAAATTCAGTTTGCATAGTTGTAGAATTTTACTCTATAGTTATGGAGACTTACTATTCAAATAATATAAGTTATTTTCATTGTCTTATATTTAAAGCTATTGCGTATAAAAAAAAAAATTGTTTACGTAATTAAGGAGCCCTTTTCTTACATTATGCCTAGGGCCCATAAATTTCCAGGAACAAGGCTATTGGAGACTATATGAACCTCCAAACCTAAAAGGAACTAATGTTTGCCCGTTTTTAAGTGTCAATTTTCATGACATATATCTTCACTTAGTACATGCCTATCTTTAAGGATTATGTAAATTATTTACAATGTAGTTAAGTATATGGCAAAAGCTAACGAGCGCTTAGGGGGCGTTGGATAAGCTAGCTAAAAGTAGAAATATTAAATTAAAATAAACATCAATTACACCGAACGACGCGTGATTTTGTTATACTTTCCCAAATTAATACCATTTTATGCAATATTTTAAATGCTTATTCAACGCCCCGGGGCGTTCGTTAGCAAGATTCTAAGTATATATATTGATCTTTTTTCATAGAATTTGTAAACATTAATTAGCCAACAATTTGTTTGGACTTTTTACAAAACTAGGGTAGCTAACGCGCGCGATGCGCGCACATAGCTAGTCATATCTAGAGACTCTTTCGGCTTGGTCTTAAAATCATAAATTTAGTTGTTGACAGATTTAATGACAAAAAAAAGTATGTAAACAACTATGATTATGAGTATATAAATGTCCAAGACAATTAACATTAAAGCATGAGAGCAAATAAGTACATAATTAAATATTTTAGAGGGTATAATTGTCCAAACATTATTCATTAAAAAAACTTGTATACAATAATAAGGGTATATATGTAAATACACATTTTAAAGGGTATACTTGGCATTACACTATTCATAAGAGTAATTTTCTACTTTTTATAAGGTAGGGATATCTAAATTAATTTTTTTTTTTTCAAAATAAGTAAAATAGTACAACGCCTAATTAAATTGATAAAGAGTTCGTGGAATGAGTAATCAAGGAAGCCTTTATAGAAATTCTCTCAAAAGCTTAAACGTTCATTAGTTATTTCAGAAGTAAAATAATATTTTGAAGGCATGCATTTACAACTTTACAAGTATTATAATTTCTAGATTTTACCAAAAGGAATAAATAAAATTAATATATATATCAAGCTTCGAAAAAATTATTGAATTAATTAGTTTACTAAAGAGAAATAGTTTTAATACAAGGTATGAGAAACAACTTAGTATATATAGTGGGATTAAATGGACAGAGGAAAAGACAACAAAGTGGCTCCAAATTCATACATATATGATATATCCATATAACCCCACATTTTTATGTAATTTTGTTGCTTTCTAAGGGAGTAAATAAAAATATAAAGACTACACTAACTAATGAAGTATCATAAAATTAAACTGACAAATGCAAGAAAACAAAGGAAGGCCTTTTTATTTTTTAGCAAAGTTTTCCATGGTAAAAGTCTTCCATGTTATTTAGCGGGGCTCAACTCTTTTGGATTGACATAATTTGTCCGATCTCCTATTTTGTTCATATTGCATCTTCCAATTCAATGAATTGAAGAACATCAAAAGAAGTTTTCTTCTCTTCATTTCTTAAACATTCTAACATACACTCTTTTTTTTATCTAGAGAGGTCCACTTCACCAATAAGCCTATACACTTCTCTTGTTCTCTTTCTCATACACTTATCTTCCTATTTGAGAACTATAGAAAGTACATCTTTGATAAATACTGTCACTATTAATAATTACTTTTAAAAGATACGTACTCCTAAAATCTGTCAAATTATTTCCAAAATCCAAGTGATACATGTTATATTACGGTATGTCACTACTCACTGCACCCACTGACCTCTTCAAAGATGATATAGCAGCACATCCTTGACATCATAACATCATTCAAATATTCAATAAGAATCTCTACGATACGTTATACTTTGTAAAAAGTATAAAAGGTGTTCCTATAAATTTGAACCCAGGACTTTCCATTTAAAAAAAATATATATATGACTTACCAATCTATATCATATTGTCATATTGTTATAAAATAATTAATTAATTACACCAACCTATTAAAGTGGGAGCAGAAACAGATGCACAACCTATAATGTCGTGATGTAAGTCATGTACTCCCTCCGTTTTTAAATACTTCATTTCTTCATGTGCGGAGTTTTAGGAGAAATAAGAGAAGGTAATAAAATATGGAGGTAGTGGAGTTGGTAAAAGAATAAAAAAATGTAAAAAGCAAAAGTAGTAGAGAAGATTGGATGAGAGAGAATATGAAATTAATAAAATTTGATTTATGTTGGGTCACTAGGTGAGAGAAATAAATTAAATATTGTAAAAGTTTTCCAAATAAGGAAATGGAGCAAGTATTTAAAAACGGCCGCAAATGAAAAGTGGATCAAGTATTTAAAAACGGAGGGAGTAACAATTATGCTACCAAATAAAACGAATAACATAAGGCAGGTTTTATATCTAAACATTAAATAAAAAAAGCACAAATTCTGAGACATCTTATTGTTAGTAGACCTGGAAAATGGGCCATTCGGGTCGGGTCTGGGTCAGGTCACTTTCGGGTCGAGTCATTTCGGGTCAACTAACATTCGGGTCGGGTATGGTCGGGTCGATTCGGGTTTCGGGTCAACTCCGGGTCAGGAATCGAGTCCAGTTCGGGTCGGGTCAATTTCGGGTCGGGTCAATTTCGGGTCGGGTATGTTCGGATCGGATCAATTTCGGGTCAAGTATGTTCGGGTCAGGTCAAAATCTGGTCGGGTCATGTTCGGGTTGTTTTATATTTTGTTATTGTTATAACAAACACTACCAATTCAGTTTATGAGCTTATCTACGATTAAAGATGAACAATTTAAGTTATTTTCTGTACAATACATTTTAAGTTCAATTATAAGGTAATTTTAGTTCAGGACATTTTGGATATCGGGTTTGTTCGGGTCAATTCAGGTATCAGGTATGTTCGGGTCAAACAATTCGGGTCGGGTCAACTTTGGGTCGGGTCAGTTCGGGTGTCGGGTCAGGATCGGGTCAAAGCAAGCTGATCGATTAATTAAAAAAGAAATTGGAGTTAGCAATCCGTTTTGCCGGTACCAACAAAAGGACTCCATTTTCGGGTCGAGTATGGGTCGGGTCTAGTCAATTTCGGGTTTCGGGTCAATTTTTTGGGTCAATTTCGGGTTATGGGTCGGGTCATTCGGGTCGGGTCATTGGGTCTGGGTCAGGATTGCCAGGTCTAATTGTTAGTATAGGTCTCTAGTTACAAGTATTAGGGATTAAAGTGATGTTTTATCTCGTAATCCACTTGCATTACATTAGGTTTAGGTAAGTCATTGAATATGGTGTACGAATTATATAGCCTAATCATGAAGCAAATAACAATAATAATAATGTTGTATAATTAACAAATAAATGTTTTGCAATATTTGGGATATTTAATACACGTTAATTGACACACATTAGAGCTAATTAATATTTTTTAGACTTTATACAAATAAAATTAAAAAGTCAAAAATTCTCAAATTAAGAAGAAAAATGGTGCAAATGGATAGGATTGAAGAAGCAACATACACCCAAAAAGTGATAAGTCGTTATTACCTTTTTGAAGATAGTTACTACTAACAATGACATTTGAATGAAGGAAAATTGATGCATAACTCTAGAACAAGTACCTTATCAAGATCTCACTTAGAATAAAAATGTCTCATTCACAAAGTCAGATCTAGGGTACTTGTCCCTCTTGCACAACATTCCTCCTTATTATTACTATCACCTCCTTCCCTAACCTTGTTATCGAGCTTCGATGAGGACGATGAAGACGTGTGATGGAGCAACAAAGATAAGCTAATACTTTTATCAACTTCCTCATCATCAAGAATAATTGCTTCACTTTCTCTTCTTGGTGGTTTTAGTGACAAATCCAAGTCAATATTACCATCCCAATCTACTCTTTTCCTCTTAAGCGCCATTCGATTTTGAAGACTATCTTTACTATTACTAATAACGAACTTCTCCTCTAGTATCTCTTGGTGTAGAGGGTGTAGCACCCTTGGACTTATATCCCTTGCTATTGGCCGTGTGCTCGGGTTTTGCCTTGTTTGATTGCAGTAATGCATTGGCCTTGTCTCTTGATGAGCTTGCTCAATGATTTTCCGAGGATATAGCTCATTTCCAAATCTTGCCCGTACATTGTTATTCACCCTCGAGTCCATGTCTATTGTGTACAAATCATGCATCCAATTTTGATGTGTAGTCTTTGTAGGGTCTACGTTTCTTCAAAATTGAATTGATTGATTATACATGTTAGTGGGGATAAAATGAACACATTGAATATGTATAGGGCAATAATTTTTCCAAGGCATTTCTAGTCACCGCCACTAAGACAAAATTGGTTGAAAAATATTGCCTCAATTTAAATCGTGTTGTCAACCTGTCTTAAATGGCGTCACTGAATATTGTCTTGGAAAAATCATTATCACTCAACATGATAGACTAGCAAAATGAAGTAATCCCATAACTTTTAGAAGTTATTTCTTTCTATTCTTATGAGATTCAGAAGTAATTCGATTCAAATTTTCAATTACTCGTATATATTTTTACCTGAAACTGGAACTTGAAGCTTGGCAATAGCCTTGTAGCAGAGGAATCTGGCTAAGGTTGAAGATGTTGCAATCTCCAACTTCAAAAAGATGTCTTTGGTCACATGATCCTGCTAAAAAAAAAAAAAAAAAAAAAAAAAAAAAAAAAAAAAAACATACTTTAGTTTAATCACCCACAAAACCCTAAATTACATAAATTAATTGAAAATATTTATTGTAAGTGAATAAAATAATTTTATAAATTAAGGGGGCCTATCTATACTGTAAGGTAAACTGTATATACCTTGACTTTCATCCTCAACCTTTTTGCTCCTATACATCTAATCATACAAAATATCCACAAGTCAAAACAAAATTAAAACTTCATATCACACAAATAAACAAAATGGATAATTTGCAGCAATAATACTAGAATTAATCATATACTATCACTATTCAATATGCACATATTAGATTAGCAAAAATGTTTATCATTATATAAATTACCTGTAGATGACTCTTGACATGAGCTATACTTAATCCTTTGATGTTCATAAGCTGAAGGACTAACTTAGGTGTTGCTTCTGCACTCGAAAAAAAATCGAAAATAAAATTACAAAACTTTTACTAGCTAATGATTTCAAGTAAGAAATAAAACCCTATGAACTAAAAATCATTTCGTAAATGAACAACTCACTATCTTGTCCACCAAGCCTTTCAACGGCGTGGATGAATCGAAGGTGGAGATCGGGTGTCCATCGAAGCCTAGGCGTTTTAGATCGAACATAAGGCCTAACGGTAGAGGAACTCGATTTCTTCAACTCATCACTTGTTTCTTCAACCGTGCTATTACTTGAACACCCTCCATTATTTTTGCTAATGTTAAATGTTCCTTCATCATCATTTTCGTCGCTCTCTTCTTCATCGTCTTGTTCCTCCTCACCTTCTTGATCACAACGATTCGTTTTCGAGCACTCGCTTTGATCATCATTCCTTTCTTGCATTATTATTTTTTCTAATTTCTTGATCTCCTAGTTTTTTGCTTCCAAGACTAAAATTCTAATAAGTTAGGTGAATGAGAACATTATTTTTGTTGGACTAAAAAGAAAATATATGTAAGGATGAAATTATATTAATTAGTAGAGAAAAGAATAATAAGAATGAGAAAGGGTGATTGATGACTAGTAGCTAAGAGACGACCTCTTTGATCAGTTCTTTCCCCATTATTTTTTTTATCAACTCCAAGACAATAATATTATTAAGAAAAATATTTATTTAGGAGACAAAAATGTTTGTTGATCATATAATATAAGAATTCACTGAAAATTCTATGGCCCCAACTTGGCAAGAGATAATATAAATGGAATTTAAAGTTTTAACTGTTTGTTATGTACAAAACAAAATGGCAACTGGAACCCTAGGCCTTACATAGGAGTAAAATAATATTTAAATAAAATATAAAAAGTTGATAATGAAAGGCATATATTCCATGGAATAATTAATGTGTGCTGTACTTAAATATGGGGTTACGTATGATGAATGTAGAAGAATTATATGTGACATACATATTTGAAATCATGCATAGGATGACTAGAGGGGTTAAATGGACCAATGTTCTTTCCTCGGGGATTCATTCTACTTGCGTGTGTACGTAGGGAATCCCAAAATAAATATCGTGTCTTGGTCCATTCATGTCTTGGATAGGTGTCTGTTTGAGTCACTAATCAGGTTTGAATCATGTCGGTTTGAGTTTGAGTTATGTTAAATTATAGCTCTCATACAAATCAAATAATATACCGAATCACTTTGGTTTACATCAAGTTGTTTCGGATCGAATTTGTACAGGACACCTTTGTGCAAATAGGACAAAAAAATAAAAATAAAGAAAGTATACATAATTTAAGTATTAGTCGAATGTTAAAAAAATATATACAAATAATTCATAAGACTTTATTCTTCTCTTGCTTTGTTTATCCTGTCATTGAGTTATCATCAATTTTTACCGGTGGTAAGCCTTTTGTGTTACTTTCACTAATATTCGTTCATTATTAAGTTTAGTGTACATTAATATTGTGATGTATTTTTCATTGTAAGACTAAGGGTTGTTTTTATCTCGGACATAGTGTGATTTATCCATTTTGAAATAGTTGCTTAATAGATACCAATAAAATAAATTAGTTGCTTGATTTTAGATTAATTGTTAATTATTTTAATTGAAACTTTGTTGCCTAAAATTTTTTGCCATGGATTATTGAAAATTCAACATGTTCAGGCCTCTTAATGAACCCCCCCCCCCCCCCAAGTTAGCCTTGTTTATACTTGTTCTCAATTGATCTTTTTTCCAACCAGTTCGAGGATGAAACCTCAATTTTCTCAATGAGATGGAATTTCCTTGATCGTATAAAGTGGACAGTTGTGACGGGTGTGGCCCAAGCTCGTTTATCATGGTATCAGAGCCAGGTTGGGTTGTGTTGTAATTTGGGCCAATATTATGGACAACTCACATGTGAGGGGAAGTGTTGAGCCCATGAGAAAACCCACATGTGAGTGGCATGTTATCCCACATTAATTGAGTTTATAAATGAGAGTGTTTATTGGAATGTGTATCCCACATAGAAGAAAGAAGATAATTGTGTCTACTTTATAAGGCTAAGGGACTACTCCCCTCATTGTCATATGTTTTTGTGATGAAACCTCCTCGGTCGTATAAAGTGTAGAATTGTGACGGGTGTGGCCCAAGCTTATTCATGCTTATACATTTACTCAACGAACGAACAAGCTAAATTGTGACCGACTTCTTCACTACTTATATATTAACTTTTATAAGTATGCTTGCACTTCTAATTACGAGGCAATCTTAATCGAATAACCTTATGCAGTTATGCCCTCTAGATGAAGTTAATTATGTTGCCTTAATACTTCATTTAAAAGAAATTAAGCTCTTACATCTAAAGCTCATTGAAAATCAATTGTACGAAACATTTTTCATACATATACTCCTATTATCACATCATTGAATCTATGTTAATCTTTTGATCCTTAAATTAGAGTAAGTGGGCAGTAAAAATACGGAACACGCTATAATTTCTCGAGTCCAACAATACTCGTGACGGAATATTAAGCCATCAAAAAGGGAATCTCCTTTTGACATATTCAACATAGAAATAATTTATATAATTTTCTTCGGAAGAATTGAAGTTTGGTTTATAAAATATACGGCATATGTCCAAATCTTGTATGGTCCAATTTCCACAGCAAAGCATTTAGCTTCCCGTAGACAACAAGTAGACTCCCCAATCAAGAATTATATAGATTTACGCATAAGCTTAATATATAATTTACATGATAGGTAACTACCGATTAATAGAGTAATTAAAATGTACGTATAAACTCTTCAAATATTAATAAGACAATTGTCAAGTTGTCCTAAGAAAATAAACATGATCAAAATTTACTTTGATATAGCATAAAAGTCGCACTCATTATCCAGATAAAGAATCCACTTCATAATTGCATTCGAGGTTTATCCAAAACCATATGTTTGCAAAAGGAGTAGCCCCGTTAACTTAGGAATTATCACATCATTCTTAATGACAAACATAACCAAAACAAGTTAAAATCATTCACGATTATTTGAGAAACACAAAAGATTTTGAATCTTTTTCCTTTAGCTATCAAAAATTGTTCCTTAGTTGGCTTATTTTTTCATCCCTGACATACTAAGCTCTACGTGCCCTAATCTAATAGGATAATATCTCAAGGGATGAGGGATCAAGGGGGTAGATTGTAGATATTAATTAACATTACTATGTTTAATTTAAAGTTTTACAAAAATTTATCCCTAAAAGCCTAAAATATAATGTCACATCTTTGTATACGTATGTATATAACTTGGTTGTTGATCCAAAGTTTTTAAAAAGTTTAGTGTCCCCACCCGTTGAATAATCTTGGTCCCATGCACCTAAAGACATTCTGCATGAATTTGATTTCAGATAAAGTCTGAACAAGAGAATTTTGGAGAAGGTTGGTTGTCAATCTATGTTTTATTTCAAACCAACTAATTATAATATAGTAACAACCAAAATATTAAATCAATTGATGGTGAGTAGAATAAAATGAGAGAAATGTTGGAAATTTTAGAGTAATCAAGGGCTTAGTTCACACATACACTTAATTAATTGGCATTAGTTCACACAATTAATTAATTAAGTGGCATGTAATGTCTTATTACTAGCTTACTAGAGCTGTGTAGTGGAGTTGAGAGTTTTGCATGTGCACTCAAGAAAGTGTAAAAACTAGGCAATTATATATATTTATAAGAACCCCAAGAACCCTCCTCTGTATAAGAACCCAATCTTATATAAGAACCCATATAAGAACCCTCCTCTGTATAAGAACCCAATCTTATATAAGAACCAATCTCAGCGTTTTATTAGTTTTGATCTAACCATCTAAAATGATCCTTTAGTAATGGCATTTCTGCAATTTTGAGGAGTTTATATTTAGAACATAGAAAAAAATTTAGAACATAGGAAAAAATTTAGAACATAAGCAGAAAAAATTTAGAACATAAGAAAAAGAAAATTAGAAGATAGCAAAACATTAGAACATAAGTAAACAAAAATTTAGAACATAAGAAAAATAATTTAAAACATAAGTAAGTTGAAAAAATAATTTATAGCATAGGAAATAAATTTATAACATAAGCTGAAAAAATAATTTAGAATATAGGAAAAAATTTAGAACATAATCTGCAAAAATAATTTGGAACATAAGAACAAATTTAGAACATAAACTAAAAAAAAATTAGAACATAGAAAATAATTTGGAACATAAGTAGAAAAAATTTAGAATGTAGGAAAAACTTTAGAACATAAGCTGAAAAAATAATTTAGAACATAGGAACAAATTTAGAACATAAGCTAAAAAAAAAATAGAACATAGGAAAAAATGTGGAACATAAGTAGAAAAAATTTAGAATATGGGAAAAACTTTAGAATAAGCAAAAAAAAATTTTAAACATAAGAAAAAGTTTAGAACATAAGGTGTTCTTATATAAGAAAGGGTTCTTATATAAGGAGGGTTTCTTACCAGATCCCTCCCCTAAACTAATATATATATAAACATGCGAATCCAAGGTTGTGTTCAATTCACCGTATCTAATCCGGTCTAATCTAATTTAAACTGTTTTAATCTTGAAGTATTTGATTTTCAAATAAATTTAATTATTATTTGATTAGCTCGTACACTAATCTTTATTTTTAAAAAATTAAATAAGATACCCTTTTTTTTTTTTTTTTTGAATAGCAAATTAAATAAGATACCCTTGTTTTGTTATTATTGTGTACTTTTAAATAATAATACTTAGTTAGAGATACTAAATGATAATCAAAGTCAATTGTTTAATTTGATCAGATCAAATCATTTATTAAATAAACATTCATGTTTTACAGTATATATAAGTTAAACTAAATATAACCTATATGTATTTTTACATAAGACATTTATAGTTCAAACCCAATATTGAAGATCAAAGCCAACCATATATTGAAATTTTTATCAAGCTAGCTAACTACATATGCAGTAATCTAACTTTCAACGTACTTTAAATACAAATTCAAATTCAATTGTACCTTCCAAATATATGATTAATTATGTCAAATAAAAAAATAAAAAAAAAAAAAAAAAAAAAAAAAAAAAAAAAAAAAACCAAATACTAGTATATGATTAATTTGTATATATCTAGACACATAGTTGTAGAATATTAACGTAAAAGTATAATACAAGATTGTTCTACTCCAAGAAAAATGACAGTAAAAGAATTGAGTGGGCGTTTGGTTCGCAGAATATAGGTATGAGGTATGCGTTTAGAATAACTGAAAACGCATATCATATGTTTAGTTGTACGTCAAAAATATGAATTTTAAACCCCTATCTCAAACCCATGAGGTATGAGTAGGGGTGTCAATTCGGGTAAACAGTTCGGATTTGGGTTGGGTTTATCAGTTTTGGGTTATAACGGATCGGTTTATAACGGGTTGAAATAATTAGCAGGTCAGTTTTGAAAATTACCGGGTCAGTTCGGTTTGGTTTTTTTAATTGCAGTTTCTATTCGGATCGGGTCCTTATCGGGTCGGGTTCTAGTCGGTTCGGGTCATAATCAATTTAGGTTTAACCGGGTCGGTTTGAAAACGGGTTTAGCCCATTTAAAGCGGATTTCGGTTAAAAACAGTTCGGATCTTAATCAGGACGGGTCGTAATTGGTTCGGGTCAAAATCAGTTTGGGTTAAACTGGGTCGGTTCGAAAGTGGGTTTCGGTTCAAAACATATCGGGTAAAATCGGGTCAAATCATTATCGTTTCAGGTTATAATCGGTTTAGATTGAACTTGGTTGGTTTGAAAACGAGTTTACCCAATTTGAAGCGGGTTTCAGTTCAAATCATATCATGTTAAAATTGAGTCGGATGATTATCGAGTCGAGTTAGTTAGATAACGGGTATGAACGAGGCGTGTTATAATCAAGTCAAGTCATAAAATAAGTTGGGTTATCGAGTAATGGATTGAAACGGATTAGATCATAAACATATTGGGTTATACGCTGTAAATGACTCAGTAATAACGGGTTACGAGTTTTAAACGGTTTGGTCTCAACGGGTTACGGGTCGTAATCAGTTCGATCACAACGGGTTACGGATTTTAAATGGTTCAGTTACAACAGGTTACGGGTTGGAATGATTAAGGTTTATCGGATTTTTGCCGGGTTTTAACGGTTTTCGGTTTAAAATGGGTCGGGTTACTATTGAGTTTAGACGTAATCGGTTTTGGTTGCTTTCAGTTTCAGGTTGTAACGGTTTGGCTAGATAACGGTTCGCACAAATTCGGTTCAGTTCAATTTCGGGTCGGAAAATATTGGGTTGGGTCAGTTTTCGGTTTCCAAAAAACGGGTTTTAAACAGTTCAGTTCCTTTTCAGATCGGTTCGAAACAGTCGGGTTTAACGGTTCGGGTCAGAAACTAACAACTCTAGGTATGAGGTTTAGAAACCTTGAGGAATGTGGGTTTGGCTCATCCAT